>NC_056733.1:1177059542-1177659542 GCF_019279795.1 Protopterus annectens | reverse complement strand
GAGTTTTTGGTCTTTGTGAGCTGTTAGTAACCACTGATGCTCGGAACTAGACCCACAGGTCAAGGATTAAATGAAAACTAACATCAGATCTATCATTATGCTAAGATTTCACACAACTATTCTTTGGCCTTCTATTCATCTGTTACAGTATTCATAACATGAGGGAGAATACCGAAGCTCATGAAGTAAGGGAGGAGGGAATAGCTAAGGAGCTACCCAGGAAGCCCTGCAGTATGGCTCTGGCAAACCTTGCTCTAGATTTAGAAATTACATCTAATTTATAGTCTTTGGTGACAGTATGGACTGAGGTCCATGTAGCTGTTTCAAGAATTGAATGAGTGGCCAATCCCATGATAAAGGCCCCAGATGAAGCAACAGCCCTGGTGGAATGAGCTGCAACAGAGGAATGGAGACTCTTACCATGGTGAGTGGAGCAGAAGGAAATACTCTTGGAAAACTATAAGGAAAATAATCTGCTTGGACACAGCCCACCACAGAGCCCTGGGGGGAGGGTACGAAACAAAAAGCTGATCCAATTTTCTAACAGCCTTGGTCTTATCCAAATAAAATCTAAGTTGCCTCTGGACACCTAAAGTATGGAGGACCCTCTCACTAGAGTTCTGGGGAGAAGTGAAAAAGGTAGATAAGTGTATGGACTGATTCAGAGATAGGTCATTGACTACCTTAGGTATAAATGAGGGGGTTTGTGAGCAGGGAGACCCTGTCTTTGTAGTAGACCAGAAAGGGTGGAGATACCATGAGGGCCTGTAGATCAGACACTAATCTGGATGAAGAACTAGGGCTAGAAGTAACACAGTTTTCCAGGAACAGTACTAAAGAGAAGATGAGGAAGCTGGCTCGAAGGGTGGGAGAGTCAGCAATTCCAAAACAAAGTTAAGGTCTCAGGAAGGCAGAACAGGTTTCCTGGGGGCCTAATGTGTATGAAACCTTTAAGAAATTGTTTTGATTCAAATCTCTTAGCTAAGGGGGAAAAAGAGGCAGACAGGCAGATATGGCTGACATGTGAGCTCTTCTTAAGAGTAAGCCAAACCAGTGGAGCATTTCACACAAGTACGTCAAAACCAGGGGAATTTGCACTGTTAATGGGTCCTGATTTCGTTTCAGACACCAGAATGAAAACCTCTTCCATTTTGCTAAGTAAGATTTTCTGGTATTTGGTTTCCTGGCCTCCTGCAGGACTGTGAGCATGTCCTCAACGAATAGGTGTCTGAAAGGGATTAGTACCCCATCACCCACAGGGTCAACTGAAGAGTCATCAAGTGAGGATGGATGAGGGTCCCTTTGTCTTGTGTGAGAAGGTCCACACTGTGAGGTAACTTGGGGTGGTTGCCCTTGACTAAATGCAGGAGGAGATAGTTGTGTACACTTACCATAAATGTACATGTTCGAGTGCATTCACTGTTGCAGTCACCACACTTGGGTTATCTGCCTGCAGGTAGCCCTCAGTCGGCCCAAATACCAGAGTCTTGGGATATCTGCATGGGATGCTGTCGCTTCTTCACTGACATCAGGTTGTCAGGTGAATAAAACAGGCAGTCGACACCATTACATCAGTTTTGAGCCCCCCAAATAGGAAGCTAGTATATGGTGTGGAACACCACCAGTAAAAAGTAAATATCCCTGCCATAAAAAATGGACATATAGAGGACAGGTAGAAAGGATAGAGAATAACAGGGGGCTGGAGGGAGGGAAACCAGGACTGCAACAGTGAATACTCTCAAACATCTACATTTATGGCAAGTGTACACATCTATACTATGTTCTTCATGTTTCACTGTTGCAGTCATCACACTTGGGTTGATTCCCAAAGCTGAGGAAGGGTGGAGGCATTCAAGAGGAGTTAGGGCTGGCTAGCAGGCCTTGTAAGACTGCTGTAGCAAATCCAGCTCTGGAATTAGAAAAAAAAAGGTAAGTGGTAATGCTTGGTGAAGGTGTGTACAGAACTCCAGGTTGCAGCTTCCAGTATGTCCCTGGTAGGGACTCTCCTGAGAAATTCTGTAGAGGTGGAAGTAGCCCAAGTGGAATGTATTCTGATCCCCTGTGGGGTAGGTTTTCCATGGTGCTTGCAGCAGAAATGGATGCAGTGTGCTATCCATTTGGAAATGGTTTGCTTTGAAATGGCCTTGCCCTCTGCCCCTGTAGCAAAGCTGACTAGCAGTTGGACAGATTTTCTGAAAGGTTTAAGTCCTGTCAAGGTAGAACCTGAGCTGTCTGTGCACTTCCAAGGAGTGCAGGATCCCCTCCCCTTTATTTTGAGGATTAGGGAAGAAGGTTGGCAAATGGATGGCTTGGTTTAGAGCCACACTGGGGACCACCTTAGGCATAAAGGATGGGTTAGTCCTGAGGGAAACCCTGTCAGCATGGAAAATAATGAAGGGTTCCACAGCCATTAGTGCCTGTAACTTAGACACTCTTCTAGCTGAGGTTATGGCTAAAAGCAAGTCTGTTTTCCAAGAAAGGAATTTTAGCTCTGCTGAAGCTGCAGGTTCAAAAGGGGGGAGTGTAAGCTTTTCCAGTACAAAGCTAAGGTCCCAGGCAGGGATGGGTGCTCTCCTAGGGGGCCTTAACTTGTTAGCCCCTCTCAGAAACTGTTTGATGAGAGGGTGAAAGAACAGAAGTGGCTCAGTATTATAATGAGTTGAGATGGGTGATGCATGAATCTTAATGGAGGAGAAGGATAGGCCTCTGTGGAGTAGCTCTGCTAGGTAATCAAGGATTTGAGGTAAGGAGGGCACAGCTGTGTCCTTTCCTTGAGACCGACTCCAAGAGCAATATCTTTTCCACTTTTCAGCATGGGATTTTCTAGTACTACGCCTTCTGGCATCAAGAATGATGTCCAGCACCTGCTTACTGAGGGTTGCTAGTGGAGTATTCACGGGATAAGCCAGGCTGCAAGGTTTAGGGTTTGCAGCTGTGGATGCAAAATATGTCCACCCTGCTGAGACAGCAGGGAAGGTGTCTGATGAAGGTGCCAGGGTGGTACTGTTGTCAGACTGCGTAAGAGTGGGAACCAGTGCTGGTGTAGCCAATCTGGGGCAATAAGAATTGCCCTTGGGCTGTCCTGTTTGATCTGGAGTAGTACCTTTGAGGGGAGGGGCAGAGGGGGAAAGGCATAAATTGAGCGGTTTTCCCATTTCAAGGATAAGAAAGCCACCTTCCAGGCCCTGCTGTTAGAGTTTCTGGTGCAACATTTGCTCAATTGGTGGATCTTGGAGGAGGCAAAGAGGTCCACCTCCAGTGTCCCCCACCTCTGGATTAGAAGGTTGAAGGTGTTGGGCTCCAAATTCCACTCGTGTGGGTCTAGGAGATTTCTGCTTAACTCGTCTGTCAGTGAAATCTGTTTGGCTGGCAGGAACTGAGCTTGCAGATGCACTTGGTTGCTCAAGGCTGTGTTCCACAGGGCCATGGCTAACCTGCAGAGTGAGTAAGAATGGGTTCCCCCGTTTATGTACCATATAACTGTGGTGTTGTCTGTATTTATCAGCAGCTGTCCTGGAAGGACTGGGTATTTGAAGGCTGTCAGAGCATACTGTACAGCTAACAGGTTCCTATTAGATGACTGAAGATGCATTCTATCGAATGCGTCTTGGTCCAACTTAAAACAACGAAAAGGCAAAATAGTGAAGCGGCTTTTAAGCAAATTCTTTCCTAGGGAAAGAATTTGCTTGGCCGCTTCCGTTACTTTGCCATTTTCGGCACTGTAGTGCGATATTGGAGTTGGTATATTTAAGTAGGGGGGTGTGGTGGGCGAAGCCCCCCACTTTATGTATTCTTTCAATTTTTTTTTTTTTTTTGGAACAGCAATTTTTTTTCCTTTGAAAAAGAAAAATCGCTGTTCTGAGCTTTTGAGATTGTGGCTTTCGCTTACATAGGGTCGATTATTCATCATTCGCTTTTTTAAGCGTATATAGACCCCAGCTAACATCACTTTTTGATTGATGTGCAGGAGAATTTGTCCTGGAGTCCACTTTCCCTGAATGCATTTGCCTGCCATGTGAGCCCCCCATGCATAGTCTGATACGCCTGTAGTCGGGGTTTGGGCGACGAGGGGTTGAGTGAACGGCAGTCCCCCTTGTTGTGATTGCATGCTTCTGCCCACCAAAGAAACTCTGCCCTTAGACAAGGAATGATCGGAATAAGAAGTTATGTACTCACCATAACGTTCCATCTGAGTAGGTAAACTTCATTTGTCAGCAACCTTTGGGAATCGGATCCGAGCCGGCAGTTTTCAACAGCTTTAGATCCGAGCTCCAAGCTCTTCCCCCTACCCATAACCCCCTGCCAACCCTGACTAACCTCATATCAAGTTTGCCCTTCAGCAGAAACTGCTAGCATAGATTAATCACTGGATCCTACCCAATTTGGCTTTGTCAAGGGCAGATCCTGCCTCTTGAACTTGGTCGACTTTTTCGAAACAGTCACTAAGGCCATTGATGAGGGTAAGGCAGTTCACACAGCCTACCTTGACCTAGCAAAAGCATTCGACACAATACCCCACTCGGGCATCATAGAAAAGCTCACCAGCTTAGATGTAAACCCATATGTCACAAGATGGGTTGCAAACTGGCTCAAGGACAGAACACACAGGGTTAGAGTTGCTGGTGCCATGTCAGACTCTAAGCCGGTCACGAGCGGTGTCCCACAGGGCTCAGTCCTGGGCCCCTCTTGTTGGCATTTATTTTTCTGAAGTGCAGGCAAACATAGGGGATTGTGGCTGACAAAATTTGCAGATGACTGCAAACTGGGCACCATAATTGACACTCCATCAGACACAGACATCCTCCAGAAAGGTCTCATAGAAATAGATAACTGGTGCCAGAGCCATGGCCTTAAGCTAAATGCCAAAAATGTATAGTCATACCCTTTGGGAAAAACAAGGTAACCCCTAATTACCACATAGGTGGTAATCCATTAAACACGGAAGAAGTTATCAGGGACCTGGGGACCCAAGTTGACAGTAACCTCTCTTTTGACACTCACATTGCCAAAGTGGTTAGGAAGACCTTCTACATTGCCCACCTGATCATGAAGGATTCACATCCAGATCAGGAGAGGTCATTGTACCCCTGTACTCTTCACTTATCAGACCAATGATTGAGTACAATGCCCCATTGAATGTACCTTACCCGACACCTGCAGCAGTTGGAAAGACCCCAAAAGTTCCTCACCAAAAGGATAAAGGGGCTCAAACATATGTCATACGATGCCCGACTGAAGAAACTCCAGCTCTATTCAGTGCATACCGTCTGCTCAGAGGTGATCTGTGCCTGACATACAAGGCCATGTCCAACCCGGAATTAATGGACATGCTCCACCTCAAAAATCCAAATCCACCAGAGCCACGAGAGCAAGAGACTTAAACCTCAACACGGATATAAATAGGACGTGCTGGAGGGACAGATTCATCACCCAGAGACTCCCTACACTATGGAACAGAATCCCAGTCCATGTGAGGCAGAGCCCCTCACTGACTCTGTTCAAGAGAAATCTTGACGAGTGGATGGGAGATCGTAGGTTTACCCCGGGAATCATCTCTGTATCACTGCTGGACAGAGGCACAGCAAACTAATGGGTATAGTATTCTCATCCTAAGGGGTGGTGAAAGCCACACACACTCTGGCTAGGCTTATAAATGCCCTAGGGCAGATAGCCTAGTATGAACCTATGAACCTATGATAAGTGGGTAAAACCCATGGACCTGAGTACGAGAACATTCGCAAGTGAGGGGGCAGGAGGGAGGGACAGTTGCTGACAAATGAAGTTTACCTACTCAGATGGAACGTTATGGTGAGTACATAACTTCTTAATCTGAAGCAGTTAACTTCATTTGTGCAGCAACCTTTGGGACAGAGTCCCCAGCTACCTGAATCTTGGGTGGCCTTCATGGAAGGATGTTCCAGAGCACTGCAGAGCCAAAGGATGCTCTCCCTCTGGAGATAATGTCCAGTTTGTAGTGATTGATAAAAGTATGAGATGAAGCCCAAGTGGCTGCTGAGCAAATATCATCCAAAGAAACTCTAGCTCTAAAAGCCGCATAGGTAGACATAGATCGAGTAGAGTGGGCATGGACTCCCAGAGGTGCGGGCCTGCCCGAACTTTTGTATGCTAAAAGGATACACTGTGAAATCCATCTAGATAGTGTGACTTTAGACACAGATTTACCCAGGTTAAATTTGGCAAAGGAGATGAACAACTGGTCGGATTTCCTATGACCAGATGTCCTGTGGATGTAGAAGCGAAGTTGCCTATGCACATCCAATGAGTGCAATTTGTATTCCCCTTTGTTATGGTAGTTAGGAAAAAAGACCGGCAAGTTGATGGACTGGTTAATATTTGACTCAGAGGCAACCTTGGGAAGAAAGGAAGGATTGGTCCTGAGGTAAACTCTATCCTTGTGAAAGGTCAAGTATGGGGTTTTACACAGAGGGCCTAAAGTTCAGAGACCCTTCGAGCCGAGGTGATAGCGAAAAGAAAGGCCGTATTCCATTATAAGAATTTAAGATCTATGGAAGCTGCAGGCTCAAATGGGGGGACTGTCAAGGCCTGAAGCACCAGCGTTAAATCCCAAGGAGGGACTACATCTTTTACTGGGGGTCTGAGCAGAAAGGTGCCCTTCTAAAAGGTCTTACACAATTTCGTGGTGATCAGAGGGCCCAATTCATTCCCAACATGATAATGAGAGATAGCTGCTAGTTGGACCTTGACTGTGGAGGAACTAGCTCCCTGATGGAACTGTCCTGACAGAAAGTCTAATATAGCGGGCAGAGGAGCTGTAAAAGGATCCAAATTTTTGCGTTCCGCCCAAATGGAGAAACGTTTCCATTTGCTGCTATAGATCTTTCTAGTAGAAGGCTTGTGCGCAGCTGTGGTACTAGAATTGTTTTAACTGGGGAAGAGATGCCGGGAGTCCTAGCTATGAGTGGAACTGGAGCAGCCAAGCTGTGAGCTTGAGGTTGTCCAGGTTTGGGACTGGGAGATCTAGGGGGTGGGATATTAGATCCGGAAGGGGATCCAGAATCCAAGGAGGATTCACCAGATGGAGACCAAAGGTAAGGGAACCAGGTTTGACGAGGCCAAAACGGGGCAATGAGGATTATCCTACTCCCCAACCGACTGGCTTTCTGAAGAAACTTCAGCATTAGAGGAAGAGGAGGGTAAGCATAAAGAAGACCGGGAGGCCAAGCATGCACCAGAGCATCTCTCGGGGGTTCCCCGGACGGGGAAATTAGAGCGAAGTAGTCATAACATTTTGTGTTCGAGGGAGAGGCAAAGAGATCGCAACAGGGTTGACCCCATTTGGCAAGATCCGATTCGCTATCTCAGGATTCAGAGACCACTCGCATGGTAACAAGATGGTGAGACTTAGTTTGTCCGCTAGGATGTTGGACTGTCCCAGAATGTGCATTGCTATGAGAAAGCGGTTGGTGGAGATCGCCCATTCCCACACCCTCATGGCCTCTCGACAGAGTGGGTAAGACCTGCTTCCCCCCTGTTTGTTGATGTACCAGACAACCGACATGTTCTTCGTCTGAATCGCCATCGTTCCTACAGGAAGAAGGTCTTGAAGTGCTTGCAACGCTAACAGCACTGCCCTCATCTCTAGGACGTTGATATGCAGTGAGGTCTCCGTGAGGTCCCACGTACCTTGGACTGTCCTGCCCGAACAATGCCCCCCCCACCCGAGGCGGGAGGCATCCATGGTCACCGTGGCTAGTGGAGGGGTCATAGAAAAGGGGCGTCCTTGCTGAAGGTCCGGATTGGAGCCACCATAGGAGAGCCCTCTTGCAGGCCCTGCTCAGGGGAACGGGATGGCTCAGAGGGTAGTGAAGAAAGGACCACTGAACCTGAAGGGTCCAGTGTAAGACCCTCATGTTCAAACGTGCCATTGGCAATAGGTTGATCGCTGCTGCCATCGAGCCAAGAGCCCTCAGGACCAATTCCGCCGGGGGAGCTGGAGATTGCAGAATGGCCTGCACATGTAGCCTCAAGGATAGTAGCCAGTCTGTGGTCAAGAAAGCTAGGAGCTTGTTTGTGTCCAATCTGGCCCCTATGAAGTCTATAGTTTGAGTGGGAGTAAGAGATGACTTCTCTATGTTGATAGTGATCCCCAGCTGGGGAGCCAGACGAAGAAAGTAGTTTCTGGCTGCACAGAGTAGATGCCTTGTCAGGGCGGTCAGGAGCCAGTCGTCCAGGTACGGGAGGACCTGAATTCCCTGGAGCCTCAAGTGGGCCGCTATCACTGCTAACACTTTGGTGAACACCCTGGGGGCTGTGGTGAGACCAATGGGGAGGACCCTGAATTGGAAATGACTGGCTCCTAGCCGGAAGCGGAGGAACCTCCTGGATCGCCTGTCCATCAGAATGTGGTAGTACACATCCTTGAGGTCTATAGAGCACATGCAATCGTTCTCCCGCAAAAGGGGGAGAATGGATTGAAGAGTGACCATGCAGAACTTCTCTTTGGTTACTGACAGGTTCAGGGAAGAGAGGTCAAGGATCAGTCTTAAGTCCCCCGTCTTTTTTGGCACCAAGAAGAACCTGGAGTAAAACTCGGACCCGCACTGGTCTGGGGAGACATGTTGGATGGCTCTTTTTTCCAGCAACTGTTGGATTTCCATTGCTGCAGCTTCCCTCTGCTTGGGTGGGAAATCGGGGAGGTATCTGTTGCTGCGTGGGTAACGAGGAAAGGGAATTTGGTATCCTCTGGATATGATGCGAAGCACCCAGTGGTCTGTCGTGATGGACTCCCAAGCTGCTGGGTGCTTCGAGAAATGTCCCCCGACTGCCTCCAGAGTGGAGCAGTCGGGCAACCCCTCAGGGGTGTTGCGTGGGTTGGTCCGAGAAGGGTTCTCTGGATCCAAAGTTCCGCGGGCCCCCTCTGCCTCTAGGGTGGCGTCCACCATGCCCTCCTCTGCCACGGAAGGGCTGGGAGTCCGTAGCAGGACGGGACTGTTGCGACTTCCGGAACCACATCTTCTTCTGTCCCTTTTGGTTTTTAGAAAAGGACCTCTGGGGAGCAGAGATGCGGACTCCGACAGCAGACGTCTTCCCGTCCTTTTCGCTCTGGACCAAGGTATCTCGCACGGTTTTGCTGAAGAGGGCAGAACCATCGAAAGGGGCATTAGCGAACGACGCCTTAAAGGGTTCCGCGAAATCACAGTGCTGGAGCCAGGCCTGACGTCTCATAACGAGGCCCGCTCCACCGGCTCTAGCGGCTCCGTCCGTGGCATGAGATAGAAGCCACATATGGATCATAGAGTGGCCATCCGGGTGGAGTGCAATTGTTTGTCCTCCGCCGACATGGACTCAGGGGGCAACGCAACGTACTCTTTGATAAGGTCCCGCTGCAGTCGGAGCACATGTGCCATGTAGTTCAGCGACCTCACAGAGAAGGAAGCCGAACTAAACACCCGCTTCCCTAGGCGGTCCATCGATCGAGACTCCTTGCTCGGGGGATGAACCGAGGGACTCTACTGAGCAAGTTCCCTCTTGGTGGCCGCCGCCACCAACATGGCATCTACAGGGGGACCTTTACTCCAGTGGGACTTGTCAGAGGGTGGGCTAAGGATCTTGTCCAGGCGCTTGGGGACTGGCTCCACAGTGTCCGGCTCCTTCCACGCCCTGGTAGTGATCAAGTCTACCAGGAGGTCAGCCAGAGGGGACACCCAAGAGGTAGACGGGCCTGCTTCAAACGCCTCCAGGAACACGGATTCGTCCGAGGTAGGCTTTGGGGCAGACCACCCCCTCTTTATTCTGAGTATCTCCATGATGTCACCAAATGAGACATCTTGGGGGGTGATCTTGGGGAGCCTTCCCCTTCCTCCAAATCTGTGTCCTCAGTCAAGGACTCGGGGGAGTTCAGGTGCTTCCTCTTGCACCTTCGCTTGTGAGGGACCTCCTTGGGGGGGCTGTCCGAGGAGATCTCACCAGCAACGTCTTGTTCCACTGGAACTACCTGGGACGTCAAAGCAGGCTGTCACTGGGGGCGGGTTATGGAAGCCGGGCCCAACTGAGAAGGAGTGCAGGGTGGAGCCGTGGCAAGGGTCGGGGGCCTGGAATCCATCGACAGAACCCTCTCCACCACGTCAAATGCTGAGGGAGAGCTGCTCTCTCTGGGATCCGAAAGCAGACTCTCCCTCGGATCAGATGGACGGATCAGGGTCGGCGCCTAAGCGATCGGATCCCACGGATCAGCATGCTCCGACCTGAACGGAGCCGAAGGCATACCGATACCGCCAGATCCGAAGCTCAGCCCTCGGCTCCGAAGAAAATGGACCCGACAGACTCGAGAGAAGTGTCGGCGCCGAAGTACCCGAGACTATCGGCGCTGACACACCCCCGGCTCCAAGGCTGCCTGGCTCCGAAGACTCCGAACCTGGGAAACGGGACAGAGAAGGAGCTATCGGGGCAAAGAAGGGGATTGAGCTCCCCCCCGGAGGGGGGGGGGGAGGCAAGAGCACTCCCATCTGCAGTTGGACCTGGAGGAATCTTCTCATCATCCGGTCCAAATCTGCATCTGTGAGACTTCTCGTGGATCTCGATGAGGCCACCGAGGCGGGGCGGGAGTGTCGCCTCGATGACCTCGAGGGAGATCGGGTCTCTTCCTCCTCAGGACCCGGTGAGAAGCATGGGGACCGGATCCGAGGAGGAGGAGAACCAGAAGACCTGGAGGGAGAAGACCGCTTAGCCGGGGGGCCGAAGCGGAGGCCTCGACCCGCCGCTTGTGGTGCTTCTCCCTCCTCTTTTCTTTCCTGGCCTCCCTCTCCTCCGAGCCTAAGGCGGGAGGTTGAGTCCCGGCCGGGGGGAGGGAAGCAGGAGTGACAGCTGCCGCAGCAGGAGCCACGGAAGGACCGGAGGTAGAAGCCGAGTCCGGGGGCAGAAGACCCGCCAGAATCAGCTTAGATCTCTGGTCCTTGAGTGCCCTGGGGTTGAATGCTGCACAAATGGTACAACCAGTGGACAGGCGTTCAACCCCAAGGCACAATACACACTTAGTGTGGCCATCCGCTGGGGACAGCTTATGGTCACACTCAGTGCACTTAGAAAACATTATCTTTGGGGCCTCAGACATACTCAGAAAGTAACTCACGCACACTAGGCCCCAAACACACACACACAACCCTGACGGAACCACGAAGGAAGGGGGAGGACTAGAAAAAAAATAAACTAAGAGAGTTTAGACTATAAAGGGAAGCTAAATACACTCTCACACCAAAAATTAAAGAAAAGTTGAATACAAGTTAAATTTTCCTCACAAAGAAAGAGAACGAGAACGCCCTGGAAACTCTGGATCAAGCTGCTGAACGAAACTGCGGCAAACTAGATCTGAGGTTAGTCAGAGTTGGCAGGGGGTTATGGGTAGGGGGAGGAGCTCGGATCTAAAGCTGTTGAAAACTGCCGGCTCAGATCCGAGGTCGGATCCGATTCCCAAAGGTTGCTGCACAAATGAAGTTAACTACTTCAGATTGACTGTTTCCAGGTCCTGAGAATGTTGGCACCAAAGACTTTTTAAGTACCACTGAAGTTTCCTCATATGCAGTCTTGCATGTGGAATTAGCAGAATGCATAAGGCCATGAACCCTACGGCTTGCAGTATTTTCCTTGCAGATAGCTGGGTTTTGGTGGCCATGTGTTTGAAGTAGTTGTTCAAATAGATCTGTTTTTCTGGAGTGAGAAAGGCCATCTGGGAAGTTGTGCTCAAGCTTGCTCCTAGGAATACAATTTTTTGACTGGGCACCAGTTGTGATTTCTTTTTGTTGATGGTGTACCCCAATGAAGATAGGAGTCTTTTTACAAATGCCAGGTGTTGAAGTAGTAATTCCTGACTGTCCGCCTGAATCAGGAAATCGTCCAAGTATGGGAAACTTTGGATATTTCTCTGCCTGCAGTATGCAATGGCTAGAGCCAGGCACTTTGTGAATACTCTGGTGCAGTAGATAATCCAAAGGGAAGTGCAAAGGACTGATAGTGCATAGAGCCTGTCCTGAAGCGGAGATAACTCCTGCAAGACTCCCTTATGGAGATGTGCAGACAGGCTTCTTTTAAGTCTAGGGTGACTAGCCAGCCATCCTTGCCCAGCATAGGGAGAAGTTGTTGCATGGTTAGCATTTTGAATTTTGGGACCACCAGAAAGGTGTTGAGAACTGATAGATCCAGGATGGGGCGCCAAGAGCTCACTTTTCTGGGTACCAGGAACAGTCTGGAGTAGAAACCCTGTCCCCTTTGTTCTACTGGAACAGGTTGGATGACCCTGATATTGATCAGGGAATGTACTTGCTTTTGAGCCTCTGCCCACTGGTTTGGAAGAAGGTCTGGAAATCCGCTTGGGGGTGGCAGGGAATGGAAGTAGAATCTGTACCCCTGGGATACAATGTTTAGAACCCATCGGTCCTGAGTAATTGACATCCAGTTTTTGGCATGAAGGGCAAGTTTTCCTCCTAGGCGTGCAAGTAGATGGGCAGGGCTGGGAAGGATAATTGACAAGTCATTGTGAACTTTTACTATAAGGGGGTGGCTTGCCACTCCCTGTTTTTGAGGTGGGAGCACTCCATTGTTTAGATCTCTGCATACCCTGAGATTGTAGTCTTGGTGGTCTGGTTCCCCTGGGTTTGGACTGTGAAGGCCTGGAAGGGGATGGAAAGGACCAGATTTCTGTAGGCCAATGCCTACTGAATATAGGTGGCTGCACTTGTAATAATTCTTTAACAGTTTGTATAGATTTAACTTTTTCTTCCATCTTTTTAAGAACCTCTTCTGCTTTAGTGCCAAACAAACGGTCCTGATTTAAAGGAGTGTCTAGTAATTTTGATTTGACATGGTCTCACAAGGTTTGTTCCTTCAGCCAAGCATGCCTTCTCAGTACAGATCTAGTGACTACAACCCTGCAAGACGCTTCTAGGGTATCAAAGCCACACTGCAAAGTATGCTTACTAACCTGGTTTGCAGAATGCATTAACTCTTGTAAATCTTTATTTTCTGCAAAATCTGGAAGTAATACCATTTTTTGTTTAATTTGTTCCATAATATGTTGCTGGTACTTCAGCATATGAAACTGGCAATTCAATGCCCCGATGGCAAGAGTTGTAGAAGTATTTGACTGTAGTAGCCTTAATACCTTTAGGCCCCTGGGAAATGGTCTCTGGATCTGCAGTACAACTCTTAAAGAAAAATTTGTGAGAATCAGGTACTCTGTAGTACCTGTCAGGTTTTCTAGGGGCCGGTGATAAAGTGTCTGGAGTAAGACTGGATTCCATAAAGACATCATCTACAACATCCAGGACAGGGGTTATAGCTAGGGGTCTGTGCTGAGGCAACTCTAAAAATTCTCTGAGTCTCTTTTTGGACTGAGGATAATGCTGGCATTCCCAGTGGAAATATTATCTTAAAATATGCAAGGTTTCAACAAAAGAAAAATCCTCTGGAGGGGAGGCAGAGGGAATAGATTCCTCTGCATCTGAATCCTCAAAGGTAGATAAAGGTTTGACCTGGTAATCAGAAGGGTCAGAGAATCATCGGACTCCTGGTCTGTAGAATCAGAAAGAAACTCAATTCTTGGTCTCTTAGCAGGGGAAGGCTGGCTTCCCCCAATTAGGGTGATAAGGTCTTCACCCATTCTAAGCATTTGTTTTTGAGGCATGGGAGCTTGAACATGAGCTTTGGTCGTCGGTTTTCTAGGCATAGTGCATACTCTGGGCCTGAGAAACTCGGCAGTTTTAGCTAAAAAAGAAGTTGTTTGTTTAATACAAATATCGGTAGGTCGGAATACACCCTCAGAAGCCGGTGCCTGCACAGCGGCTCAGGACCCATCCAAGGTAGAGACATCCGCAGGTTCCATAGTCGAAGAAGCATCTCGCGGCATACTGGACTCCGAATGGGTCTCAGCAGAGGCCTGCAAATCTGTAGAAGCAGGCATTAGGGGCTGCAAAGGCACCTCACTGCGTACCGACGGACTGTCGACTAGCTTAACGGAAGCGTCGTCGGCAGTTTTTGACCTATGCAGTCTGTCTCTGTCTTTATCTTTGCTCTTTTTTGGAAGATCGGTAGTCGGATGGCTTACTGAAGCCATTTCTGAATACGGAGAATGACAGAGAGAGAATTTAGCGACAAAAATACCCCGACGACGAATGGTTCGGGCATTAAACAAGGCACAAAACCAACAGCGAGGGACGTCGTGGTCTGGGCCTAAACAGGTGACGCAGTAAGAATGAAAATTTCTGTGAGGTATTTGCTTTCCACAGGCAAGACAATTGTTAACTTTTTCTGACATCGGTTAGAGCAAGAAAAAAAAATCCCAACAGGGTACTTAGCTTTAGAAGACTTCAGGTTTGAAACTCGAAAAATGAGAAGTTATGTACCTACCATAACGTTTTATGTTAGTTGTCTTCTCTCGCCTTCTTTCTTGCTGGATGGGTTCGGAGCAAATCCTCAGCTCCGACTCGGCACTTGCTAAGCTCGAGAATCACTTTTACCAGCTCGAGGCAGCCCTATATCCCATGATGAAAGGCGGTAATTACCCAGATCTCGTTTGGTATCTAGAGGAAAAACTGCCCGGAATATTCCCACAAGGAGAAGAACTAACCTGAGAAGACTGTAAGGGGAACCAGGTAACAGAGATCCAGAGCTAACTGGTGTCCAAGGGAGAACAATCTCCCAGCGAAAAAAGGGAAAAAAATCAAGGTCTGTCCAGGCTAGGGGGACAGGAGGGAGGGACGCAAGAAAGAAGGCGAGAGAAGACAACTAACATGGAACGTTATGGTAGGTACATAACTTCTAAATGTTAAGTTGTCAATCTCGCCTTCATTCTTGCTGGATGGGACCGCGTCCCTAGCACCCCTATCCTGGGAGGCTCAATGAAACAGACTCTTGAGAACTGTGGAACCAAAACTTGCCCTGTTCCTGGAGGCCAAATCCAATTTGTAATGAGAAACGAAGGTATGAGGAGTGGCCCAAGTGGCTGCTGCACAAATAGTGTCCAAGGGTAGTCTAGCCTGAAAAGCTGTAGATGTGGCTAGATCTCTAGTAGAATGTGCTTTAGGTTTTGAGATCAGTTGTTTGCCCCTAAGCTGATAAATGTCAGAAATGGTGGAAGATAGCCATCTGGATAAGGTTACCTTAGAAACAGGAAGACCTTTCCTATTTTCAGCATAAGAAAGAAAAAGCTGATCAGATTTCCTAAGTTGCTTTGTTCTGTCCAAATAATATCTGAGTTGGCGATGAACATCTAGGCAATGCAATCTTTGTTCTGCCCTGTTAGAATAATTGGGAAAAAATACAGGAAGGTCAATGGATTGATTTAAATTTGTTTTAGAAACAACCTTGGGCAAAAAGGATGGATTGGTTCTTAAGGATACGCTATCCTTGTGGAAGGCCAAGTAAGGGGGACGAATACAGAGAGCATGTAGTTCCGACACTCTCCTAGCCGAAGTGATAGCAACTAGAAAGAGTGTCTTCCAAGAAAGAAATTTTAATGAGCACGTAGCAGCCGGTTCGAAAGGGGGAAGAATCAAGGATGCCAGCACTAAATTTAGGTCCCACTGTGGTGGAGGATCTCTAACAGTGGGTTTAAGTAGGAACACCCCTCTGAGAAAAGCTTTACAAAGTTTGTGAGACATAATATTCCGGTCTGCAAATCCGACATGGAAATTAGAGATTGCTGCCAACTGGACTTTAACTGTGGAAGAAGAAGAACCGGAGTGAAAAATTTCAGCTAGAAAGTCCAAGACTGACTGAATAGGGGCAGTAAAAGGGTCTATGTTCTTAGATTTTGCCCAAAAGGAGAAACGTTTCCATTTGCTAGAGTAAATCCTCCTGGTAGAGGACTTTAGAGAAGCTACTATGATATCTCTAACGGGGTTAGAGATCATAGGAAGCCTGGCTAAGGAAGGAAGTGGAGCAACCAAGCAGTGAGGTTGAGGGAACGAATTGATCAGTGCAGTTGACCCGACTGGTGGGTCAGAATATCTGGAACTGGGTCCAGATGCCAAGGCTGCACCATGAGATGGCGATGAAGAAACGGGAACCAAATTTGTCGAGGCCAGTAAGGGGCAATGAGAATCATTTTGGCTCTCAAGACGAAAGCTTTCTGGAGAACTTGTGGTATCAATGGAAAGGGGGGAAAGGCATAAAGAAGTCCCCAGGGCCAATCTTGGGTAAGAGCGTCTCTGGGGGGATGGCCCGGAAGTGGAAAGAGAGAGAAGAAGTCTGGGCATTTGCTGTTTTGAGGTGTAGCAAAAAGTTCGCAGCATGGGCGGCCCCACTTCTGAAAAATCTCCTCCACTATGGATTGCTTGAGAGACCACTCGTGAGGCATGAGTATAGCTCTGCTCAATCTGTCCGCTATTATGTTGGTTTTCCCGGGGATATGCGTTGCCACCAGAAACCGATGAGAGGAGATCGCCCATTGCCAAAGTCTGAGAGCTTCTCGACACAAGGGATAGGACTTGGTTCCGCCCTGCTTGTTGATGTACCACACCATGGACATGTTGTCCGTGTGAACTGCAATAGTTCCTAAGGGAAGAAAGTCGTTGAGGGCTTGCAACGTTAAAAGCACTGCTCTCATCTCTAGGACATTTATGTGCAGGTGGTATTCGAACGGTTGCCACGTGCCATGAACCATCCTGCCCTGATAATGCCCCCCCCCACCCGATCAGGGAGGCATCCGAAGTGACCATGGCTACCGGGGCCGGGGGGACAAATGGTCTGCCCTGATGGACTAGGGGAGAAGAAGTCCACCAGGATAGATGGCTCTTGCAGGTCTGTGTCACCAGGATCTTGTGACGCATGGGAAGCTGCTGGAAGGACCATTGGGTGAATAACATCCACTGTAGGAGACGCATGTAAAAACGGGCTAGGGGAAGAAGTGTGATGGCAGCTGCCATGAGGCCCAACACTTTCAGGACCAACCTGGCTTGTACTCTTCTGCTGGATAGGATGATCCGAACGTGGTTTTGGATATCTAGGATTCTTTGACTTGTTCGGTTTGCTGACATCCGAGTAGTGTCTAGATCTGCGCCTATAAAGGTAATAAGATTGGCAGGGCGATAAGGAAGACTTTTCGAAGCTGACCGAAATTCCTAACTGACCGCAGAGACGTAGAGTATAATCTCTGGCTTGGAGAAGTTGATGCCTGGAGGTGGCTGAGAGGAGCCAGTCGTCGAGATACGGAAACACCTGGAATCCTAGACGTCTCAGGTGAGCCGTGACCGCTGCCATGCATTTGGTGAACACTCTGGGGGCTGTAGTGAGACCAAAGGGCAGGGCTCTGAATTGAAAATGACTGGTCCCCAGCCGAAAGCGGAGAAACCTTCTGGAGCGTCTGTGGATTTTTATGTGATAGTACGCATCTTGAAGGTCTATGGAGCACATCCAGTTGTTTTTGCCCAGAAAGGGCAAAATTGATTGAAGTGTGACCATCTGAAATCTTGTCTTTTTGACAGACTTGTTCAGCCTGCTGAGGTCTAATATTGGTCTCCAGTCTCCCGCCTTTTTGGGAACCAAAAAGAACCTTGAGTAGATTCCGGACTCTAATTGATCTGCTGGAACTGGCTGGATGGCCCTTTTTTTTAGAAGCTTTGATACCTCTAGCTTCGCAATTTCCCTTAGACCAGGTGGAACGTCTGGAAGGGAACCTTTTTGAGGGAAGGGGCTTTCCTCGAAGGGGATTTTGTAACCCTCGAATATGATCGACTGTACCCATCTGTCTTGAGAGAGAGAAAGCCAGGCTTCTGGGTACAGCGATAATCTCCCCCCGACTGCCTCCAAGGGTGGGCAGTCGGGCAACACCTCAGGGATGCTGGAAGGGCTTGTCAGAGAGGAGCTCTCTGCTGCCCTGGTTCTGCGGACCTCCTCTGCCCCTAGGGCGGTGTCTATTGTTATTACCCCCTCTGCCTCTGGGGGTAAACTGACCACGTGCGTCAGGCGTGACTCCCTGAGATTTTCGGAACCACATTTTCCCTCCCTTCTGACCTTTGGGATAAGGTCTAGAAGGGGTGGAGAAACGGACTCCTACGGCAGAAAGAGTCTTGCCGTCTTGCTCGCACATGGTCAATGTGTCCTTCAACTGAGGCCCAAACAAAGTAGTGCCATCAAAGGGAGAATTTGTGAAGGACGCCTTAAAGGGGTCTGCGAAATTGCAAAGCCGCATCCAGGACTGACGTCTAAGAGCCACTCCTGTGCCTGCGGCTCTACTCGCCCCATCTGCTGCATAAGAAATGAGCCGCATGGAGGAGTTAGTTATGGAATTTAGGATTCCAAGCTGAGAGGCAATCTTCTGTTGAGCCCCAGCAGCTGACGGATCCTGTACTACGTCACCCAATTCTTTGAGGATCTCTCTTTGAAGTCGGATGAAGTGACACAAATAATTCAGCGAACGCATAGCAAAGGTCGCTGAGGAAAACATCCGCTTACCATACCTGTCCATGGTCCTAGACTCCTTGTTAGGAGGATGGACTGGTACGGAAGGATCTGCAAGTTGCTTTTTGGTGGCGGCTGCCACCACCATGGCATCAACCGGAACACCTTTCGTAAGAAACTGTTTCTCAGTGGGGGCCGTGATAAATTTAGAAGGCCTCCTGGGGACTGGTTCCACAGAATCAGGAGATGCCCACGCCTTTCGAGCTATCACCTCCATGAGGGGGTCGAAAGGCGGAGACACCCAGGAGGTGGAGGGTCAAGAGCCAAAAGCCTCCAGGTATACCGACTCATCCTCGGAGGGATTAATGGAGGGCCAGTTTCCCCTCTGTTTAAGGAGTTCTAGGATGTCTGAAAAGGAGACATTCTCAGAGGGGGATCTTGGGGACCCCTCCGACTCATCTAAGTCGGTATCTGATGTCGTAGACTCAGGGGAGTCTAAGTGCTTCCTCTTGCAGGTCCTCTTACGCGGGGGCTCTCCTGAAGGATCAGGAGAAACCTCGGAAGAGGAAGTTCTTCCCAATGGGGAAACCTGGGCGATGGATCTCTGGGTCTGGGAGCAAGAGAGTGAGAAGAGACATCTACAGGTACCGTAGAGGGAGGAGCTAAAGGAACCGACTGTTGACTAAGCTCGGGGGCTAGCACACTCCTCATCACCTCGAAGGCTCCCCTCCCAGGGAGGACCGAGAGACCCCGCTCCGTAGAAACAGGGATCCCCTGCCCCACCGAAAGGGAAGGCTCCGAAGCAGATGTCGGAGCCGAGCTCACCAAGGCTGAAGCTCCGAGAGGGAGAACGGGGTCGGACAAGGGTCCGATGCCACTCGCCCCCTTGGAACCAACCAGGGAAGCCTGACGACCGGATCCCTCCAAGGACGGTCTCAAGGAGGAGATAGGAGTCGAAGACGACGGAGCCGAAAGATGTGGTATCGGCTCCGAAGCAGCAACAGTCACGGTACCAATAAACTCCAGCTCCGAACTCTGTAGGAGAGTCGAAGGAGGAATTTCAGGAGGGTGTGGAATAGCGGTCGTCTGCTGAGACGGGCTATGGAGCATCTGGGCCAGTGCCTGTGATTTTAGTAGTCTGCTCACCACTCTCTCCAAGTCATGGTCGGAGAGCCTGGAAGACCTTGATGATCGGCTCCGCTCCGAAAGTAAGGGGGAGGCCGGTGCCGAGTGGATAGACTCCAATGAAGGAGATCTAGACCTCTTCCTCGACGGAGCCATCGGAGCCAACGAACCTTCGGATCCAGTTGGAGCCGACAGCTTGTCGGCTCCCAGCTGAGATGGAGACGTTTCGGCTCCAGCCGGAGCCGAAACATGCTTCGAAGCTAGAGTATCGGCTCCAGCCGGAGCCGATACAGGTGCCGAAGCCAGAGTATCGGTGCCGATCGGCGCCGGTACTGAACCCTCTAAGAAGGAAGGATCGGCTCCGGACTGAGCCGATGTCGACTCTGGAGGAGTCGGAACCAAGGCCACAGACATGGACACCGAAGTCTGGGTCTTGGATGGCTTAGAGGGCTTCCTGGAACCGACCTTAGCTGCGGAGCTCTCAGGCTTCAGAAGACCCCTCAGGATCAACTTGTTTCTACATTCCTGCAGGACCCTCTGGCTGAAAGAATGACAAATAGCACAGGAGTCCTGCAGGTGTAGGGGTCCCAGGCAGTAAATACAAGAAGTGTGACCGTCTGTCAGAGACATCTTCTGACAGCACGAGTCACACTTCTTAAAACCTGAGACCCTAGTGTCTTTTGACATGACCAAGTTAAGACACAAACACACACACACTCAGTCCTTAAATACACTAATTAAAACAAAAACACAGACACACCTAACAAAAATCCTGACAGGAAATTGTTTGGGAGGGGAAGGCCTAAGGCCTGACTAACAGAAAAATATATAAGGGATCGAGAAAACTGATGGGAATAGGGTCTAAGTGAATCGGGGAACTACTAGCTATAAAAGGAAATAAATTTTTAAAAGTGGGGTAGTTAAATCTCTTGAAAAGAGCAATGAAAATTCACTTACCAGGAGCTGGTAAAAAAGGTGTCCTCATGAGCGAAGCGGCAAACGAGATCTGGGATATAGGGCTGCCTCGAGCTGGTAAAAGTGATTCTCAAGCTTAGCAAGTGCCGAGTCGGAGCCGAGGATCGGCTCTGAACCCATCCAGCAAGAATGAAGGCGAGATTGACATCTTAACATCTTTTAGTTATGTACTTACCATAACTTCTGATGTATGGGATCCATCTCGCCTACATTCATAACTGATGGGTTCGGAGCCGATCCGTTGGCTCCGACTCGGCCACTATATACTAGAACGAAATCTCTCATTGGCTGGGCTTCCCCTTATCCCAGAATGCACCACGCCTGTTTCCCCAGATCTTGTTTGTTTGCTTTCATACATTCATACAGGTACAGAAAACACATACCAATAACTGTAACCAACTAGAGCCCTTCCAGAGGAGAGCTCAGCAAAAGCAATATTTCCTCCAAATCCAAAAGGTAGGGGGAAGGAGGGTGGGTATGTATGAATGTAGGCGAGATGGATCCCATACATCCGAAGTTATGGTAAGTACATAACTAAAAGATGTAATGGGATCCTATCTCACCTACATTCATAACTGATGGGACAGCGTCCCTAGCACCTAAATCCCAGGTGGCTCATTGGAACACACTCCTGAGAACTGCGGAACCAAATGAAGCTCTGCCTCGGGAAGCCACATCAACCTTGTAATGAGAAATGAAGGTGTGCGGAGAAGACCAAGTAGCAGCCGCACAAATATCATCTATTGAAACTTTGGAGTGAAAGGCCACAGAGGTGGCCATAGCCCTGGTAGAATGAGCTTTAAGTGGGAAAGGTAACTCTCTGCCTGACTGGGAATAAATGAAAGAGACGCAATCCTTAATCCATTTGGCTATGGTGGTTTTGGCAACTGGTAGACCTAACCTATTCTCTGCAAAGGACACAAACAGTTGGTTAGATTTTCGTGTCTGCCTGGTCCTATCTAAGTAAAAACGCAGTTGCCTGTGAACATCCAACTGGTGGAAGGTATATTCTGCTCCATTAGAAAAATTTGGAAAGAAAACGGGGAGCTCCAATGATTGCTGAATGCACAAAGGGGATGCTACCTTAGGCAAAAAGGATGGATTCAATCTGAGGGAAACTCTGTCTTTATGAAAAATCAAATAAGGAGGAGTAGAACAGAGAGCCTGAAGCTCTGAAACCCGCTTGACAGAAGTTATTGCCACTAGAAAGGCGGTTTTCCACGACAGAAATTTTATATCACAAGTGGCTGCCGGCTCAAAGGGATGGGCAGTTAAGGAGGCCAGAACCAAATTTAAGTCCCAAGGGGGCACAGGATGAGCCATAGGAGGCCTGAGGAGCCAGGCTCCCTTAAGAAAGGACTTGCAAAGTCTGTTAGCCATTAAGGAAGGCTCTATGGAAACATGAAAATTAGATATAGCCGCCAGTTGAACTTTAATTGTGGAGACTGAAGAGCCTGAATGAAACAATGAAGCTAGAAATTCCAAGACCTGCGGAACTGGGGCCATAAGAGGATCAATGCCTCGCTGCTGGGCCCAAAAGGCAAACCTTTTCCATTTGCTGGAATACAGCTTAACGGTGGACGGCTTGTGGGAAGAGGACAAAATGTACATCACTTCTGGAGAAAAAGAGTTATCTCTAACTAAGGATGGAAGTGGAGTAACCAAGCAGCCAGTTGCAACGACCGAAGGGACAGATGAGAGTGTCCCGACTGATGAGACAACAGGTCCGACACTGGGTCCAGAATCCAAGGGCCCTGTACCGCATACTTCTGAAGGAATGGGAACCAAACCTGACGGGGCCAATGTGGGGCGACCAAAATCATGTGGCTCCCTACATGAAGAGCCTTCTGAATCACCCTCGGGAGAAGGGGGATCGGGGGGAAGGCATAAAGGAGACCGGGGGGCCAATTGTGGGCTAGCGCGTCCCTGGGAGACTGCCCCTGGGAGGGAGTCAGAGTGAAGAACTCTCTGCACTTCGCATTGTTGGGGCTGGCGAACAAGTCGCAACAAGGGAGACCCCATTTGATGAAGATCTGCACAGCCACTCTGCTGTTGAGGGACCACTCGTGGGGCAACAGGAGAGTCCTGCTGAGCCTGTCTGCAATCACATTGGCTTTCCCCGGAATGTGTGTGGCTACTAAGAAACGTCGAGTAGCTATGGCCCAGCGCCATACTCTCATGGCCTCTCTGCAAAGGGGGTAGGACCTGGTTCCGCCCTGCTTGTTTATGTGCAAAACTACCGACATGTTGTCGGATAGAACCGCAATAGTACCTTGGGGGAGAGCCTGATGAAGTGCTTGCAAAACCAGAAGCACCGCTCTCATTTCCAGGATATTGATGTGAAGGTGCGCTTCGCAATCCTGCCAAGTGCCTTGGACAGACCTGTCCAGATAATGACCCCCCCATCCTATCTGGGAGGCGTCCGTGGTCACTGTGGCAACAGGGGGCTGAAGGGCGAAAGGACGCCCCCGGTCCAGGTTGGACCGACGCAGCCACCAACGGAGGTCCCGACGACAACTGTCCGTAATCAGAACCAGGTGGTTCAGGGGAAGTTCTTGGTACGACCATTGAACCAATAATAGCCATTGCAGCACCTGCATGTGCAGCCTGGCTAACGGTACTAAGAGGATAGTAGCAGTCATCGTGCCCAATAACTGAAGAATCTGTCTGGCAGGAACTCGAGATTTGGGTAACAAATTTAGAATCTGTGATTGTAGAACCTGAATTCCTACTGATGGCAAAAATGCCCGCATCCTTTTTGTGTCTAACTCTGCGCCTATAAAGCTGATACGCTGAGATGGCCGCAGCACAGATTATTCCCAATTGAAAGTGATTCCCAGCGAGAGACCCAAAGTTACTGTGGCCATCAGCGCTCGAATCAGTAGATGCTCGGAGGTGGCAGTGAGGAGCCAGTCGTCGAGATAGGGAAACACTTGGAATCCTAGACTTCTCAGGTGAGCTGTCACCACTGCCAGACACTTGGTAAACACCCTGGGGGCTGTGGTGAGACCAAAGGGCAGTGCACAAAACTGGAAATGACTGGTTCCTAGGCAGAAGCGTAAATGACTCCTGGACTCTTGACGTATCAAAATGTGATAGTAAGCGTCCTTGAGGTCTATGGAGCACATCCAGACATCCTTCTCCAATAACGGGAGAATGGACTGAAGGGTGACCATCCGGAACTTGGACTTCTTCACAAAACGATTTAATGAGCTTAGGTCCAAAATGGGCCTTATGTCCCCTGTCTTTTTTGGCACCAAAAATAATCTTGAGTAAGTTCCTGATCTGATCTGGTCGGTGGGGACGAGCTGGATGACCCCTTTGCTTAGCAGCTTTGAAACTTCTACGGCTGCTAGATCCCGTTGACTGGGTGGCACGTCCGGGATTCTCCTTGTAGGAGGAGGGGGCTTGAAAAAGGGGATGAGGTAGCCTCCGGTTACAATGCGAAGCACCCACTGATCCTTGGTTATAGATTCCCAAGCCTGTGGGTGTTTCGGAAAATGACCCCCGACTGGCTCCGGAGAAGCACAGCCGGGCCACATCCTAGGGATGTTGAGGGTAGGAGGAACCACAAAAGGAATCACGGTCTCCAGAGTTACGGGGGCCTCTGCCACCTCTAGGGCGGCGTCTTCCTGAATCCCCCCCCTGCCTCTGGAGGTGGAATCACTCGGTGGAGTAGAGAAGAACTTTTGGGATTTTCTGAACCACATTTTCCCTCCTCTCTGGGCCTTGGGGTAAGGTCTAGAGGGAGCGGAAAAATGGGCCCCAACGGCAGTCAAGGTCTTGCCCTCCTGCTCGCACCGAGTAAGTGTGTCCTTCACCTTGGGTCCAAACAAAAAAGACCCATCAAAGGGCGTGAAGGAAGACTTAAAGGCCTCCGCGAGTGGACACAAGCGTAACCAGGCTTGTCTCCTAAGAGCCACTCCTGTGCCGCTGCTCTACTCGGCTGCATAGGAAATGAGCCTCATGGACGAGTTGACAATAGAAGATAGGGTAGTCATCTGGGCGCCTACGGTCTGGGCTAACGCCTCAGGAAGATTACCCGCAAGAGACTCTCCTAACTCCTTGAGGAGGTCCCTTTGGAGCCTTGTAAAATGACAGAGATAGTTCAGCGACCGCAGAGTAAAGGTCGCTGAAGAAAGGGTACGCTTCCCGTACCTATCCATGCTCCTAGAATCCTTATTAGGAGGATGAATAGACGTTGAAGCCTCTGCCACGTCCTGCTGAGTGGCAGATGCCACCACCATAGCATCAACTGCAACACCCGTAGTGAGGAATTCCTTCTGGGGAGGGGCCGAAAGAAACTTATTAGGTCTGGCAGGCACCGGTTCCACTGTATCAGGATGTTCCCACACCCTCCGAGAGATTAGATCTAATAACTCATCGAAGGGTGGAGACACCCAGGAGGAGGAGGGCTGAGCCCCGAAGGCCTTGAGGAAGACTGACTCCTCAGCGGTAGGGGCTTTGGATTGCCAATCGCCTCTCTGTCTCAAGATCTCAAGGATATCCGAGAAGTAGACGTCAACCGAGGACGATTTTGGGGACCCTTCCGCATCATCGAGGTCAGTATCTGAAATGACGGACTCATCTTGGGAATCAACGTGCTTCCTCTTGCACAGTTTCTTCCTTGGGGGTTCATCCGAAGCAGATTCAGAAGGACCCCCCCGGAAGAAGGGAACCCTCTAAGGAGGTATCCTCAGGCCCCACTGTCGTGGGAAAGAATGTCTCCAGAGGCACCAGTACCCAAAACTTGGGACGGTGAGGCAGAAACCTGCTGAACCGGCAAGGTCATGGCCAGCGCACTCCTCATGGCCTCAAAAGCAGGACCTCCAGACTCTGCAGAGGGCACTTGCTGAGAGACCACGGCGGTACCGGGAATACCTGCGGCCGATGCTCCGAGGGGAAGACTGGGCATCGAAGAGGCGAGCTCCACAGTGTTGCCCTCGGCCCCCGCCGAGGAAGACCTGGTACCAAACCCTGAAACCGAGGACAGGGTAGGAATGAAGGTCGGAGCAGAGAAACTCCGAGGGGGTCCCTGCTCCGACTGGACGATTCCGCTGCGTTCTACCAGCACCGACTCCAACAGCTCCAAGGGGGTCGGAGGAGGAATCAAATGCACGGAATGGGGAATCGGCTCCGAAGCCGAGTGGGCTGGAGCCGAGATCATTTTAGTAAAAACTGGGGACTGGAACAGCCTCTGGATAACCCTATCCAAATCCGACAACCTAGAGGATTTGGAGGAAATAGACTGGGGCCGAGAAGACTTCTGCCTCGGCTCCGATAAAACAGGGGATCGGCTCCGAAAGGTTTCCAACACTATCGGACCCGAGACCGGAACCGTTTGTAAGGGTGTCGGCGCCAAAGGCGGCTCCGGGGCCGAGGGGGAGAGTCTGAGCTGCACACCTCCAACGGCTCCGAGACCAAAGGAGCCGAAGTAGGTGATTGGCCTCTCGATGCACTAACCTGCGGCTCCGACACCAATGGAGCCGAGGAAAGAAGCACCGGGGCAGACCCTTCAGCCATCGGCTCCGAAGCCATTGGAGCCGAGGAAGAAGAAGTCGATCCATGTTTCTTAGATGTCGGAGCCAACGATCTATGCTTCTTGGGTGTCGGGCCCGACGGACTGGTCGGAGCCGATGATCTCTTCTTTTTAGAAGCTGGAGATTAAGCCAACGCTTCCTCAAATGAAGGCTTAATAAGACCTCTAAGTATCAGCTTGTTTTTTCTTTCCTGAAGAACCCTGGAAGAAAAAGCGTGACAAACACTACAAGTATCCTGTAGATGTTTAGGCCCTAAACAGTACACGCAGACAGCATGGCTGTCTGTAATAGACATTTTATAATTACATTTAGCACATTTTTTAAATCCTGATTTCTGCTCCTTAGACATACTGAACACAGTAGAAAAGGTAACAGATAGCTAGAAAACACAGAAGTAAACTAATATATGGGCTAAAGCCCTCTAACTTAAACGGGCTTAGACCGATACAACAGGTAAAACAAGAAACTATTTCAGTCACAGAACAAGAAAAATAATCACACAATAAGGGCAAAGGCCCTCTAACTTAAACGGGCCTTGCCCAGTATACTAGAAGCTCGAAAAATATAAAATTCTAACTTTCACAAAAACTGACTACAAATGCTCACAAAGCTGTTAAAACAGCTGTTTGTTTAAAAGCTGACAGAAACCCTAGCCAAAAAGACCAAAAAGGTCAAGAAAATACACTTAGCTCCAGCCAAGTCGAGACCACGTCCAGCTAGAAAAGCGGCAAACGAGATCTGGGGAAGCAGGCGTGGTGCATTCTGGGATAAGGGGAAGCCCAGCCAATGAGAGACTTCGTTCTAGTATATAGTGGCCGAGTCGGAGCCGAACCCATCAGTTATGAATTTAGGCGAGATAGGATCCCATTACATCCTGAAGTTCTCACCTGCAGTTTTCCAGAGTGTATTGTTTGATGAGCTTGACTACTTTGGGGACTTGCAGTGGATACCACTAAAGATAAAAAAATGAAGGCTTGAGTAACGTGATAAACTGAGGGGCTGCCAGCCCAGCTAGATAGAATTTTGTAAATAATTCTATGTCAAAGCAAATATTAATATGCTCCACAGGCTTGTTTGACAAATGTAAGAAAACTTTGTTATGTGCTGAACTTCAAAAATGTAACTACAGTGCACTCTGCTGGAAGAAAGCTGATAAGTAAAGAATTTTACAACTGTGTGTGATCTTAAGCTCGGAGACAGGACGTCTGGGCCAGGAAATTCTATTGTCCTAATTCAAAGATAATTACTAGGTTTCACATGTAAAGTGTCTTTTATGGCTGTGGCTTCCAGGCAGGTGCAGATTACAAAGAAATGTTAAATTTTAAGTTCTGTGAGCCTGGGAAACTTAAGCAGAAGCGTCAAGAATGATGTAATCTGAAATGACTCAGCAGTAACGTGTATTATCAATTTAAGACTTTCTCAGACAGAAAGATTTGGCATTTTGTATTTGTGTCTGAACCTGAACATATCAACTCACCAGCACTTTGCCTTGTAAGTAAAGTTATTTAGAACATAGTTTCTCTTAGAGATAGATAGGAATATAGCCAGATTTGTCTAGATATTTTCTATATTTATGTCAGACTGTCCTACAATGTTCTTTTAAATATTTCCTGTGATGTCTGAACTTTCTATTACCATTGTGTTAAACTGATGAGTATTGTCTTGTGTTTTTATTATGTATTATTCAATATTTTTAAACAGTTCAACTGTGGCTGTTTTGTGTAGAGACAATTTAATCTCTTACAGTACTTACATGTAATTGGTGGTACTGTATAGGCCAGTCCTAAATAGCCTTAGTCTAGGTCACACTTTCCAATTGGATAACAACATTGCACAGTAAAATTGGACACCCTTTGGTAAGGGCCTTCATATAGTAGCTAATAAGTAGTGGTTGGTGGCAGTCTGTGCTACCGTATCGTCTGGGCAGAAGGGGGCATAGCTGGAGAACCTGTGCCAGCCTTACCCAGGACTGTCTGTGTGTTTGCATATAACTCAAATCTCAATGTGTGTGTGTGTGTGTGTGTGTGTGAGCTACTTGGGCAGGGACATGAAGCACTGGTTGGACAGAGAGGGTGCTGGAGTGTTTGGCATGACCACGTGGCTGAGATCTGAACCCCATAGCTGTGCCAGTGGGTAGTCTTATTAGGGATCTGAAGAGAGAGAGAAACCAGTCCCACACTGACTGTGATCTCTGTGGGCTCTTAAGGGAAATTGTACTTTACTGTGTGTGTACTTGTTATCCTCCCAATGTGGACACCCCTTACTGGTGTTAGTGGTGAGGACTGAGGCTCCTTGATTACTGGGCCAGTGCATGGGCATCACATAGCAACAGTATAAACTGCAGTAATGCATATTGGGCTGAAATTACATTTGAAAAGTCTCCAGCTGTTACCAATGATATCATATAAGACAATAGTAGCTTCCTTAGTACTACTGCTAAAAGTGTCATTGAAGAAAACGTAAAGGACCCAGCAAGGAATGGAAAGCTGAAGAAAAGATCCTTATATGCTATGGATGTAGATGAGTTTGGGCTGCAGATGTACTTTGCTCAGCCCATAAGACATCTCTGATTCAAAGACATTATGATGTTCATAAGTACAATACAGGTATTGTTCATGTTTACCAACAGGCGAAATTTTGTTTTTACACATTTAAATTTGTTAGAAAAGAGTAAGGGGATGACAAAATGCCAACAACCCTATGGTGGGGAAATGTAGGTTAATAAAATGTGTTGCCCATTAACCTTAAGAATAAAATCATATACCGAAACAAGCTATAAGGGAAAGAAAAACAATCATCATTTTACTTACTACTCTGGAGAATATTTCACCACAGGATAAAAGAAATATCTTGGGGCTATTTCATTGATGCATTTTACCTACAATACATTAAAATAGATCTGGAGAGAAGGTTACTCTGGCAGATTAAGAGTGAAGAGGACAGACTTAAGAAAAGTTTCAGATGACATGTTGCCTAATGGGTCACAGCATCAGTCCAGCTGCTGGCCAGGAGGGACCTGAAGTTTCAGATGTCCTTCTGTGAATGAAGACTGACATCCTCATATCAGATCTTGCTGTTATTTATTTTTGTTAATAGTGCATCCATGCATATCTTCACTATATTAAGGACCTCCAATTGGCACCATTCATTGTTATGGTTTTCTTTTCATTATGTAGAGCCTTAGTTTTTTATTTTGACCAATGTCTGGTAATGAAGAGGGCCTGAAATGCAGAACTGTAAATTTCTCAAAAAGTTATTTATTCACCTACAATAAATGCCTAAAATTATATTAATTCAAAATTCCTCGATGTTAGACAATCAATGAGACAAGGTAAAGCCAAAATGTATCAAATGTACTGTGGCTGAATGAGCCTTAAGTGGTTTTAGGAAGGAGTGGGTCTATATCCAGGAAATGCAATTAGTTATCCGTCTGGCCAATGTAACTTTAGAAACTTGAAAACCTAGCCAACTAGGTGAAAAAGATTCAAACAGCTGGTCTGTTTTTCTTAAATCTTTTGTTCTGTGTAAGTAGAAACATAGTTATCTATGCACATCTAAAAGCTGTAGCATGTATTCTCCTTTCTTTGAATATTTTGTAAAGATTGGTAAATGAATGGTTTGATATGTATTTGATTCAGAAGACACTTTTGACAGGAAAGAAGGACTGGTTCAGAAGAGGACCTTGTCTTTATGAAAAACAATGTAAGGGGCTTTTGAGAAAAGAGCCTGGAGTTGGGAAATCCTTATAGCAGGTGTCATAGCAAAGTACAGTTGTGTACCTACCATAAATGTAGATGTTCGAGTGTATTCACTGTTGCAGTCATTACACTTGGGTTATCCTGCTGGCAGGCTACCCGCAGTCGGCCTAAATTCCAAAGTCCTGGTCTGGCGTCGGTTGCTGTCGCCTCTTCCCTGACGTCAGTGCGCCAGGGGTATAAAAGATGCAGCCGACACCATTTTCTTCAGGTTTTCTTGCCCCAGATGTCAGGTGCCCCCAAAAGGGTAGGATAAAATTATGCCAATAGAAATGCATGCACTAAAATAACCATTACCTTCATCTACAAGCAAATACACCACATAGGCTGTATAGGATAGAGAAGTACAGATAAGTCCCAGCAATGAAAGGGGGATGGTGGGTGGGTAACCTGGACTGCAACAGTGAATACACTCGAACATCTAAATTTATGGTAGGTACACAACTGTACTATGTTCATCGTGTTTCACTGTTACAGTCACTACTCTTGGGTTGAATCCCAAAGCTGAGGTTGGGTGGCTGGATCTAAATAGAATTAGGAGTGGCTAAACTGCAGTGGCAAAGCCTGCTCTGGATTTAGAGTAAAGAGGTAAATGGTAGTGCTTGGTAAAAGTGTGCACTGAAGTCCAAGTTGCAGCCTCTAAAATGTCTTTGGTTGGTTCTCCTCTGAGGAAGGCTGCTGAAGTGGCTGCTGCTCTGGTTAAATGTGGACTAATGCCCTTAGGCACTGATTTGCCATTTTGTGAATAGCAGAAACGAATGCAGTGGCCTATCCATTTTGAAATAGTCTGCTTTGAGATAGCCTTTCCTTTTGATCCTGCAGCATATGCCACTAAGAGTTGCTCAGTCTTTCTGAAAGCTTTAGTTCTGTCCAAGTAGAAGCGTAGCTGTCTGTGTATATCCAACGAATGCAGAAGTCTCTCCCCCTTATTCTGTGGGTTTGGATAAAAGGTAGGCAAATGAATGGTTTGGTTAAGGGCCACACTGGACACTACCTTAGGCATAAATGTTGGGTTTGTCCTCAGAGAAACCCTGTCTGGATGGAAAATTATAAAAGGTTCCACAGCCATTAGTGCCTGTAACTCTGAGACTCTTCTTGCCAAGGTTATTGCTAGGAGCAAAGCTGTTTTCCATGATAAGAATTTTATCTCCGCTGTATTGGCTGGCTCAAAAGGAGGCATTGAGAGTTTTTCCAAGATGTAACTGAGGTCCCATGTAGGTACTGGCGCTCTCCTTGGAGGTCTTATGTTTTTGGCCCCTCTAAGGTACTGCCTTAGCAGTGGATGTGAAAAAATAGGTGGGTCCGTATTGTAATGAGCTGAAATGGCAGAGGCATGGATCTTAATTGATGAAAAGGATAGGCCTTTGTCCAGCATCTCAGTTAGGTATTGTAAAATCTGAGGAATATTTGGTACGAGCGTGTCAATTCCTTGTGCCTGGTTCCAAGCACAGAATCTCTTCCATTTTTTTGCATAAGATTTTCTAGTGCTGGGCCTCCTGGTCTCCAAAATAACATCCATAACTGCTTTAGAGAGAGGTGTGTTCTGAATGGTTACATTATCCGCCATGCTGCCAGATTTAGGAAGTTGGCTGTGCAGGATCTGATTGTTTTGTTGGGTCAGTAAGTGAGGAATTTGAGGTAATGTCCAGGCTGGGCCTTGAGACAAGCTCTTTAGGATTGGGTACCAGTGCTGGAGGGGCCAGTCTGGGGCAATCAGTATCATTTTTGGCTTCTCTTGTCTGACCCTTAGGAGTACCTTGGGGAGGAGAGGCAGTGGAGGAAAGGCATATACTGTAAGGGTTTTCCAGCTGAATGATAAAGCATCCACTTTCCATGCTTACTTGTGATAAGTCCTTGTGTAGAATCTCTGTAGCTGGCAGTTGTGAGGGGAGGCAAATAGATCTATGTCTGGGCATCCCCATTTCCCTGTTATCATGCTGAAGACTTGCGGATCCAGTTTCCACTCGTGGAGATCCATGAGGTTTCTGCTTAGTGCATCTGCCAGAGTATTTATCTTTCCTGGCAGGAATTGTGCTTGCAATTGATAAGTCAATGCTGTGCCCCACAAAGTAATGGCTTGTCTGCAGGGGGGGGTAGGAATGTGTGCCACCCTGCTTGTTTATGTACCACATTACTGTAGTATTGTCCGTCTTTATCAGCAGTTGTTCTGGATGAAGTAGATCCTTGAAGGCTGTCAGGGCATTCTGAACAGCTAGCATCTCTTTTTGATTGATATGAAGATGCAATTGGCTTGTGGGCCATGTGCCCTGAATACATTTTCCTGCCATGTGGGCCCCCCCAGGCATAATCTGATGCATCCGTTGCTAGTGTCTGCCTGGCTGTGGGTAAAGTGAATGGCTATCCCTTGTTGTGGTGACAGGCTTGTGCTCACCATCGAAACTCCTGTTGCAGGCAGGGAATGAGCATAATTAATGTTTCCAGGCTGTGGCAATGTTGAGTCCAAACACATTTTAGATACCATTGTAGTTTCCTGATATGCAGTCTTGCATATGGAATTATCAGAATGCAGGATGCCATGAAACCCAAAGCCTGCAGAATTTTTCTTGCAGATAACTGGGTTTTTGTTGCCAACATTTGAAAGTAAGAAGTCAGTTGCCTTTGTTTGTCTGGCGTGAGATAAGCCATCTGGGCAGTTGTATTTAAGCTTGCACCCAGGAATATTATCTCTTGAGAGGGTACTTGTTTTGATTTCTTTTTTTCGTTTACTGTGTACCCTAGGCAAATTAGTAATCTTTTTACAAACGCCAGATGCTTTAGTAGAATGTCCTTGTTCTCTGCTTGAATGAGGCAGTCGTCCAAGTAAGGATATATTTGAATTCCTCTTTGTCTGCAAAAAGCAATTACTGGTGTCAGGCATTTTGTGAAGACCCCGGGCGCAATAGATAACCAAAGGGCAGTGCAGAGAATTGGTAGTGCATTGAGCCAGCTATGAATCTGAGGTATCTTCTGCAAGATTGTCTGATTGGGACAAAATGCAGGTATGCCTCTTTTAGGTCCAAAGTTACAAGCCAAGCCTTCTTGCCCAGCATGGGTAGAAGCTGTGCAGTCAACATTTTGAATTTTGGAACGTCCATAAAAGTATTTAGAATAGACAGGTCCAGTATTGGTCTCCAGGCTTTGTCCTTTCTGGGTACCAGGAAAGGTCTTGAGTAAAATCCTTGTCCCTGCTCTTGTTGTGGTACTTGCTGAATGGCCCACATTTCCATGAGGGATGAAACTTGCTTTTGTGCCTCTGCCCATTGATTGTGTGGCAGATCTGGCATACCTTTTGCCTTTGGCAGGGTGTGAAAGTGGAACCTGTAGCCCTGGGACACTATATTCAAGACCCATTTGTCCTGGGTGATCATGTGCCAATTTTGTGAAAAAAGTGCTAGTTTTCCCCCTAAGGGGGCTGCCAAAAGATAAGTGCTTGGTACTGGCAGAGGGAAGTCATTGTGACTGTTTCCTAAATGGTTGTGATTTGTCTTCTCTGCTTTTGGAGGTAGAAGCACCCCATTGTTTAGGACTGTGTGAGCCTTGGGGCTGGGATCTGCCTCTAGGGCGTCTGTATCTGCCTCTTTGTGGCCTGTCAGACACTGGAAAGGACCAATTCTTAGTAGGCCAGTTCCTGCTAAATCTGGGTGGTTGTACCTGTAAGAAATCCTTAACTGTATGAATTGATTTCGCTTTAACTTCCATTTTCTTTAACACCTCTTCTGCCTTAATACCAAACAAAGTATCATGCTGCAATGGAGCATCCAATAATTTTGCTTTAACATGATCAGGCAGATTCTGTTCCTTTAACCAAGCATGCCTCCTAATGACAGAACCCGTAACAGCAGCCCTGCAAGAGGCCTCCAGAGAATCAAAACCACATTGCAAAGTATGCTTTCCCACTTGTTCAGCTGCATGCAATAAATCCGGCATTTCCTTGTTTTCTATGCATTCAGAATTTGTCAACATTTTCTGTTTTAGCAGTGACATTAAGTATTGCTGGTATTTAAGCATATGAAACTGACAATTTAAAGCCCTTACAGCCAAGGTAGCAGAAGTGTAAACTTTTTTCAGCCATCTGTCCAGTGCCCTTGAATCCCTATCAAAGGGGACAGGTTTTTTTGCAGTGGAAGCCTTGACCCCTTTGGGACCCTGAGATATAGTTTCTGGGTCAGCAGCAGGGTTTTTATATAGAAATTTATGAGAATCTGGGACCCTGTAGTATCTGTCTGGCTTAACAGGTGCAGGGGGTAGAGAGTCAGGAGACAGGCCGGACTCTAAAAATACATCATCTACAATGTCTAGAACAGGGGGAATAGCAAGAGGTCTGTGCTGAGGTAGTAAAAGAAAGTCTCTGAGCCTTTTCTTAGATTCTGAGTAATCTTGGCTCTCCCAGTGAATGTGCTCCCTCATGGTATGTAGTGTTTCCCCAAAAGAATAATCCTCAGGAGGAGAGGCTGAAAGGATAGATTCTTCAGCATCAGAATCCTCATAGGGAGGAAGAGAGTATTCCTGTTCAAAAGAGAGTATTCCTGTTCAGAAGAGGAGTCAGAGGAAATGGAAACCTGATCTGAGGATTCATATTCTGTCTTTTGCCTAGGCCTTTTATCAGGAGGGGAATGGGAACCCCTGATCAAAGTAATTAAGTCTTCGGCCATTTTAAGCATCTGTTTTTAGGCATGGAAGTTTGTCCAGGAGAATGCTGTACTTGTTTCTTTGTCTTTAAAGCTGCTTTAGTCTTTGCCTTTGAAGCTGAGGTAGGCTTTACATATAACTGTGTAGATCTGAAAACACCCGCAGAAGCCGATGCCTGCTCAGCGGCTCCGGACCCATCTGAGGGAATAGTTTCCGAGTGTCCAATACCTTGAGTTTCCAAAGGCCTAGTTGGCTCCACGTGGGAGTCGGAAGCGGCCTGTGGCTCTGAGGTAGCAGGCGTCAGGGTCTGCGAAAGCGGCTCACTGAGAACAGGCAACTGGCTTAGCAGAAGCCTCGTCATCTGTTTTGGACCGCGGATGCCTGTCCTTCTCTTTGCGCTTTTTGTTAACTCTGGTCATCGGCTGTTCCGACGGCATTATATAATTGAATCTTCGGCCAAAGTAATGAAAGGCAAAATCGTACCGACACTTAATAGTGCGTTGGTTAAATCTATCACAAAACCGACAGCTAGCAACGTCGTGGTCAGGGCCTAGGCAAGGAATACAGTAAGAATGAAAATCCTTATGAGGTATTTGCTTCCCAAAAGAAATACAATTGTTAACTTTTTCTGACATCGGTCTGGAGCAAGAAAAAAGTTTCCACAACGGGGTACTTAGCTCGGATCTGAAATTCAATTATGAAAATCTCAGGAATCGGCCGACCGGCACTTGCGAACTGCTTTTGCTTCGGGCACCACGTGGCAAGAAAGACTGGAGAAAATGGCGTTGACTGCATCTTTTATACCCCTGGCGCACTGACGTCAGGGAAAAGGTGACAGCAACCGACGCCGGACCAAGACTTTGGAATTCAGACCGACTGCGGGTAGCCTGCCAGCAGGATAACCCAAGAGTAATGACTGCAACAGTGAAACACGATGAACATCTAATTACAAGTATTGTACTCACCATAACCTGGCATCTGTGTTGTCCATTTTCATTCTTCCTCGCAAATGGGTTTGGATCCAAACCTTGGATCTGACTCGGCTGCATATACTGGACTTCAGATCCAGCTCTCGAGCTCCTCCATCTACCCATAATGCCCTATTAAGTCCCCATTACCTCAGATCACGTTTGCTGCCTAATCTCCTACTTGTCCAGGAAAAAGAAAAATAGACAGAAGAAAAGACAGGGCTCAAACCTGGAACTCTATGGTTCCAAACATAGTCTAACAGGTACTTCCCGGGGTGACAGCGATAGGGAATGGATGGGAGGGGAGGTGAGGAAGAATGAAAATGGACAACACAGATGCCAAGTTATGGTGAGTACATAACTTGTAAATCTGATGTTTTCTTTTTCATTCTTCCTCACAAATGGGACAGAGTCCCCAGCTACATAGCCTTTGGGAGGCCTCATGGAAGCACATGCCGGAGCACTGTCAAACCAAAAGAAGTTCTACTTCTGGATATGCAGTCCAACTTGTAATGCGTAACAAATGTATCAGTCTTTGACCAAGTAGCTGCAGCACAAAGGTCATCAATAGAGGTCCTTGACCAAAAGGCAGATGAAGTAGCCATGGACAGAGTTGAATGAGCTCAAGGAGGTCTTGGTAAATGTAGTCCTTTTTGAGAATAAACCAATGAAATGCAGTCAGTAATCCATTTAGCTAGGGTAACTTTAGATACTGCTTGATCCAGGTGCTTTGGGGGAAAAAGATATAAAAAGCTGATTTGACTTCCTGAACTGTTTTGTTCTGTGAAGATAACAATGTAGTTGTCTGTGCACATCAAGGAGATGAAACATGTATTCTCCTTTATTAGAAAAAATGTGGAAAAAAAGACTGGCAACTGTATGGACTGGTTGATGTTATTTTCAGATGCCACTTTAGGCAGAAGGGAAGCGTTAGTCCATAAAGAAACCCTGTCTTTATGAAAAACAATGCAAGGGGTCTTGGCTGATAAGAGCTTGGAATTCAGAAATTCTTTTCACTTAAGTTATAGCTACCAAAAAGATAGTTTTCCATGAAAGATATTTCAGATCACATTTGTCTGACTGTTCAAAGGGCTTCTGAGTTAATCCTTGAAAGACCACAGTAAGGTCCCAAGGAGGAGAAAGGTCCCTTACCGGGGGTCTGAGAAGAAACAATTGCCCTTCAAGAAGGCCTTGCACAATCTGGAGATGCCAGAAAAAAAGAAGTTATGTCGTACCATAACGCTTCATCTGTGTTGTTGATCTTCGTTCATTCATTACTGATGGGTTATTGGTTCTGCCCTGGGAACCGAGCAGGCCTCATACCAAGCTCGCGTCAGCCAAAAACTCTCAAACCAAGATCATACTCAGAATGCTCTGCTCCCTATTACCTCAGATCGAGTTTGCAAGTTGACAGACAAAAGTAGAGACTACCTCTGGTCATAACAGACCTACAATAATGGAAAAAAGGAGTATATGAGATTTATTCACCAGGTGTCCTTTTTCAGCGGAGTCCTGGGGAGAAAAGCTCCACAAATAACAGAGTAATTAATTAACAATAGTTAAAAAGTAACAGTAGTTAAAAAAGTTTGAGAATGCTAACAATAGTTAAAGAAATAAAAAGAAGTTATGTACTTACCATAACGTTCCATGTTTGTAGTCCATTTCACCTATATTCTTGCTGGATGGTTTCGGAGCTGATATTCAGCTCCGACTCGGCCGATACTAAAGCTCGAGAGCTTTTACTGGCTCAAGGCTAGCCCCTATTCCATGGTGCCTCATGGCAAATCTCCAGATCTAGTTTGCAAGAAAGCAATAAATACCTATCAGGTAAGAGCAATATAAGAGCTGTATAAATACAGCAAAGGATTTAGAAATATAATCCATTATAGGTGGACAACAAAAAGAACAATGTCAGGCAGCACCAGAATAGTCCACCAGATCCCCCAGAAACAGGAAGGGGGTTGGAGGGAGGGACGCAAGAATATAGGCGAGATGAACTACAAATATGGAACGTTATGGTAAGTACATAACTTCTTTATGTTCTGTAGTCCTATCTCACTGTAATTCCTGCTGGATGGGACAGCGTCCCTAGCACCTATAACCTAGATGGCTCAAGCGAAGGGACTCGTCAGCACAGTGGACGCAAAGGAAGACCTGTCCCGGGAGGCCAAATCCAATTTGTAATGAGTGACAAACGTATGTGGTCTTGCCCAAGTAGCTGCTGCACAAATAGTATCAATTGGGAGCCTGGATCTAAAGGCACGAAGTAGCTACAGCCCTAGTAGAGTGACCTTTAACTTTGAGAGGTAACTGTCTGCCAGCCTGTTGATAAGCAAAGGATATGCAATCCGAAAGCCATTTTGAAAGAGTAATCTTAGAAACAGGCAAGCCTATCTTTTTGTCAGAAAAGGAAACAAAAAGTTGATTGGATTTTCTGAATTCTTTAGTCCTGCGTAGATAAAGCCTGAGTATTCTGTAAATATCTAGCTGGTGTAGTCTATACTCTGATTTATTAGAGTGGTTTGGAAAGAACACAGGTAGCTCAATGGTAGTTTTCAGATTGTGCTCTGAGCATACTTTGGGAAGAAAGGAAGGTTTTGTCCTGAGAGAAATTCTACCCTTGTGAAAGATAATGTAAGGAGGTTGAATAGTTAGAGCTTGTAGTTCTGAAACTCTCCTAGCAGATGTTATGGCTACTAAGAATAATGTTTTCCATGATAATTTTAGGTCTGACAACGAGGATGGCTCAAAGGGTGCAGGCATCAAAGATGAGAGGATTAAGTTTAAGTCCCAGGGTTCTAATGGTTGTTTTATTGGGGGCCTGAGAAGAACTCCTTTTAAGAAAGTTTTACATAAGGAGTGCTGCATGATTGGATTTCCCACTAAACCAAAGTGGAAATTGGAAATAGCAGCTAATTGAACTCTAACTGTAGCGGCTGCCGCTCCTTCATGAAAAATTGATGCTAGGAAGGATAAAAGGAGCCGTACATGGATCTAAGCCTCAATTCATACCCCAAAGGGAAAAAAACTTTACCATTTGCTGGAATATAGATTCTGAGTGGAAGGTTTATGGGATGAAATTAGAATGTGTTTGACCGCAGGGGATAGAGAAATACACCTGCCTATTCATGGAACTGCAGCAACCATGCTGCCAATTTGAGGGTTTGGATGGAGGGGTGGAACAGTCCCGAATGATGAATTAGGAGATCTGGAGATGGGTCCAGAATCCATGGTTCCTCCAAGAGGTAAAGCCACAGAAAGAAAAAACAAACTTGTCGAGGCCAGTAAGGAGCAATGAGGATCAAGGAACTCCTCAACTGTCTTGCTTTCTGTATTACTTTGGGGATGAGTGGAAAAGTAGGAAAGGCATAAAGAAGTCCCGGAGGCCAGTTGTGAACTAGAGCATCCCTGGGTGACATCCCCGGATGGGAAATGAGGGCAAAGTAGCTGCTGCATTTGGTGTTCAGGTGAGTGGCAAATAGACTGTAGCAAGCGTGGCCCCATCTGTGAAAGATCTCTTTCGCAACCATTGGATTCAGGGACCACTCATGAGGCATCAGAATTGCTCAGCTGAGTTTGTCTGCTATTACGTTGGATTTCCACAGGATATGCTTTGCAATCAGGAAGCGTTGAGTATCCATCACCCATCTCCAAACTCTTAAGGCCACTCGGCAAAGCGGGTAAAACTTGGTTCCACCTTGTTTATGTACCATATGACAGACATGTTGTCTGACTGAATCACAATCGTCCCGATGAGAAGGGAGCTGTGAAGTGCTTGCAACGCATACAGCACCACTCTCATCTCCAGAACATTGATGTGCAAGTGGTTCTCACAGTTCTGCCAAGTACCTTGGAGTGTCATTCCCAGATAATGCCCCCCCCCCCCCAATCTGGGAAACATCCGTGGTCAAAACTGCTTTCTCTTGGCGAGGAACAAGTGGATGACCTAGGATAAGTTGTTTTTTGTGTAATCACCATGTCAGATCCTTTCTGCAAGCGTTTATCAATACCTGACGAGACAATGGAAGGTCTTGCATCAACCATTGTGCAAATAGCAGCCACGGGAAAATCCTCATGTGTAGGCGAGCAAGAGGAACTAATAGGATGGCAGACACCATAGTCCCTAGGACTTGGACTACCCTGGCCTGAACTCTTTGTTTAGCAAGGATCTGACCTGACTGCATAGAAACTCCACTCTTTCCTGTGTTAGCATTACTGACATGGTGGTTGTATTTATTTCTGAGCCTAGATATACAATGTGCTGCGAGGGAGCTAAGACTGACTTTTGTAGGTTAACAGTGATGCCTAGACTGGCACACAAGGATAGAGTCTCGTCCCTGGTCCTTATGAGTTGATGCTTGGTGGTAGCAGTGAGGAGCCAGTCATCTAGGTACAGAAACACCTGGAATCCTTGACATCTCAGGTGAGCTGTTACCACTGCCATGCATTTGGTAAACACTCTGGGGGCTGTAGTGAGGCCAAAGGGCAGTGTTCTGAACTGAAAATGACTGGCTCCCAACCGGAAGCATGCGTCTTCTGGAGCGCCTGTCCATTTTGATGTGGTAGTATGCATTCTGGAGATCGACTGAGCACATCCAGTTGTCTTTCCCGATAAAGGGAAATATCGACTGCAGAGTGACCATTCGGAACTTCGAATTCCTTACATGCTTGTTGAACTTGCCGAGATCTAGAATTGATCTCCAGTCCCCTGTCTTTTTTTGGAACTAAAAAGAATCGAGAGTAAGTTCCAGATCCTACTTGCTCTGCGGGGACTTCTTGGATGACTCTTTTGCAGCAACGAGATGATCTCTGATGTTGCACGGTCTAGTTGGATGGGTGGTACTGACATGGTGGTTGTGTTTATGGGGATTCGGAAATAAACGGAATCAGGTAACCTCTGGATATTATTGTGTGTACCCAACGATCTTGAGTGATAGTTAGCCAGGAGCTTGGGTACAATGATAGACAACCCCCCCGACTGCCTCCAGAGATGGACAGTCGGGCAACCTTTCAGAGTCGATGGAAGGGACGATCAGAGAAAGCTTCTCTGTTTCCCTGATGTTGCGGACCTCCTCTGCCGCAAGGGCAGCATTTTCCATTATATCCTCCCCCTCTGCCTCTGGGGGAGGGTTGACATTGTGCCTGTGGGAAACCTTTTTGAGATTTGCGGAACCACATTTTCCCTCCTGTATTACCCTTGGGATGGGGTCTGGATGGGAGAGAGAAACGGACTTGGACGGCAGATAAGGTTTTCCCTTCCTGCTCGCACCTAGTCAAAGTCTCTTTCACTTGGGGTCCAAAAAGAGATGAACCATCAAAGGGAACATTAGTGAGGGAAGACTTGAAGAATTCTGTAAAATTACAAAGATGCATCCACGACTATCTCCTGAGGGATATTCCTGCTGCGGCTGCCCTACTCGCTCCATCTGCCGCATATGAGATCAGTCTCATGGAGGAGTTAGCTATGGAAGTAAGGGTGGAGAGCTGCATAGAAACCTTATCCATGGAACCTGGAGCTACTGAACCCTGGGGGGTGTCTCCTAACTCTTTCAGGTGATCCCTCTGAAGACGAGTAAAATGAGTCAGGAAATTCAGCAATCTTAGTGTAAATGCCACTGAAGAAAAAATATGCTTCCCGTACCTATCCATCGTCCTGGTCTCCTTGTTAGGAGGATGAATAATAGAAGATGTCTTAGATAATTCCTTCTTGGTGGCCGCTGCTACCACCATATCCACTGGAACTCCCTTACTAAGGAAAGACTTGTCCTCAGGTTCTGTCATAAACTTAATTTGGCCTTCTCGGGACGGCTTCCACTGAATCTGGAGAAGTCCATGCTTTCCGCGATATGACCCCCAAAAGTTGGTCATAAGGCGGTGTCACCCAGGAGGTGGAAGCTAGGGAACCAAAGGCCTCAAGATGCACTGATTCATCCTCAGTAGGGTTAGAGGTCTTCCAATCACTCCTCTGTCTAAGGATTTCTAGGATGTCAGAAAAAGAGGCATCCTCAGAGGGGGGTCTAGGGGACCCTTCTGATTCCTCTAAATCAGTGTCTGATGTGACAGACTCAGGTGAGTCGACATGCTTCCTCTTATACAGCCCTCTTCTGAGGGAGCTTCTCCAGTGGGATAATCTGGGGAGGTCTCGGAAGAGGGAGCACCTCCAATGGGGGCTACTTGGGCCTCTGGCTCCCTACGCTGTGGGGGTGGCAGGGGGGGGAAGAGGTTGCTGCCTGCTACTGGTGGCTCACAGGTTCCAATGGAATGGCTTTGGCAGAGGATAAAGTCTTCTCTATACCTTCGAAAGCCCCCCCCACTCCGAAGAAAACCTCCGCTCCGAGGGGGTGGATGGTCAACTCCTAGCAAGACGGAACGGCTCCGAAGCAGAAGTGGGAGCTGAGCTGAGTTGAGCTTAGGCTCCGAGAGGGTCGGTTTCGACGAGAACCCAGGGTGAATGTCCCCCTCGGAGTCGACATGACAGCATCGGCTCCAAGAATCCTAGGCTCCAGACTGAGCCATCGAGGATAGAGTAATTCGATCCGAGGAAATAGGTTGAATCCCCGGAGCTGAAGGGTCCAAGACAGAGGAACCTGAAGAAATAGGCTCTGAGCGCGAAGCAGTCAGAGGAGGAACAGTCGTCGGTAAGGGGGTTAGCTCCAAGACCTTTGGGACTGGAGGGGCCAATTTTCTTGTCAGACCTGTATCCAAAAGCAACCTCTTCACCACTCTCTCGATGTCCTCATCTGATAGGGTCCTGGAGGATCTGGTGGAGACAGAAGGAGACCTCCTCCTTTCCAAAATAGGAGATCTCAATGTGGGAGATGTCAGGCAAAATTTTCGGAACCGGAGATTGTCTCGGAACCAATGAAATCGACGGCACTGAAATAGATGAAGCGAGTCGAAACTGGAACTTCTTGGCTCCAACGCTTTAGTCTTTTTTGTCAGCTATGAAGCCGGGGCCGATGACTTTCTCTTAGAAGATTTTTGGAGCTGCCTGACCAAGTTCCAGCTGTTCCTGAAAGGAACTGGTCATGAGACCCCTGTCAATGAGTTTCCTCTTTCTCTCATTTAAAATTCTAGTGCAAAATGCATGACAAAAGGTGCAGGGTTCCTGCAAATGGGCTTCACCAAGGCAATACACACAACTGGTGTGCCTGCCTGTAAGGGACATTTTCTGCGCACATCTATCACACTTTTTGAACCCCGAAGGGCGATGATTCTTGTGCTCTTTATCTTTTAACATTTCCAGAATCGAAAGACAAATTAGATAACAATACTAAGGTAATAACTACAATAATAAGTGAGAAGAGAAGATAAAAAAAAAAAGTTAACAGTCCCACAAAACACACACACACACACACACACACACACACACACACACACACACACGGAGGAAAGGCCCTCTAACTTAAACGGGCTGTGCAGTCCTAAGGGGAATAGGGGTTGCAAAACTTTAAAAAAAAAAACAGTCACGCAAGAGAGAAGAAACTATATATATATATATATATATATATATATATATATATATATATATACACATGATAGAAAAAGTAGGAAAAGACTAAATATAGCAAAAAATAGTTTTACTTAACCAACGAGCCAGTAAGGCATAACCTAGAAGCTTTTACGGCAAACTAGATGTGGGGATTTGCCGTGAGGCACCATGGGATAGGGGCTAGCGAGCCAGTAAAAGCTCTCGAGCTTTAGTATCGGCCAAGTTGGAGCCAAATATCGGCTCCGAACCCATCCAGCAAGAATTACGGCAAGATAGGACTACATAATATCATTAGTTTAGAGGGTCTGAGAAGTTATCAGAAGATTCAAAGTAAAAAAGAAAAAAGAAAAACAAAGTTTAACACTGCTTAAAAATACCTTTAAAAAAGAGTTTGACAAATTATCAGAAAATTGTTCTCAAAAACATAACAGTTAAGCATATGTATAGTGTGTATATATATATATATATATATATATATATATATATATATATATATATATATATATATATATACACAATCAACGTAATAGAAATGAGATTGTACTAGTTATTTACACTGTGTTCTATCTGCTTAGGGGTGTAGTAAAAGATGGTGGAAATGTGTCTAGCAAGGTGAATGGGATAGCAGGCTGGGTTAGGAGGTGGGTTCAAGGAGGGTCATTGCAATTATATAGATGGTATTCCTGGAAGTGGGATTCGAGAAGTTTTTTGAATGTAGCAGTGTGGGTCTGTAGCCTGAGTTGTGGGGGTAGGGTGTTCCATAATTTTGCAACTTCCTAAGGAAACAGAGATTCTCCTGAGCTGTTTTTACATGAAATGACTTCGACTAGGGCTTTATTACTGGATCAAAGTTCTTTGTTGGTGCTGTGGAAGTTCAGTAGGCCTGTTAGGGCAGGGGTTTTATTTCTGGGTGATACAATATCTGATGGGATAGGTTGAGTTGCTGGTAGTGAAGTAGGTTTGGAACTTCTAACTAATGTAGCTTCTGCAGGGATTAACAATGGTGTGAGCGTGATTTACAGTTGGTTGTGAACCTAGCTATTTTGTTGTAGCATGTAGATAGTTTATTAAGGTCAATCTTACTAAGGTTTGTTAATACTGAGGATGCATAAAGTAGGGTTGATAGGAGGTGAGTTCTGTCTATGGTAGTTATGGATTCTGGGGTTAGAAATGTGTTACTGCAATAGAGACAGACTAGCTTTTTATGGACTTTGGAGATGCTTAGGGTGATGTGTTAATTGCATTTAAGTTGATGGTTTTGGGGGGAGAGGGGTTGAGTATTAGCTGAGAATTGTTAAGCCAGTTTACTTTTTCAGAGAAGATGGGCATGGGTTTGTAGCCTTTGGATGTTGGCTGCAGAGCAGATGAGGGTAGTGTCATCTGCGTACTGGATAATGTCAGCTTTTGTGGTTGCTAGGTTGAGTTGGTTTGCAAAGATATTGAATAAGAGGGGGCCAAGTATGCAACCTTGTGGTACACCGCATTTGACTGGGAGTAGGGGGATAGGGAATTGCGCCATTTAACAGATTGGGAGTGGTTGCCTAGGTAGCTACTGTACCATTGTAGTGTCGAATTATCAAGGTTGAGTTCAGAGAGTGTGGATAGCAGTTTATTGTAGGAGACTGTGTTGAATGTTTTCGATAGATCTAGGAAGGTGGCAGAGACAAGTTTCCCTTGGTTTCTGTATATGTTTATGGCATTGCTAAAGTTAATGAGAGCAGAGGTGGTGCTATGTCCATGTCAGAATCCATGTTGGGTTTGGGAGAGTTGGTTGTTAGTGAGTAGGTGGGAGAGGAGTTGGTGATGGATACACCTTTCTAGGATTTTTGAGAGGGGTGAAAGGATTGTGATGGGGCGGTATCAGTGGATGGGACACATTTTTCAAGGGGGATGATGTATGAGGTTTTCCATAGGGATGGAACTTGGTGTTCGTTGATGGATCTATTTATTAATACTGAGATAGGGTAGGCTATGGCCTGAGATGCAAGCTGGAGGAATTCAGCTGGGAGGTTGTCAGCAGCAAGAGTGTTTGTTTGCTTTTGGTTAATAGGTTTTGAATGGTTGATGTAGTTACTGGTGAGAAGGGGGTACTACTTGTTTTGGTGTCGATGGTTGGGGGGGATGGTGGGGTTTGTGTCATTTATAAGTTTAAGTATGGAGGAGGTAAAGTAGTTGTTAAAGTTGGATGCTATGTCAAGGTTGGTACCTTCTATGTTTGGTTTGGTTGTGTTGTGGTGATTTTTCCAGGTTGGAGAATATTGTTCACTGCAATCCAGAACTTATGAGGGTTGTTCCTATATTTTGTAGGGTTAGAAAGTGGTTTTGTTTGTCTATCCTAATGTGTTTCTTTTGCCTTATTTCTGAGTTCTAAATAGGTTTGTCTGGTTGTGGTTGTTTTAAGTTGCTGCCAGACTTTCCAGGCTTTATCATTTTGTTTTAATAAAGCCTTTGTGGTTTTAAGCAACCAGGAGGCAGGGTTGCTACGTGTTCTGATCATCTTTATTGGGGCTAGTTGGTTTAGGAATGTGAGGAAAGTTGCATTAAAGTATTCAACTGCCCTGTTCAGGGGAAGGGTTTTGGTGGGAGCCCAGTTGCATGACTTGTTTCTATGAATAGATCAGTGGGAAAGTGTTTGCAGGATTGGGTATGTAATAGGGAGGGTGGGTTGTTGCATTTAAGTTTGTGTCAAAGGAGATCGGTTGGGTTCAGGTCGCTGAGAGAATTGGGTAGTGTCTCACATTGGTGGGCAGTGTTGGGTTGGATAGTGAGGATCCAATCTAATATGGACTTTCTTTTGGTGGTTTTATCTATATGGGTGGGGATTTGGATGAGCTGGGTAAAGTTATATAGGTTAATGTGATTGGCTGGTGTTGGGGAGTGGGAGGGTTTCCAGTCTATGTTAATATCACCTAATATTATGGTTTTGGGAGGAAGTGGGAGGCCCAGTGGAGTACTGATTCTAGGGTGGTTATGTTGTCACCTGGTAGGATATATATTCCCAGCAAGTTTGGTTGTTTATGTCAGTTTAGGAGAAGAGTGGCTAGTATAATCTCAGAGTTATTATAGTTTGGGGGTTGTTTTTGTAAGGGCTGGATTTTTAAGTTAGATTTACACAATAGGGCAATACACCTCCACCTCTTTTCTATGGTCTGTCAACTCTTAGAATGTTATAACCAGGTGGGGTTATGGAGTTGTCTTTGACATGGGGTTTAAGTCAAGTCTTTGTTATGAGCAGTATGTCGGGGTTATATATGGAGATAGAAGAGTGCAGTTCTTTGGTTTTGTTCACGATGCTACGGATGTTGAGATTTAGTATTAGAAGGTCAGTGGGTTTATACTTAAGTGGGTGGTGGGTATCATTTGTACTTATGGGGGTGGATGTTGGGCCTGGGTTAGGGTGGATGTCACCCCCTAGTAGTAATTGAGTTGCTAGGTTGGAAAGGGTTTTTAGGTAGGAGACTAGTACACAGTGATATTTGTATCTAGGCTGTATTTTAGTCTGTGGGACGTGGTTTATGGGTGGGGTAGTTACGGGGAGGGATGGTGTACAGTGAGTGTCTAAGTGTTTGTGGGGGTGGATGTGGTAAGGGGTAAGGTAGGGGATTTGTAGTAATTGAGATGCGACAGTGAATGATGGTAGGAGGTACTGAAGGAAACTACAAAGAGGGCTATGAATGAGAGAAGTAAAAGAAATAGAGGAGGGTGGTGCTGAGGGTAGTTGGTGTGGGTCATGATGATAGGGTGTATTATTGGAGGAGTGTAAAGGAGGTGGGACTTTATGAAGCTTACGTGTGGGTTATGGGAGCGGTTCTGTTTGATTGGCAGCTAGTGGGTGTGGTAGGTGGTCAGGATGTATCAGGGAAAGCAAATGCTTCCATTGCCCTGCTCATGAAGTGCCAGTGTACTCTATCAAATGCTTTCTCTGCATCAAGACCCACCAATAAAAGTGGTATTTTCTTACATTCTGCTTCCCACTGGATCATCAATGTTCTGTTAATATTGTCAAATGTTTGCCTCCCCTCCACAAAACCATACTGATCCATACCTATCAATTTTGGTATCACTTTTGCCATTCTTTTAGCCATTACAAACACTTTATAATCATGGTTTAGTATTGAAATGGGCCTGTATGAAGCTGGATCCACTGGATCTTTACCCTCTTTAGGTATTACAGTTTCCACCACCTTCTTCCAGGATGCTGGTACTTCTCTTCCTCTTAAAATACTGTTAAAAAAAAATCTTTCAGATCTTTATCAGTTTTTCCCTCCTAACTTCCACAGGAATACCATCTATTCCTGGTGACTTTCCTGGATATTGGCTGGTTATACACAGCCATTTTATCTCATCCCTTCCTATCCTGTTAGTAATTGAGCCTCATCTCCCTCTAACCTGGGCATGTTTAATTCTTACACAAATATTTCCATTTGTACCGTTTCTTGATTTCCATATTTCTCTGCTTTATACAAACTTTTATAAAATTTCCGAAATATTTGTAATACTTCAACAGGGTCTCTTGTTATCTTCCTTCTTATAGGCTCCCTAAACTTGGTGATAGCCCTTTCCACTTTCTGTTGCCTGAGTTGTTGTGCTAAAAGTTTTTGTGCTCTAGAATTATTATCAAAAAAAAAGTCGCTTAACAGCAATCTTTCTAAACTTGTACATATTGTTGGCGTAATCCCTTATTTTCTGCTTAGCATTCTGCAGTTGCTCCTTTTCTTGTTCTGAAAGATTCCCCCTATTTTGCAATACTTTAACATTTGTCAATCCCCCTAAATAATTCTTGTAACTGTTTAACCATATCTCCATTTCTTTTATTTCCACCATAGCTTTAAACTCCACTTTAATTTTATCCCACTCCCTAGCTATGTTTTCAGAAGAAAATTCTACCTTCTCTAGTATCTCCTGAATTAATTCCAAAACCCATTCCATGAATTCCTCTCTTTTCAACAGATAGGTGGGAAAGCACCAGTGTCTCATTTTAATTTCACTGCCTTGCATTTTTATTTTACGTATCACTGGCGCATGATCTGAAATAGTCACTGGGTGTGTTTCAATACCTTCAATCAAGTGCACACGTTCCTGTAAGATATAAAATCTGTCTAGCCTAGCCCAGTTTTTGTATCTCTGTGAGTTGCATGTAAATTCACTCCGAACTCCTACTACTGAATTCACATCTTCCATGCCAAACATTTTCATAAATGTCTTCAAAAATCCACTCTCCTTTGTTATATTTCCCCTTCCAGGCCCCCCCAGACACATCTTTACTGTTGCAAACTAATTTCCAGTCTCCACCTATAAGTAATATTCCTTAATAAAAGCTGATTATTTCTCCCAGAATTATCTTAAGCTCCATTATAGCAGTTTTGGGGGGATGTAAATACATGCCAGGGTAATCCTCCTCCCTAGCCAGTAGCCCGTTAGTTGTATGTATCTTCCATTATCTTTTTTTCCTCTTCTATCACTACTGGAGCACCTCTTGTAATTAATATAAGTACTCTTTTCCTTTGCACCAGATATTCTGCTAAATAACCTTCCTGAAAACCTTTATCAAATTCACATGTTCAGTTCTTTCCAGGTGTGTCTCCTATACCAAAGGTATTTGCACTCTTCATTTTTAATATAATTCACTACTCTCTTTTTTATGTTTATCTTTAAAACCATTCAGACTGAAAGACATTACAGAAAGCACCATTTTTCTTGTACAGTTATTACCACCTTTTATGTAGAACTGCTTTTTTGTTAAATGTTTAGTTCCAACTTTTGTGTTATATGTATATACTGTTCTTCAGGTTGATCTTTTATACAGTTGTTTCTTGTCATATCCACTTGTGCCTATGCCACATCTTACATAACGTTATTTTTGAAAGCCCTCAAACAGAAAAAAACCCTCCCCCCCCAAAAAAAAACCTCCTAAAACATATTAACTTAACCGCACACAAAAATATATACATATTCAAATATTGAAGTTTTTGCTTCCTAGTAAGAACATAAGTTCTAAGTTGACAGCTACACAGACATGGTAAAGTTAACCAAAAAGAAAGGTTCATCATGCTAAGACACATGGCACAGCCTGTGCTACTATACAATTTGATTTTGTATGTCTTTATAGCTCTCCCAGTTGAGAAAACACTTGAATGCTTTCAGTAAGCACTTTCTCAGCCATTTCTCTTTATCAAATTGTCTTCTAGTGACATGCAAACCAAGCACAAAACTGCTAAGGGTACCTTGCTTACCAGAAAAAAAAAGCCTTACAATATTCAATATTCTTTTTCATTTTCATGCTTTATAATAAACTGGTTATTGGATAAAGCCTAGGGTTTTAACCCAGTCACAAGCATGGGAAAAGCACACTGATTTTTCTTTTGTCACATACTCTTAACCAGATACTTCATCTCACCCCCATCTCCTCACCTCCTCCTATTTCCTTCTTTTTTTCACTGCAGTGCCTACATTTCTTAAAATTGAACAAAGGAGAGAAAGGTGAAAAAGAAAAACAAACCACCTGTTTATATTAATATTCCCATGCATTTCAAACGGACAAAACTCCACCTCAGGTGTAATTGGTTTTGCATTATCTTTAAAGCTGTCACACCTGAGAAAACCCCTGATTGTTTTCAGAGAACATTATGTCCTAGCCAATGTTTCTGTTTTTATTTCCCCCTTAGCCAATCCACTTCCACCACACTGTCTCCTGTTTCTCTTTATCAGATTGTCTCCATGGAGACATGAAGACCAGCTGCAGAAATGCTACTTGGCATACTTACATGCAACTGCTAGAAAAAAGCCTCATATTATTCAATATTCTTTTTCATTTACTTCCTCTCTCTCTCTTAAAACAAAAGTCTTTAATCAATCATTTCCCCATGCAAAAAATGAAAAAAGCACATTAATTTGGACCTTGTCATGCCTTTTTAACCAGGCTCACTTGTTTTTTTTTGTTTGTTTTTTTTATCATCATTGCATTGCCTATAGTTCTCAAAACTGTAAAAGAAGAAAAAAAAATAGAAGTTATGTTCTTACCATAACGTTCCATGTTAGTTGTCTTCTTCTCGCCTTCTTCTTGCTGGATGGGTTCGGAGCCGACCTCGGCTCCGACTCGGCCACTCTAAAAGCTCGAGAGTTGGTTCCACCGGCTCGAGGCTCCCCTTATATCCCACAATGCTAGGCGAGAGTTACCTCAGATCTCGTTTGTAAGCTAAACCCAGCTTATATAGTAACAGTATAACTATAAACAGAGTCCACCTCTAACAACAGGAAGAAAGAAGGGTGACCTACATCCTGACCCAGAAAATATGCCCAACAGCATATGTCTTAAGAAAGAGGTGGTAGAAAGAGAGGTCACGATCACAACTCCTCTAGGTCTGTCCAGGCCAGGGGGAAGGAGGGTGGGGCCTTAAGAAGAAGGCGAGAAGAAGACAACTAACATGGAACGTTATGGTAAGAACATAACTTCTATATGTTAAGTTGTCTATCTCGCCTTCATTCTTGCTGGATGGGACGCGTCCTAGCACCTTGTCCCGGGTGGCCTAACGGAACAGACTCCTGAGAACAGTGGAACCAAAGTTAGCTCTATGCCTAGAAGCTAAGTCCAACTTATAATGAGAAATGAAAGTGTGAGGAGTAGCCCAAGTAGCCGCTGCACAAATGGTGTCAATAGGCAGTCTGTCTTGGAAAGCTAAAGAAGTAGCCAAAGCTCTGGTGGAATGAGCCTTAGGTTTATCAGGCAGCTTTTGATGTCTAATCTCATATACAAGGGAAATCAATGATGTTAGCCATCTGGATAATGATACCTTTGAAACTGAAAGTCCCTTTCTGCTCCGCATAGGAGACAAACAGCTGATCAGATTTTCTGAACTGTTTAGTTCTATCCAAGTAGTACCTCAATTGATGGTGAACATCCAGGCAGTGTAATTTTTGTTCAGACCTATTGGAGTATTCTGGAAAAAAGACTGGTAGATCAATGGATTGATTCAGATTTGATGCAGATACCACTTTAGGCAAAAAGGACGGGTTAGTTCGTAAGGATACTCTGTCCTTATGAAACAAAAGATAAGGAGGACGACAACTGAGTGCTTGAAGTTCTGAAACTCTTCTAGCTGATGTAATAGCTACCAGAAAAAGAGTTTTCCATGATAACAATTTTAAGGAACAGGAAGCTGCAGGTTCGAAAGGCCGAAGAATCAAAGAAGCAAGAACTAAATTTAGGTCCCAAGGAGAAGGAGGATTTCTTATAGGAGGTCTGAGAAGAAAAACTCCTTTCAAAAAGGCTTTGCAGAGTTTGTGGGACATTAGGGCAGATTCAGCAATACCCACATGAAAGTTAGAAATAGCTGCCAATTGAACTTTAAGTGTAGAGGGAGATGAACCTGCATGGAAGAGTTCAGCTAGAAAATCAAGGACTAGTTGGATGGAAGCGGTGAAAGGATCTATGTCCTTTCCTTGTGCCCAATATGAGAAGCGTTTCCACTTACTCAAATAAATCTTTCGAGTGGAAGATTTATGGGAAGCTATCAATATATCTCTAACAGAGTGAGATAATTGAGGAAGTCTGGCTAAGGTAGGAACTGGAGGAACCAAGCAGTGAGGTTCAGAGAGGGGAGGGAGCGATGAAACTGACCCGACTGATGGATCAAAAGATCTGGAACTAGGTCCAGCTTCCACGGTCGCTCCAAGAGAAAACGATGTAGAAAGGGGAACCACACTTGTCGAGGCCAGTAAGGAGCAATGAGGATCAATGAGGCCTTCTGAGCGATAGCTTTCTGAATTACTTGAGAGATCAGTGGGAAAGGAGGAAATGCATACAGAAGTCCCGGGCCAAACTTGGACTAGAGCGTCTCTGCTGGGTTGGCCTGGTAAAGGGAACAGAGTGAAAAATTCTCTGCACTTGCTGTTTTGGGGAGTAGCAAAAAGATCGCAGCAAGGCTGACCCCACTTGAGAAAAATTTCTCTCACCACAGAGTCTTTCAGAGACCACTCGTGAGGCATGAGAATAGCTCTGCTCAACTTGTCCACAATATGATTGGACTTCCCGGGGATGTGCGTTGCTATCAGAAAACGCTGAGAAGCAATCGCCCATTGCCACAGTCTGAGTGCTTCTCGACACAGGGGGTATGATCTGGTTCCGCCTTGTTTGTTGATGTACCACACTACAGACATATTGTCTGTCTGGATTGCAATTGTTCCCAAGGGAAGAGAGTCTTGAAGGGCTTGCAACGCTAAAAGCACTGCTCTCATCTCCAGAACATTTATGTGCAAGTGGCATTCGTTTGGTTGCCATGTGCCCTGGACTGTCCTGCCCTGATAATGCCGGCCCCACCCGATCAGGGGGGCATCCGTTGTCAGTGTAGCAACCGGAGGAGGTGGCACAAAAGGTCTTCCGACAGGAGATGGGGAAGACATCCACCACATGAGATGCTTTTGCACGCCTGCGTGATCACAATGGTGTGAGACATTGGAAGTTCCTGGTATGACCATTGAGTAAAAGCATCCACTGAAGGATCCGCATGTGGTATCTGGCTAATGGAAGGAGAGGTATGGCGCTGCCATAATTCCCAACACCTTTAGAACTAACCTGGCTTTGATTCTGTTGTTGTTGAGAAGGAGTGATACCAATTTGTGAATGTCTGATATCCTTTGATGTGTTAGCCTTGCAGACATGTTTATCGTATCTAGATTTAGCCTATGTAGGTAATAGTACGACAAGGCGACAAAACAGACTTTTCGCAATTTATTGAAATACCCAGTTTTGACAAAGCGAAAAGTATAATCTCTGGCCATCAGAAGGAGATGCTTGGTGGGAGCTGTGAGGAGCCAGTCGTCCAAATATGGAAACACCTGGAATCCTTGTCGTCTCAGGTGAGAAGCTACCACTGCCATGCATATGGTAAACACCGGGGGCAGTGGTGAGACCAAAGGGCAGGGCCCTGAACTGAAAATGACTGGTTCCCAGCCTGAAGCGGAGGAATCTTCTGGAGCGTCTGTTCATTTTATGTGATAGTACGCATCCCGAAGGTCTATAGAGCACATCCAGTTTCCTTTGCCCAAAGGGGAAGGATGGATTGCAGTGTGACCATCCGAAATCTTGTTTTCTTGACTGATTTGTTCAAGACACTGAGATCCAAAATCGGTCTCCAGTCCCCTGTTTTCTTTGGAACTAAAAAGAACCTTGAGTAGATTCCGGATCCTTGTTGGTCTACTGGCACTGGCTGAATTGCTCTTTTGCAAGCAGTTTTGAAATTTCCAAAGCTGCTAGATCCCTTTGAGCGGTGGAACATCTGGAAGGGATTTTTGACTGATTTGGAAAGCGAAGAAAGGGGATAGAATAGCCTTCGAAATGATGGACTGTACCCATTTGTCTTGAGTCAGGGATAGCCAGGCTTCTGGGTACAGTGACAATCTTCCCCCGACTGCCTCCGAAGATGGGCAGTCGGGCAACACCTCAGGGATGCTGAAAGGGCTTGTCAGGGAAGGCTTCCCGATTGCCCTGGTTCTGCGGACCCCCCCTGCCCCTAGGGCGACGTCTACCATTGTTATTCCCACCTCTGCCTTTGGTAGGAAAATGACTCTGTGCGTCAGGCGAAGTCCCTTGAGATTGTTTACGGAACCACATCTTTCCACCCTTCTGGCCTTTGGGGTAAGGCCTAGAAGGGGTCGAAACGGACTCCGGCGGCAGAAAGGGTCTTGCCATCAGTCTGGCACCTAGTCAGGGTTTCTTTCACTTGAGGACCAAAGACGGATGATCCATCAAGAGCCGAGTTCGTGAAAGACGTCTTGAAAGGGTCTGCAAAATTGCATAGCCGCATCCAGGCGTGCCTACGTAAGGCCACACCTGTCCCTGCGGCTCTGCTCGCTCCATCAGCCGCGTAAGAAAGGAGGCGCATGGAGGAGTTGGATATGGAATTAAGGGTAGCCAGCTGCGTGTTCATCTTGTCTTGGAAACCCGCAGCTGTAGGATCCTTTAACATTTCACTCGCTTCCTTGATGAGGTCCCTTTGAAGACGAGTAAAATGGCACAGGTAGTTCAGCGAACGCATGGTAAATGTCGCTGAGGAGAACATCCGCTTCCCGTACCTATCCATGGACCTAGATTCCTTGTTAGGTGGATGGACAGGTACTGAAGGATCAGCTAGTTCCTTCTTTGTGGCAGCAGCTACCACCATAGCATCCACAGAAACTCCTTTTGTTAGAAATTGCTTGTCTGCTGGAGCTGTTATGTACTTAGAAGGTCTCCTGGGAGTGGGGTCCACTGAATCAGGAGCCGTCCATGCCTTCTTAGCAACCACCTGCATGAGGGGGTCGAAGGGGGGGACACCCAGGAGGTGGAAGGACGAGAGCCAAACGCCTCAAGATACACAGATTCGTCCTCCGAAGGGTTGAGGGCTGGCCAATTTCCCCTCTGTTTCAGGATCTCCAGAATGTCTGCAAATGAGACATCTTCAGAAGGGGAACGGGGAACCCTCAGAATCATCCAAATCTGTGTCTGATGTGATGGACTCAGGTGAGTCAATGTGTTTCCTCTTACACTTCCTCTTCCGAGGGGGCTCTTCTGCCAAATCAGGAGAGGTCTCGAAGAGGATGAAATCCCACAGGGGTTTCCTGAGGAGCTGGCTCTCTGCGGTCCGGGATGAGGGAGTGAGTCGACTTACCCTGAGGCACCATAGAGGGAGGGGCGGACGGAGCCGACTGTGGAGTAGAGCCAGGCTCTAACACACTCCGCATGACCTCGAATGCACCCCTGTCAGGCAGAGCCAGAGGTCCCGCTCCGAGGAGCTAAGAACCCCCTCGGCACCGACAGTGATGGCTCCGAGGCCGATGTCGGAGCCGAACTCACCAGCGCCAAGCCCGAGAGGGAGAGGGGGTCGGACAAGGGTCCGATGCCACTCACCCCTCGAGCCGACGAGGGAAGTCGGCGCCGAGATTCCTCCAAAGAAAGCGGAGCCGACGGAGCCGAAGACAATTGTATCGGCTCCGGCGTAATCACAGTCTCGGTTCCGACGACCCGGCTCGAACTCAAAAGAGTCGAAGGAGGAAAATGTTGATGGACCGGGGCAGGCATCGACTGATGAGTCGGGCTCTGAAGCATCTGGGCCAGTGCCTCGGACTTAAGTAGTCGACTCACTACCCTCTGAAGGTCATGATCCGACAGCCTCGATGACCTAGAGGAGTGAGACCTTTGGCTCCGTTCAGACAGCAGGGGAGATCCTGGAGCCGAATGAACGGAGCCAAGAGATGGTGACCTCGACCTCTTCCTAGTTGTCGGCTCCGAAGGTCTGGTTGGAGCCGACACGGGGACTTCTATAACCTCGGCTCCGGCCGAGGGAGCCACAGAAACTGTGGACTGAGACTTATCGGCTCCAGCCGGAGCCGATAAAGGCAAAGGTTGAGAAACCTGAGGTCTCGGCTCAGAAGCCGGAGCCGAAGACCTTGCCTTAGAGGGCTTCCCTGTTGAAACAGACAGGGAATCCTCTGGCTTAAGTAAGCCTCTAAGAATCAGTTTATTCTTTCTTTCCTGCAGGACCCTGGGGCTGAAGCCATGGCACACAGCACAGGAGTCCTGCAGGTGCAAAGGCCCCAGACAATATACACAAGAAGTGTGAGCGTCTGTCAGAGACATTTTCTGACAGCACGCATCACACTTCTTGAATCCGGAGACCTTTGCTTCTTTAGACATTTTTGTTATAACAGGTGTACACAAACACGCACACAGACACTCTAGTTACACCCTGTCAAAATTAACTTATAATAAAAAACAGTGCTAGAATTTTAATAAAATAATGCACACACACTCCACTAGGGAAGGAAAGGCCAAAGGCTCAAGGAAAGAACCTAAGGTTCTTGAGGGAAAAAAACGGAAAATTTTTGGGAAGGTATAAAAAGTTTTCTAACTGCACTAAACTAAGAAAAAAAAAAATATTAAATTAAAGGGGTTTTTAAAGACTGATTTCACTAAGAAATAGTACTTACCAGGAACCGGTAGAAAAACCAACCTTGAAGCTGTAGCGGCAAACGAGATCTGGGGTAACTCTCGCCTAGCATTGTGGGATATAAGGGGAGCCTCGAGCCGGTGGAACCAACTCTCGAGCTTTTAGAGTGGCCGAGTCGGAGCCGAGGTCGGCTCCGAACCCATCCAGCAAGAATGAAGGCGAGATAGACAACTTAACATCACCTGTTTACAATCCCCATTACATTTAAAAACAGCATGCAAAGAAAACCATGCACCACAAATACAGAACTACTAAGAGAAGAGTGTTTTCTTTACTTACAATTAGCATTCTCCCCTCTCTTCCCCTCCCCAAAGCATTTTTCCGAACATTAATGACACAAATTAGGGCATATGCTTAAGAGTCCCCCACACATCAAATTTTTAAAAATTCCAATATTTCCAGATTTTCTTGTTTTGTCATATGTCACAAATATAGTTATTGCATTGCACACCCACATTAAGTTACTTATTTTACTACTTTCTTCTCCATCATCCAAATCCTGTCTCTGCTTCATTTTTAATGTACTCTTGATCCTTCTAGTCAGCTCTTGTGCTCCCTTCCTTCACACCAACATTTTCCGCTGAAAAACTGAAAAAGGTTTCAAGTTACAGTCTCTCTGTGGTCTTTATTACCAGAAGAACAAGAAGCAGAATCTCCTTCTGTTTCACACCTCAATTGTTGTTGGACAAACTTTTGTATTTCCTCCTTAGCATGCATTTCATCAAAAAATTATTTTGTCCCTCCAGGGAAGAATGCCTTGAGGACAGCTGGATACAGCAGTTTGAATCTCACACCTGAGTCTTGACATTTTCTGAACAGTGGAATAAATTTACATCTCTTTTGCCTGGTGTACAATGGGCAATCATTCTCCACAGACATCTCTTCCCACGTTTAGCATTTTGTCCTCCTTCCACAATTTGTTTAGAATCAACTCCTTCTGCTGGTAGGACTGCATCCTTACTATTATAGGTGTAGGCTGCTTTCTTATGGCTAGGTTTGGAGCATACCCACCATGTGCCTGTTCAATTAACAGTTCCTGCTGTAGAATACCAGTCCAGTTGCTTATTTGTGCGTTCATAAAATTAATCTTCAGCGATGAGGAAATTATTCTATGTTGCTCAACTTATAAACAAAGGTATGGCATCTAATTCCAAGGAAGTCATTGCTCCACTATATTCGGCATTCATCAGCCCTATCATTGAGTACAATGCCCCCTTTTGTATGTACCTAACTAGGCATATCCAACAACTGGAACATCCACAGAGGTTTCTCACTAAAAGAGTACAGGGTGCAAGTAAAATGTCCTATGCAAACCACCTCGAGGCCATATCCCTGTATTCTGCCTTCTGCAGGCTTTTGAGGGGAGATCTATTCCTGGCATACATGACATTGTCAGAGCCCACTCTGATGGGTCTGCTGCATATCCACAAAACAAACAGCACCAGAATTACCTGTTCTAAAGACTTAAATCATACCTATGATATAAATAGGACCTGCTGGAGAGAGAGAGAGAGAGAGAGACACAGAGAGGTATGTATCCCAGAGACTACTGCATATACGGAACAGCCCCCCCCCCCATCCATGTGAAGCAGAGTTCCTCCCTATCCCAATTCAAGTGCAACTTGGACAACTGGATGGGAAACCAGAAAGTCATCCCTGGCTTGGCACCTATGTCTCTAATAGACAAAGGTAACCTGTAAATGGTTAATCTCCCAGGCCCATGATTACACTTATCAAGGGTATCAGAACTTGTCAGAGATTTGGGATGCATGGCTAGGCTTTAAACGGCCCTTGTGGTCATTAGCCTAGTAAACACCTATGAACCTATAATGCAGTCTGCTCCTTCGAGCTTCTCAGGTACAGCTGAAAATCTCAGGTTTTTCCCTATGTGCCCTGTCCTCTAATTCTATTATTTATTTAAACATCTCTTCCTGAGCGGTCTCATATTCAGCCAGCCTTTTCTTCATCTCGACCTCTGATTTTTGCAGCTTTATCATCTCATCTGAATACCCGTTTAAAGCTTCTTTTATTTGTTGAAGTCTTTTGTTGTTTGTGTTCATATAACTCTACCACTGTTTTATTTATTTTAACCAGGTCTGTATGCAGTTGTCTTATATCTTCCTGTAGGTTATTGGAAATCATATCTGAAGGTTGCATTACTTTTTGCTGAACAGCTGCAGAACACTCCCTTGGCAGTGTTTCCTCCTCATGTTTGTAGCTGATTTTTTCAAAGTCTTCAGTGTTTCTTTATTCCTGGCATCCATGCGGTGTACTTACTAGCCAGTCACTGAAATTTACACATAAATACAAGGTCTACTGGCCTTCTCTGCTGAGTTTCTGTTTTCACACTGGGAGAAATAAAAAACAACCTGTTACTCAAAGTGCAGCCATCTTGGAAGTCCCTCAAAGGCAACAGTTGTGAGTGTTTTGGAGCAGGAAGAGAGAATGGGAGACCTGGACTGTATGAAATTTCTTATCTCCACCACATTATCTCTCTTTTTACAAATCCAAAGACAAGAAATTTGAAAAATCAATGGTTGTCGATGCTCAAACTATAGAGATTTCATATACCATTGTATTTTTCTCATATGGAATCTTGCAACAGAATCATGGATGCTATGGGATCAGGAATACTGAGGAATACCTTTACTTGAGTCTGAACACTTAGAGGAAAATCCCAGAAATAGACCTCTTTTTCCTGTGAAAGAAAATCTGTTTGTACTGAGATGTCCAGCAGCCCCCACCCCCCCCAAAAAAAAAAATAAAAGAAGAGAAAACACTTATGAATGTTCTGTTGGAATCCCAGACTGTGCACAAAATCCCTTATCCCAAAGACAGATTTATTCCTGACACTATGAAAAAGACTCGGCTATGGTATTAAAATCTTTGAAGTATGGGGAAAGTGTGGATACCCTTTTTTCTGCAGTGGGATATCACAGGAGCTAGGCACTTTGTTTACACTCCTGGAGTAGTGGATAGCCCAAAGGCTAAGGTAGAGAAAGTACAGTTGTGTACACTTACCATAAATGTAGATGTTCGAGTGTATTCACTGTTGCAGTCATCACACCTGGGTTATCTGCCTGCAGGTAGCCTTCAGTCGGCCTGAATACCAGAGACTTAATATTTCTGCGTCGGTTGCTGTCGCTCCAGGACTAACATCAGGATGTCCGAGGTATAAAAACAGGCAGCCAATGCCATTACGTCAGTTTTTCTTGCCCCAAATGTCATGACCACCCCAATAGGAAGATAAGTTATGGTGAGGAAAAAAACACCACCAGTAAAAAGTAAATACCAATACCCCTGAAGGGGGTGAGTAATAGACATAGAAAGGAGAGAGAAAGACAAGGAGGCTGGAGGGAGGGAAACCAGGACTGTAACAGTGAATACACTAACATCTACATTTATGGGAAGTGTACACAACTGTACTATGTTCTTCATTTTTCACTGTTGCAGTCATCACACTTGAGTTGATTCCCAAAGCTGAAGAAGGGGTGGAGGCAGTCAAGAAGAGTTAGGGCTGGCTAGTATGCCTTGCAGGCATGCAAAACCCACCCTGGATTTGGAAGAGATAGGTAGGTGGTAATGCTTGGTGAAGGTGCGTACAGAACTCCAGGTAGCAGCTTCCAGGATGTCCTTGGTAGGGACTCCCCTGAGGAATGTTGTAGAGGTAGAAGTTGCCCTAGTAGAATGTGTTCTGACCCCCTGAGGGGTTGGTTTCCCATGGTGCTTGAAGCAGAAATGGATGCAATGTGCTATCCATTTGGAGATTATTTGTATTGAAATGGCCTTGCTCTCTGTCCCTGGTGCAAAGCTGACTAGTAACTGATCAGATTTCCTGAAGGGCTTAGTCCTATCAAGGTAGAATCTGAGCTGTCTGTGCATGTCCAAGGAGTGCAGGATCCCTTCCCCTTTACTTTCAGGATTAGGGAAGAAGCTTGGCAAATGAATAGATTGGTTGAGAGCCACTCTGGACACCACTTTAGGCATAAAGGAAGCATTAGTCCTGAGGGGAAACCATGTCAGCACGGAAAATAATGAAGGGTTCCACAGCCATAAGTGCTTGTGGCTCAGAGACTCTTCAAGCTGAAGTGATGGCCAGAAGCAAGGCCATTTTCCAAGAGATGAATTTTAACTCTGCTGATGCTGCAGATTCAAAGGGGGGTAGCGTGAGCTTTTCCAGTACAAAGTTAAGGTCCTAAGCAGGGGTGGGTACTCTCCTTGGTGGCCTTAAGTTTTTTGCCTCTCTCAGGAACAGTTTGATAAGAGGGTGAGAGAATACAGGTGGCTCAGTGTTGTAATGAGCCGAAATGGCAGAGGCATGGATCTTAATGGAGGAGAAGGATAGGCCTCTGTGGAGTAGGTATGCTAGTTAATCCAGGATTAGAGGTAAGGAGGACAGTGCTGTGTCCTCTCCTTTAGACTGAGTCCAGGAACAATACCTTTTCCCATTTATCAGCATAGGATTTCCTTGTACTGGGTCTTCTGGCTTCAAGAAGGACATCCAGTACCTGCTAACTTAGGCTGGTCGCTGGGGAAGAATTTAAGGAATAAGCCAGACTGCAGGATTCATGGTTTGCAGTTGTGGATGCAAGATCTGTCCCCCTGCTGAGTGAGGAGGGTTGGGATCTGGGGTAGGTGCCAGGGTGGCACCGGTGACAGGCTGCACAGTACTGGGTACCAGTGCTGGCGTGGCTATTCTGGGGCAATCAGGATTGTTCTTGGTTTGTCCCGTCTTATCTTGAATAATATTCTTGAGAGAAGAGGTGGGGGGGATGCATATATTGATAGGTTTTCCCACTGGAAGGATAGAGCATCCACTTTCCAGGCCCTGCTATGAGGTTTCCTGGTGCGGAATTTGCTGAACTGGTGATTGCAGGGGGAGGCAAAGAGGTCCACCTCTGGGGTTCCCCCATTTCTGGATTAGAATACTGAAGGTACTGGGGTCTAATTGCCACTTGTGTGGGTGTAAGAGATTTCTGCTTAAGTCGTCTGCCAGAAAGTTTTGTTTGCCTGGTAGGAATTGAGCTTACATTTGGATCTGCTTGTCCAAGGTAGTGTTCCACGGGGCCATGGTTAGCCTGCAGAGTGGGAAAGAGTGTGTTCCCCCCTGCTTGTTGATGTACCACATAACTGTGGTGTTATCTGTTTTTATCAGCAGGGGTCCTGGTGACAGTAGGGACCTGAAAGCTGTCAGAGCATGCTGAACAGCTAGCATCTCTTTTTGGTTGATGTGTAGATAAGACTGACTTAGGCTCCAGTGGCCCTAAATGCACTTGTTGTCCAGGTGTGCCCCCCAGGCATAGTCTGATGCATCTGTGATTAGGGTCTGGGCGGCGTGGGGTTGATTAAAGGGAAGTCCCTTGTGGGTGCATGCTGCTGCCCATCAAAATAAATCTGTCCTTAGACAAGGTATGGTAGATATGACTGTTTCTAGGTCTTAAAAAGTCTTTGGTGCCAACATTCTTAAGTACCATTGAAGTTTCCTCATATGCAGTCTGGCATATGGAATTAGTAGAATGCAAGAGGCCATGAACCCTAGGGCCTGCAGGATTTTCCCTGTGGATAGCTGGGTTCTGGTGGCCATTTGAGTGACACAGCCTGTCAGATATGCTTGTTTTTCTGGAGTAACGAATACCATCTGGGATGCTGTGTCCAAGCTTGCTCCCAGGAATACAATCTTTTGACTAGGGACTAGTTTTGATTTGGTTTTGTTGATATTGTACCCCAGGGAGGTTAGAAGATACTTTACAAATGTCAGGTGCTGCAACAACTGTTCCTGTCTGCCTGAATGCGACAATCGTCCAAGTATGGGTAAATGTGAATTATTCTCTGTCTGCAATAAGCAATGGCTGGAGCCAAGCATTTGTGAATACTCTGGGAGCAGTGGAAAAGCCAAAGGAAAGTGCAGAGAACTGATAATGCATAGATCCTGCCCTGAAACATAGTTACTGCTTGCATGTGTCCCTGAGAGGGATGTGCAGATAGGCTTCTTTTAGGTCTAGGGTGGCTAACTAGGCATCTTTGGACAGCAAAGAAAGAAGCTGATGAAGGGTGAGCATTTGAATATTGGTACCACCAGGAAGGTGTTTAGAGTGGAAAGATCTAAGATTGGGCGCCAAGTGCCCTCTTTTCTGGCTACAAGGAAAGGTCTGGCATAGAACCCTTAACCTATCTGTTCTGCCAGAACAGGTTGACTTGCCCTTATGGAGAGCAGGGATTGAATTTGGTTTTGTGCCTCTGCCCACTGGTTTGGAGGAAGGTCTGGGAACCCTTTGGTGGTTGGCAGTGAGTGGAAGTAAAATTTGTACCCCTGGAATACAATGTTGAGGGCCCATTGGTCTTTGGTAATGGAAGTCCAGTTTTTTACATGATGGGCAAGTTTTCCTCCTAGGGGCATAAGCAGTTGGGCAGAGGTAAGGACAGGAATACAGAAGTCATTGCAAATTCTTTCAGTAAGATGGTGGCTTAGCACTCCCTGTTTTTGAAGTGGAGGCATTCCATTGCCTGGATCTCTGCATACCCTGAGACTGAAGTCTGGAGGGGTCTGCTTCCCCTGGGTCTAGTTTGAGATGGCCTTGATGGGGCTGGAAAAGACCATTGTTTCAAGTGGCAATGCCTGCTGAATCTAGGAGGTTGTACTTGCAAGAAATCTTTGACTGTCTGCATAGATTTAGCCTTTTCTTTCATCTTTTTTAGAACCTCTTCTACTTTGGTGCCAAACAGATTGTCCTTGCTCAAAGAAGTGTCTAGTAATTTTGATTTGACATAGTCTGGCATGGTCTGCTCCTTAAGCCATGCATGCCTTCGCAGTGCAGAACCAGTGACTGCTGCCCTGCAAGATGCTTCTAGGGCGTCAAAACCACATTGCAAAGTATGCCTGCGGACTTGGCTTGCAGAATGCATAAGCTCTTGTAATTCTTTATTTTCTGCACAGCCTGTAAAGGTAGCTAATTTTTGCTTAATAAGTTCCCTAATATGTTGCTAGTATTTCAGCAAGTGAAACTGGCAATTCAATGCCCTAATGGCAAGAGTTGCAGAGGTGTATACTTTTTTACCCCATCTGTCTAAAGCTCGGGAATCCCTGTCCAAAGGAGTGGGATCCTTAGCTGTAGTTACTTTTACAGCTTTAGGCCCCTGGGAAATGACCTCAGGGTAAGTAGTAGGATTTTTGAAAATAAATTTGTGAGACTCAGGGACTATGTAGTACCTGTCTGGTTTTCTTGGAGCAGAGGGTAAAGTATCAGGAATTAGGCTGGATTCCATAAATACATCATCCACAACATCCAGAACTGGAGGTACTGCTAAAGGTCTATGTTGTGGCAAATCTAGAAATTCTCTGAGTCTCTTTTGGGACTGAGGATAGTCTTGGCATTCCCAGTGGAAATGCTCTCTTAAAAGTATGTAGGGTTTCACCAAAAGAAAAATCCTCTGAAGGGGAAGCAGAGGGAATAGATTCCTCTGCATCTGAATCCTCATAAGCTGATAAAGACATAGCTTAATATTCAGAAACCTCAGAGTCGTCGGATTCTTGGTCTGTTAAAGCTGCTGGGGACAGGTCTCTTTCTCTCAGCAGGAGAAGGCTGGCTTCCCCTAATCAGCATAAACAGGTCTTCTGCCAATTTAAACATTTGATGATGTGGCAAGGAAACAGGTGCTCGAGTTTGGGTAGTTGTTTTTTTAGGCGTAGCTCATACTCTTGGCCTTAGAAACTTGGTACTTTTAGTCAGAACCAAAGACGGGAAAGAAGTCTGTTTGTGTCAAGTATCGGTAGTGCGAAGAACTTCCTCAGAACCCAATGCCTTCACAGCAGCTCCGGACCCATCCAAGGCAGAGACATCCCCAAGTTACATAGTTAAAGAAGAGTCTCATGGCACACCGGACTCCGAACGGGTCTCAGTAGCGGCCTATGAATCCATCGAAATGAGCATCACTGAGTACCAGCCTGTTCGTTCTGTCTCTGTCCATATCCTTATGTTTTTTCGGAAGATTGGTAGTCGGATGGCTTACTGAAGCCATTTCAGAAAACAGAGACCGAAAGCGAAAGTATGTAGCAACAATAAGGGCCTGATGACGAATAGTTTGACCGTTGAACAAAGCGAAAACCGACAGCAAGGTATGTCGTGGTCTGGGCCTAAACAGCTGACGCAGTAAGAATGGAAATCTCGGTGTGGTATTTGCTTTCCACAGGTGAGACAATTGTTAACTTTTTCTGACATCAGTTAGAGCAAAAAAAAAAGGATCCCCACTGGGGTAATTAGCTTTAGAAGACTTCAGGATGATTCGATTTGGAAACAAAAACTCAGGTAGCGGCTGACCAGCACTCATGCAAACTGCTTCTGCTTCAGACTCCTCGGCAAGAATGACTGGTGTAATGGCATCAACTGCCTGTTTTTATATCCCAGATGTCCTGACATCAGTCCTGGAGTGACAGCAACCGACGCAGAAATACTAAGTCTCTGGTATTCGGACCGACTGAGGGCTACCTGCAAGCAGATAACCCAAGTGTGATGACTGCAACAGTGAAACACGAAGAACATCTGATATGATCCAGATACACAAAACCTCAAGAAGCACCTGAAATCTCAATGAATACTACTATGTGAAGATAAGCATCTTTAAAATCGAAGGTCACTAAGACACTGAAATGAGGAAGGAGGAGTAACATGATATGATGTGAAGGCATTTTGAACTTTGGCACCATCACAAACTGATTCAAGAATGAAAGATCCAAAACTGGTCTCCAAGGATCTTCTTTGTTTGGCACCAGAAACATTCCTGAATAAAATCAACAGAACAGGAGGAACAGCTTTGATTAACCCCAGAAACAATGTGTTGTAAGACAGAAGAAAACAGAAGATGTTGGTCTGGCAGATGAGGAGAATCCACTGGAGAGGAGGGAGAGCCTCCCACTGCCATCTGTAGCCTGCATGGACCACATTCAGGACCCATTCATATGAAAAAAGAAGTTCTGTCTTACCATAAAGTTCCATCTGTTGTTCATCTTCTTTCATTCATCACTGATGGGTTCGTTTCCGAGGGCTCGGAACCGAGTCGCCCTTATTACCAAGCTCGCGGCAGCCAAAGAAACTCTTGAGCTAAGTTTCTACCCAGAATTCCCTTCTCCCGGTTACCTCAGATCGAGTTTGCTATAGAAAAGAAAGTAAAACTGAGGCCACTTCTGTGCAAATACCCTAGGGCACCACTTACACCCAAAGCATGCCCCAGGAGCCACTGGAGGGGGAAGGAGGGTGGGAAGTGATGAATGAAAGAAGATGAACAATACAGATGGAACATTATGGTAAGACATAACTTCTTTATCTGATGTTGTTAATCTCCTTTCCATTCATCACTGATGGGACAGAATCCCAAGCTACCTTGAGGTCCATGGGTGGCCCTTATGGAAGAACATTCCTGAGTACCATTGATCCAAAGACAGCTCTCCCTCTGGAGACCAAGTCCAATTTGTAATGACTGATAAAGGTATGAGGGCTCAGCCCAAGTAGCTGCTGCACAAATGTCATCCATGGAAGCCCTGGAATGGAATTGCTACAGATGTTGCCATAGATCTAGTGGAGTGAGCTTTAACTTTTGGCATAGGTTCATTATTGAGGGAATAGATGAAATGTATGCATTCTCTTAGCCATCTTGACAAAGTAACCTTGGAAACAGCCTCTCCTATTTTGGGCCCAGAAAAGGAGATGAAAAGCTGGTCAGATTTATGGATAGGTTTGGTCTTGTCTAGGCAAAATCTCAATAGTCGATGTACGTATAAGGAGTGAAGGCAATAATCTCTTCTATTGGCAAAATTTGGAAAAAAAGACTGGTAGATCAATGGTCTGGTTAATGGAGAATTCAAAAACAACTTTGAGAAGAAAGGATAGAGTCATCTGAAGTGAAACGCTGTCTTTATGAAAAACTATATAGGGCCTCTTGATACACAATGCCTGCAGCTCTGAGACTCTTCTGGCAGAGATACTCGCTACCAGGAACAAGGATTTCAGAGACAAAAACTTGAGGTCACACTTTGCAGCAGGTTCAAAGGGTTTTTGGGTCAAAGACTTAAGGACTACAGTAAGGTTTTATGGTTTCACTGGCTATTTGACAGGAGGCCTGATATGAGAGGTCCCCTTGAGGAAAGCCTTGCAAGGGCGCAAAGAGATAAGAGGGGTGCCATCTATACCATTGTGGAAATTGGAAATTGCTGCTAGATGCACTCCTACCACAGAGGCAGAGGCTCCATTATCAAAAAACTTAGCCAAGTATTGAAGCACTGTAGTAAATGGAGCTGAATACGGGTCTAGCATGTTATCCTTAAACCAGATAGAGAACCTTTTCCATTTATCCTGATATAGTCTTCTGGTGGATGGTTTGTGAGAGGCTAGAATGATGTCTCAAATAGGCGAGGAGAGTTTAGCTTGCCTGGCGACTACTGGAAGTGGAGAAACCAAGCTGTCAGCTTGAGAATGGACAGATATGGGTGACTCAACCCTTGAGGATGCGCAATCAGATCTGGTAGAGGGTCCAGAATCCACGGCGGCTATACTAGGTGAGGCCGAAGGAAGTGGAACCAAATTTGTTGAGGCCACAATGGGGCTATGAGGATCACCTTTCATCTCAATCAAAGAGCTTTCTTTAGAAATTGCGAGATCAGAGGGATGGGAGGATAAGTGTAAAGAAGTCCCGTGGGCCAATCGTGGATCAGAAAATCTCTCAGTGACCCCTCCGCGGGAAGTAGGGTGAAACAGCTACTGCACTTGGTGTTTTATGGGGTAGCGAAAAGATCGCAGCAAGGCTGCCCCAGTGTCTGAAGATTACAGATGCCACCTTGGGGTTGAGGGACCACTCGTGAGGCATGAGGATACATCTCTTAGGTTTATTTGCAATCACGTTGGAGCTCCCTGGGATATGCACTGCTATCAGAAAGTGGTTGGATGCTATCGGCCACTGCCAAATTCTCATGGCTTCTCAACATAGGGGATATGATTTGGTTCCTCCATGCTTGTTGATATACCAGACCACTGACGTCTGATTGAACTGCAATTGTCCCGAAAGGGAGAACCGAATGGAAGGCCTGCAATGCTAACAGCACAGCCCTCAGTTCCAAAATACTGATATGCATGTGGACCATGTGCCTTGGACAGTCTTTCGCTGGAAATGGCCACCCCAACCGATCAGGGAAGTATCTGTAGTCACAATGGCTGTGGGCTGAGGAGGTTGAAATGGATGACTCCAAAGTTTTACGTCTGGCCTCATCCACCAAAGCAGGTCCTGTTTGCAGCAGTTGGTTACTCGAATCTGGTAATCGAGGGGGTGATAATTTGGGAACCACTGACACAGAAGGAGCCATTGCAGAATCCGCATATGTAGCCTTCCTAGAGGCACTATTGGGATTGATGCTGATATAGAACCTGGGGTCTGAAGAACTTCCCTTGCAGAGACTGTTGTTTGAGAGATTATCACCTAGAGTTGAAGCCTCAATCGATGAAGTCTGTGAATTGGAAGTGATACCAGACAGGACTGAGTATTGAACAGTGCTCCACTGAACTCTATTTGTTGTGCAGGGGTAAGGTTTGATTTCTCCCAATGTATCGTTATTCCCAACAACTTTGCCAGAGAGAGTATAATGCAGTGCTGTTACCAGAAGATGCTCGGTGAGGCGGTAAGGAGTCAGTCGTCCAGATATGGAAACACCCAGAATCCTTTTAGTCTCAGATGAGCTGTTACCACTGCCATTACATTTCATGAAAAATCTGGGGGTTGTAGAGAGACCGAACAGCAGGGCATAAAATTGATAATGGCTGGCTACTAGCCGGAAGTGAAGCAGAATCCTAGAGCGTTTGTCCATCTTAAAGTGGTAATAGGCATCCCAGAGATCGATAGAGCGCATCCAATCGCCTTCTCCTAAAAAGGGAAGAATGGACTGAACTGTGACCATCCGAAATTTGGTTTGGGTGATAGACTTGTTTAATCTGCTGAGATCCAAAATGGGTCTCCAGTCCCCTGTGTTTTTTGGCACCAAAAAGAATCTCAAGTAAAATCTGGATCCACGCTGGTCTGGTGGGACTGGCTGGATGACTTTGAGACAGTTTTATAATTTCTGAAGCTGCTTCTCCCTTTGACTGGGTGGAACGTCGGGAAGTTTTCTTGGAAATTTTGGCTGACAAGAAAGGGGAATGGTGTAACCTCTGGTAATAATGCTCTGCACCCAATGATCGGTGGTGATAGACTGCCAGGCAGTTTGGTGCAGAGAGAAATGACCCCCAACTGCTTCCAGAGGTAAGCAATCGGGGTGCTCCTCAGGAGCGTTGATAAGGCTGACCATAGAAAGAGTCTCTGGAGCCTTGGTTATAAGGACCCCCTCTGCCTCTACAGGGGAGTCTTCCAGAATTCTTACCCCCTTCTGCCTCTGGGAGAATCATAACCACGTGCGGCACAGAAAGAACCCTGATATTTCTTATACCATATCTTTCCACTCCTCTGATTCCTAGAGAAGGTATGTTGAAGGTTGGAAAACTGTAGGCCTACGGCAGACAGGGTTTTTCTGTCTTGCTCGCACCTGGCTAGCATGTCCTTCACTTTGAAGCCTAAAAGGGACGAAGCTTCGATGGGAGCATTCAGAAAGGAAGACTTGAAGTGATCCGTGAGGTCACCAATGTGCATCCAGGCATGACACCTCATAACAATGTCTGAACCCACTGCTCTAGCCACCCCTTCGGTCGAATGTGACAGCAACTTCATGGACAAGTTGGATATTGATTCCAAGGCTGCGAGCTAAGAGGCCACTTTGTCCCTGACTTCATCAGACAACTGTCCTGCGGGCGTCCCTGAGAGTTCAGAAATCAAGTCCCTCTGGAGCCTAGTAAACTGTGCCAAAAAATTCAGGGACCATACAGCAAAGGTCTTTGAAGCAAAACATGCTTCCCAAGTCTGTCCACCACCAGGGACTCACTGTTGGAAAGGTGGACAGTGGGACTTTCCTCAGCCAAGTCCTTTTTCATGGCCGCCGTCACCACCATAGCATCAACTGGTAACCCTTTGAGCTGTCTGTACACATCTAGAGAGTGATGGATCCTTTCCCCCGTGTTTTTGTGGGTTAGGGAAAAAAGTGGGCAAATGAATGGATTGGTTGAGAACCACACTGGATACCACTTTGGGCATGAAGGATGGGTTAGTCCTGAGGGACACCCTGTCAGCAAGGAAGATGATGAAGGGATCTACAGCCATGAGTACTTGTAGTTCAGATACTCTTCTGGCTGAAGTGATGGCCAGAAGCAAGGCCGTCTTCCAGGAGAGAAACTTTAACTCTGCTGAAGATGCTGGTTCAAAAGGAGGCAGGGTTAGCTTTTCCAACACAACGTTTAGGTCCCAAGCTGGGGTAGGTGCTCTTCTGGGTGACCTCAAGTTGCTAGCCTCTCTTAAAAACTGTTTGATGACAGGGTGTGAGAAAAGCGGGTGCTCAGTGTTGAAATGAGCAGAGACAGCAGAGGCATGAATTTTAATGGAAGAAAAGGAGAGACCACTGTGTAGCAGGTCAGCTAGGTAATCCAGGATGATAGGTAAGGAGGGTCATGCCATATCGGCTCCCTTAGCCTTAATCCAGTTGCAGAACCTTTTCCATTTGTCAGCATAAGACTTTATAGTGCTAGGGCATCTAGCCTCACGCATAACATCTAGAACCTGTTTACTGAGATTGGCAGCTTGATCAGTGGTCAGGGAATAAGCCAGGCTGCCAAATTGAGGGTCTGCAATTGGGCATGCATGAATTCTCCTTCCCTCTGGGTTAGCAGGGTTGGGGTCTGAAGGAGATGCCATGGTGGCAGTGGGGACAGGCTGCGCAGCAGTGGGTACCAGTGCTTGTGAGGCCAGTCTGGAGCAATCAGAATTGTCCTCGGTTTTTCCTCCCTTATTTTGAGCAGTACCCTGGTAATGAGAGGTAGTGGGGGGAAGGCATAGACCAAGAGGTTGAGCCAGTGGAAGGATAGGGCATCCACTTTCCAGGCCCTGCAGTGAGGCTCCTTGGTGCAAAACTTGCTGAGCTGATGTTTGGAGTGGGAAGCAAAGAGGTCGACCTTCGAGGTGCCCCATTTCCGAGTTATAAGGGTGAAGGTCTTTTGGTCTAGCTGCCAATCGTGTTGCTCCAGAAGCTTTCTGATTAAGTTGCCTGCCAGAGAGTTTAGAGAGCCTGGCAGGAATTGTGCTAACAGGTGTAGTTGCATGGCTGAGGCTGTGTGCCAAAGGGTCATGGTGAGCCTACATAGAGGGTAGGGGTGAGTCCCTCCCTGCTTGTTGATATACCACATCACAGTGGTGTTGCCTGTTTTGATCAGGAGAGCCCCTGGGAAGAGAAGGGGCCTGTTTTTGGTTGATGTGCAGATATTTGCTGTGGGCTCCATTGGCCCTGTATGCACCTGCTGTCTAGGTGTGCAGCCCAGGCATAGTCTGATGCATCGGTGGTGAGAGTCTGGGCGGTGGTGAGAAAGGTAGTCCCTTGTTGTGGTAGCATGCTGCTGCCCACCAAAGAAAATCTTTCCTTAGGCAAGATATCACTGGTATAAGAGTTTCCAAGTCTTGACAGTGTTGACACCAAAGGCTTTTTAGGTACCATTGAAGTTTCCTCATATGCAGTCTGGCATATGGAATGAGTAGAATACAAGATGCAATGAACCCCAGAGCTTGCAGGATTTTCCTTGCGGATAACTGGGGTCTGGTGGCTAGCTGAGAGAAGAAGGCTGTCAGGTAAGTTTGCCTTTCTGGTGTAAGGAATGCCATCTGGGATGCTGTGTCCAGGCTTGCTCCCAGGAATGTAATCTTTTGGGTGGGTACTAGTTTGGATTTTTTTCGTTGACAGTATACCCTAGGGAGGTCAGTAGGGACTTTACAAAGGCCAGGTGCTTGAGCAGCTTTTCCTGACTGTCTGCCTGAATTAGGCAGTTGTCTAAGTATGGGTAAATTTGTATATTTCTTTGTCTTATGAAAACTCTGGGAGCAATAGATAAGCCAAGGGAAGCACAGAGAACTGAAACTGCAGAGATCCTGCCCTGAAACGTAGATATTTCCAGCATGATTCCCTGATTGGGATGTGGAGGTAGGCCTCTTTTAGGTCTAGGGTGGCTAGCCAAGCATTCTTGGACAGCATATGTAGTAGTTGCTGGAGGGTGAGCATTTTGAATTTTGGTATCACCAGGAAGGCGTTTAGAATGGATAGATCGAGGATGGGGTGCCAGGTGCCCTCTTTTCTGGGTACCAGGAAGAGCCTGGAATAGAAACCTTGGCCTATCTGTTCTGCAAGAACGTGCTCTATTGCCCTCAGAGAGCAGGGAAAGGACTTGCTTTCTGGCCTCTTCCCACTGGTTTGGAGGAAAATCTGGGAACCCTTTTGGGGTTGGGAGAGTGTGGAAATAATATTTGTATCCCTGAGACACTATGTTGAGGACCCAGCAGTCGTCGGTAATGGTGGCCCAGCTGCTTGCATGGAAGGAGAGTTTTCCTCTCAGGGGCGAGTGTAGGTGGGCAGAGGGAGGGGGTGGAAGTTGGGAGTCATTGTGAGTTCTTACCATGAGGGGGTGGCTTTGCACTCCCTGGTTTTGTAGTGGAGAAACTTCATTGTTTTGATCTCTGCACTCCCTGTGGCTGTTGTCTGGGGTGGATCTGCTTCCCCGGGATCTGGGCTGAACTGACCTGGAGGGGGCAGGAAAGGACCAGTGCTTGGAGGGGCAATGCCTACTGAACCTGAGTGCCTGGACCTGTAGGAAATCCTTAACTGTCTGCATAGATTTAGCTTTTTCTTCTATCTTTTTTAAGACCTCCTCTGCCTTGGTGCCAAATAAGTTGTCTTTCTGTAAGGGTGCATCCAATTAATTAGATATGACATGGTCTGGCAAGGGCTGTTCTTTAAGCCAAGCATGCCTTCTAAGGACAGAACCGGTGACTGCTGCCCTGTAAGAAGCTTCTAGGGCGTCAAAACCACGGTGTAAGGTGTGCTTAGTTACTTGACTTGCAGAATGCATTAACTCTTGTAACTCTATTTTCTGCACAAGTAGGAAAGGATGATATTTTTTGTTTGAGGGGTTCCACGGTATGTTGCTGAAATTTTAGCATATGGAACTGGCAATTTAGTGCTCTGATAGCAAGAGTAGCAGAGATTTATACTTATTTACCCATCTGTCTAGTGCTCGGGAATCCCTATCTGAGGGGGTGGGATTCTTAGCAGACGTTGCTTTAATTCCTTTAGGCCCTTGAGAAATAACCTCAGGGTCAGCAGTAGGATTTTTGAAAAGAAATTTGTGAGAGTCAGGGACTCTAATACCTGTCAGGTTTCCTGGGAGCAGGGGGGAGGGTGTCAGGAGTCAAACTAGATTCCATGAAAACATCACCCACAACATCCAGGACAGGAGGAATGGCCAGGGGTCTGTGCTGTGGAAGATCTAAGAATTCTCAAAGTCTCTTTTTTTGGACTGATGGTAGTCCTGACATTCTCACTGGAAATGCTCCCTTAAAGTATAAAGGGTTTCCCCAAAGGAAAAGTCCTCGAGTGGAGAGGCTGAAGGAATGGATTCTTCTGCATCAGAATCTTCATAAACAGAGGGGGTTGCATGTCTCCACATTCAGATGCCTCAGAGTCATCAGACTACTGTTCAGATAAAACTACTGGGGACAGATCTCTTCTTCTTTTAGAAGGGGTAGCTTGGCTTCCCCTGATCAGCATTATAAGGTCTTCCACCATTTTAAGCATTTGAGACTGAGGCAAGGAAGCAGGTGCTTGAGATTGGGTCGTTGGTTTCTTGGGCGTGGTTCATACCCTGGGCCTTAGAAACATGGTAGTTTATGAAGGAACGGTGGATGCGAAAGAAGTAGTCAGTTTGTGTCGAGAATCGGTAGTGCGAAGTACTTCCTTGGAAGCTGGTGCCTGCTCAGCAGCTCCGGACCCATCCAAGGTAGATACAACCTCAGGATCCTTAGTCAAAGAAGAGTTTTACGGCATACCAGATCCCGAAAGGGTCTCTGTAGTGGCCTGCAAATCCACAGAAGCAGGCATCAGGAGCTGAGAAAGCACCTCACTGAGGACCAGAGAACTGATGACTAAACGGAAGCATCATCGGTAGGTTTGGACCTGTGCGGTCCATCTTGGTCTTTATCCTTGCGTTTTTTCAGAAGATCTGTTATCGGATGGCTTACCGAAGACATATCGGAATTCGAGGACTGTGAGTGAAACTATCTAGCTACAATAAGTACCCGACGACGTATAGTTCTGGTGTTGAACAAAGCACATAAGCAACAGCGAGGGACGTTGTGGTCTGGGCCTAAGCAAGTGACGCAGTAAGAATGAAAGTCTCGGTGTGTTATTTCCACAGGCGAGACAATTGTTAACTTTTTCTGACATCAGTTAGAGCAAGAAAAAAGGATCCCCAACGGGATACTTAGCTTTAGAAGACTTCAATTCGGAAGACGAAACTCAGGTAGCGGCCAAGCGGCACTCGTGTGAACTGCTTCTGCTTCAGTCTCCTCTGCAAGAAAGACTGATGTAATGGTGTTGGCTGCCTTCCTTTATACTACTGACACCCTAACGTCAGTCCTGTAGTGACAGCAACCGATGCAGAAATACTAAGCCTCTGGTATTTGGGCTGGCCGAGGGCTACCCTGGCAATGATAACCCAAATGTGATGACTGCAACAGTGAAACAGGAAATACATCTGGGGTTCCGACATCAAAGGAGTGCTGCCAGAAGAAAGAGTCCTCTCCATCGCGCAGAAGGCCAGCCCGCCTGAAGAGGGATGGGAGCTCAGAACCAAGACAGACAACCTCGGGATCGGGTTCACACCCCGCTCTGACGAACCCACCCCCACGGATGGAGACTCAAGTAGGATCAGTGCAGAAGCAGCTATCGGCACCGAGGATGGAACTGAAGAGAGAGGTGGCTCCGTACCCCAGGCCGATGTGCCCGTCCCCCAATCCCCAGACAGAGGAAGGACCAGTTCAGTGGGAATCGAAGACCAAAAGGGCAAACTGGGGGCTGGAGTGAGATGCACCGCAGGTGCCAAGGTGATGGGTTCCAAGAAGAAAGTCGGAGCAGAAGGCTTCGGAATCGAGATGGTAGAAGTAGGAGTGTAAGATGGAGTCCGTGGATAAGACAACCCAAGTCCTGCAGGTGGATGAGTCTTAGAAAATGAGGGAATCCCCCTGGCTAACAACAGCTGGTCTACAAGACGCACCACTTCGTGTTCTGAAAGGCTCCTGGTGGATCTAGTGGATACTCTAGATGGAGAGTCAGGACATTTGAGAAAGGGGCTATATGCTTAGAAAGGGGCTATACGCTTAGAAAGGGGCTATACGCTTGGCCCAGAAACGGATCTATGGAAGGAGAGTATCGGATCCATGGTGCAATATCTGCCGGCACCGAAGTCTCTAATTTCGAGACTGGAAGTAAAGGGGTCAAATCCAGGGAAGTCAGTACAACGCTCGGTGCCGAAGTGGCACTCAGAGCAGAAAAGGTCAGTTCCAAAATGGAAACTAATGGAGTAGTCGAAGGTGTGCCCTGAGTCGAAGTGGCCACAGGTGCCGAAGTCAAAATAGTAGGGTCCATGATCAGTACTGGAGGCAGGACCGGTGCCAAAACAGGCACCGGTATCGAAGGTTTTGAGATGGTTGGAGCTGAAGACGGAGCCAAAGAGGCAGATTTATGCTCCGAAGATAACTTTGGGACCTTTGATTTCCCAGACTTGCTCTGAACACAAGATGGTGAAGAAGGAACAGAGTGGGATCTCTTTTTCTCCTTATAAGGAAGGGTTGAGACCTCCATCGCAGAAATGGCATCTGAGAAGGTAGACTTGAATAACCCTTTCAGAATGAGTTTATTTTTGCGCTCATTAAGAGTGCGTTGACTGAAATTCTGACAAATGTCACATGGAGGCTGCACTCCCAAACAGTATACACAGTCACCATGAGAATCACTGTTAGGTAACTTGCCCTTACAAGTATCATTCTTATCTGACATCTTGATAGAAAAGAACACCACAGGCCAGCTATATAATCCAACTATAATGAAGTCAACTCCATTCAAAAAGTCACAAATATAACAATACACTGTATCTAGAGAAAAGAAGGGAAACACCTGAATAAAAGTCAAAGCTATTAGATTAAACATGAGAGAGACAATACCAACTATGGTATTGAAGAAATACCACAAGGGTAAGGGAGGAAAGGTATGGTACTTGAAAATTTACCAACGGTAATAACAGGTAGAGGGGAAATAACAAGGTTAGGCAGAAGAAAAGACACTACAAATACTAATCACTTAATAAAATATGACGATATCCAAAAATATTCACACAAATATCAAAAAAGTTTCACTTAGCTGAGAGCTCGGCCGAAACACTGCTTTACGGCTACGTAGCAAACGAGATCTGAGGTAACAGGGAGAAGGGCATTCTGGGTAGAGACTTAGCTCGAGAGTTTTTTTGGCTGGTGCAAACTTGGTAATAAGGCCGACTCGGTTCCGGGGGCTCGGAACTGAACCCATCAGTGATGAAAGGAAAGATGATTAACAACATCAGATCAATCTTTTGCCTAAGACAGAAAAATGGAGATTCAGACTTTCAGGGAGGCTAAAGGACTGCCAAGGTCCTTCATACAATCATTCTGACATATCTGACTGTCCTTTGTTAAGCAGGCTCCGGATTTCTTGTTGGAAACTCCCTGCCATTGCTTTCTAGACATCTGCTTTCCATTATTCTTCTGGGATAGTTTATTTTGCTTTTTAAAAAAGTTTGATGAGGGAGCGGACAATCCCTTGGGAAGCTTAAGAGACAGAGAGCTAAGAATCTGTAAGATTCCCTGAATCAGCTTTCCCCTCTCATCATATTTTTATGACTGCTGTAGCAGAAGATCCAAAAACTTGATCTCTGGCCAAGGGAGAATTCAAAATTTCAGATGTGACTTCTAGTAGGTTATGAGAATGCAGCCAGGCAAACCTCCTCAAAACAGTTCCAGTCACAGCAGCCCTGCAAGTAGTATCCAAAGTCATAGACCGATTTTTAATGAGTAGTGACTTATTTAACATGAGAAACCAAATTCCACAAAGCCCATTTCTCCTCACAACAGGAAACTGATGCCAAAGCATTCCTCACACTTTCATGCTTTCTTAACTGACATGGATAAACTTCAACATATGATCATGACAATCCAGAATTCTAAAAATTAAAGTTATACAAGCATACACTTTTTTTCTCCAAAGATGTCAAAAGCATTCCCATCCTTGTCAGAAGGAGAGGGATTAGAATTAACAAAGTGTTTACAGCAGCTGGATTCCATAAACAGTTGTTGAGTCAGATCAGGGATTAATGTATGAAAAGACTTTTATATAATGTATCTGCTCTTTTAGAGACATCAGGATAAAGTACAGTTGTGTACACTTACCATAAATGTAGATGTTCGAGTGAATTCACTGTTGCAGTCATTACATTTGGGTCATCTGCTTGCAGGTAGCCCTCAGTCGGCCTGATTAACAAAGTCTTGGGTCCTGCTTCAGTTGCTGTCCCTTCTTCCATGACGTCAGGGGTATAAAACATGCAGCCGACGCCATTACATCAGTTTTTCTTAAAGTACAATGATATACCTCCAACAAAAAAGCAAATACACCAAAAAGGCTTTTAAGCACAATAAAGGAAAGTAGAGGTATAGCCAAAAGAAGTTAGGGGGCTGAAGGGAGGGTAACCAGGACTGCAACAGTGAATACACTCGAACATCTACATTTATGCTAAGTGTACACAACTGTACTATGTTCTTTGTGTTTCACTGTTGCAGTCATTACATTTGGGTAGATTCCCAAAGCTGTGGTTGGGAGGAGGACTTTAGATAGCATTAGGACCAGCTATAAGGCCCTGCAAGACTGTAGTGGCAAAGCCAGCTCTGGATTTAGAGAAAATTGGCAAATGGTAATATTTGGTGAAAGTATGTACAGAACTCCAGGTAGCAGCTTCTAGGATGTCCCTGGTAGGGACACCTCTGAGAAAGGCTGTAGAGGTAGATGCAGCCCTGGTGGAGTGAGGTCTGATCCCCTGGGGGATAGGTTGTCCTGGTGCTTATAGAAGAAATGAATGCAATGGCCTATCCATTTAGAAATGGTTTGCTTTGAAAAAGCCTTTCCCTCTACCCCTGCAGCAAATGCTACGAGCAGTTTTTCAGACTTCCTTTGAGGTTTAGTCCTGTCCAAGTAGAATCCGAGTTGTCTGTGCACATCTAAGGAATGCAGTATCCGTACCCCTTTGTTCTGTGGATTGGGAAAGAAGCTCGGCAAATGGACTAATTAAGAGCCACACTGGATACCACCTTGGGCATGAAGGATGGATTGGTTCATAGAGACACCCTGTCCGCATGAAAGATGATGAAAGGTTTCACTGCCATAAGGGCCTGTAATTCAGATACCGTGAGGTGATTGCTAAAAGCAAAGCTGTTTTCCAAAATAGAAATGTTAAGTCTGCAGTAGCAGCTGGCTCAAAAGGAGGCAGAGTGAGTTTCTCCAAAACAAAGTTAAGGTCCCAGGCTGGGGATGGAGCTATCCTGGGTGGTCTCAAATTTTTGGCCCCTCTGAGGAACTGCTTGAGCAGTGGATGAGAGAGGGGGGGGTTCTGTATTATAATGAGCTGAAATGGCTGAGGCATGGATTTTAATGGAGGAAAAAAACAGGCCCTTGTGAAGCATGTCAGTTAAGTATTGTAAAATCTGAGGTAAATTGGGTGCTGCTGTGCTCATCCCTTGAGACTGGTTCCAGGCACTGAATCTTTTCCATTTTTCAGCATAGGATTTTCTAGTGCTAGGCCTCCTTGCCTCTAAAATCATATCCATCACAGGTTTACTGATGGATGGTAAAGGAGCAATTATGTAATTAGCCAGGCTGCAAGGTTCAGTGTTAGAAGATGAGGGTGCAGAATCTGGTTCTCCTGCTGAGACAACAGGGAAGGAGTCTAAGGCAGGTGCCATGGGGATAACTGTGACACAATGCACAGGAGGGGGTACCAGTGTTGGCGTGGTCAGTCTGGAACAATCAAAATCATCCTTGGTTTGTCCTGTTCTTTTTTAGTAGTACTTTGGAAAGCAGTGGCGGGGGGGGGGGGCATAGACTGATAGTTTTTTTTCAGCTGTAGGACTGAGCATCCACTTTCCAGGCTTGTTTGTGGGGAGTCCTTTTGTAAAATTTGTCCAATTGGTAGTTCTGGGGAGAGGCAAACAGGTCTAAATCTGGGCTCCCCCATTTGCTTGTCAACATGTTGAAAATCCTTGGTTCCAGTTTCCACTCATGTGGGTCCATGAGGTTTCTGCTTAGTCTGTCTGCCAGTGTACTTAACTTTCCTGGCAGGAACTGAGCTTGTAGGTGCACTTGGTAGTTCAAGGCTGTGTTCTACAATGCCATGGCTAGTCTGCAGAGGGGTAAGAATGTGCACCCCCCCTGCTTGTTTATGTACCACATAACAGTGGTGTTATCCGTCTTTACCATTAGTTGTCCTGGAAGAATGTGGCCCTAGAAGGCTGACAGAGCATTCTGTACAGCTAACATTTCTTTTTGATTGATATGCAAGTGCATTTGACTTTGGTTCCATTTGCCCTGAATGCACTTCCCTGCCAGGTGAGCCCCCCCCCCCCATGCATTGTCTGATGCGTCTAATGTTAGGGTTTGGGTGGCAGGGGGTGGTGAAAAGTAATCCCTTGTTTTGGTGGCAGGCCTCTGCCCACCAAAGGAACTCTAGGCGTAGGCAAGGTATGATAGGGATCATTCCTTCTAGATCCTGAGAATGTTGACACCATAGGGTTTTTAGATACCACTGTAGTTTCCTCATATGCAGTCTTGCATATGGAATTAGAAGAATGCAGGAGGCCATGAACCTCAAGGCTTGCAGTATTTGTCTTGCAGATAGCAGGGTTTTCGTGGCCACTTGTTTGAAGTAGGATGTCAAATGAATTTGTTTCTCTGGCATGAGGTAGGCCATCTGGGAAGTTGTATTCAAGCTTTCTCCCAGGAATATAATTTGTTGACAGGGTACCAGGTGGGATTTCTTTTCATTTATGGTGTACCCCAGACAAGTTAGAAACCTTTGTACAAAGGCCAGATAATTCAAAAGTATGTCCTGGCTTTCTGCCTGAATTAGACAATCGTCCAGGTATGGGTATATTTGAATATTTATTTGCCTGCAAAATGCAATAACTGGAGCTAGGCACTTTGTGAATACCCTAAGTGCAGTAGATAAGCCAAAGGGCAGTGCAGAGAACTGATAGTACGTGTAGCCTGCTTTGAAGCATAGGTATCTTCTGCAAGATTCCCTGATTGGGATGTGCAGGTATGCTTCTTTTAAATCTAGTGTTGCCAACCAGGCATCATTACCTAGCATAGGAAGTAATTGGTGAAGAGTCAGCATCTTGAATTTTGGAATCTCCAAAAAGGTGTTTAGCGTAGACAGGTCCAGGATAGGACGCCATGAATTGTCTTTTCTGGGTACCAGGAAAAGGCTCGAGTAGAAACCTTGTCCCTTTTCCTCTTCTGGTACCAGTTGAATAGCCCCCATGCTTAAGAGAGAAAGTACTTATTTTTGGGCCTCTGCCCAATGACTTGGGGGTAGGACTGGCCACCCCGCTTGGTGTTGGCAATGTGTGGAAGTGACATCTGTATCCCTGGGACACTATATTTAAAACCCATTTGTCCTGAGTAATGAGTTCCCAGTTCTTTGCATGAAGAGCAATCTTTTCCCCCAAAGGGGCAGTCAGTTGATAAGTGCTTGGAAATTTTAAAAGGAAGTCATTGAGACAGTTTACCATAGAGGGGAGTCTTATTACTCCCAGATTTGAAAGTGGAGGCCCCCCACTGCTTAGTCCTGTTTGTCCCCTGGGGGATTTGCTGTGTCTGGGTTTGGCTTGAGAAGACCTGGAAGGGGCTGGAAAGGACCAATTCTTAGAGGGCCAGTGCCTACTAAATCTAGGAGGCTGAACTTGTAAGAAATCTTTAACAGTTTGCATAGATTTAGCTTTATCTTCTATCTTTTTAAGAACTTCCTCAGCCTTGTTGCCAAACAGGCGGTCCTGATTTAAGGGAGCATCCAACAATTTAGCTTTAACATGATCAGGCAAAGATTGCGCCTTAAGCCAAGCATGCCTTCTGAGCACAGACCTAGTAACAGCGGCCCTGCAAGAGGCCTCTAAAGAATCAAAACCACATTGCAAAGTAAGTTTTCCAACTTGTTCAGCAGAATGCATTAAATCCTGTAATTCTTTCTTTTCCACACAGTCAGGAATCAACATCATTTTCTGTTTAAGCAATCTAATAACATGTTGCTGATACTTTAATATATGAAAATGGCAGTTTAAAGCCCTAATGGCCAAGATTGCAGAAGTGTAAACCTTCTTTCCCCATCTATCCAGCGACCTAGAGTCTCTATCAGCAGGGGTAGGTTTTTTAGCAGTAGAAGCCTTAATGCCCTTGGGCTCCTGTGAAATAGTCTCTGGATCTGCAATAGGATTTTTAAAAAGGAACTTGTGTGACTCAGGGACCCTGTAGTATCTGTCTGGTTTTCTGGGAGCAGGAGGCAAGGAATCAGGGGCAAAACTAGATTCCAAAAAAAGCATCATCAACAATGTCTAGTACAGGAAGAATAGCTAAAGGCCTATGCTGAGGTAGGAGTAAGAAATCCCTAAGCCTCTTTTTTGAATCAGAAAAATCTTGGATTTCCCAGTGGAAATTCTCCCTTAGAGTATGCAAGGTTTCCCCAAAAGAAAAATCCTCTGGAGGGGAAGCTGAGGTAATGGAGTCCTCTGCATCACAATCCTCATAAGTAGATAAGGGCAAATCCAGATCATCAGAAAAAACAGAATCCTGGTCAGAAGATTCAGAAACCACTTTGGTCCTAGGCCTCTTAGAAAGGGGGGGGTTGGCTACCCCTGATTAGAGTTATTAGATCTTCAGCCATTCTAATCATTTGTTTTTAGGCATAGAGGCCTGAGCATATGGCCTGTGTGTCATTTTTTTTAGGCATGGTTCGAGATTTAGGCCTAAGAGAAGAAGGAGGCGTCGGTTTAATATGCAAGTCTGTAGGCCTGAATACACCCTCAGAAACCAGTGCCTGCACAGCAGCTCCGGACGGATCCAAGGTAGAGAGATCTACGGGTTCCATAGTTGAAGCATCTCGCGGCATATCGGATTCCGAATGGGTCTCAGTAGAGGCCTGCGAATCAGAAGTAGCAGGTATCAGGGGCTGCGAAAGCACCTCACTGAGTACCGGCGAACTGGTGACTGGCTTAGGACGGCAGTTTTGGACCTCAGCGGCCTGTCTGTCTTTATCTTTGCATTTTTTCTGAATCCTGGTAGTCAGATGGCTAACCGACGACATTTCTGGATAACTAAAACGAGAACCGAAACATTTAGAGTCGAAAATATACCGACGACTGATAGTGCGCTGATTAAATAAAGCACAAAACTGACAGCAAGGTACGGCGTGGTCAGGGCCTAGGCAAGGAATACAGTACGGATGAAAATCTTTATGAGGTATTTGCTTTCCACAAGTAATGCAATTATTAACTTTTACTGACATCGGTAAGGAGAAGAAAAAGTTTCCCCAACGCGGTACTTAGCTTTGGTTGAAGACTTCAGATCTGAAACACGAAAACGAAAAATTTCAGGAGTCTGCCAACCAGCACTTGTGAACTACTTCTGCTTCGGGCACCGCACAGCAAGAAAGACTGATGTAATGGCATCGGCTGCATGTTTTATACCCCTGACGACCTGACGTCATGGAAGAAGGGACAGCAACCGACGCAGGACCCAAGACTTTGTTAAATTAGGTCGACTGTGGGCTACCTGCAAGCAGATAACCCAAATGTAATGAATGCAACAGTGAAATACGAAGAACATCTGTCAGGGAAATTGCAGGCTATGACAAAAACATCCTCCAAAGCAAAAGAAGAAAAAAAAAAAACATGGCTAGGTGAAGGTTCTGGAAATTCCAGTTGTAACAACATTTTCTGAGGGACTGAGAAACCTATTTTCCCACTGATTCAACCTGGAAGTAGTCCAGAAAAAGAATCCCTCACAGGGCAATTCAGATACCACATTCTCCTCACAATCAGAAATGTGAGGAGAAAAAATGACATTTATCTTTTCAGATTCCTCTACAGGTTTAATCTCTTAAATCTGAATTACTTTTTCTTTTACCAGAAATAGCTTTATAAGAGGAGTCAACAGCCTGCATGAGACCCTCAGCCAAGTCTAATAAACTGCTTCTGTCCAGAGTATCTAACACAGAAGACAAAGGGGAAAAAAAGACCCAATATTGTCAGCAAGACCTTTCCCAAGGACGGGCACAATATTATGGCTAAGCAGTGGCACTGTTCCTGTCCTTCCTCCCAAGATTGACAAGAGTGGCTATCTCTTACCGGTCCCCCAACAGCCATACAGGATATGTCTAAGCCCAGGTCTATGGTGGCTGCAGGGGCTAGACCAGAGGGAGTCAAAGAAAATGATGAATGGTCTGAGGAACCAGCTTTGTCCACACAAGCCTGCTGTGGTGGCAAACACTGCTTAACAAGCTTTTCCTTTTTCTGGATAAGGAACTAGTATGTTGTTCCATGGTCAAGCCAAAATGGTGTTTTATTCCTGTGGAAGCTTAGCAGCTATAGACAGCAAAATGGCAGAGTAAGCAAAAAGTAACTTTTTGCCTCAAAAAAAGTCACTTTAAGCATTTCTTCAGCCACACCAAGTTAAATAAGTTACTTTTCAGAAAATTTAATTTTAAACAATTTCTAACAACTTTTGTCACAAAGGTAAAACAGCAAGTTTGTTTAAAATAACATAAAAGTGCCCTAGCTTAAAAGAAATCTCTTTACAGAGACAGTAAGTTTCCTATGAGAAAAAAGTAAAGTGGAAGGCTTTTCCCTGAAAGGGATTTATATGCCCAGCAAAGGAACAGCATTAGCAGACCGCCAATCCTCTAAAGCCCGAAGAGGAACACTCTTCTCACTGGCAGGAAAGCTCTGACAGGCTTGGTGCCTAAACCTGACTTAGGTGGTTCAGCTCAAGATGGCTAATGAAGCTTTGGAAGTTAGTGGGATATTACAGCCTATGCAATATATAACCTGTCTATAGTTTAAGCAACTTTAGCAGTGAGCGTAATGATGAACATCTGAAAAAGTCATTTTTTTCACACCAAAAGATCCAGAAGGTGAAGGGTTAAGCTCCTGAACTAAACCCTAAGAAAAGCCCAATAAATCTTCCCCTTCTAGACTAACAGAGACAGGAGAAGATAAATGTTTAACTTTCTGCTTATTTTTAACAGGAATAGCCACAGAAGCAGACTGACTCATGTCAAGGGCATCACTCTGGGAAACAGGCATCTTAGTCTAGCTAAGCAGAGAAGCATGGGGGCAGAGTTTCCTAAATGGTGGTGCAGGAGACTTGCCCCCTGCAAAAAAAAAAACAAAAACCTGAAGTTCTCACTTGCAGTTTTCCCAAATGTATTGTTTGATGAGCTTGACTACTCTGGGGACTTGCAGTGGATACCACTAAAGATAAAATATGAAGGCTTGATTAATGTGATAAACTGAGGGGCTGCCAGCCAAGCTAGATAGAATTTTGTAAATAATTATTTGTCATTGTAAATATTAATATGCAACACAGGCTTGTTTGACAAATGTAAGAAAACTGTGTTATGTGCTGAACTTCAAAAATGTAACCACAGTGCACCCTGCTGGAAGAAGGCTAATAAGTAAAGTATTTTACAACTGTGTGTGATCTCAAGCTCGGAGACAGGACACCTGGGCCAGGAAATTCTATTGTCCTAAGAGAGATAACTACTAGGTTTCACATGTAAAGTGTCTTTACTCCAGCCGCTCTGACGTCGGGGAGGAGGCGACATCGGCCGACACCGGACCCAGACTTTGGAATCTGGCCGACCGAAGGGCTGCCTGAGGCAGGACAACCCATATGTCAGGACTGCAGTTGCATTCTTGAAGGACATCTACTAGGTTTCACATGTAAAGTGTCTTTTATTGCTGGGCTTCCTGGCAGATGCAGATTACAAAAAATGTTAAATTTTAAGTTCTGTGAGCCTGGGAAACTTAAGCAGAAGCGTCAAGAATGATGTAATCTGAAATGACTCAGCAGTAATGTGTATTATCAATTTAAGACTTTCTCAAACAGAAAGATTTGACATTTTGTATTTGTGTCTGAACCTGAACATATCAGCTCACCATCACTTTGCCTTGTAAGTAAAGTTATTTAGAGCATAGTTTCTCAGAGATAGATAGGAATATAGCCAGATTAGTCTAGCTGTTTTCTATATTTATGTCAGGCTGTCCTACAATGTTCTTTTAAAGTATTTCCTGTGATTTCTGAACTCTCTATTACCACTGTGTTGAACCGATGAGTATCGTCTTGAGTTTTCATTTATTATTAAATATTTTTAAACATTTCAAATGTGGCTGTTTTGTGTAGAGATAATTTAAGCCCTTACAGTACTTGCATGTAATTGGTGATACTGTATAGGCCAGTCCTAAATAGCCTTCAAGGCTCAGTCACACTTTCCAATTGGCTAATAACATTGCACAGTAGAATTGGACACCCTTTGGTAAGGGCCTTTATAGTAGCTGATAAGTAGTGGTTGGTGGCAGTCAGTACTATTGTATTGTCTGGGCAGAAGGGGGCATAGCTGGAGAAAGTACAGTTGTGTACACCTACCATAAATGTAGATGTTCGAGTGTCTTCACTGTTGCAGTCATAACTGTAGGGTGTTCCTGCCGGCAGGCAGCCCGAGGTCGGCCAGAATCACAAAGTCTGGGTCCGGCGTCGGCTGCACGAGCTAGTACCCTGACGTCAGTACGCTCTGGTACATAGCCCTCAGCCGATGCCATCTTCTCCAGCCTTTCTTGCCCCAGATGTCAGAAATCCCCAATAAACAAAAAATGAGTCCCACAAGGAAACACAAACACACCATAAAAGTGAAAAAGAGGGGATAGGAGGGAGGGAAACACCGACTGCAACAGTGAAGACACTCGAACATCTACATTTATGGTAGGTGTACACAACTGTACTATGTTCTTCGTGTTTCACTGTTGCAGTCATAACTGTAGGGTGGAATCCCAAAGCAGTGAAGAAAGGGAGGAGGCTTAGATAGAAGAAGGGGCAGCAAGAAGGCCCTGCAAAACAGCAGAGGCAAAACCTGCCCTGGTCTTAGAGTACAAAGGGAGATTGTAGTGCTTGGAAAAGGTATGCACAGAACTCCAAGTGGCAGCTTCCAAGATATCCTTGGTAGGAACTCCTCTGAGAAAAGCAGTAGAAGTGGCAGCAGCTCTAGTAGAATGACTTCTCACAGTACCTGGAAACTGTTTCCCATGATGAGTGTAACAAAATCTTATTCCATAGGCAATCCATTTGGAAACAGTTTGTTTGGAAATAGCCTTTCCAAGAGAACTGGAGGCAAAAGAAACAAACAATTGGTTAGATTTTCTGAATTGTTTAGTCTTGTCCAAGTAAAAACGTAACTGTCTGTGTACGTCCAATGAATGCAAAATCCTTTCCCCTTTATTTTGAGGATTAGGAAAGAAGGTAGGAAGGTGAATTGTCTGATTTAAAGCAACTTTCGAAATCACCTTAGGCATGAAAGTAGGATTGGTCCTCAAGGATACTCTGTCAAGATGGAAAATCAGGTATGGCTCTACAGCCATAAGAGCTTGCAACTCTGAAACCCTTCTGGCAGAAGTCAATGCTAACAAAAGAACGGTCTTCCAGGATAAAAATTTAATATCAGAAGCCGCAGCAGGCTCAAAAGGAGGCAAAGTGAGTTTTTCCAAAACATAGTTAAGATCCCAGGCAGGGACAGGAGGGGTCCTAGGAGGCCTCAAATTCTTAGCCCCTCTCAAAAATTGTCTCACCAATGGATGAGAAAAGACAGGAGGATCAGTATTAAAATGAGCAGATATAGCAGAAGCATGAATCTTAATGGAAGAAAAGGAAAGGCCTTTAGACAAAAGGTCTGAAAGGTAAAGCAAAATAGACGAGAGATCAGGCACAAAAGGGTTAAAGCCACGGTCCTGCATCCAAATGCAAAACCTTTTCCATTTAGAGACATAGGATTTCCTAGTGCTAGGCCGTCTGGCTTCTAGAAGAACATCCAAAACTCGTTTGGGGAGCTTAGAAGAAATCAAAGTTCCTTGAAGAGCCAAGCTGCCAGGCAAAGGGTCTTGAGATGAGGGTGTAGCATCTGACCCTGATGCTGGGACAGAAGAGAAGGGTACAGAGGAAGGATCCAAGGAGGTTCCAAGCAGAGGTGTTGTAAGGTTGGATACCAAAACTGTCGAGGCCAATTCGGAGCAATCAAGATGATGAACTTGGGCTTGTCTTGTTTTATCTTTAGTAATATCCGGGGAAGAAGAGGAAGAGGAGGGAAGGCATATCCCGAAAGGTTCCTCCAACTGAATGACAGGGCATCCACTTTCCAAGCTGTGTTGTGGAAGGCCCTGGTGCAAAAGCGAGGCAGCTGATGGTTGAGATGGGATGCAAACAGATCTATCTGGGGACACCCCCAAACTGCAGTTATCCTGTTAAATAAGTTGGTGTCTAGAATCCATTCGTGAGGATCCAAAATGTTTCTGCTTAGGCTGTCTGCTAAGAGATTCTGTTTTCCTGGAATGTATTGAGCCTGAAGATGCATATTCAGACTTAGAGCTATGTCCCATAAAGTCATAACTAGTCTGCAAAGGGGGTATGAATGAGAGCCCCCCCTGCTTGTTTATGTACCACATGACTGTGGTGTTGTCTGTACGAATTAGAAGAGGCCCTGGTTGCAAAAGGTTCTTGAAGGCTAGAAGAGCATTTTGAACTGCCAACATTTCCTTCAGATTGATGTGCCAGTGAAGGTGATTCGTTGTCCAGGTCCCCTGCTGGCAATTGTTTAGAAAATGTGCTCCCCAAGCATAATCCGAAGCATCCATGGTTATGATTTGAGAAGGTTGAGGTAGACGAAAAGGCTTCCCTTCGTTTAAAGTGCACACCCTGGACCACCAAAGGAACTCCTTCTGGAGGCAGGGGATCAGAGGAATTAAAGTGTCCAGATCTTGGTAATGCTGAGACCATACACTTTTCAGGTACCATTGAAGCTTTCTCATATGAAGCCTTGCATTTGGAATTAACAGAATGCATGAAGCCATATAGCCCAGTGCCTGCAGGAATTTCCTTGCAGTGAGCTGAGTTAAGGTTGCCAAGGTTTTGAAAATTGAAGCCAGCTGTATTTGTTTTTCTGGCGTAAGGAAAGCCCTTTGTAAGGTTGTATTTAGGAGGGCTCCCAAAAATATCATTTGTTGAGAAGGAACCAATCGGGACTTTTTTATGTTCACTGAAAATCCCAGGAGGAGGAAGAGACGTTGAACAAAATCCAGATGTAGAAGTAAAAGGTCCTTGCTGTCCGCCTGGATAAGGCAGTCGTCCAAATAGGGGTAAATCTGAATCCCCTGAAGTCTGCAATAAGCCACTACTGGTGCCAGGCACTTGGTAAAAACCCTGGGCGCAGTAGATAAACCAAAGTGCAGTACAGAGAATTGAAAGTGCCTCGAGCCTGCTTTGAATCTGAGGAATCTCCTGCGTTCCTGCCTGATGGGAATGTGTAAGTAGGCCTCTTTTAGGTCCAATGTCACCATCCAAGCGTCCTGGGAGAGTACTGGGAGCAGTTGTTGTAGAGTAAGCATTTTGAATTTTGGAATTTCCAAAAAAGTGTTTAACACTGAAAGGTCCAAAATAGGTCTCCATGAGTTTTGTTTTCTTGGAACCAGAAATAGTCTTGAGTAAAAACCTTTTCCCTTTTCTGAGAGAGGAACAGGCTCTATGGCTCTCATGGCCAGTAGAGCATCCACTTGATTTAAGGCCTCTGCCCATTGATGTTTTGGCAGATCTGGCCAACCGAAAACCCTTGGCAGAATATGAAAATGGAACTTGTAGCCTCTTAAAATCACGTCCAATACCCATTTGTCCTGGGTAATATGAGTCCAATGTCTGTAAAAAAGAGAAAGCTTTCCTCCGAGAGGGGCATCCAGGTAAGGGGGTCCTGAAGCCCAACCGAGAGAGTCATTGAGTCTGCTTCCTTTGAGATTGGGATCTGTCTTCTCCCCTTCTAGGTGAAGAAGCAGTCCATTGTCTGGATCTGTAAGAGGCCTGAGCTTGACCACGACCTCTGGAGCGTCTATATCTTCCCCTTTGAGGCCTGTCAGACGTGGGAAAGGACCAATTTTTGGAGGGCCAATTCCTGGAAAATCTAGGAGGCTGAACTTGTAAGAAATCTTTCACAGTCTGCATAGATTTTGCCTTTTCTTCCATCTTTTTAATAACCTCTTCAGCCTTGGATCCAAATAAAACATCATGCTGAACAGGGGCATCTAAAAGTTTAGCCTTAACCTGTTCTGGCAAACTTTGTTCTCTAAGCCAGGCATGTCTCCTAATAACAGTACCAGAGGCTGCGGCCCTGCAAGAAGCTTCCAAAGCATCAAAACCACAATGCAAACTATGCTTGTTCACTTGTTCAGTTGCATGCAATACATCCTGCAATTCCTTATCCTCTGCACAAGCTGGAGAGGAAGCAAGCTTTTGCTTCAAAACAGACAAAAGAAATTGCTGATACTTAAACATATGAAACTGGCAATTTAAAGCCCTAATAGCAAGGGTAGCAGAAGTATATACCTTTTACCCCACCTGTCTAAGGCACGAGAATCCTTCTCGGAGGGAATAGGATTTTTGGAAGAAGCCACCTTAGCAGCCTTAGAACCCTGAGAAATAGTTTCAGGATCCGCAGAAGGGTTCTTGAATAAGAATAAATGAGAATCAGGGACCCTGTAAAATCTATCAGGCTTAGAAGGAGCAGGAGGCATGGAATCAGGATTCAAATTAGCCTCAGAAAAGGCATCATCCACAATATCAAGAACAGGAGGAATAGCTAAAGGTCTGTGTTGAGGAAGAAGAAGGAATTCCCTAAGCCTCTTCTTGGAAGCAGAATAATCCTGACCTTCCCAATGAAAATGTTCCATCATCTCATGTAAGGTTTCCCCAAAAGAGAAATCCTCAGGCGGAGAAGCAGAGGGCAGGGAATCCTCTGCATCCGAATCCTCATAAGGAGGAAAAGAATATTCCTGATCAGAGGAAGAAACAGAAGATACAGAAGCCTGGTCAGAGGAATCCAAAGGAACATCCTGTCGAGGCCTTTTCTCTGGAGGGGGATGAGAACCCCTAATCATTGTAAGCAAATCCTCAGCCATCCTTAGCAATTGCTTCTGTGTCTTGGGAGTAGCTTCAGAAATAGCTGGAGCAGAAACTTTAGGTTTAACTGGAGTCTTGGACTTTGCCTTTGCCTTTGAAATGGTGATGTGAGTAGGCCTGAATACCCCCTCAGAAGCCGGTACCTGCACAGCGGTTCCGGACCCATCTAAGGGAGCGACGTCCGAAGGTCCTGCAGCAGATAAAACAATAGGCCTTGATGGCTCCCCATGGGAGTCCTTATCGGCCATCGGTTCAGAAGTGGCGGACGACAGGGGCTGCAAAAGCGCCTCACTGACGACAGCCGAACCGGACACTGACTCCAGCTGCGACGAATCCTGTTTGGACCTCGGAGGCCTGTCCTTGTCTTTGCGCTTCTTTTGAATTCCGGTAGAATCCGACGACATTCTATAATTGAAGCGTCTGCCAAAGTAATTTAAAGCCCAGTCGTACCGACGCTTAATGGTGCGAGAATTGAACCTGGCACAGAACCGACAACAAGAAACGTCATGGTCAGGGCCTAAGCAAGGTAGACAGTAAGAGTGGAAATCTTTATGAGGTATCTGTTTCCCACACGCTATACAATTATTAACTTTTTCTGACATCGGAGGAACAAGAAAAAGATTCCCCAACGGGGTACTTAGCTTTGAGAAGAGAAGTAAGAACTTCGGACCGACAGCAATCAAATGCGTAGATCGAAAATTGCCAACCAACGACTTGCGAGCTGCTTTCCACCGCACGGCAAGAAAGACTGGAGAAGATGGCGTCGGCTGATGGCTATGTACCAGAGCGTACTGACGTCAGGGTACTAGCTTGTGCAGCCGACGCCGGACCCAGACTTTGTGATTCTGGCCGACCTCGGGCTGCCTGCCGGCAGGAACACCCTACAGTTATGACTGCAACAGTGAAACACGAAGAACATCCTGTGCCAGCCTTCCCCAGGACTGTCTGTGTGTTTGCATATAACTCAAATCTCAAAGTGTGTGTGTCAGCTACTTGGGCAGGGACACAAAGCACTGGTTGGACGGAGAGGGTGCTGGAGTTTTTGGCATGACCGCTTGGCTGAGATCTGAATCCCACAGCTGTGCCAGTGGGTAGTCTTATTAGGGATCTGAAGAGAGAGAGAGAGAGAAACCAGACCCAGACTGACTGTGATCTCTGTGGGCTCTTAAGGGAAATTGAACTTTACTGTGTGTGTACTTATTATCCTCCCAATGTGGACGCCCCTCACTGGTGTTAGTGGTGAGGATTGAGGCTCCTTGATTACTGGGCCAGTGCATGGGCATCACATAGCAACAGCATAAACTGCAGTAGAGTCTTGGGCTGAAATCACATTTGAAAAGTCTCCAGCTGTTGCCAATGATATCATATAAGACAATGGTAGCTTCCTTTCTACTACTGCTAAAAGTGTCAGTGAAGAAAACGTAAAGGACCCAGCAAGGAATGGAAAGCTGAAGAAAAAATCCTTATATGCTATGGATGTAGATGAATTTAGGCTGCAGATGTACTTTGCTCAGCCCATAAGACATCTCTGATTCAAAGACATTATGTTGTTCATAAGTACAATACAGGTATTGTTGATGTTTACCAACAGGTGAAATTTTGTTTTTACACATTTAAATTTGTTAGAAAAGATTAAGGGGATGACAAAATGCCAACAACCCTATGGTGGGGAAACGTAGGTTAATAAAATGTGTTGCCCATTAACCTTAAGAGTAAAATCATATACCGAAACAAGCTATAAGGGAAAGAAAAACAATCATCATTTTACTTACTACTCTGGAGAATATTTTACCATAGGATAACAGAAATATCTTAGGGCTATTTCTTTGATGCATTTTACCTGCAATACATTAAAATAGATCTGGAGAGAAGGTTACTCAGGCAGATTAAGAGTTAAGAGGACGGACTTAAGAAAAGTTTCAAATTACATGCTGCCTAATGGGTCACAGCAATAGTCCAGCTGCTGACGAGGAGGGACCTGCAATTTCAGATGTCCTTCTGTGAATGAAGACTGACATCCTCATATCGGATCTTGCTGTTATTTATTTTTGTTAATACTGCATCCATGCATACCTTCACTATATTAAGGACCTCCAATTGGCACCATTCATTGTTATGGTCTTCTTTTCATTATGTAGAGCCTTAGTTTTTTATTTTGACCAATGTCTGGTAATGAAGAGGACCTGGAATGCAGAACTGTAAATGTCTCAAAAAGTTATTTATTCACCTACAAAAAATGTCTAAAATTATATTAATTCAAAATTCCTAAATGTTAGACAATTGATGAGACAAGGTAAAGCCAAAATGTATCAAATGTACTGTGGTTGAACGAACGTTAAGTGGTTTTAGGAAGGAATGGGACTATATCCAGGAAATGCAATTAATTATCCGTTTGACCAATGTAACTTTAGAAATTTGAAAACCCAGCCAACTAGGTGAAAAAGATTCAAACAGCTGGTCTGTTTTTCTAAAATCTTTTGTTCTGTGTAAGTAGAAACATAGTTGTCTATGCACATCTAAAAGCTGTAGCATGTATTCTCCTTTCTTTGAATATTTTGTAAAGATTGGTAAATGATTGGTTTGATTTATATTTGATTCAGAAGCCACCTCTGACAGGAAAGAAGGATTGGTTCAGAAGGTGACCTTGTCTTTATGAAAAACAATGTAAGGGGCTTTTGAGGAAAGAGCCTGGAGTTGGGAAATCCTTATAGCAGGTGCCATAGCAACTAATTACAAGTTATGTACTCAACAGAACCTGGCATCTATGTTGCCCATTTTCATTCTTCCTTGCAAATGGGCTTGGATCCAAACCTTGAATCCGACTTGGCTGCATACACTGGACTTCAGATTCAGCTCTCAAGCTCCTCCCTCTACCCATAATGCCCTATTCAGTCCCCATTACCTCAGATCAAGTTTGCTGCCTAATCTCCTACTTGTCCAAGAAAAAGAAAAAGAAAAATAGACAGAAAAAAGACGGGGCTCAAACCTGGAACTCTATGGTTCCAAACAGTCTAATAGGTACTTCCAGGAGTGAAAGCGACGGGATGGATGGGCGGGGAGGTGAGGAAGAATGAAAATGGACAACACAGATGCCAAGTTATGGTGAGTACATAACTTGTAAATCTGATGTTTTCTTTTTCATTCTTCCTCACAAATGGGACAGAGTCCCCAGCTACATAGCCTTTGGGAGGCCTCATGGAAGCACATGCCAGAGCACTGTCAAACCAAAAGAAGCTCTGCTTCTGGATATGAAGTCCAACTTGTAATGCATAACAAATGTATCAGTCTTTGACCAAGTAGCTGCAGCACAAATGTCACCAATACCGGTCCTTGACCAAAAGGCAGATTTAGTAGCCATGGACAGATTTGAATGAGCTCAAGGAGGCCTTGGTAAATGTAGTCCTTTTTGAGAATAAACCACCAAAAGGCAGATGAAGTAGCCATGGACAGAGTTGAATGAGCTCAAGGAGGTCTTGGTAAATGTAGTCCTTTATGAGAATAAACCAATAAAATGCAGTCAGTAATCCATTTAGCTAGGGTAACTTTAGATACTGCTTGATCCAGGCACTTTGGGGAAAAAAGATATAAAAAGCTCATTTGACTTCCTGAACTGTTTTGTTCTGTGAAGATAACAATGTAGTTGTCTGTGCACATCAAAGAGATGAAGCATGTATTCTCCTTTATTAGAAAAATGTGGAAAAAAAGACTGGTAATTGTATGGAATGGTTGATGTTATTTTCAGATGCCACTTTAGGCAGAAGGGAAGAGTTAGTCCATGAAGAAACCCTGTCTTTATGAAAAGCAATGCAAGGGGACTTGGCTAATAGAGCCTGGAATTCAGAAATTCTTTTCACTGAAGTTATAGCTACCAAAAAGTTCGTTTTCCATGAAAGATATTTCAGATCACATTTGTCTCATTGTTCAAAGGGCTTCTGAGTTAATCCTTGAAAGACCACAGTAAGGTCCCAAGGAGGAGAAGGGTCCCTTACCGGGGGTCTGAGAAGAAAAAAATACCCTTCAAGAAGGCCTTACACAATCTGGAGATGCCAGAAAAAAAGAAGTTATGTCTTACCATAATGTTCTATCTGTGTTGTTGATCTTTGTTCATTCATTACTGATGGGTTATTGGTTCCGTCCTCGGAACCAAGCCGGCCTCATACCAAGCTCGCTTCACCATAAAACTCTCGAGTCAAGATCCTACCCAGAATGCTCTGCTCCCTGTTACCTCAGATCGAGTTTGCAAGTTGATAGACAAAAGTAGAGGCTACCTATGGTCATAACAGACCTACAAGAATGGAAAAAAGGAGTATATGAGATCAACCAGGAACCTCCGGAGGGGGGGGGGGGGGAGTAATGAATGAACGAAGATCAGCAACACAGATAGAACATTATGGTAAGACATAACTTCTTTATCTGACGTTGTTAATCTTCGTTCATTCTTTAATGATGGGACAGAGTCCCCAGCTACCTGCATCCCTGGGTGGCCCTCATGGAAGGACATTCCTGAGCACCATGGAACCAAAAGAAGCTCTACCTCTGGAGGCCAAATCCAATTTTTAATGAAGGATAAAAGTATGTGGCTTGGCCCAAGTCACAGCTGAGCAAATATCATTGAAGGAAGCCCTAGCATGGAAAGCTGCTGAAGTTGCCATATACCTTGTAGAATGAGCTTTCACTCTGTGAGGCAAGGTGATGTTGTGTTCTTGTTGTAGATAAAGGTAATGCAATTTCTCAACCATGATGCCAATGTAACTTTTGAGACAGGATGACCTAGCCTTGGTCCAGAAAAGGCCAGAAATAGTTGGTCTGATTTACGGGTAGATTTTGTTCTGTCCAGATAAAATTGTATTTGCCTGTAAACATCTAGGGAGTGCAGGCAATCCTCTCCCTTGTTAGAATGATTAGGAAAAAATACTGGGAGGTTGATAGACCACTCTGACTCCACTTTCAGTAAAAAGGAAGAATTAGTTCTCAGCGATACTCTATCCTTATGAAAATAAGGTAGGGACATTTGATGCATAAGGCTTGAAGTTCTGACAAACGGCTGGCTGATCTGATTGCAACCAGAAACAAAGTTTTTCAAGAGAGGTACTGTAAATCATATGAAGACGCAGGTTCAAAAGGGGGAGCTGTTAGGGCTTGTAGAACCAAGGCCAAATTCCCAAGGTTGTACTGGTTCTCTAAAGGGAGGTTTTAGGTGAAAAACGCCCTTCAAGAAAGTCTTACAGAGTCTATGTGATATGAGCGAAGAATCCTGAAAGCCAATGTGGAAATTAGAAATGGCAGCTAAATGAACACAAATAGTAGAGGCTGAAACCCCAGATTGAAAAAGATGTGATAAGTAATCTAAAACCACCGAAACTGGGGCTGACAAGGGGTCCAATTGTTTATTTGCTGCCCATAATGTAGACCTTTTCCATTTGCTGAGATAGATTAGCCTGGTGGACGATTTATGAGATGCGATAAGAATACTTTGCACTGGGAAAGAGGGGTTAGCCTGCCTGGCAATCATAGGAAGTGGAGAACAAAGCTGTCAGCTTCAGGCTTGTTAGACTGGGGTGAGTCAAACCCTGCAGATGGGAGATCAACGTTGGGGATGGATTGAAGATCCATGGTCGATCTAGCAGGTGAGGTCAGAGGAAAGGAAACCAAACTTGTCGAGGCCAAAATGGAGCAATGAGGATCACTTTGTTCTAAATGCCGTGCTTTCTTCAAAATTGGGAGATGAGGGGAAGAGGAGGATAAGCATAAAGCAGACCTGAAGGCCAAGCGTGGGCTAGAGCATTTCTCGGTGACTGTTCCCAAGGGGAGATCAGGACAAAGTAGTTGCTGCACTTATAGTTGGCTGGGTAGGCGAATAGATCGCAGCAAGGCTGACACCAGTGGATGAAAATTCTTGCCACTTTCACATGGTTGAGAGACCACTCATGAGGTTGTAGAATGCACCTGCTCAATTTGTCTGCTATCACATTGGAGCTCCCGGGAATGTGTGTTGCAGTTGGAAGCTACCACCCATTGCCATATTCTCAAGGCATCTCAGCATAACGGATAAGATCCGGTGCCCCCTTGCCTGTTGATGTACCAGACCACTGACATGCTGTCTGACTGGATTGCAATAGTCCCTGACGGAAGCATGGAGTGGAATGTTTGCAATGCTAATAGCACCACCCTCAGTTCCAGGACATTGATATGCAAATGGGCCTCTGACTCCGACCAGGTGTCTTGGACCAAGTTTCCCTGATATAGCCCACCTCCCTCCCCATCAGGGAGGTGTCTGTGGTCACTGTGGCTTTCAGCTGAAGGGACAAGACCATTGTTGGGATTTCGAGATGTCCATCAGAGCAAGTCTTGCTTACATCTCTGAGTTACATTTATCTGAAAAGACAAAGGATGTTGTACAGGGTACCACTGAGTGAGAAGTAACCACTGAACAAGTCTCATGTGGAATCCAGCCAGAGGAACAATGGTGATCGAGGCTGCCATTGACCCCAAGAGTTAGAGTATGGACTGAGCAGATGATTGTGGTGATAGATTAGTGGCTGAACCTGTTATCTTTATTCTTTGAAGTCTGTGGTCCAGAAGAGATGCTGTGCAATTCCTCATGTCCAACAGAACCCTGATGAATTCTAAGGATTGTGCTGGGGTCGTGTTGGACTTTTCCCAGACATTGTGCTGTGAAGAGTGTGGACTAGGACTTCTTCCAGTAGACGCTTGATGGGGGCGGTGAGGAGCCAGTCGTCTAGGTATGGAAATGCCTGGAATCCTTGAAGTCGCAGGTGAGCGATGCCCACTCCCATGCATTTGGTGAACACTCTGGGGGCTGTAGAGAGACAGAAGGGCAGAGCTCGATATTGGTAGTGACGGGCTCCTATGCGGAAGCGGAGGTATCTTCTTGAGCGCTTTTCCATTTTTATAAGGTAATACGCATCTTAAAGATCTACAGATCACATCCAATCGTCTTCTTCCAGAAGAGGAAGGATAGACTGAATCATGACCATCCGGAATTTCTCTGTTTTTACAAATTTGTTCAGTGTGCTGAGATCCAGAATCAGCCTCCAGTCCCATCTTTTTTGGCACCAATAAGAACCTGGAGTAAAAACCGGATCCTATCTGGTCTGGGGGGACCGTTTGGATGACTCTTTTTGTAGCAGCTTTCGGATTTCATGTGCTGCTTCCTTTTGACTGGGTGGGATGTCAGGTAAGTCTCTGGGTGAGGTGGGCTAGAGATGGAAGGGGATGCGATAGCCTCTGGATATTATCCACTGTACTCAAGAATTGGTGGTTATGTTTCACCAGGCAATGGTGTACAAGGAAAAACAACCCCAGACCACTTCCAGAGGTGAGCAGTTGGGCAACGCTTCAGAAGCGCTGGTAGGGTTGCCCAGAGAAAGGTTTCATAGACCTCCCCTGCCCCGAAAAGGGAGTCTTCCATTGGAGTTTCCCCCTCTGCCTCTAGGGGAGAACTCATCACGGAAATAGCCCTGTGATTTTCTGTGCCACATCTTCCCACTCCTCTGATTTCTGGAGTAGAATCGTTGAGGAGTGGAGTGTCAGACACCAACGGCAGACAGGGTCTTGTCATCTTGTTTGCACCTTGCCAGCATATCTTTAACCTTAGGGCCAAACAATGAAGCTGCCTCGATGGGGGCATTCAAAAAGGAAGCCTTAAAAGACGCAATGTCAAAAGCCATATCCAGGTATGACATTTCCTGACTAGACCTGTGCCTGGTGCTCTAGCCGCTCCTTCCTTTGCATGTGAAATAAGGTGCATGGAAGAACTGGATATCAATTCTAGGGTGGCTATCTGAAGCTACGTTTGTCACTCACCTCATCAGAAATAGCTCCTGCCAAGGTTTCAAAGAGTTGGCTGATAATGTCCCTCTGGAGCCTTGTAAAGTGTGCCAAGTAGTTCAAGGACCTTATGGCGAATGTCGATGAAACAAACACATGGTTCCCCGAGTCTGTCTATCGCCTGGGACTCCTTGTTGGGTTGATGGTGTCTGCACCATAGAGGACAGTATCGTTAAAGTCGGGGCCGAAGGAGTTTGCACCAACGGTGCCGAAGGAGACTGTACCTGCAGAGACGGTGCCAATAAAGGCTGCGACAAAACTGTTGGAGCTGTAAGTGTCTGCACCGGAAACTCTGGTGCCAATGGCGATAAAGAGGACATAGCTGGAGTAAGAATCAACTGGGGCAGTGCAGAGGCTGGGGCCAAAAGGACCACAGATGGCAGCACTGAGCTCGAAATTTTTACCTTTTTGTGAGTCAACTCCTTGCGATCTCCAGAGAGAGATGAAGTGAGCGAACTCAAGGAGGAAGAAAAAGAACGCCTCTTATGGGGTTTAGCAGGAGGAGTGAGCTCTCCGACCCAGAGATAGCCTCGCAGAAAGGAGTTTTAAGGAGGCCTTTCAAGATTCATTTTTCCTTTCATTGAGAGTCCTGGTGGAAAAATTTCTACAACTCCCACACGGGGCATCCACTGAAAGGTGGGGGGACATTCAAGCAATAGACACATAAATCATGACCATCAGAAAGCAGTAACTTACAGCCGCATTCCATACATTGTTTGAAACCAACACTACTTCTCTTGTCCGAATAATGAAATGAAGGGAGAAGAACAACAGTACCAAGAAGTTAAGAAAGCTACCCAGAAGGGTAAAAATGGGAGAAAAGATGGCTTACCAATGATGGTAATGAAGAATTACCTCAAAGGTAAGAAAAGGGTAATAAAAGGGAAAAAACTATAGGGAGAGAGTCTTAAAGATACGACAGGGTAGGGATATAGAGAGAGTAACTGACTGAAAACTTTTTAAACACTAACAATATAGAAACTTTCAAAAAATTGTTCACTTAGCTGAGAGAGAGAGTGGCTTGACACGGCTGTTCAGCAACCCGGCAAACAAGATCAGAGGTAACAGCAGAGCATTCTGGGTAGGATCTTGGCTCAAGGTATGAGGCTGGCTCGGTTCCAAGGATGGAACAGATAACCCATCAGTAAGGAAGGAATGAATATTAACAACATCAGATCACATTTATTTCCTAAATGGAAAATTGAAATTGCTGCCAACTGAAGTTTAATTGTTGAAAAACATGCCCCTTCTTTAAAAAGAGTTGTTAGAAAAACAAGAATGGCTGAAAAAGGGTTGATATTCTGGCCAGAAGCCCAAACAGATACCCTTTTCCATTTTCTTCTGTAGACTTTCTTGGAAGAAGCTTTCTGGGAAGTCAACATAATATCACAAACTGGAGAAGAAAGTCTGGGCTGTCTAACTATTATGGGAAGTGGAGAAACCATATGGTTAGCTTGAGTGAGTCCAGGTTGGGATGCTTAATTCCTGATGGATAGACAGGAGATCCTGAGCAGGCTCCAGTATCCATGGAGGATATTGCACGTGATAAGGTAGGAAGCGGAACAATACTTGCTGAGGTCAGAAGGGGACAATGAGGTTTGACTGGGCTCTTCAGCCTGTTTGCTTTCTGTAAGAATTTTGGAATCAAGAGAAGAGGAGGGTAGGCATAAAGGAGACCCAGGGCCAATCGTGAATCAGGGTGTCGCTCGGTGACTGCACTTCCTGCGACCTTTTGTGCCACCCCCCTGAACAACAAAGTTGGTCCCGAATATGACTTTTGCAAATTATAGCGAGTTTTACAGGAAAGGATAGGGATTAAAAAAATGGACCATTGTACAGCTAAGGTCCACTGAAGAATTTGCATAAAGAAGCATGCTAAGGGATCCAGTAGTATGGCAGCTGACATCGACCCCAGAGCCTGCAGCAATAATCTTGCTGGAGGAGAAGGGTGAGAAAGTGTTGTCTGAACCTGATGTCTTAAGGATATAATGTGGTGGCAAAGAAAAGAAGCTACCCAAGTTGTACTCAAAAGAGTCCCTATGAATTCCAGGCTCTGTACCAGGACAAGTTGTGATTTGGCAAGATTTATTGAGATACCCAAGGTGTTGCAAATATGAAGCAAATAGTCCTAGGCTTGTAGAAGTTTATGCTTAGATGGGGTGGTGAGAAGCCAATCGTCTAGGTAAGGAAACACCTGGAATCCAGTGAGTCTCAAGTGAGCTGCTACTACTGACATGCATTTGGTAAACACCCTGGGGGCTGTGGTGAGTCCAAAGGGCACAGCTCTGAATTGGTAATGATTGTCTCCCAGCCAAAAGCGTAGATGTCTCCTGGATTGCCTGTCTATTTTTATGTGATAGTGCACATCTTGGAGATCTACAGAGCACATCCAATCGTTCTTGAGTAGAAAAGGCAGGATGGGCTGGACCATGACAATTCAAAACTTCATCTTCTTTAAATAGTGGTTCAACTTGCTTAGATCCAAAATGGGTCTGAGTTCCCCTGTTTTCTTTGGCACTAAAAAGAAGTGAGAGTATGTTCCAAATCCTATCTGGTCAGGTGGGACGTTTCGAATGACTCTTTTCTCTTGCAGCCTTTGTATTTTTTGTGCTGCATTCTTCCTCTGACTGGGTGGAATATCAGGTAGTTTCATTCTTTGAAGAGGAGGAGGAAGAAGGGAAAATGGTATGTAGTTACGTCCGGATAGTATTCTTAGCACCCAAGAAACTTTTGTGATAGCTGTCCAGGCATCTAGGTGCAGACTCGACCTCCAACTGCTTCCAGAGTTGGACAGTTGGGCAGCGCTTCAGGAGCACTGTTAGTGCCCATCTCTAAAGCACAGGTTCTGTGGGCCCCTCTCAGCTTCTAGGGCGATGTCTACCGTTAAAGGTTTGTCCTCTCTCTCTGGAGGAATTTTCCCCGCGCGAAACCGGGAAAGTTCCCCTAGTCTAATGGAACCACATCTTCTTACCACCTCACTGGTTTCTTGAAATGGTCCATTGAGAGGTAGAAAACTTGATTCCTACTGCACAGTGTCATTCCTTGTTGTTCACTGCAGGTAAGCATGTCCTTAACTGATGGCCCAAACAAGGAAGTGCCATCAAATGGGGCATTAAAAAGGGACGTCTTGAAGGGCTTCGCAGAATTGCATAGCCGCATCCAGGCATGTCTCCTTATGGCTATCCCTGAACCAGCTGCTTGTGAAGTATCTTCCCTTGTATGGAAAATCAATCTCAGACAGCAGAGTAAACAGTTGAAAGTTTGAAATCCTCAGCAGACATGGATTCTGACAGAGTATATGATAACTCCTTTGTCAAATCTCTCTGTAGCCTAGTAAAATGTGCCAAATAATTTAGAGACCTCAGCACAAATGCAGCTGAAGCGAACACTCGCTTTCCAAATCTGTCCAACACTCTGGACTCTCTGTTCGGCAGATGGGCAGAAGAGCTCTGCTCTGTCAGCTGTTTCTTCGTGGCTGCTGCCACCACCACCATAGCATCAACTGGGACACCTTTGCTCTAGTAGGGTCTATCAGAAGGGTGGCCAAAAATTTGTCTGGGTGCTTGGGGATGGGTTCCACAGTGTCCAGATCCTTCCATGCATGTGGAAAACCAAATCAATCAGATCATCCACCTGGCTGGGGAGGTCACCAATGTTGTAGATGGTCCAGAACCAAAAGCCTCCAGAAACACTGATTCTTCAGGAGAAGGAGATTGGGAAGACCAACCACCTTTCTGCGTGAGTATCTCAAGAATATCTCCAAAGGAATTATCATCAGGTGGTGATCTGTATGATCCCTTTCCATCATCAAAATCAGTGTCTTCCATGAGAGACTCCATCAGGGAGTGAATATGCCTCCTCTTACATATCCTTTTCCAAGGATCTCCTCCATGGGATGTTTCGGGGAGGTGTTGGAAGGGAGGGGAAATTCCTCTACGGGAACTGTCTGGAGACCTCCTGGAACTGGCTACCATTGTGGAATAAGTCTAATGGGCTCAGAGCTCAGAACCAAAGAAAGGAAAGGGGTAGGATCCAAGGTAAGAGATGACAGTTCTCTGGGGGGAGAAAAAGCCCTTTCTACCACTCGGAAAGCAGAAGGACCAGGAGAAACCCCTTCCTCCCTCTTTGGAGCTAATGCATCTGAAGAAGGTAGGTTGGGGCCACCCCTGGATCGGAGCATCAAAGGGAGAATCGGATCAGAGCTGTCCATGGCTGAAGCTCGAAGAGGGAGGGACAGATCTGATAAAATCGAGCCTAGCCCAACCCCTCAGCTCTGGTGCCAACATCTCAGCTCCAAGACCCACTCTGATCCAAAGGTATCAAAGCAGAACCAGTCATGGAAACTGTTGGAGGTGAGGAAGAAACTTTCCTTGGACCTGATGCCAAACCTCACGGGAATCTCTGATCCTGGCACTCCAAAACCATGGGTCACACTGGAGAGGAAGACAGTATAGACTTTATAAGTGCATTCGCAGATCCAGGAGGGGATGGAGCTGGCAAGACCCCCATCTAAATCTGAGCCCTGAGAAATTTCCACATAATCCTATCCACATCCACCTGTGACAAACTCCTGGAAGAGGCTGTGGAAGATGGCTTGGAATGTTTCTTTGGTGTTTGGAAGAGCTGGACTAGCAAGGAGGAAGATAAAGGCTTAACTGTATGTTCCACAGTATGGCTTGTGGAAAGAACTAGCTCTCAGATCCAAGGGCTTGGGATCAGACGAGGAAGTTGAAGGGAGTCGAGAGATCACAATCAGAGCTTTCACTTTTGGACCAGAGTACTGTACAGGATACGAAGGAAGAGACTTCTAGACTTAGGATACAAGGAAGTCTGATCCAAAATTTTACGGATCATCTTCAACAGCTCCGAGGAAGCCCTAGGGGACTTTGGAGACCACCTCTTTTTTTTTGCTTTTGAAGAAACTGAATTAGCTGAGTTAGAGGGGGGGGGGTGACCCCCAGAAGAAGCTGGTAGTAATCTTTTAAGAATTAGCTTATTTTGCCTGTCGGCTAAATCTTGACAGTTACAGGTTGAGCATACCCGTACAAGTCGTATTGAAATAGTCTGGTCCTAAGCAATAAATGCACTTCTTGTGAGCATCTGAATTTGGGCTATTATACCCACAAGAAGTGCATTTTGTAAACCGTGTTGGTTTCTCTGACATAGCGGATAAGCAAGAGGGTGTACAGAACTCAGGGAAAGAAAAAAAATGCGAGAGAGAGACTGTTTTGAAAATACAATGGTATTAAGTTTTTTTTTTTTTTGGGACTACACTGGTATTAAGGACTTGTGTAGAAAAGTAGAGAAGAAAATTTATCAACAATGGTACAGAGAAAAGACCTACCAGAGTAGGAGAAAAAGGCAATAGTAGAGAAGACAAATACCAGTACCTAATGCCTAGCGAAAACTAAGAGGGAGTAAAGAAAAGATGTTTAAGTAGAAAAGGAGAGTAATATATATATATATATATATATATATATATATATATATATATATATATATATATATATATATATATATATATATAAAATAACAATGAAAAAATCAACCTTACTAGCTTGAGAGTGGAACCTGTGTCTAACCACAATGGCAGCAAACAAGATCTGAGGTAATGAGAATGGAACAGGGCATTATGGGGTACAGGGAGCAGCTTCAGAGCTAGATCCAAAGTCTAGTGTATGCGGCCGAGTCGGATCCAAACTCATTTGTAAGGAAGGATGAAAAGGACATCAGATCCACGAGTTTGCCCGGATCCATGACTCGAGAAGGGAGCTGGACCAGTCCTGTCTACTGCCAGGGCTTGGAGGAGAAAGGAAAGATCCATCATCATCAGAGTAGATCCTGATCCAATGCTGGTGCTTCAGCTCCGAGACATATCTCGATCCAAGGGAATAGGAGCAGAACTGGTCAGGGAAACCATCGGAGTCAAAGATGTAATTCTCTTCATCTCAGACACCAATACTCTTGGATCGCTCAGATCCTGGGGCTCCAAAACTAAAGGATGGATTGCATGAAGAGTTATAACTGCATGGGAGGTGGCAGGAAGACTCATGGATCTGATGGGAGAAGGAGCCAGTATAACCCCCATCTGGACTGGAGGAACTTTCTCACCATCCTATCCCCTTCAGCTTCAAAAAGACACCTGGAGGACCTGACAGATGAGGTAGTGGACTGAGGTCTGGAATGTTTCCTCAGAGTTTGCATGAGGAGAGAATGAAGCCAAGGAGAAACAGGGTCAACAATAAACTCGGGTGAAAGAGTTCTTGGTGTACAAGAAGTACCAGAAGTCAGACCCAATGGTTTTGGATCCATAGGTTGAGCAGTCGGACTGCCTGAGATAGCCAATGGCTCTAAAGGCTTAGGATTCAAAGATTTTCTTTTCGGATTCAACAAAGTGGGATCCAATGATCTCTGTATTTTTTGTGAAGGCTCAGAGGAAGATGATGAAGCCTTCAAAGACGTAGTTGGAGATTGTTTTTTTATGCTCCAATGGAGCCTTGGACGATTTGCTGGGGGTCCGAGTCCCACAGGAGGAAGAAGATTAAGGAGGTAATAACCCTTTGAGGACTAACTTATTCCTCCTCTCAGCAATAGCCCTCAAGTTAAATGCAGCACAAATGGTACAGCTTGCACCCAGATGTGCTGCTCCTAGACAATAAATGCACTCCCTGTGGGCATCCAGATTCGGAATTTTGTGCCCACACGAAGTGCAAGTTTTAAATCTTGTAGGCTTCTCCGCCATAATGTAACAACTGAAAAACAATATAAAGAATACATATACATATAGACAGATATATATATATATTTTGCTGTTGTTTTTAAGAACTACAGTAAAAGGGACTACCAACAATAGCAGTTACGAATACCCCTTCAAACTGCGTAAGAAAGAGAAAGAAAAAGGGATAGGTAAGAAAAAGGTAACAATGGCATGAAAGAAAATACCTTACTGTGGTTCAGACTAATGAAGGAAACCTGAAAACAGGGAGGAACTATAATATAGTCATTAAGTAAAAAGAGAAAGTTTTTTTCTAAGAAAACACACTTACCACACCCCGAAAAGTCTTGAAAAATGCTCTGAGGATCCATGTCTGTGTGAGATGGCAGCAAACAAAATCTGATGTACTGAGGATGGACTAGGGCATTAAGGTCTCACAGAGACAGATAACTGGTGCCAGCGCCATGGTTTAAAGCTAAATGCCAAAAAATGTATAGTCATACCCTATGGCAAAAACCATGTGCCCACAAATTACCACATAGGCGGAAACCCATTAAGTACAGAGAAAGTTATTAGGGACCTGGGGACCCAAGTTGATAGCAATCTCTCCTTTGAAAACCACATTGCCAAAGTGGTTAGAAAGACCTTCTACATAGCCCACCTCATCACGAAGGGTTTCACATCTAGATCAAGAGAGGTAATCGTGCCCCTTTATTCATCCCTCATCAGGCCCATCATAGAATACAATGCCCCTTTTGGGATGTACCTTACCCGACACCTGCAGCAATTAGAAAGACCCCAAAAGTATCTCACCAAGAGGATCAAGGGTCTCAAACAGATGCCATACGCTGTTCGGTTAAAAAAACTCCAGCTCTACTCAGTTGCATGCTGCCTACTTCGAGGCGATCTATGCCTGACATACAAAGCTATGTCAAATCCAGAATTAATGGACATGCTCCACCTCAGTAACTCTAAATCCCTTAGAGCCACACGCTCGAGGGAGTTGAACCTCAGCACAGAAATAAATAGAACTTGCTGGAGGGACAGGTTCATAACCCAGAGGCTCCCTTCGCTCTGGAATAGAATTCCTGTTCATGTGAGGCAGAGCACCTCACTGAATCTCTTCAAGAAGAATCTCGATAAGTGGATGGGGGATCGTAGGTTTGTCCCAGGGATTACTTCCGTGTCACTATTACACAGAGGCACAGTAAACTAAACCTTAAAAAGGGCACAGTATACTCAAATCAAAGGGTGGCGTAAGCCATACAGAATCGGGCTAGGCTTATAATTGCCCCAGGGCAGATAGCCTAGTATGAACCTATGAACCTATGAGTAAAGAGAGAGAGAAGCTTCAGAGTTGAATCCGAAATCTGTAGTTGGATCCATAACTCATATGTTGGGGAAGAATGAAAAGGACAACAACAGATCAGCTTTTAAAATGAAAGGAAAACAGTTTGCTCCTGTTTAAAAGTACAGTTAAGTCTTGTAACAGTCCGTTAAAACAAAATCTCTGCCCAGCAGAGGAGCAACATGAGCCAACCATCGAGCCTCGAAAGCCCACAGAGGAACTCCCCCCTTCAATGGCAGGAAAGGTCTGGAGGGGTTGAGGCTCAAACCAGTGTTTTTTGGTTTGAGCATGTGGAAGGTGCCCTAAAGCTTTGGAAGCTGGCTGGCTGTTATATTCTTGGCTGGATATATGCAAAAAAGCAAAGGCTACTGCAGTAGTGATTAATATGATGAAAATCTTTTAAATGTTTGTGTAAAATTCAAGAATCAGAAAGTGTTCTGCTGGGCAAGAAATTTTTTTTTGCTTTGTGTTAAATGATTGTGTGTACTTTGTGAAAGCTTATCTGCTAGTTTTTTTTCTGTTAGCATGCTTCAGAAAGGGGGTTTTCAGTTCTGGCAGGGATTTTTGTGTACTGCTTTTGTTTTTCTGTTTTTTTTTTTTTTGAAAACAGACTGTGTAGGGAAGTATGTGCGTGTGCGTGTGTGTGTGTGTGTGTGTGTGTGTGTGTGTGTGTGTGTGTGTGTGTGTGTGTGTGTGTGTGTGTGCTGCTTGTGAACACTTGCCTGACAACTTACTTTCCAACTAACTCATTCCAGCAGAGCTTGCTGGGCGTCTTCCTTGGCTGCTTCAATGGAGAATTAATTGAAGCTGAATATTTATTGTTTGAAATCTATGTTGTCATTGCATTCAAATGGTTCTCTCTATGTTGACTGGATGAATTTTTGTATTTACTGGAGTTTTTTCTATGCTGTTTTAATCTGATGAAGTTCTGTTCTTAGCATTAAAGGAATGAAAGTGCTCATAAATTTACATCAGACTAGTTTACTGTTTCATTCCAACTTCTGTTGGTTTACTGCTTTTTGTATATAGTTTTTTTCATGCTGAGGTTACCTGGTGTTATTTTCAGAATTAATAATGTCACAGGATGCACAGAATGTTCGTAGGCTCTATTCCTCCTTTGAGGATGAAAACTTTTAGTTATGTACTTACCATAACTTTAGATGTATGGGATCCATCTCGCCTACATTCTCTACAGATGGGTTCGGAGCCGATCCTTGGCTCCGACTCGGCCGCTATACAATAGAACGCAGTCGCTTATTGGCTGAGTTACCTCGTATCCCAGGATACACCACTACTGCTTCCCCAGATCTTCTTTGTCCACACACATGCACACACACATAGACTGTTGAAATAACATTGCCAGGTATTACAAGAGAGGAAGAAGTTGAATTCGGATCGTCCGGTCTCTTCTGGTCTACGAGGCAGGGGGAAGGAGGGTGGGTTATTAGGAATGTAGGCGAGATGGATCCCATACATCTAAAGTTATGGTAAGTACATAACTAAAAGATGTAATGTGATCCTATCTCGCCTACATTCTCTACAGATGGGACAGTGTCCTTAGCACCTAATTCCTGGGTGGCTCACTGGAAAACGCTCCTGAGAACCGTGGAACCGAAGGAAGCTCGACCCCTAGATGCCACATCCAATTTGTAGTGAGTAATAAAGGTGTGTAAAGAAGACCACGTAGCAGCCGCACAAATGTCACTAATAGAGAGCTTGGAATGAAAGGCTGCCGAAGTGGCCATAGCCCTGGTAGAATGAGCTTTCACTGGAACTATAAGCTCCTTATTTGAAATGAGATAAATATGACTGATACAGTCTCTGATCCACTTGGCAATAGTGACTTTCGTGACGGCTTTGCCCAATTTACTATCCGAAAAGGACACAAACAGTTGATCAGATTTTCGTGTTTGGCATGTCCTATCCAAATAGAAACGTAATTGTCTGTGCACGTCTAAGCTGTGAAAGGTATACGCAGCTCTGTTTGAATACTTAGGGAAAAAGACCGGTAATTCCAGTGATTGCTGCAAATAAAAGTTAGAACAAACCTTTGGTATAAAAGATGGGTTTGGTCTAAGAGATACTCTATCCTTGTGAAATACCAGGTATGGTGGTTTGACACATAGGGCTTGAAGTTCAGAAACTCGCCTGGCTGATGTAATAGCAACTAGAAGAGCAGTCTTCCAGGAAAGAAATTTTAAGTCACAGGTTGCTGCAGGCTCAAAGGGAGATGAGGTTAATGCACCTAACACCACGTTAAGGTCCCACAGTGGTGCAGGATGAGATATAGGGGGCCGTAGAAGCCAAGCTCCTTTAATAAAAGCTTTGCACAACTTGTTGCTCATTAAAGGAGGTTCTACGCTCTCGTGAAAATTGGAAATAGCAGCCAATTGAACTTTGATGGTAGACACTGAACAACCTTGGTTGAACAGGGAAGCTAAAAACTTCAGAACCTCTGACACCGAGTCTGTCATAGGGTCTAATCCTCGGAGTTGGGCCCAAATAGCAAACCTCTTCCATTTACTACTATACATCTTTTTAGTAGAAGTCTTGTGGGCCGAGGACAAAATATGCATGACTTCAGGGTCGAAAGAATGGCTCCTAACTATGGTCGGAAGAGGAGTAGCCAAGCTGCTAACTTCAATGAATGGAGGGACTGATGGAGCTGTCCTGAGTGATGCGTCAAGAGGTCTGGAACTCGGTCCAGGAACCAGGGACCCTCCAAATGCATATTTGTGAAGAAAGGGGAACTAGACTTGACGAGGCCAGTATGGGGCGATTAGAATCATTTTGCTTTCCAAGCGAATCGCCTTCTGAATCACCTTAGGGAGAAGGGGAACCGGTGGAAAAGCGTATAGCAGACTGGGGGGCCAAGCTTGGACTAGAGCATCCTTGGGGATCTCCCCCGGAACTGGGGTGAGAGAGAAGAACTGCTGGCATTTCGCGTTGAGGGGAGTTGCGAAAAGATTGCAACAAGGAGCTCCCCATCTCGTGAAAATCTGTGTTACCACTCTGTCGTTCAAGGACCACTCGTGAGGGGAGAGAATAGTTCTGCTCAGTCTGTCGGCTATCACGTTGGATCTCCCCGGAATGTGTGTTGCCACTAGGAAACATTTGGTAGCAATCGCCCAATCCCATACCTTCATGGCCTCTCTGCAAAGGGGGTAAGACCTGGTCCCTCCTTGCTTGTTTAAGTACCAGACTACCGACATGTTGTCGGACTGAATGGCAATCGTACCCTGGGGGAGGTGATCGTGCAGTGCTTGCAACGTTAAAAGCACCGCCCTCATTTCCAGGATATTGATGTGGAGAAGACTCTCGTCGGTGTGCCACGTGCCTTGGACCGACCTGTCCAGATAATGTCCCCCCCACCCTGTCTGGGAGGCGTCCGTAGTCAATGTGGCCGAGGGGGATGGGGGAACGAAGGGTCGCCCTAGATTCAGGTTGGAGAAAAGAAGCCACCAACGAAGATCCTGTTTGCACGTCTCTGTGATCAAAATGTGGTGACTGAGGGGAAGGTCTTGATAAGACCACTGGACTGATAGGAGCCACTGGAGTATCCTCATATGCAACCTTGCCAAGGGGACCAGAAGAATGGTGGCTGACATGGAACCCAACAGCTGCAGGACCATTCTCGCTGGAGTGCGACGTCTGAGGAGTAATGCCCGAACCTGAGACTGCAACGTTGCTATCCTTTCCGCAGGAAGATAGACTCGCATCTACCTTGAGTCTATTTCTGCACCAATAAATAGAATACGCTGCGATGGCAGCAATACGGATTTTGTCCAATTGAAGGTGATTCCTAAGGAGTTGCCTAGAGAGATAGTGGCTGCTAGAGCTTTCAAGAGTAGATGCCTGGAGGTGGCAGTTAGGAGCCAGTCGTCTAGGTATGGAAACACCTGGAATCCTAGACTTCTCAGGTGAGCAGTCACCACCGCCAAACATTTGGTGAACACCCTGGGGGCTGTGGTGAGACCAAAGGGCAGGGTACAGAACTGGAAATGACTGTCTCCTAGGCTGAAGCGCAAGTGTCTCCTCGACGCCTGATCTATCAGAATGTGATAATAGGCGTCTTTGAGATCTATGGAGCACATCCAAACACCTTTCTCCAAAAGCGGGAGAATGGATTGCAAGGTGACCATATGGAATTTGGACTTTTTCACTCATCGGTTTAATTTGCTAAGATCCAAAATGGGCCTCAAGTCCCCGGTCTTTTTTGGTACCAAAAAGAATCTTGAGTAAGTCCCTGATCCGGCCTGATCTGCGGGGACAGGTTGGATGACTCCTTTTTGAAGCAGCTTCGATATTTCGCTGGCTGCAAGATCCCGTTGACTGGGTGGCGGGTCCGGGATTCTTTGGGATGGTGGAGGGGGTTGAGAGAAGGGAATGGTGTAACCTCCGGCGATGATTCAGAGCACCCATTGGTCCTGAGTGATATTTGCCCAGGCCTTTAGGTGCCTCGAAAAACGACCCCCGACTGGCTCCGGAGCTGCACAGTCGGGCACTCCTTCAGGGATGCTGGAAGGAGGAGGAGCCACGAAAGGACTCCCGGTCTCCAGTGTTGCGGGGGCCTCCGCCGCCTCTGGGACGGCATCTCCCTGAAAAATTTCCCCCCTCCTCTGCCTCTAGAAGGGGAATCGCTCTGCTGCGACGAGTAAGGCTTTTGAGACTTACGGAACCACATTTTCCCTCCTCTTCGAGCCTTGGGATAAGGTCTGAAGGGAGTGGAAAACCAGGCCCCTATGGCAGTTAAAGTCTTACCCTCCTGTTCGCAGCGAGTCAAAGTGTCCTTTACCTTGGGTCCAAACAGTGAGGACCCCTCAAAGGGGGCGTCGGCAAAGGAAGACTTAAAGGCCTCCGCAAAGTGACACAGGCGTAGCCAGGCTTGTCTCCGAGAGCAACACCTGTTCCCGCTCTGCTCGCTCCTTTGGCTGCATAAGAAATGAGCCTCATGGACGAGTTGGATAACGTGGACAGGGTAGCCAACTGGGAGTTAACCGTTTGGGCCAACTGCTCAGGTAAGTTACCAGAGAGGGTATCCAAAAGCTCCTTGACCAGATCCCTGTGCAGTCTTGTGAAATGCATCAAGTAGTTCAGAGACCTTAATGTAAAGGTCGCTGAAGCAAGGGTGCACTTCCCGTACCGATCCATGCTCCTAGACTCCTTATTAGGAGGATGGATGGACGTTGAAGCCTCTGCCACATCTTGCTGGGGGGCAGATGCCACCACCAAGGCATCTACAGCCACACCTTTCGAAAGAAAGTCCTTATCAGGGGGAGCCGAAAGGAATTTATTGGGGCGAGCTGGCACCGGTTCAACAGAATCCGGCTGTTCCCACGCCCTTCGAGAGATCAAATCCAGAAGCTCATCAAAGGGCGGAGACACCAAGGAGGCGGAGGGCTGAGCCCTGAAGGCCTTGAGGAAAACCGACTCCTCAGCAGAAGGGGGTTTGGACTGCCAGCCGCCTCGTTGTTTAAGAATCTCCAAGATGTCGGCAAAGGATACATCATCCGAGGACGACTTGGGGGACCCCTCCGCATCACCGAGGTCGGTATCCGAGGTGAGAGACTCATCAGGGGAGTCGACGTGCTTCCTCTTGCACTGTTTCTTCCTAGGAGGTTCATCCGAAAGCGTTTGGGAGGGACCTCCTGGAAGAAGGGAACCCCCAATGGGGGTAACCTCAGGCCCAAGGGCTCCGCTGTCATGAGACAGGGGGACTGCAAAGGAGCCAGTCTCCGTGCCAAGGGAAGGTGGTGGTGAGATGGTAGAAGTGGCCAGAAAGGATTTGGCCAAGGCACTCCTCATGGCCTTGAAGGCGGGACCCCCAGAGTCCTGGGATGGTTCAACCCCCAAGGCCACACAGCAGTCGGAACTCCCGCAGCCGACGCACCGAGAGGGAGACTTGGAACCGAAAAGATCGGTCCTGAAGCATCCCCCCCCCCGGGGCCGACAGAGGAGGTCCGCGTACCGAACCCCGACCCGAAGGGCGTGGTTGGAGTTAGGGTCGGAGCCGACCTGACAAACTCCACCGGCTCCACCAACACTGACTCCAATGGCGTCGAAGCTGTTGGAGGAGGAACCAAGATAGCAGGATGGGAAATCGGCTCCGGAGCCGACTGGGCTGGAGCCGAGATCAATTTTGCAAAGACCGGAGACTGAAAAAGCCTTTGAAGCACCCTGTCTACATCCGAATCAGACATCCTCGACGACCGAGAAGAGACCGACCGGGTCCGAGTCGACTTCTCCGCTGGCTCCGAAAGACTGGGGAACCGGCTCCGTATGGGTTCGAGAAGTATCGGCGCCGAGGGAGATTCCACTATCACTGCAATTTCCCTCGGAGCCGATGGGGACTTCGGCACCAAAGGGGAAGAGTCTGAGTGGGCAACCCTCATCGGCTCTGAAGGCAGTGGAGCTGATGGAGATGACTCGCCTCTCGACGCCCGAGCTCTCGACTCCGAAGCCAGAGGAGTCGAGGCTGGAGACATCGAGGCAGACCGTTCCGCCCTCGGCTCCGAAGTCCGTGGAGCCGACGGAGAAGCCTGCCGTGACTTTTTGGCTGCCGGATCCGACGGGCTGGTTGGAGCCGAAGATTTTTTCTTCCTCGAAGGAGAAGAAGAAGAAAAAGAAGTTATGTCCTTACCATAACGTTCCATGTGGAGTGTTCATCTCGCCTTGGTTATTACACATGGGTTCGGAGCCGATCCTCGGCTCCGTGCCGGCCGACTGCAAGCTCTGCATCGAGAAGAAGCTCGAGGACATCTAATACCCACAATCCCCCTCTGCCTTTACCTCAGATCTAGTTTGCAAGCAAACCAGACATAAAGCACGCACACATGCCAACTATATACATAAAAATACATATATACAAACATACCCAGAGTATGATAGTAACAGTAATACTGCAACAGCAGAAGGAGAATACTCCAGACCAGGCACCAAATCGAACGTTCTTCCTAAGGGTGGGAAGGGTGGGAGTGTAATAACCAAGGCGAGATGAACACTCCACATGGAACGTTATGGTAAGGACATAACTTCTTTATGTGAGAGTGTTCAATCTCGCTTTGTTCTTACACATGGGTAGCGTCCTAGCTCCATGATCCTGAGGAACTCAAGGGAGAACGTTCTTGAGCACAGTGGAACCAAAGGTTGCCCTATCCCTAGAAACCCTGTCCACTTTGTAATGAGATATAAATGTATGTGGTTTAGCCCAAGTAGCAGCCGCACAAATAGTGTCTAAAGGTAAGCGAGCTGCGTGAGCCAAAGATGTAGAAATTGATCTGGTAGAATGTCCTCTGGGTTTTGCTGATAATGCTTGATCAGAAGATTCATAAACATAAATGATACAGTCAGTTAGCCACTTAGAAAGAGTTTGTTTCGTAACTGCAAGACCCTTTCTGCTGTCAGCAAAAGCTACAAATAGTTGATCAGATTTCCTGTGATCTTTTGTTCTATCCAAATAAAATCTGAGTTGTCTATGGACGTCTAGTTTGTGCAACATATACTCCAATTTATTAGAGTGGTTTTTAAAGAAGGTGGGTAATTCGATGGACTGATTAATATTACTAGTAGAACAAACTTTGGGAAGAAAGGATGGATTAGTGCGTAGGGATACTCTGTCAGAATGAAAAATTAAATAAGGATGTTTGACCGAAGGGCCTGAAGCTCAGACACCCGTCTAGCAGATGTAATAGCCACTAGAAATAATGTTTTCCATGATAAAAATTTCAAAGTGCAACTTGAAGCTGGTTCAAAGGGTGGTAACATCAATTTAGAGAGCAATAAGTTTAAATTCCACGGTGATGTCGGACTTCTGACTGGTGGTCTGATATGAAAGGAACCTTTTAAAAAGGCTTTACAAAGTCTGTGAGCCATAATAGGTGCACCACTTTCTTCTACATGATAATTAGAAATGGCAGCTAACTGTACTCTTAAAGTAGCCGGGGAAGCTCCTTCATGAAATAATTCAGTCAAAAATTCTAAAACCTTATTCAACGGAGCTGAAACAGGGTCCAACTGATGTGACTCCAGAAGACAAAACGTTTCCACTTACTGGTGTAAGTCTTTGTAGTGGAAACTTTATGAGAAGCTACCAAAATATCTTGAACCGCCGATGTAAGGGGAATTGACCTGGCTAGAAAGGCGGAGCAGCCAAGCTGCTAGATGGAGAGATTCTAGGGATGGGTGAGGAACTCCTGACGAGTGAGTCAGTAGATCTGGCTCTGGGTCCAGCATCCAAGGTCCCAATGCGTGATGCAATAGGAAAGGGAACCAAATTTGACGAGGCCAGAACGGAGCAATGAGAATAATAGTCCTCTGAAGGTTGTTTGCTTTCTGTAGAAACTTTGCAATCAGGGGAAATGGAGGAAAAGCATATAGGAGACCGGGGCCAATCGTGCACCAGCGTCCCTGGGGACTTCCCTGGAGGGGGTAATAGGGCAAAGTAGCTCCTGCATTTGGCGTTCATTGGAGACGCAAACAGATCGCAGGTAGGCTGGCCCCATTTGCGAAAAATCTTTCCCGCAACTGACTGTTTGAGGGACCACTCGTGAGGCAATAGTATTGCTCTGCTCAGCCTGTCGGCTATGATGTTGGATGACCCCGGGATGTGCGTTGCGATCAGAAAGCGACCGGTGGACTCTGCCCATTGCCAAATTCTCATGGCCTCTCTGCATAGTTGGTAAGACCTGGTTCCCCCTTGCTTGTTTATGTACCAGACTACGGACATGTTGTCTGTCTGAACTGCAATGGTCCCTGGAGGAAGAAGGGGAGCAAAGTGTTGCAACGCCAAAACACTGCCCTCAACTCCAGAACATTGATGTGCAGATTGTACTCCAGATTGGTCCATTCGCCTTGGACTGTCTGTCCCTGAAAGATGCCCCCCACCCTATCAGGGAAGCGTCCGTGGTTATCGTCGCTGACGGTGTGGGTAGCACAAATGGTCTTCCGCCGGATAGGTTGCAAGTCTGTAACCACCACATTAGGTGTGATTTGCATGTTTTCGTTATCAATATTTCGTGAGTCAGTGGAAGTTGTTGGAATGACCATTGTGCAAATAGAAGCCATTGTAGCACTCTCATGTGCAGTCTTCCCAATGGTATCGCAATGAGAGAAGCTGCCATGAGACCCAAAACTTTCAGAACAATTTTTGCTGGGGACTTTCTGGACGACAGAAGAAGGGAAATGTTGAATTGAAGTGCTACTATTCTTTCTGTAGGAAGTTTTAGAACTAACTGACGCGTATCTAATTCCGCTCCTATGAATAAGATATGCTGTGATGGCTGTAGCAACGATTTTTCGAAATTTATTGAAATGCCAAGGTGTGTACAAAGTTGAAGGGTGTAATCCCTGGCTTGTATCAGTTGACGCCTGGTGGTGGCAGACAGGAGCCAGTCGTCCAGATACGGAAACACCTGGAATCCTAGGCGCCTCAGATGAGACGCTACCACTGCCATGCATTTGGTGAAGACCCTGGGGGCTGTGGTCAGACCAAAGGGCAGGGCTCGAAACTGATAATGACTGGCTCCCAGCCAAAAGCGCAAATGATCCCTGGACGCCCTGGCCATTTTGATGTGGTAGTATGCGTCCTTCAAATCTATTGAGCACATCCAGTCGTCCTTCTGTAAGAATGGAAGGATCGATTGAAGCGTGACCATTCGGAACTTTTCCTTCCTGACAAAGGTGTTGAGATGGCTTAGGTCCAGAATTGGCCTCCAGTCCCCTGTTTTCTTTGGAACTAAAAAGAACCTTGAGTAAGTTCCGAATCCTATTTGGTCCGCTGGGACTGGTTGGATGACTCTTTTTTCTAGCAGCTTTGAAATTTCTGTAGCTGCTGGCTCTCGCAGATGGGGTGGTACATCTGGGAGTTTTCTTTTTGGAATGGGGGTGGATAGAAATGGGATACTGTAACCTCTGGTAACAACGCTTTTTACCCAATTGTCTGAGGAAAGGTTTTGCCAGGCCTGAGGGTATAAAGCTAAGCGACCCCCGACTGCCTCCAGAGCAGGACAGTCGGGCCTCCTCTCAGGAGTGCTGAAAGGTTTGCCAGGGAGGTTATCCCTGTCACCTTGGTTTTGCAGACCCCTCTGCCGCCAGGGCGGCGTCTTCCACCTCTGCCCCCTCTGCCTCTAGAGGGGCATCACCCTGTGTGTTTGGGAAAGATCCTTGGGGTTTTCGAAACCACATTTTCCCACCACGTTGCCCTTTGGGGTACGGTCTGGAAGGGTGGAAAACGGACTCCGACAGCAGACAGAGTCTTTCCCTCCTGTTCACACCGGGTAAGGGTCTCCTTTACTTTAGGGCCAAAAGTGTGGCTCCGTCAAATGGGGCGTTAGTAAAGGAAGACTTGAAGGCTTCCGAATGAACATAAGCGCATCCAGGATTGCCTATGAAGAGCAATCGCTGAAGCCGCTGCCCTACTCGATCCTTCGGGCTGCATAGGATATCAGCCTCATGGACGAAGTTCACAATGGACGTAAGGGTGTTGAGATGCGCTGTAACTTTCTCTGAGACAGCGGCATCTGTAGCACCCTGGAGGGTATCTCCCAACTCTTTGACTAGATCCCTCTGTAAACGTGTAAAATGAGTCAAATAGTTCAGGGAACGCATGGAGAAAGCCGCTGAACTAAAAATGCGCTTCCCGTATCTGTCCATGGTCCTAGAATCTTTGTTAGGCGGATGGACAGATGAGGAAGACTCCGACATCTCCTTTTTCGTGGCCGCTGCCACCACCATGGCGTCTACTGGAACTCCTTTGGTGAGGTAAGCTTTGTCCTGTAGTGCCGTGATGTACTTATTTGGCTTCCTAGGGACTGGTTCCACCGTGTCAGGATTCTCCCATGCCCTTCGAGCAATTAATTCCATTAACTCATCAAAGGGCGGAGTGACCCAGGAGGAGGAAGGACGGGCACCAAATGCCTTCAGCAAAACTGACTCATCCTCAGAAGGGGGGAGGGCTTGCCAGTCACCTCTCTGTTTTAGGATCTCCAAGATGTCAGAAAAAGAGACATCCTCTGAAGGTGACTTAGGGGACCCTTCTGACTCATCTAAGTCAGTATCAGATGTCAAGGATTCTTGTGGAGAATCCAAGTGTCTCCTCTTACACAGTCTTTTCCTAGGAACTTCTTCGTGGGGAGCATCCGAAGAAGCCTCCGAGGAAGAGGGGCACCTCCAGGGGTGGCTGAGACACTGGTGCCCGACGCTTGGACGTGGCCGTGGGTGCAGAGGAGGATAACGGTCCTTTGTGGGGAGGAGAAGCTGTACCTGCTGATGTGGTTGTCTGGGTAGACAACACCTTCCTCATGAGGTCGAAGGCCCCGGGTCCCGAAGTCGAGGTATCTCCCGGTTCCGAAGAAATGGGAAGAATCCCAGAAACAGGAGCCGAAGGCACCGACCCCGAGGACGGAACCGAATCGATCCGTGCCGAGGCCCCGAGAGGGAGAGTCGGAACCGAAACGTCGGTCCGACTCTCGGTCCCGGAACCAAGGACGGATCTTCGGCCCCGAGACTCCGGTACCGGATCGGATGGAGTCGAGGTAAACGGTGCCGACCGAGAAAAAGACGGTTCTGGCACCGAGGGCTCCACAATCATCAGGTCAGCTTCTTCCGGCTCCGAAGACTGGACAGGTCTCGGAGGAGGAACAGGTGGAGATAGTGGCAGGCCTTCAAGTCTCGACATCAACTGAGAGGAGACCGAGAAAAGTTGGGATAAGGCCGTATGCTCCATCAGTTTCTGCACCACACGGTCCACATCGGTGTCGGAAAGGGGCCTAGAAGAACGAGTCGAAGGGATCGAAGACGGAGCCGACCTCAGCAGAGTCGGTGGAGGAGCTCCGTCACCGGTTCCAAGACTCGAGGCTCGAAACTGCCAACAGTTGAACACTCGGCCCCAAGTCTGTGGAACCGGTGATCTAACTAGACCAAGAGCTCGGAGCCGATGACTTTGGCTCCGACGCCGACCTCGAGACTTGGATGCCTGGTCTGAAGCATCCAAAGCCTCCTGGAAAGAGGGTTTCAGCAATCCCTGTCCATCAGTTTCCTGCGCCTATCTGTCATGACCCTCCCACTAAAAGAGTGACAAATAGAGCAGTCCTCTTGTAAGTGGAAAGGGCCAAGACAGTAGACACAGGAACTGTGGTTGTCTGTGACCGACATCTTTTGGCCACACTGACAACGTTTGAAGCCAGATTTTAATTTCTCTGACATAATACCAAGAAAAAAAGACAGTCCAGTCCAGTAAAAGTCAATTCCAGTGAAAAGAGTCAAATCCGTAATAGAAGTCAATTTCTTAAGAAAGCAGACTACAACAATTTCTTAGTCAAAGTAATTCAAGTAGGGGTGGTAGGCCCCGAAAAACTCTGTACCCTATAGTTAAACTAAGTAACTAATCTAAGGAACCGAGAATTCTAAACCCACTCACACACTTTACTCTTAACTTAAATGACTAGATTTAAAGTAGTTTTTTCTGAAAAATGTAAACAGAATAGATAATTTCTTATCTGAAAAGCCTCGAGCTAGCCTCCAGCGATGCGTATGCAGCAGCGGCAAACTAGATCTGAGGTAAAGGCAGAGGGGGATTGTGGGTATTAGATGTCCTCGAGCTTCTTCTCGATGCAGAGCTTGCAGTCGGCCGGCACGGAGCCGAGGATCGGCTCCGAACCCATGTGTAAGAACAAAGGCGAGATTGAACACTCTCGCATGATAGGGTTTCCTCAAAGGAAGGGGTAATAAGCCCTTTCAAAATCAACTTATTTTTCCTCTCTTGGAGTACGCGAGAGGAAAAAGCGTGGCAAACGCTACAGGATTCCTGGAGGTGCTTCGGGCCTAGACAATAGACACACAAAGAATGGTCGTCCGTAATGGACATTTTATAATTACATTTGGAACATTTTTTAAACCCTGATGGTCTATGTTCCTTCGACATGGTTATTTACTTCTAACACACTAAACTACACAAACAACAGCCTAGACTCTAACTGAAACGGCTAGGATAGGGGAAGGCCCCTCTAACTTAAACGGGAACACTTACCACAAACAAAATACAATTTTACCACAATTTACCACAAAAAACTTTCAAACTCAGTCTCACAACAACAAGTAGCTGTTAAAACAGCTTTTGGGTAAGTTTTAGCAAAAAACTAGACAGAAATAATTTTACTAAGAGGCACTTAGCTCAGCCAAGTCCGAGACCACGTCTATGCTTCAGAAGCGGCAAACGAGATCTGGGGAAGCAGTAGTGGTGCATCCTGGTATACGAGGTAACTCAGCCAATAAGAGACTGCGTTCTATTGTATAGCGGCCGAGTTGGAGCTGAGGATCGGCTCCGAACCCATCTGTAGAGAATGTAGGCGAGATAGGATCACATTACATCTTTGATTTAACTCAGCTTATAGCAGGGCTTACACAGCTGTACATTAAATTGGATCGTATGGTTGCTGTTTATTTCAATCAAGGGGGTGATAGCCATCATCATAAGTTAAGACTTACAATGTGCGTTCACAGAAACTAACAGCTACTGTTTGTCACCCTATGCATTCTGAGGTGTTATCTTGAATAACCACTAACATGGACCATTCTGAGACAGGGGCGGATGCAAGTTTTTTTTACCACCAAACTATTCTACTGATTGTCGCCAGCTTGAAGGGTGGCTTAACACTGACTTTACATCTATGACACTGTGGCCAATCATTCAATGGCTAGAAGCAATTTAGCTTCAAAAGAAAAGATTTACAAACTGGAGAAGCTTTTGAAAACATACAGAAGTTTACAACTTGATAATGTTCTTTTTCAAGACGATATCTCTGCCAAACATGTACACAAGAGTTTAAGGATTTTCAAATTTCCCAAAAACCTACAGGAAGGTTCTTTACTGCACTGTGATTTGACTGAATTCTTTGATTGTACTGGACTTGATTTTATGCGCCTGCTCATTCGAAACAACCAGTTTCTTGAGAAAAATGAAAGAGGAGATTACATTATTGCAACAGCCAATTCTGTCTTTGGAGGAGTTATACTTAAAAACTTTCACCAAACTTGAGCAATACTGCAATGAGGTCAGGAAAAGGAAGGAGAAGAAATTAAACAGAGACTGTCAGGAGTACAAACAGAAACGGGTTTACCCATCTCCTAAAAATATTAAGGAGTTCCCCTGAACTCTCGTCTTAAACACATTGCGAAGAAGAGAGTTATTATTCCCACAACAATGAAGGTCCAAATTTTCAGAACAAGGTCATCACCCCTCAGAGATCATCAGCGAGATTACAGGACAAGGCACCACCTGAACAACAGCAGTCCATGAACAACCCATGAACTCATCAGGGGTACTGGAACCAAGCCACTACACAATGGCTGGGGGAAGGGTAGGAAGAAAACAAGAAGTTATGTACTCACCATAAAGTTTGATGTATGTGGAGTCCATCTCGCCTCACATTCTTACTCACGGGTTCGGAGCAGAGTATCGGCTCCGACTCCGCCAACTTTTTATTTTCTAGCACAAAGTTTCTAATTGGCTGGGCTAAACAGGTATCCCATGTTGCACTGCTCCATAGCCCCAGATCTAGTTTGCAGCAATCCACAGTCACATGTCATGCACAACCACAATCCAGGAAGGTAGAACACTAGCCAGGGTAGTGAAGAAAAAACAATTAATATTGAAGGGTACTCAAGACCAATTATCGCCTCCAGATCCTCCAGGAAGGGGGCAGGTGGGAGGGTACATAAGAATGTGAGGCGAAATGGACCACATACATCGAACGTTATGGTGAGTACATAACTTCTTGATGTTATGTGGTCCAATCTCGCCTACATTCTTACTCACGGGACAGCGTCCCCCAGCACCTCTATCCTGGGAGGCTCAAAGGAAGATACTCCTGAGAACTGTGGAACCAAAAGAAGCCCGGCCCCCAGAAGCCACATCTAGTTTGTAATGAGTAATAAAGGTGTGTGGAGAAGCCCACGTGGCCGCAGCACAAATATCATCCAATGATAGTCTGGCATGGTAAGCCATTGAAATGGAAACAGCCCTGGTAGAGTGAGCCTTGATGGGGAACGGTAGATCTCTGCCTGCTGACGAATAGATAAAAGAAATACAACCTGAAATCCATCTGGAAATTGTAATCTTAGAAATATGGGAACCTGCTCTACTTTCTGAAAAAGACACAAACAGTTGATCAGACTTCCGTAGTTGTTTTGTCCTGTGTAAGCAGAATCGTAATTGCCTGTGTACGTCCAACTGATGAAATTTAAACTCTGCCTTATTGGAAAATTGAGGAAAGAAAACTGGCAACTCAATAGACTGATTGAGATTAACAACAGAAGTTACTTTAGGAAGGAAGGACGGATTAGATCTCAAGGAAACCCTGTCCTTATGAAAGATTAAATATGGGGATTTGATGGACAGAGCTTGAATCTCCGACACCTGTCTGGCTGATGTAATGGCTATTAAGAAGGCAGTCTTCCAAGACAGAAACTTTAACTCACAGGTGGCAGTAGGTTCGAAAGGTGGGGATGTCAGGGTTTTCAAAACAAAGTTTAGGGCCCATGGCATGATAGGTTCTGACACAGGAGGCCGGAGTAACAAGGTGCCCTTCAAAAAGGCCTTACAGAGTTTATGGGCCATAAGAGAGGGCTCGTAAGAGGTATGAAAATTGGAAATAGCAGCCAGCTGGACCTTAAAGGTAGCAGGAGCAGAACCCTGCCGAAAGAGCATGGATAAGAAATCCAAAACAGCAGGAATTGGGGCTATGTAAGGGTCCAGTCCCTGGGCCTAAGCCCAAATTGAAAATCTTTTCCACTTGCTGGAATAAATCTTCCTGGTGGAAGACTTATGAGAAGTGGATAAAATGTGCACTACCTCAGGTGAAAAATGATGACGTCTGACAAATGATGGAAGTGGAGTAGCCAGGCTGTCAACCTGAGAGTCCGCAGGGAGGGATGGAACTGTCCCGACATGTGTGTCAGTAGGTCTGGTACTGGGTCCAGAATCCAAGGACTGTCCACTGCGTATCTATGAAGAAAGGAGAACCAGACTTGGCGAGGCCAGTGTGGGGCAATAAGAATCATCTTGCTTCCCGAGGATATGGCTTTCTGAATCACGCTTGGTAACAGAGGAAATGGAGGGAAATCATATAGCAGACCAGGGGGCCAATCATGGACTAGAGCGTCCTTGGGTGACTCCCCCTGTGGGGGGATCAGTGTGAAGTACTTGCTGCACTTGGCATTGAGGGGATTGGCAAAAAGATCGCAGCAAAGCTGACCCCACCTGCTGAAAATCTGTTCCGCAACCCGGCAGTTCAGGGACCACTCGTAAGGCATCAGAATAGCTCTGCTCAGCCTATCTGCTATCACATTGCCTTCCCCGGAATGTGCGTTGCCACTAGAAACCCTTGGGAAGACACTGCCCACTGCCACACTCGCATGGCCTCTCTGCACAGGGGATAAGATCTGGTTCACCCTTGCTTGTTCAGGTATCACACAACGGACATGTCCTAGTGAATTGCAATCATTCCCAGAGGAAGAGAGCTCTGAAGTGCTCGCAACGCCAGTAACACCACTCTCCTCTCTAAAACATTGATGTGCAGATGTACCTCGTGATCTTGCCACGTGCCTTGGACCATCCTGCCAAGATAATGCCCCCCCACCCCATCTGGGAGGTGTCCGTGGTCACCGTGGCAACAGGTGACATAGGAACAAACGGTTTTCCCTCGTCCCGACTGGTGGAGCATAGCCACCAACGGAGGTCCTGTTTGCACCGATCAGTGAGTAGGATCAAGTGGGAAAGGGGAAATTCCTGAAAGGACCATTGGGCAAAGAGGAGCCACTGCAGAAGCCTCATGTATAATCTGGCACTAACATGATGGTGGCTGCCATGGATCCCAGGAGCTGGAGAACCCATCTGGCTTGAACTTTCTTGAGGGGTAACAATGCGTGAACCTGACTCTGCAACACTCCTATCCTTTCTTGGGGCAGGAATGCCCGCATTCGAACAGTGTCTAGCTCTGCGCTTATAAATGTGACATGCTGTGAGGGCAGCAAGGCAGACTTTCCCCAGTTCAAGGTAATTCCTAGTCGTTGACAGAGGGTAATGGTAGCTTCCCTGGCTCGAATGAGAAGATGCCTGGTGGGGGCAGTGAGGAGCCAGTTGTCCAGGTATGGAAACACTTGGAATCCTTGATGTCTCAGGTGAGCCGTCACCACCGCCAAACATTTGGTGAACACCCTGGGGGCTGTGGTGAGACCAAAGGGCAGGGCACGAAACCGGAAATGACTGGCTCCCAGCCAGAAGCGTAAGTGACTCCTGGATGCCCTGTCCATTCTGATGTGTTAGTAAGCATCCTTGAGGTCGATGAAGCATATCCATACTTCTTTTCCCAGCAACGGAAAAATGGACTGGAGTGTGACATTTGGAACTTGGACTTCAGAATGTAGTGATTCAGTCGACTGAGATCCAGAATGGGTCTCAGGTCCTCTGTTCTTTTCGGCACCAAAAAGAGTCTTGAGTAAGTCCCTAATCCGATTTGGTCTGAGGGGACAGGTTGGAAGACTCCTTTTTCCAGCAGCTTTGAGATTTCTAGTGCTGCTTGATCCCTTTGACTGGGTGGAACGTCTGGGATTCTCTTGACTGGAGGGGGCTCTGATAAAAAGGGGATGGCATAACCTCCAGTAACTATTCGAAGCACCCATCGATCCTGGGTGATGTTTCCCCAGGCTTCCGGGTACAATGAAATGCGGCCTCCGACTGCCTCCGGAATAGCACAGTCGGGCAACACATCAGGAACGATAGTAGGAAGACCCGCAAAAGGAATCGCGGTCTATTGAGTTGCAGGGGCCTCCTCTGCCCCTGGGATGACAACTTCCAGAATAGCCTCCCCCTCCTCTGCCTCTGGAGGGGGACTCACCTTGAACTGCAGGGAAAGACTTCTGTGATTTTTGAACCACATCTTCCCTCCTCTCTGAGCCTTGGGGTAAGGCCTAGAAGGGAGGGAAAAATGGAGGCCTACGGCAGGCAAGGTCTTTCCCTCTTGCTTGCATCTGGTGAGGGAGTCTTTCACTTTGGTCCCGAACAGTGAGGACCCATCAAAGGGGGAGTCAGTGAAGGAAGACTTGAAGGCCTCCGCGAAGTGACACAGGCGCATCCAGGCTTGCCTCCTGAGGGCTACTCCTGAGCTAGCTGCCGTACTCGCTCCTTCAGCTGCTTAAGATATGAGCCTCATGGACGAGTTGACAATCAAACCAAGGGTAGACAACTGGGCGTTAACAGTCTGCGCTAACGCCTCAGGTACGTTACCTATTAGAGAATCTCCTAACTCCTTAAGGAGATCTCTCTGGAGCAGAGTAAAATGACAAAGGTAATTCAGTGACCGTAGGATAAAGGTCGCTGATGAAAGGGTACGCTTCCTGTACCGGTCCATACTCCTGGACTCCTTGTTAGGAGGCTGGACGGAGGAAGAAGACTTGGCTACTTCCTGCTGAGTGGCCGCCGCCACCACCATGGCATCTACAGAAACCCCTTTGGAAAGGAACTCCTTCCCTGGGGGAGCTGAAAGAAACTTATTAGGTCGTCTGGGTACTGGTTCCGCCAAATCAGGATTCTCCCACGCCCTTCGACAAATTAAATCCAGGAGCTCGAAGGGTGGAGACACCCAGGAGGCGGAGGGTTGAGCACCAAAAGCCTTGAGGAATACAGACTCCTCATCAGAGGGGGTCTTGGATGGCCAGTCGCCTCTCTGCCTCAAAATCTCCAGGATGTCGGAGAAAGAGACGTCATCGGAGGACGACTTGGGGGACCCCTCTGACTCCTCGAGGTCGGTATCAGAAGTGAGAGACTCGTCCTGGGAGTCTATGTGCTTCCTCTTGCACAACTTTTTTTTGGGGGGCTCCTCAGGCACAGACTCCGAGGGGCCCTCAGAAAGTTGGGGACCGCTCATGGGGGTATCCCCAGACCTTTGGGCTCCGCCATCTACTGATAGCGGGACATCAGAGGTTCTAGCTGGGGTAGAAGGGGACAGAATGACCGATCCGGGTGATGTAACTGAAGATCTGGCCAGTGCGCTCCTCATGGCCTCGAAGGCGGGTCCCCCCAAATCCGAGGATCAACCGGCCTCCGAGGCCACGACCGGAGTCGGGGCTTCCCGAGCCGAAGCACTGAGAGGGAGGTTCGGAACCGACAGGAGTCCCAAAGTATCCCACTCGGCCCCGACAGAGGAATCCCGAGTTCCGAAACCAGAGGATGGAGCCGACATAGTTGGAGCAGACGTCGGCACCGATAAACACTTGAGGGGTATCGGAGCCGGCACAAAAACATCACTCGGAGCGGAGCACTCTGGCTCCGAAGACAAGGAAGTGCTCGGAGGAGGAACCATCGGGACAGGCTCCGGAGCCGACTGGGTCGGAGCTGAAAATAATTTTTGCCAACACCGGCGACTGCAGGTGCCTCTGAACCACCCTATCCACATCCAAATCAGACAGCCTGGAGGATTTGGAGGAAAGAGATGGAGATTGGGATCTCCTGTCTGGAGACCCATGCCTAACACTGGGTGACCGGCTCCAAATGGGTTCCAATAGAATTGGAGCCGAGGTAGATTCCAACACAACAGATACCTCCTGCGGCCCCGAGGACAGAGGAGCCGAGGGGGTAGCATCCAATTTAGAAGTCTTCTCTGGAGGCTCCATGGAGACAGACGGAGCCGGAGATCTCTTCTTCGCCTTAGAAGCCTTAGACTGAGTACTCGAGGAAGAGTCTAAAGACTCCTCAAAAGAAGGTTTTAGGAGACCCTTCAGTATAAGTTTGTTTTTCCTTTCCTGTAAAACCCTTGGACTGAAGGCGTGACAAAAACTACAGGACTCTTGTAAATGAATTGCCCCTAGGCAGTATACACAAACAAGAGTGTCCATCAGTAATGGACATCTTGTAGTTACATTTGGAACATTTCTTACAACCTGAAGGTTTATGTTCCTTTTGATCCTTAGACATCTTAACCAAGATTGGTACACCAAAAACCACACACAAGCCACAGAAACCTGGAAAAAACGGCAAGGCGGGAAACTACTGTCACAACAAACAGCCAAAGAATCTCTAATTCTACACTCACTCTAAAACAGGGGAAAACAACTACTCTCTACACAGAAAAAAGAATCAGAAATAAATTTTACACAAAATAAGGAGGACTAGGTCCTCTAATTTAAATGGGCCTAACCCGCCGGAACAGAAGGGATACCCAAAAACACAGTCACAATAAATTCAGAACAACGAACAAGGAGAAATAGCTATTAAAATAGCTTTTGTCGGAAAAACCACAATTTTCTGAGAGAAAAAAGAAGTTTTAAAGTTACTTAGCCACAGCCAAACAAGACCACGTCCTAGCTACATGAGCGGCAAACGAGATCTGGGGATATGGAGCAGTGCAACATGGGATACCTGTTTAGCCCAGCCAATTAGAGACTTCGTGCTAGAAAATAAAAAGTTGGCCGAGTCGGAGCCGAGTAAGAATGTAGGTGAGATTGGACCACATAACATAAGAAGTTATGTCTTACCATAACGTTCCATCTGTATTGTTGATCCTCGTTCAGTCATTATATATGGGTATCGGTTCTGAGCTCGGAACCGAGCCGGCCATTTTACAAGCTCGTGTCAGCTTCAAACTCTCGTCCTAAACTCTTACCCACAATTCCCCTCTCCCTGTTACCTCAAATTGAGTTTGCAAGTTAAAGAAGGTAGAGGCTACCTCTGGTCAAATAACCTAACAGAACTGGATGGTGAGATCCACTAGAAACCACAGGGGGGGGAGGAGGGAGGGTTGTAATGACTGAACGAGGATCAACAATACAGATGGAACATTATGGTAAGACATAACTTCTTTATCTGATATTGTTAATCCTGGTTCATTCCTTACATATGGGACAGAGTCCCCAGCTACCTCTATTCCTGGGAGGCTCTCTAGGAAGGACATTCCTGAGCACCATAGAACCGAAAGATGCTCTTCCCCTGGAGGCCAAATTCAATTTGTAATGATTGATGAAGGTATCAGGCGTAGCCAAAGTTGCAGCTGCACAGATGTCATGTAAAGAAGCTCTGGCATGGAAGGCAGCAGAAGTTGCCGCCGACCTTCATGAATGAGCTTTCATGGTAGTAGGCAACAAAATATTATGTTGTGTGTAAATAAAGGTCACATAGTCCTTCAACCATCTTGCTAATGTGACCTTAGCAACAGCCGATCCTAATCTAGGTCCAGAAAAGGCCAAAAATAACTGGTCAGATTTACGAAAGGGTTTAGTCTTGTTTAGGTAAAAACGGATTTGCCTGTGTATATCAAGGGTATGTAGGCAATACCCTCCTCTGTTTGAATGGTTGGTAAAGAAAACTGGCAATTCAATGGCTTGATTAATGGACATTTCAGAGATCACTTTAGGCAGAAATGATGGATTAGTCCTCATAGACACTCTATCTTTATGAAAAATCAAGTATGGACTCTTGATACATAAAGCTTGAAGTTAAGAAATACGTCTGGTAGAAGTAATAGTGACAAGAAACAAGGTTTTCTATGACAAATACTTGACGTCACAAGAAGAGACTGGTTCAAAAGGTGCCATTGTCAAAGCTTGTAGAACTAGTGATAAATCCCATGGTTGAACAGGTTCTCTAAAAGGTGGCTTCAGAAGATTCACACCTTTTATGAAGGTCTTGCACAATTTATGGGACATAAGAGAGGAATCTTGGACACCCTCATGAAAATTAGAAATTGCAGCCAAATGAATTCTAATGGTAGAGGCCGATAGACCCAATTGAAACAGGTCAGCCAGACAGTCTAATATTTTCGACACTGGTGCTGAAAAGGGGTCTACTCGTTTATCTTTCAGCCAACAGGCAATTCTTTTCCACTTGCTCAGATAAGCAATTCTAGTGGAGGCCTTATGAGAAGCAATGAGAATATAATGTACTGGTAAAGAAAGATCATTCTGCCTGGCAATCAAGGGAACTGGAGTAGCCAAGCCGTTAGCTTCAGGCTGTTCAGGTTGGGATGAATCAGGTTTTGTGGGTGTGAGATCAACTCCGGGATTGAATGGAGGATCCATGGTCGATCTATTAGGTGAGGCCAAAGAAATGGGAACCAAATCTGTCGTGGCCAATATGATGCTATGAGGATTACCTTGCTCTTCAACCGCTGGGCTTTCTTCAGAAACTGGGGAATGAGAGGAAAGGGCGAAAATGCGTAGGGAAGACGCGAGGGCCAATCGTGGACTAGAGTGTCCCTGGGAGACTGTCCCGGAGGGGGAATCACGGCAAAGTAGTTGCTGCATTTGTAGTTGGCCAGGGATGCAAAGAGGTCACAGCAAAGATGGCCCTGGCGGTGGAAGATCTCCGCCGCTATCAAGGGATTCAGGGACCACTCGTGGGGTTGCAGAATGCACCTGCTGAGTCTGTCTGCTATCACGTTGGAACTCCCGGGAATGTGCATTGCTAGAAGAAAATGGTTGGTAGCCATCGCCCATTGCCATATCCTCATGGCCTCTTGACAAAGGGGGTAAGACTTGGTTCCACCTTGCTTGTTGATGTACCAGACAATCGCCATGTTGTCTGATTGAATCACAATTGTCCCAGACAGCAGCAGGGGATGGAATGCTGTGCAATGCCAGAAGCACCGCCCTCAGCTCTAGAACATTTATGTGCAAATGGGCCATGGTTGGGACCAGGTGCCTTGGACTGTCTGTCCCTGACATAACCCCCACCCCCCCACCCCATCAGGGAGGCGTCCGTGGTCACTGTGGCCTTGGGTTGCTCGAAGGAAAGGGGGCGTGACCATTGAGAGAGTGTGTGTGACATCCACCAATTTAAATCCTGTTTGCACCTGTGAGTTACTCGAATCATGGCTGAAAGAGGATGCTGAAAAGGATACCATTGGGCGAGTAGAAGCCTCATGTGAAACCTAGCCAGGGGAACAATGGTGATGGTGGCTGCCATGGAACCCAACAGCTGTAGGACCGAGTGAGCCGTGGATTTTTCCTTTGAAAGGATTGGAATTAGTTGTTGTTTTATCCTTAAAATTCTGTGCTCTGGAATAGCAGCTCTGCAGTTTTTTGTGTCCAAGATAACCCCTATGAATTTTGTCAACTGAGATGGGGTGAGATTGGATTTCTGCCAGTTTATAGTCATGCCTAGCCTTTGAGCAGCGAGGAGAGAGTATGCCAGGGCTTTTTCCAGTAGATGTCTGGTGGGGGCGGAAATGAGCCAGTCATCTAGGTATGGAAACACCTGGAATCCTTGAAGTCGCAAGTGAGCTGTGACAACTGCCATGCACTGTGTGAACACTCTGGGGGCTGTAGAGAGTCCAAAGGGCAGTACTCTGAACTGGTAGTGACTGGCTCCCGCACGGAAGCGCAGAAATCTTCGTGATGGCCTGTCCATCTTTATGTGGTAGCACACATCTTGAAGATCTATAGAGCACATCCAATCATCTTTTTCCAAAACCGGGAGGATAGACTGTATAGTGACCATCTGGAATTTTTGTACTCTCACAAACTTGTTCAATACACTGAGATCCAAAATTGGTCTCCAGTCCCCAGTTTTCTTTGGCACCAAAAATAGTCTTGAGTAGAATCCGGATCCTATCTGGTCTGGAGGGACTATTTGGATGACACTTTTTTTTTAGCAGCTTTTCTATCTCTAGTGCTGCTTCTTCCCTTTGACTGGGTGGGACATCAGGAAGATTATTTGAAGGGACAGGACAAAGATCGAAGGGGATATGTTAACCTCTGGTTATGATCCTATGTACCAAAGAATCGGTGGTGATGGCTAGCCAGGCAGAAGGGTACAAGGAGAAACGCCCCCCAACCACCTCCAGAGGAAAGGAGTTGGGCCGTTCTTCAGGAGCGCTGGTAGGATTGACCAGGGAAAGAATCCCTGGAACCCTGGTTACGTGGTACCCTCTGCCTCAAAAGGGGCGTATTCCCTGTGAGATTCCCCCTCTGCCTCTGGGGGAGAACTCAGCCTGTGTGTCACGGAAAGGACCCTGAGATTTCTTGAACCACATCTTCCCACTCTTTTGGTTTTGGGAGAAAGCACGTTGAGGGGAAGAATAATGGACACCTACGGCAGAAAGGGTCTTACTGTCTTGTTCACATCTGGCCAGTGTGCTTTTAACTTTGGGCCCAAACAACGAGGAGGGCTCAATGGGGGCATTAAGAAAGGAAGACTTAAAGGGTTCCGCAAAGTTGCACAAGCGCATCCAGGTGTGTCGTCTCAAGACCACAGCTGAACCCACCGCTCTAGCTGCTCCTTCTGATGTGTGAGATATCAATCGCATAGAGGAGTTAGATATAGACTCAATGGTGGCCAGCTGAGAGACCACTTTGTCACAGACCTCATCAGACACTGCACCAGCCAAGGTTTTTGAGTGCTCAGAAACCAGATCCCGTTGAAGCCTGGTAAAATGTGCCATATAATTCAGGGACCTGACAGCAAAGGTCACTGAAGCAAAAGTGCGCTTCCCTATTCTGTCCAGGGCCCGGGACTCTCTGTTAGACGGATGTACAGTCTGGCTTTCTTCTTCTGCCAGATCCCTTTTTGTTGCGGCCGCCACCACCAAAGCATCTACAGGAAGACTGAACAGTCGGTGCCGTTACAGTGGTAGAGGTCTGAACCGAGGAGCCCCTCGGTGCCGATATGTAGAAGGCTGCAGAAAAGGACGGAGCAGAAATCACTAATGGAGCCGAAGGCTTCAGTGCCGAAGGTGTGGGCACCGAAAGCACTGGGGCTGACTGGTAGAGCTCCGGAGCTGAAATTTTAGCCTTTTTAGATTTTGGATGTTGAGAGTCCCCAGCAGGGGGCGAAGGCAAACATTTAGCCTTAGCAGAAACATGCACTTTCTTATGGGCTTTAGGAGGGGTTGAGACCTCTGACCCAGAAATAGCCTCAGAAAAGGAACATTTTTAAAAGTCCCTTCAGTAACAGTTTATTTTTCCTTTCTAACAAAGTTCTGTTAAAAAAAGTTGTCACACATACTACAAGGTGGTTCAACAGATAAATGAGAAGCTCCCAAACAATAAACACATAAAGAGTGTGCATCAGAAGTAGGCAGCTTGTGTCCACAATCAGAACACCATTTAAATCTCGGACTGTCCTTTTATTAACAAAAGGAAAAATACCAACAATGGTACAAAAGAGTACCTGAAGGTATGAAAAAGAAAGAAAAGGGATTACCAATGATGGTAAGGAGAAATTACCTCGCAGTAACAAGAGTAAGTAAAGGACAGAGAAGAAAAAGTACAGTTTTGTACCTACCATAAATGTAGATGTTCGAAGATCCACATTGCTGCAGTCCTAACACTTGGGGGTAGTCCGCTGTCCCAGTCGGCCCGAATACCAAAGTATATGGCTGACGTCGGTCAAGGCGCATTAGCCTGACGCCAGGACGTCAGGGTACAAATGCGCATGACCGACGTCATATCCTCAGTCTTTTCTTGCCCCAGATGTCAGAAGACCCTAAAAAGATAAGGCCAAAACCAAAAAACACCAAACACTCCTGCACCAAATATATATACAATATATACAAATTTACAAAGTATAACCCCACCCACACAACCACCCCTAAACACAGAGGGAAGGAGGGAGTAGATTGGACTGCAGCAATGTGGATCTTCGAACATCTACATTTATGGTAGGTACAAAACTGTACTATGTTCTTCATTCCACATTGCTGCAGTCCTAACACTTGGGTAGAATCCCAAAGCAGAGGTAAGGGAGGCTGGCAAATCATAAAGAAGCAGGAGCTGTCAACATGCCCTGCAAAATAGCCGTGGCAAAACCAGCCCTAGATTTAGAGTAAAGAGGAAGGTGGTAATGCTTAGAGAAAGTATGCACTGAACTCCAAGTAGCTGCCTCCAAAATATCCTTAGTTGCCACCCCTTAGAAATGCTGTTGAAGTGGCAGTAGCCCTAGTGGAATGAGGCCTAATCCCAGCTGGAATCTCCTTGCCATGATGGGAATAACAAAATGCAATGCAAAACCCAATCCACTTAGAAATAGTTTGTTTTGACACAGGCTTGCCCTGAGAACTCAAAGCAAAAGAAACAAACAACTGCTGAGACTGCCTAAAATCCTTAGTCCTGCTTAAATAATAACGCAACTGCCTGTGTACATCTAAAGTGTGCAAAATCTTTTCCCCCTTATTTTGGGGATCTGCATAAAAAGTAGGCAAATGAATAGTTTGGTTTAAAGCCACACTAGAAACCACCTTAGGCATAAAGGAAGGATTAGTACGTAATGATACCCTATCCTTATGGAAAATCAAAAAAGGCTCAACCGCCATAAGGGCCTGCAATTCAGACACCCTTCTTGCAGAAGTAATGGCCAACAAAAAAGCAGTCTTCCATGACAAGTATTACAATTCAGCAGTAGCCGCAGGCTCAAAAGGTTGTAAAGTAAGTTTCTCCAACACAAAATTGAGATCCCAAGCAGGAGTACGAGCTCTACGTGGGGGTCTTATATTCTTTGCCCCTCTAAGAAATTGCTTGAACAAAGGATGAGAAAACAATGGTGGGTCACAATCATAGTGAGCTGAAATTGCTGCAGCATGAATCTTTATGGAAGAGAAAGACAAACCTTTGTCCAATAACTCAGTAAGATATTGAAGAGCCACACTCAAATTAGGCTCAGAAACCTCCAAATTCTTTGCTGCACTCCAAAATAAAAATCTCTTCCATTTTTCTGCGTACACTTTCCTTGTACTAGGTCTTCTGGCTTCCATAATCACATTCAAAACTTGTTGAGGAAGTTGAGACCTGCTATGTTTCAAAACAGAATATGCCAGGCTGTTAGATGAAGAGAGTGAAGCTTGACATTGAGTAGATGACCGTCCCTCTGAGACAATAGGTGTGGAATCAAAGGTAAAGGCCATGGAGGCTTCCTTACCAGACTCCTCAGTAATGGGTACCAGTGTTGCCGAGGCCAATCTGGAGCTATTAAAATCATCCTTGGCTTGTCTTGTCTGACCTTTAGGAGTACCTTTGGAAGAAGAGGCAGAGGTGGAAAGGCATACACATGAAGATTTTTCCAACTGAAAGAAAGAGCATCCACTTTCCAAGCTGTGTGATGAAACCTTTTCGTGCAAAACTTTGGCAGCTGGTGGTTTAGTGGAGAAGCGAACAGATCTATGTCTGGAGTTCCCCATGACACTGTCAATTTCAAATACATGAAGATCCAGTTTCCACTCGTGGGGATCCATGATTTGCCTGCTTAACACATCTGCTAAGGAGTTCTGTGCTCGGCAGAAACCTTGCCTGAAGAGTTAGTTGCAAGCTGAGCGCAGTCTCCCATAAAATCATTGCTTGCCTGCATAGAGGGTAAGAATGTGTTCCCCCTTGTTTGTTGATGTACCACATGACAGTTGTGTTGTCTGTTAGAATCAACACCTGCCCTGGAAGAAGTAACTCCTTGAAAGCCATTAATGCAAACTGGACTGCTAACATCTCCTTCATGTTGATATGTAGATGCTGTAGTCTGGCAGGCCACTTGTCTTGTACCCACTTTCCATTCAGATGAGCTCCCCAAGCTATGTCTGAGGCATCTGTCGTTAGAATCTGACTCGCCTCTGGCCGGGTCACAGAGAGTCCCTTGTTTAGGTGACATTCCTGAGCCCACCACAAAAATTCCTTTTGAATGCAAGGTATTATTTGAATGACAGTGTCCAAATCCTGGCAGTGCTGTGTCCATACATTTTTGAGATACCATTGCAGCTTCCTCATATGCAGTTTGGCATTGGGAAGCACCAGAATACAAGATGCCATGAACCCTAAGGCTTGAAGGACTGTCCTTGCAGTCAGCCCGGACTGAAGAGATAGTTGATGGAAGTAAAGGGAAAGATTCTTTTGTTTGTCCGGGGTTAAAAGGCCATCTGGGTTGCTGTATTCAGTCTCACACCCAGAAAGCACATGTCTTGAGAGGGTACTAGACTGGGCTTTATTTCGCTCACAGAATACCCCAGGCATCTTAGCACTGCTATCACATATTCCAAATGCTGTAAAGGTCTTCCTTTTCTTGAGCCAGAATCAGGCAGTCGTCCAAGTAAGGATAGATTTGTATTCCTTTTAGCCTGAAGTAAGCTATCACTGAGCCAGAACCTTTGTGAATACTCTGGGCGCAGTAGATAAGCCAAAGGGCAATGCAGAGAACTGATAATGGGAATTCCCAGCTCGAAAACGCAGATACTTCCTGCAACTTAGTCTGATAGGTACATGAAGGTAAGCCTCCTTGAGATCTAAAGTTACCATCCAGTGATCTTTGCCCAGCAGAGGTAAAAGCTGTTGTAACGTCAACATTTTGAACTTGGGAATGTCCAGATAAGTGTTGAGGATAGATAAATCCAAAATTGGTCTCCACGTGTTCCCCTTCTTTGGTACTAGGAACAGGCGAGAATAAAATCCTAGGCCTCTTTCTGGCACAGGAACCGCTGAATGGCCCCTATTTGGAGTAACAGAGAAATTTGCTTGTGAGCCTCTTTTCTTTGTAGCGGAGGAATGTCTGGCATGCCTTTGAAAGGAGGCAAGGTATGGAAATAAAACCTGTAACCGTGGTGAATGATATCCAATACCCATTTGTCTTGGGTAATTAAACTCCAATTTTCTTTGAAAAGTGCCAGCCTTCCTCCCAAAGGTGCTGCCAGACGAGAAAACACTGGCAGCTGAAAAGGCAGGTCATTGGGTCTGTTTACGAAAGGACTGACCCCTGCCCTCACCAGAAGACTGAGCAGGTGAACTCCCTGTTCTAGGCCTAAAAGAACCTTGAGCTCTGCCCCTACCACGTCTAGACCTACCCCTAGACTGGGAATCATAAGCAGGATATGTCCACCCCTTAGTAGGCCAATTTCTACTAAACTTCGGAGGCTGAACCTGCAAAAAATCTTTAACAGTCTGCATAGACTTAGCCTTGTAATCCATTTTATTTAAAACTGCTTCCACAGGCGAACCAAACAACACGTCAGACTGTAATGGAGCATCCAAAATCCTTGTCTTAACATGCTCAGCTAAATTCTGATCCCTCAGCCAGGCGTGCCTACGAAGAACAGAACCAGTGGCAGCCACCCTCGAAGAGGCCTGCACAGCATCAAAACCGCATTGCAAGGAATGCTTACCCACCTGTTCAGACACATGAACTAAATCCTGCAACTCTTTGCACTCAATACCTTCCGCCAGAGCATCTACCTTAGACTTCAATTGTGAAAGGAGATAATTTTGATATTTTAACATGTGGAACTGGCAATTCAAAGCCCTCATGGCTAAAGTGGAAGAAGTATACACCTTCTTTCCCCATCTATCCAAAGCCCTTGCCTCTTTATCAGGAGGAACAGGATTTTTAACAACAGAAGCCTTAACATCTTTAGGCCCCTGAGAAACAGTTTCTGGGTCTGCCCTAGGACTCTTAAAAAGATACTTATGAGCTTCAGGCACCCTATAATACCTGTCTGGTTTAACTGGGGCAGGAGGCAAAGAATCAGGGTTCAGGGAAGCCTCTGCAAAACATCTTCCACCACATCCAGAACAGGAGGTATAGCTAAAGGCCTATGCTGGGGTAAAACAAAATTCCCTAAGCCTCTTCCTGGAATCAGAGAAATCTTGACCTTCCCATTTAAAATGCTCCCTCATGGAATGAAGAGTCTCTGAAAAGAAAAATCCTCAGGAGGAGAAGCCGAAGGAGTAGAATCATCCACATCAGAATCAGAATAAGGAGGATACTCCTGCAAGTCTTCAGCGAAGACTCAGAAGCCTCCGAACACTGCTCAAAACTCTCAAGCTCAGGTTCCACCCTAGGCCTCTTATCAGGAGGGGGCATAGAACCTCTAATCATAGTAATCAAATCTTCTGCCATTTTAAGCATATGTTTCTTAGGCAAAGATCCTGAAGAACTAGGAGAGACCCCACTGAAGCTAAACCTGGCCTGCCTCTCAAAGAAGCCTTGGAAACAGAAGGGAGGCCTAACCACCTTAGGAAGAGAGGGAGAACAGCCACCTGAGAAGCCCCTTCAGCCTGGCCTACCTCCTGAGAGGACACATCTTGTAACAGTAAAGTCTCTCCCTGAGACTCCAAAGAAACTTCAGGCAGAACCACCGGCTCCACTGAGCCTTCTAAAGAACCGACGTCCGGGACTGACGGTTCTTCCAACCTAGGCTTTGCTGCTTTGTCCTTGCGCTTTTTGACGAAGCGCCGGAGTATCCGACGGCATTTTATAATTACAACGCTTCCCAAAAACTAACCTGGCGCAGTCTAATCTTCTCTTTATAGTGCGTTTGTTAAATCTAGCACAAGAGCGACAGCCAACAACGTCGTGCTCAGGCCCTAAACAAGGTATACACAAGGTATGGTAATCCCTATGAGGTATCTGTTTCCCACAAGAAATACAGTTATTCACTTTTTCTGACATCCGGTTAAATACTGAGGCAAGAAAAAACCAAAATATTCCCCAACGGGGTACTTAGCCAACTTTGATTCGGTCTGAAACTCCGACTTCAGAAAATTTCAGAACGCCAACCTGCACTCGCAAAACTGCTTCTGCATCGGACCATGCGGCAAAAAAGACTGAGGATATGACGTCGGTCATGCGCATTTGTACCCTGACGTCCTGACGTCAGACTAATGCGCCTTGACCGACGTCAGCCATATACTTTGGTATTCGGGCCGACTGGGACAGCGGACTACCCCCAAGTGTTAGGACTGCAGCAATGTGGAATGAAGAACATCCTGAAATTATGAACGCTAGATGCAATAGGGCAAGAGATAATAAAATATTAAATTTTTTGACAGAAAAGTAATTTGTAAAGCAATTAAAAACCAATTGACTGTACTTAGCTCAAGAGAAGTAGCTTGACACGACCAGATGGCAATGCGGCAAATGAAATCTGGGGTAACAGGGAGAGGGGAATTGTGGGTAAGAGTTTAGCTCGAGAGTGTGAAGCTGACGCGAGCTTGGAAAATGGCCGGCTTGGTTCCAAGATCAGAACCGATACCCATACGTAAGGAATGAACGAGGATTAACAGTATTAGATCCTTACTTCCAATGGTGAGAATTTTCCAAGGACTACTTCGGAATTTGAAGGACTTAAGATTTATAACTATACTGACATCATTATCACTGAGCAGTACAATTCATTATTTTCAAAAGGTTACAACTTCATTCAAATGGCAAATTCAGTTTTGTAGATAAGACTATGGAATTAAAGTAATTTATTAGAAAGTGGATTTAAGTTTATTATTTGAGGGTAAACCTTCTGAAAACGAATTGCCCCATTTGCATTATTTGAAAAATTATGCAAAGCAGAATTGAGAGGTACGTACAGTAGGAATTTACAAAGGACACAGCTTAACTTAAACAAAGATGAGCACAATTTACTGTTGCAATCAAGTAATAAAAACATAAGTATAATGAAGGCAGACAAGGGAGGAGGGGTTGTTTTGATGGAATATGACAGTATATTTTCTACATCTGTCTAGTTGAATGCAATTAATATTGATAATTACATGTTAGATTTAACACTTAAGTAACTTTTTTGGAATACAACTTTGACCCTAATGAAATCATTTTTTTAAGAGTAAAATCACCAGCAACTCCCTCCATATTTGGGATACCTTAAATCCACAAGTTGCTGTCAGACCCTCCCATCAGACCAATACTTGCGGCAAGAGGTTATAAGACTGAGCCCCTTGCCAAATTTATTGATGTGAGCCTTAAAAAAGACTTTTTTCTGGATACACCTCAAGTTTTAATTACTCATGGCACATTTTGAGGAATTTAGCTAACTGGGAATTTAAGAATTAATTTGTCTTCTTAAGTACAGATGTCAAAGACTTATTTCCTGTAATTCCACACCAGGAGGGCTTGGAATATTTTATAGAAGCCTAGACATTGGTGCTAATGTTACACAAAATACCATCAACTAGCTTTATGGATTTGGTGTTTATACTTAACATAAATGTAGATGTTTGTGTGTATTCACTACTACAGTCCTGACTTGTGGGATTTCCTGCTGTGGAAGCCCTTGGCCAGTCAGACTACCAGAGTAAAAATCTCCCCTTCTCCTAAAGCTGTCGGACACCCTACCCTGATGTAAGTACGCTAGGGTAAAAAAGCAGTCAGCCGACACCATGACATCAGTTTTTTCTTGCCCTTAGAAGGCAGGAGGCCCCAACATGAGCTAGAAGCAAAGGAGAAAGGTATACAAAAGGGGCCCACCGGGTGAACACCCAGGGGATCCTCTGGTTAGTGAAGAGAACTGAAGCAGACTACTACTGTAGGCAAAAGAGGGAAGGAGGGAGGCAAAGAAGACTAACACTGAATACACTCAAACATCTACATTTATGGTAAGTGTATGCAACTGTACTATGCTCTTTGTGTTTCACAGTTGCAGTCCTGACTTGTGGGATTATTTCCAAAGCTGAGATGAGGGTGGAAGGTAGATTATGGAGAAGAGTGGATGTCTTGCAAGATGGCAGTGGTAAATCCTGCTCTAGACTTGGAGAAGACTGATAAGTGATCGTGTTTGGTAAACGTATGGCCGGATGACCAGGTAGCAGCTTCCAAAAATGTCTTTGGTAGGTACTCCTTTCAGAAGGAGGAAGAGGCAGAAGTGGCTGTAGCAGAATGAGTCCTTACAGTTTCAGGAACCTTTTTGCCATGATGGCTATAACAAAAGGTAATACAGTGGGAGATCCACTTGGAACTAGTTTGGAGACTGATTTCCTCTCAGAACCAATAGCAAAGGAAACAGAGTTGGTCTGATATTCTGAAGCATTTAGTTCTGTCAAGGTACTAGCGAAGTTGTCTGTGCACATCCAAGGAGTGAAGGATTCTTTCCCCCTGGTTCTGAGGCTTGGAGAAAAAAGGTGGGCAAGTGTATGGCTTGATTCACGGATGTGTCCATGATCACGTTGGGCAGAAAGGATGGATTAGTCCTGAGTGATGCTCTGTCTAGGTAAAATATGAGACATGGTCCCACTGACATGACAGCTTGCAGCTCAGAAACCCTCCTAGCTGAGGTGATAGCCAGTAAAACTGCAGCCTTCCAGGTTAAGAATTTTAGACCAGCAGAACCTACCAGTTCAATGGGGAGAGTAGCATCAATTTTTCTAGAATAAAACTGAGGTCCCTTGGAGGTGTGGGTTGCCACCAGGGAGGTCTGATATGAACCACTCCCCTAAGGAATTGCTTCATCAGGGGGTGGGAAAAGTTAAAAGGAAGAGAAAGGATGTGGGCTGAAATGGCAGAGGCGTGAATTTTGGTGGAAGAACAGGATAGGCCTCTGTCCACCAGGGTATCCAAGTAATCTAGAATGACAGAGATATTGGCTAATTAGGAATGAGGTCTTGCTGCTGACACCAAATGGGGAATCTTTTCCATTTGGCTGAATATGATTTTCTAGTACTAGGCTTTCTAGCCTTTTTGAGAATGTTTTGAACTTGTCTGCTTAGGGTATGCTCAAAGCAGCATTTTGGGGAATTTAAGATGAAAGTTTATGAGTCTGTAGGTTGGGATGCACAAACCTCCCCTTGTCCTGACTCAGAAGGTACATGCTCTGAGGTAACTGCCACAGATTTTCGTTGGTTAAACTTAGTAGCAGAGGATACCAGTGCTGCCTGGGCCAGTCTGGGTCTATCAGGATGACCCTTGGGCCTTCTTTCCTGATTTTTAGGAGGAACCTTGAAAGAAGAGGCAGTAGAGGAAACTCCTGAAGGAACAGGTGGCTCCAAAGGAAGGAGAAGGCATCTGTTTTCCAGGCTGTGGGTAGTTTGTTCCTGGAACAGAACCTTTTCAGCTGAGCATTTTCTTTGATGGCAACAAGGTCTATCTGTGGGGATCCCCATTTTTGGACTATGCTGAGAAATGTTTCTCCATGAAAATGCCACTCATAGGGATCCATCAAGTTCCTGCTGAGATAATCTGTTAGAGGTAGTGTGCCATGAGGTGCAACCCCAGAGAGTGAGCTGTCTCCCAGACCTGCATCACTAGTTGACAAAGAGGGTAAAAGTGGTTGCACCCCCCATTTATGTACCACATGACTGTTGTCTGTTTTTAAAAGCATAACCCTGGTTTCCACTGATCCTTGAAAGCCACTAGGCTCTTTTGCACTGCCATCAGTTCCTTCCAATTTATGTGCTTGTGTCTGAATTGATTTTCCCACCTGCTCTAAGATTGAAAGTGTTGGAAATGATGCCCTCAGGCAGTCCCTGAAGCATATGAGGTTAAGGTTTGGCCCTGAGGGATGAACCTGAAGGGGAGACCCAGGTTCTGGGCACATGCCTGTGTCCACCATGCAAATTCCTCCTTGAGGCAAGGGATCAGGTGAATTTATGTCTCCAGGGATTGTGGGTGCTGGCACCACAGATTCTTGAGGTACCACTAAAGCTTCCTCATTTATAGCCTGGCCAGAGGGATCATGAGGATACAAGACGCCATGTAGCCTAATGCTCTGACATTCCCTGGCTGTGAGGCATGGTCTCTGTATAATGTTTTGGAAGTATTTAGTCAAGAAGGAGACTTTTTCTGGAGGGAGGGAGGCTTTTTTAAGAGAGGAATCCAGAACAGCCCCCAGGAAAACTATCCAGTGGATGGGTCTGTCTTGGATTTGCGAAGAATTATGGTGAACCCCAAGGACAAGGAGATGCTGAGTGAAGGCCAGATCCTCGACTAGCTTTGACAGGGTAATGGCTTGAATGAGGCAGTCATCTAGATAGGGGTAAATTTGGATTCCTCTTGTTCTGCAGAAGGCAATCACACCTTGTGAAGACCCTGTGAGCAGTAGACAAGCCAAAGGGCAATAGAGACAACTGAAAGTGATTGGTACCTGCTCTAAAACAAAGAAAACTTCTGTATGATTCCTGTACAGGAATGTGCAGATAAGCATCTTTTAGGTGTAAGGTGGCCATTAAGTCCCGTGGGGCTATTAAGCAAAGAAGTTTTTGATTAGTCAACATTCTGAATTTTGGTACCAGTAAGGACTGACTGAGGGTGGAGAGGTCTAAAATGAAGCGCCAAGAGCCTTCCTTTCTGAGAACCAGGAAAAACCTGAACTAGAACCCCTTCCCCATTTGGTGTTCTGGCACTGGTTCCACTGAGCCCTGTGAACATAAGCTGTTAATCTGAGAAAGGGTCTCTGCTCTTTCATCTTGTGGAACATCCGGGTACCAGAGTACCTTAATGGCTCTTTGAAAGTGAGCCTGTAGCCATCTGAGATAACTTTCAAAACCAACCTGTTTGAAATAATGAGGGAACAATTTTCTTTGAACAGAGATAACCTTCCTCCCAGTCTTCCTCCATCTTTTCTGGAGAGGATTGCAGAGGGGGTGTGGGCAGGGAAATGGAAGAGTCATTGCTGCTCTCTACCAGGGCCCTGTAGCCTAGAACTCCCCTGCCTGGGGGGTCCTAAGGATCATTGTCTGGACCTTTATGAATGTTGGGGCCTTTGAGCCTTTTCCCTCCAATGTTTCCTCTGATCGCTTTTTGATTGAGAGGGAAAGGACAAGTGTTTAGTGAGAAAATTCCTTACTAAATCTAGGAGGCTGAACTTGGAGGAAGTCTGACATTTTTGCTATATCTTCCATCTTTTTAATCACAGCCCCAGTCTTTGGCCCAAAAAGGAAGTCCTTATCCAGGGGACCATCTAGAAGTTTGGATCTGACATGGTCTGTCTGGTAGGGTCTGTTTCCTAACCCAAGCATGTCTTCTAATGACAAAGCCACTAACAGCAGCTTAGCTAGAGGCCTCCATGGCATCATACCTGCAGTGTAATGAGTGTCTAGCCACCTGGAAGTTGGAATGGCAAAGGTCCGACAATTCCTTGGAAATGCTCTTGTCCTCCAGGGAGGAAATTTTTAGCTTCATTTTATCTAAAATACTTTGTTGGCATTTTATCATGAAACTGGCATTTAAGGGCCCTCATGGCTGGGGCAGCAGAAGTGTAAAGTTTTTTTTTACTAAATCTATCTAGGGCCCTGCTTTCTTTGTCGGTAGGTAAAGGGCTGTTTGAAGAGCTGGCTTCTTGCTCCCTTGGGGCATGAAGTGGCAAACTCTGGGTTAGCAGAGGGGTTTCTGAAGAGGGATTTTATGTGAATCCAACACCACATAAACCCCGTCTGGTTTTCGAGGGGCTGAAGGTAGAGAATCTGGATTCAGGGAAGAGTTCACAAAAACATCCTCTATTACCTCCAGAATAGGAGGAATAATAGAGAATCTGGATTCAGGGAAGAGTTCAACAAACATCCTCTATTACCTCCAGAACAGGAGGAATAATCATCAGTTTGTGCTCTGCGAGTTTAAGGAACTCCCTAACCCTCTTTTTTGATTGTGGGTATTCCTGTGCCTCCCATTAGAAATGTTCTTCATGGCATAGTATGTTTCCTCAAAAGTAATGCCCTCAGGAGGAGGAGAAGCTGAAGGCAGACTCTCCTCAGAATCTGAATCTTCAAAGGAAGTAAGAAAGGGTCCCTCTTCAAAAGGCAGACCCCTCCTGGTCAGAGTCTTCATCTGAATCAGGAGGTTCAGAGAAAACTTTGGGTTGTGAATCTGATCAACGGCCTGTTCCTTTTCCTGGGGAAGACTCAAAAGGGGGTTGCCTAGCTCTGACGAAGGAGATGAGGTACACAGCTAACCTGCCCAGGTCTTACTGATCACCTGCTGAGTGGTAGCTGGTAGGCCTAGGCATAGTAACTGAGGTAGAACTCTTCTTGGAAGTAGCTTTGGCCTTGGACCTAGGTACAGCTGCAATCCTGACAACAGTCTCTTTGTAATGCAGAACAGATGCGGGCTGATGCCTCGAAGGAGTGTTGCAGGTACAAGACCGTTCCTCAGAAGCAGAGGTCTGCTGAGCAACAACAGACCCGACTAACGAACTGAAAGCCAGGGCCTGTGCAGAAGATGAGGGACCTGACAGTTTGTTGGACTCCGTAAGGGTCTCAACAGAGGCCTGCTCCACCACCTCGATCACAGAATAGGGCTGAGAAAGTACCTTGCCTTCCACAGTGATAATGAGCCTTGAGGGACTGGCAGATGGAGAATGACTGTTGTCCAAGGCCCTAAGCTTGGGTCTTTTTTCATAGGTTCATAGGTTCATAGGTTCAAACTAGGCTATCTGCCCGAGGGCATTTACAAGCCTAGCCCATCGTTTTGTGGCTTACGCCACCCCTTTAGTATGGGGAACTATACCCATTATTTTGCTGTGCCTCTGTCGAGCAGTGACACTGAGGTAATCCCTGGGGTATATCTGCGATCTCCCATCCATTGGTCAAGATTTCTCTTGAACAAGGCCAGCGAGGTACTCTGCCTCACATGTACCGGGATTTTGTTCCAAAGCATAGGGAGTCTTTAGGTGATGAATCTATCCCTCCAGCACGTCCTATTAATAGCCGTGTCGAGGTTTAAGTCTCCCGCCCTTGTGGCTCTGACGGATCTAGATTTTTTGAGGTGAAGCATATTCATCAAATCTGGGTTTGACATGGCCTTGTATGTTAGGCAAAGGTCACCTCTGAGCAAGCGTGGCGACTGAATAGAGCTGGAGTTCTTTCAGTCGGGCAGCATAGGACAGATTTTGAGACCCTTTATCCTTTTGGTGAGGAACTTTGTGGCCTCTCCAGCTGCTGCAAGTGTCGGGTCAGATACATTCCGAATGGGGCATTGTACTCAATCATTGGTCTGATGAGTGATGAGTAAAGGGAGACTATGACCTCCCTTGATCTAGATGAGAATCCCTTCATGATAAGGTGGGCAATGTAGAAGGTCTTCCTAACTACTTTAGCTACATGGGTGTCAAATGACAGACTACTATCAACGTGGGTCCCCAGGTCCCTGATAACTTCTTCTGTGCTCAGTGGATTGCCACCTATTTGGTAGCTAGGGGTAACCTTGTTTTCCCCGAAGGGTATGACTATGCATTTTTTGGCATTTAACTTTAGGCCGTGGCTCTGGCACCAGTTATCCATTTCTGTGAGACCCTTCTGAAGGATATCTGTGTCAGATGTGTTTTCTACTATGGCCCAGTTTGCAGTCATCTGCAAACTTTGTCAGCCATAACCCTCCTGTGTTTGCTTGTACTTGGAAAAGTAGATGCCAAACAAGAGTGGGCCCAGGACTGAGCCCTGTGGGACACCACTTGTGACAGGCTTTGAGTCTGACATGGCGCCAGCAACTCTGACCCTGTGGGTTCTGTCACTCAGCCAGTTTGCAACCCATCTTGTGATGTATGGGTTAACATTTAAGCTGATGAGTTTTCAATGATACCCGAGTGGGGTATTGTATCGAAGGCCTTAGCCAGATCGAGGTAGGCTGTATGGGCTGCCTTTCCTCATCAATGGCTTTGGTGACTGTTTGAAAAAGTCAACCAAGTTTAAAAGGCATGATCTGCCTTTGACAAAGCCAAACTGGGTTGGATCCAATGTCTGCAAATTCCTATGTCTTTATTTATGAGGTCCATTATGATCCTCTCCATGGCTTTGCAGATAAGGCTTGTCAAGCTAATGGGCGGTAATTTCCAGGGTCTGTGGAGGCACCGCCTTTGTGAAGTGGGACCACAGTTGCAGTGCCCCACTCCTGGGTGCGTATCCAGAGGTAAGACTTTGATTAAACAGCTGTCCTAGCTGTGGGTTTAATTCCTCATTGAGTTCATGGAGCACACAGCCGGGGACACCATCAGGTCCCATGGATGCTGTGGTTTTTGCTTTGGAGAGAGCAGTTTTCGCTTGGGCGCTGGAGATGTTTGGGGGCTGCACTCGTTTGGTATAGATATCTCTCCTTTGGGGGGGGGGAGAAGTTTGCACTGAACCTGTCAGCCAGTATGTTGGCAATGTCTGTAGGATCAGTAATCTTCACATCATTTTGAATTAGTTCTGAGCATATCTGGGAGTTTCCTCCTAGGTTTCTAACATAGCTAAAGAAGGCCTTATGATTGTCTTTTGAGTCTTTAGCTATTTTTCTCTCGAAATTTGCTTTGGATGATTTTATGACAGCTCTTAGTTTTTTACTTATAGTGATCAAGGGTGTCTTACCTTTTAAGGATTTTGCTCTATCTTGTAGTAGCTTCCTCCTTTTGTTGTAGAGTTTGTTTATGGCTGGGGTCCACCAGACTGGACGCTTGCCTTTGGTACAAAGAGTCTTTGTTTTGCTTGGGATTGCCTTATCCATGCAGTCCTGCAGGTGCTGGTAGAAGGCATTTGTAAGTGATTCAGCGGCTTGAGTATTGTTTTCCGCTGGCTCGGGGGCCTGAAAGGAGACCACACTAGTCTTTAGAAGTGTAAAGTCGGCTTTTGAGAAGTTCTTTACTTTGGTCTTTTTTATTTCAGGTGGGGGTGGGATGAGGACCTCCAGCGAGATTAGTTTGTGATCTGATCTCACCAGTGAGGGGTATACTTCCGGTGTTGAACATTGTGCTCCCATGTTCGTGATGATGAGATCAAGTATGTTATCTCCTCTTGTGGGGATGGTGACTAGTTGTTCCATGGCATTTGAGTTTATGGAACTTTTGGGCTAGGGTGTTTGGGCTTGAGTAGTGTTCCCAGTCTATATTAGGGTAATTGAAGTCACCTAGTATGATGGTGTTTGGTGATACATTTATCCCCTCTAGTGTTTTCAGGAAGGCCATGTGAGGTTCCTGAGTTTGTGAGGGTGGCCTGTAACATGCTACAATTTGCAGAGCAGTCTTGCCTATGGTTAATTGCACCTGGATGGTCACCGATGCATCGTGCGTTGCCACCAGTCTTGAGGTGTGGGTGTCCTTGATGAATATGGATACCCCCCTCCTTTCTTGGTATTGTCCGGATTTTGGGGCCGGAACGCATGATATGAGGTAAAACCTGATAGCGCTGGGGTGCTCTCAGGAGCCTTGAACCAGGTTTCTGTCACAGCACAGACATCGATGTTCTCCATACTGAGAAGGGCCCCGAGTGCGTGCATTTTGAGATTTAGACTTCTGGCATTGAGCAGCATTACCCTTAGTTATTTTCCTTTTTTGTGTTCTAGGGTGGTAGGTTTAGAATTTGAGCCTTGCCTAAAAGGCACTATGGGGTGGCAAGAGCCTTTGCCAATATCCGAATCCCAGGGTGACAGGTGCAAGCCGTCCCTTGCGAAGCAGCGTGGCTTGTCCAGCATGTCATCCCAGGCAGACAGATACTGGATCCCCTTTGAATGACACCAGTGTTTAAGCCAATTGTTAAAGCTGATCATCTTATCTCTGTATTGTGGCATCATTCTTGGTGAAGGTAGGATACTGCTCAAGGTCAGGGTCATACTTGCCTGGGCTACATAATCAGAGAGCTCCTCAATGTCTCTTTTCATGTAGTCCAAGGAGGTACGTCTCAGGTCGTTTACACCAGCGTGGACAATGACTGAGTCATATTTGTACCTGCTGTTGAGAGACCTGAGTGCTTGCGTTATGTGGCGGATTCTAGCGCCCGACAGGCAGCTTACTGTGACCTTCTCCTTACTCAGTCTGGTGAGCGGGACGTCAGTGTGTCTGACTATGGAGTCACCAATGACTAGTGTGTCTGGCATTGTGTTTGGCCTTAAGGGCTGTGACTGTTTGACACTCTGACTGTGAGGTCTATGTGTTGCAGGTGTTGTGTTCTGAGGTGGTGGTTGTTTGGGTGTCTGCTTTGGTGGCCTCTGCTGTTTAGGTAGATTTTTGATCAGAGCCTCCGAGTATGTCTTTGTGTGTTTATGTGTATGATTTGAGGTTGTAATGGTACTATGTGAGACTGGGTCTATAGTGTGTGCTGTAACCTTCTCCTCCTGACTGGTCTTGCCAGTCCTATGTTGAGAGAGCTCAGCCTCCAGTTTGGCCGTATAGTTGCATCTCTCGCATGTATTTGTGTTTTGTGGGAGGAGGAGAGGGTTGTCTGTGTACATGAGGCAATTGTAACATTGCCTCAATATTCCCAGGTTCACCAGCTGAGCAGGAGAGGACACTAGCAACTGATCCCTCGACATGCTAGAAGGATAGACAAAAACTTTAAAAAAAGATTCCGGGGGACGTGGGTGACCGAGAAATGGGGGGTTGCCTTTTTGGGGTACTATCTATGATAAGAGTGCCGTATCAAGGTAATAAGTACTGTAGGAGCAAGTGCTAGGTTTAACAGATAGAGAATAGTCTACTTGGAGTCAAGTAGAGATGATCTTTTAGTTATAGGATACGCTGATTTGATCAGTAGTATAGTTCGAGGAAGGTAGTTTTAAGGAAAATTTGAAGAGTGGACTTTAGGTAGCCGAATAGTTTAAACCTGCTTAACCGGCGCTGCCCTAGTGTGCAACAGTGGCAGCTCAGCTAACGCGTTTACAGCGTTTATACCAGGGGCTGGAAAAAGCTAGAAACTGGCCCAAAACGACCAATAAACTACTAGTTACTGGCTGAAACCTCACAAAACTGGACAAAAGGCAGCTCAATGCTTCCCACTCCCACTGGTAAGCAAGGTAACTTCCTCTCCCTCAAATAAGGCAAGGAAACAGTACACAGGAACTACAACCAAAGCCCAGGAATCAGCAACTCTGAAACTGGACTAAACTAGTAAAGCAGGAAAAACAAGAGATATTTTCTTTTTTTTCTTTTTTTTCACAAAACAGGCAGAAACAGGTACAGCAAACACTTATAAATGCTATGAATCAGCTACTACAGCGTACACAGAAGAATTTGCTACAAATACAGTCAAATAGTAACAAACAAGGATTCCAAGTGCAATATTAAGTTAAATGCAGTAAAAACAGCTTCAATGTAACAGAAAGGCAGGCGAAATACAGTCGCTAGGTATTCAGATGTGGAAAGCAACAAAAATATACTTAGTATCAAGAAAAGTCGCTTATTCAGCTCTCTGCAGCCTGGATTACTCTGCTGGCCCACGTGGAGTCTGTGCTGAGTAGGTACAAGCTGAAAACGCGTTTACAGCGTTTTATACCAGGGGCTGGAAAAGCTAGAAACTGGCCCACCACGCCCAATCCACTACTACCTCCTGGCTGGAACCTCACAAAACTGCCCAAAGGCCACCTCCATGCTTCCCACTCCCACTGGTAAGCAAGGAAACTTCGTCTGCCCCAAATAAGGCAAGGAAACAGTACACAGGAACTACAACCAAAGCCCAGGAATCAGCAACTCTGAAACTGGACTAAACTAGTAAAGCAGGAAAAACAAGAGATATTTTTTCTTTTTTCTTTTTTTCACAAAACAGGCAGAAACAGGTACAGCAAACACTTATAAATGCTATGAATCAGCTACTACAGCTTACACAGAAGAATTTGCTACAAATACAGTCAAATAGTAACAAACAAGGATTCCAAGTGCAATATTAAGTTAAATGCAGTAAAAACAGCTTCAATGTAACAGAAAGGCAGGCAAAATACAGTCGCTAGGTATTCAGATGTGGAAAGCAACAAAAATATACTTAGTATCAAGAAAAGTCGCTTATTCAGCTCTCTGCAGCCTGGATTACTCTGCTGGCCCACGTGGAGTCTGTGCTGAGTAGGTACAAGCTGAAAAAATAGAAGTTATGTTCTTACCATAACGTTCCATGTTAGTTGTCTTCTTCTCGCCTTCTTCTTGCTGGATGGGTTCGGAGCCGACCTCGGCTCCGACTCGGCCACTCTAAAAGCTCGAGAGTTGGTTCCACCGGCTCGAGGCTCCCCTTATATCCCACAATGCTAGGCGTGAGTTACCTCAGATCTCGTTTGTAAGCTAACCCCAGCTTATAATAGTATGAGAATAACTATAAACAAAGTCCACCTCTAACCAGGGAGAAAGAAGGGTGACCTATATCCTCATCCAGGAAATATGCACAACAGCATATGCCTAATAAAAGAGGTGGTAGAAAGAGAGGTCACAATCACAACTCCTCTAGGTCTGTCCAGGCCAGGGGGCAGGAGGGTGGGACGCAAGAAGAAGGCGAGAAGAAGACAACTAACATGGAACGTTATGGTAAGAACATAACTTCTATATGTTAAGTTGTCTATCTCGCCTTCATTCTTGCTGGATGGGACCGCGTCCCTAGCACCTTGTCCCGGGTGGCCTAACGGAACAGACTCCTGAGAACAGTGGAACCAAAGTTAGCTCTATGCCTAGAAGCTAAATCCAACTTATAATGAGAAATGAAAGTGTGAGGAGTAGCCCAAGTAGCCGCTGCACAAATGGTGTCAATAGGCAGTCTGTCTTGGAAGGCTAAAGAAGTAGCCAAAGCTCTGGTGGAATGGGCCTTAGGTTTATTAGGCAGCTTTTGGTGTCTAATTTCATATACAAGGGAAATCAGAGATGTTAGCCATCTAGATAATGATACCATTGAAACTGAAAGTCCCTTTCTGCCTTCTGCATAGGAGACAAACAGCTGGTCAGATTTTCTGAATTGTTTTGTTCTATCCAAATAGTACCTCAACTGACGATGAACATCTAGCCAGTGTAATTTTTGTTCAGACCTGTTGGAATATTCTGGAAAAAAGACAGGGAGGTCAATGCTTTGATTTAGATTTGACGTCGAGACTACCTTAGGCAAAAAGGACGGGTTCGCTCGTAAGGATACCCTGTCCTTATGAAACAATAGATAAGGAGGTCGACAGCTGAGTGCTTGAAGTTCTGAAACTCTTCTAGCTGAAGTAATAGCTACCAGAAAGAGAGTCTTCCATGATAGCAATTTTAAAGAACAGGAGGCTGCAGGTTCGAAAGGGGAAGAATCAAAGAAGTAAGAACTAAATTTAGGTCCCAAGGAGAAGGAGGATTTCTTATAGGAGGTCTGAGAAGAAAAACTCCTTTCAAAAAGGCTTTGCAAAGCTTGTGGGACATTAAGGCAGACTCAGAAATACCCACATGAAAATTAGAAATAGCTGCCAATTGAACTTTAAGAGTAGAGGGAGATGAACCTGCATGGAAGAGTTCAGCTAGAAAATCAAGGACTATTTGGATGGAAGCAGTGGAAGGATCTATGTCCCTTCCTTGAGCCCAATATGTGAAGCGTTTCCACTTACTCAAATAAATCTTCCGAGTGGAAGATTTATGGGAAGCTATCAAAATATCTCGAACGGAGTGAGATAATTGAGGAAGCCTGGCTAAGGTTGGAACTGGAGGAACCAAGCAGTGAGGTTCAGAGAGGGGAAGGAGCGATGTAACTGACCCGACTGATGGATCAAAAGATCTGGAACTAGGTCCAGATGCCAAGGTCGCTCCAATAGAAATTGATGTAGAAAGGGGAACCACACTTGTCGAGGCCAGTAAGGAGCAATGAGGATCAATGAGGCCTTCTGAGCGATAGCTTTCTGTATCACTTGAGAGATTAGTGGGAAGGGAGGAAATGCATACAGAAGTCCCCGGGGCCAAACTTGGACTAGAGCGTCTCTGCTGGGTTGGCCTGGTAAAGGGAATAGAGTGAAATAAACTCTGCACTTGCTGTTTTGGGGAGTAGCAAAAAGATCGCAGCAAGGCTGACCCCACTTGAGGAAAATTTCTCTCACAACAGAGTCTTTCAGAGACCATTCGTGAGGCATGAGGATAGCTCTGCTCAACTTGTCCGCGATTTAATTGGACTTCCCGGGGATGTGCGTTGCTATCAGAAACCGCTGAGAAGAAATCGCCCATTGCCACAATCTGAGTGCTTCTCGACACAGGGGGTAGGACCTGGTTCCGCCTTGTTTGTTGATGTACCACACTACAGACATATTGTCTGTCTGGATTGCAATCGTTCCCAAGGGAAGAGATTCTTGATTGGCTCGGAATGCGAAGAAAGGGGATAGAATAGCCTTCGGAAATGACGGACTGTACCCATTTGTCTTGAGTCAGGGATAGCCAGGCTTCTGGGTACAGTGACAATCTTCCCCCGACTGCCTCCGAAGGTGGGCAGTCGGGCAACACCTCAGGGATGCTGAAAGGGCTTATCAGAGAAGGCTTCTCGATTGCCCTGGTTCTGCGGAGCCCCCCTGCCTCGAGGGCGACGTCTACCATTGTTATTCCCGCCTCTGCCGGGGAAACGACTTTGTGCGTCAGGTGAAGTCCCTTGAGATTGTTTACGGAACCACATTTTCCCACTTTTCTGGCCTTTGGGGTAAGGCCTAGAAGGAGTAGAAAAACGGACTCCGACGGCAGAAAGAGTCTTGCCATCAGTCTCGCACCTAGTCAAGGTTTCTTTCACTTGAGGACCAAAGAGAGATGATCCATCAAACGGGGAATTAGTGAAAGACGTCTTGAAGGGGTCCGCAAAATTGCATAGCCGCATCCAGGCATGCCTACGTAAGGCCACACCCGTCCCTGCGGCCCTACTCACTCCATCAGCCGCATAAGAAAGGAGGCGCATGGAGGAGTTGGCTATGGAGTTAAGGGTAGCCAGCTGAGTGTTCATCTTATCTTGAAAACCCGCAGCTGTAGGGTCCTTCAACATGTCACTCGCTTCTTTAATCAAGTCCCTTTGAAGACGAGTAAAATGGCACAGGTAGTTCAGCGAACGCATAGCAAATGTCGCTGACGAGAACATCCGCTTCCCGTACCTGTCCATGGACCTAGATTCCTTGTTAGGTGGATGGACAGGTACTGAAGGATCAGCTAGTTCCTTCTTAGTGGCAGCAGCTACCACCATAGCATCCACAGAGACTCCTTTTGTCAAGAACTGTTTGTCTGCTGGTGCCGTTATGAATTTTGAGGGTCTCCTGGGATTGGGGTCCACTGAATCAGGAGCCGTCCATGCCTTTTAGCTACCACCTGCATGAGGGGTCAAGGGGAGACACCCAGGAGGTGGAAGGACGAGAGCCAAACGCCTCAAGGTACACAGATTCATCCTCCGAAGGGTTGAGGGCTGGCCAATTTCCCTCTGTTTGAGGATTTCGAGAATGTCTGCAAAGAGACATCTTCAGAAGGGGAATGGGGAACCCTCGAATCATCTAAATCTGTGTCAGATGTGATGGACTCAGGTGAGTCAATGTGTTTCCTCTTACACTTCCTCTTTCGAGGGGGCTCTTCTGCCAAATCAGGAGAGGCCTCGGAAGAGGATGAAATCCCACAGGGGTTCCTGAGGAGCTGGCTCTCTGCGGTCCGGGATGAGGGAGTGAGTCGACTTGACCTGAGGCACCGTGGGGAGGGGCGGACGGAGCTGACTGTGGAGTAGAGCCAGGCTCTAACACACTCCGCATGACCTCGAACGCACCCCTGTCAGGCAAAGCCAGAGGTCCCCGCCCGAGAAGCTGAGAACCTCCCTCGGCACCGACAGTGATGGCTCCGAGGCGATGTCGGAGCCGAACTCACCAGCCCGAAGCTCCAAGAGGAAGAGTGGGGTCGGACAAGGGTCCGATGCCACTCACCCCTCGAGCCGACGAGGAAGTTCGGCGCCGAGATTCTTCGAAGAAGAAATCGAGCCGGCAGCGGGCCGAAGACATCTGTATCGGCTCCACGCTACCACAGTCTCGGTTCAACGCCCGGCTCCGAGCTCAGGAGTCGGGGGAGGAACATATTGATGGACAGGGGCAGGCATCGACTGATGAGTCGGGCTCTGAAGCATTTGGGCCAGTGCCTCGGACTTGAGAAGTTGACTCACTACCCTCTGAAGGTCATGATCCGATAGCCTCGATGACCTAGAGGAGTGAGATTTATGGCTCCGTTCAAACAGCAGAGGAGATGCTGGAGCCGAATGAACGGAGCCAAGGGATGGTGACCTAGATCTCTTCCTAGATGTCGGCTCCGAAGGTCTGGTCGGAGCCGACAAGGAATTTACTACCTCGGCTCCAGCCGGAGCCGAGGAACCACAAGCTGTAGACTCATCGGCTCCAGCGAGCCGATGCAGACATAGGTTTTGTAGCTTTAGGTCTCGGCTCAGTAGCTGGAGCCGAGGACCTAGAAGCCTTAGAGGGCTTCCCAGAGACAGAAAGGGAATCCTCAGGCTTAAGTAGACCCCTTAGGATCAACTTGTTCTTTCTTTCCTGCAGGACCCTGGGGCTGAAGCCGTGGCATACAGCACAGGAGTCCTGCAGGTGCAAAGGCCCCAGGCAGTAAACACAAGAAGTGTGACCGTCTGTCAGAGACATTTTCTGACAGCACGCATCACACTTCTTGAAGCCTGAGACCTTTGTGTCTTTAGACATCCTAAACAAGAAAGTGTAACCACACACACCCAGTCAGACACACTGATTACACTAATCTTATTTTAAAACTCAAAAATAAAACAATTAACTAAAGTTTTAATTAAGAGTAACAGACACACACCACTAGGGAATGGGGAAAGACCAGAAGGCCCGAGAGAGAACTTTAAGTTCTTGTGGGAAAAAAACAGGATTTTCCGAAAAACAGAAGTAGAAATCCACTAAACTAAGGGAAAAGTAGTTAAACTTAAAAATATAGGGGTTTAAGTATTCTAATTTTTACAGAAATACACTTACCAACAAGCCGGTAGAAAAAACCAACACCTCGATCGCTGTAGCGGCAAACGAGATCTGAGGTAACTCACGCCTAGCATTGTGAGATATAAGGGGAGCCTCGAGCCGGTGGAACCAACTCTCGAGCTTTTAGAGTGGCCGAGTCGGAGCCGAGGTCGGCTCCGAACCCATCCAGCAAGAATGAAGGCGAGATAGACAACTTAACATCGCGCGTTTACCGCGTTTTATACCAGGGGGCTGGAAAAAGCTAGAAACTGGCCCAAAACGACCAATAAACTACTAGTTACTGGCTGAAACCTCACAAAACTGGACAAAAGGCAGCTCAATGCTTCCCACTCCCACTGGTAAGCAAGGTAACTTCCTCTCCCCCAAATAAGGCAAGGAAACAGTACACAGGAACTACAACCAAAGCCCAGGAATCAGCAACTCTGAAACTGGACTAAACTAGTAAAGCAGGAAAAACAAGAGATATTTTTTCTTTTTTTTCACAAAACAGGCAGAAACAGGTACAGCAAACACTTATAAATGCTATGAATCAGCTACTACAGCTTACACAGAATAATTTGCTACAAATACAGTCAAATAGTAACAAACAAGGATTCCAAGTGCAATATTAAGTTAAATGCAGTAAAAACACCTTCAATGTAACAGAAAGGCAGGCGAAATACAGTCGCTAGGTATTCAGATGTGGAAAGCAACAAAAAATATACTTAGTATCAAGAAAAGTCGCTTATTCAGCTCTCTGCAGCCTGGATTACTCTGCTGGCCCACGTGGAGTCTGTGCTGAGTACTTGCCCTTCTTACGTTTAGGGGGCTCAACCTCAGGACAACAGGCAGACGTCATCATGCGATAAGAAGAAGATGGCTAACTAAAATGCCTAGCTAAGATTTCGGCCCTATGCCTAATAGTCCTAGAATTAAAACAGGCACAGAAATGACAACTAGGGACATCGTGATCTGGGCCTAGACAGGTGATGCACAAAATATGAAAGTCTCAGTGTGAGATTTGCTTACCACAGTGGAGACAACTGTTAACATTCTCTGACACGAGTTAAAGCAAGAAAGAAAGTGCTCCAACAGGGAACTTAGCTTAAGACACCTCTCTCTGGTGCAGACAAACTGACGCACTGAAACACTTCTTTGGGTTCTAATGGCAAGAAAATACTGATGTCATGGCATCAACTGGCTCCTTTTATACCCCAGCATGCTGATGTCAAGGTAGGGCATCCTAGAACCTTAGGAGGAGGGAAAGTTTTACTCTGGTAGTCGGGCCAGCCAAGGGCTTCCACAGCAGGAAATCCCACAAGGCAGGGCTGCAACAGTGAAACAAGAAGAACTTACAATTCCATCTACTTTGAAGGCAAAAACTTTAAGCAGATGAAACGGGTGGCCATGGCATCCCCTTCTGCCACAGTGTTTGCTAACATTATTTTATGGTTTTAGGAAACAAGATATATTTTTGGTTCGGAATTTATGAAGTCAGTATATATAGATATTACAAATACCTGGATGGCATCATGATTTTATAGGATGATGAAATTGCCAAAATATATCAGTTCATGCAATAATACATCAACATCTTTTTTGGTGTTTGCCCGCATGACTGACCTTGACCTTTGTAATTACTTAGATGTGCATTTGTACATGAACTTGAGATACAAGGCTTAAATCTTCAATTTATAGAAAGCCAACTTACTCTAACAGTTTTTGCACTATGTTAACAGCCATCCTTTTTGGCAAAAAAAAGAAATTGGTCAAGGGTCAAATGATTAGGCTGTCCAGGTTAGTTACTGACAAAGAAACATTTCACACAGAGTTAAACATTAAGAAGTTGTTTTTACAAATAAATTATCCTAATCGGCTTACTGACAAAATTATACCTCTGTCATACACTGCAGATGTACTCATTATTCCCAACTTTTACTTCACCTAGAGGCTATGAAGGACATAGCTAAGGTAGACACTAACCACAACATGACCTTGGTACTAACTTATGATGACAATTTTGTAAGAATTAAATTTATAGTGGAAAGGAATTGGAGAGGGGTAACTGAGGCTTTCAACCTGACTAAAGCTATGCAAATCTTCAGGAATAGTATACAAGAAAGGCAAGAATATTAAGAGCTTACTGGAGAAAAGTAAAAAAGGAAATGGTTGGCAAAAGGGGAATTATGAGGCAGTGTGGTTTTCTGCAAACAATGTAGGTTTGCTTGCGAAACAACTAACATTAACATAGGGAACTATCCAAAGGCCCAAGGGAATGACTTAGCACCCGGTTCTCCATGAACGTGCGGTACACTCCTGGAGAAAGACGCCCCCTTTCCGTCTGCGCTCTGACCCAGTGACGAGCGGCACTCCGACGACCTTGCAGCCAGCTATCCCTGGCCAACCGGAGATCCGCGGCGCTAAATAAACTCTGCCGTGTTTTGAACCCAAGCCCATCACACCTGCAGCACACTGCATTAATCCACAACACCACGCAACTATACAATTGTAGTATCAAAGACTTGTTTGTCCTGTATGGTCTTTTAGATAGGGAAGATGGAAAAGAATATAAGGAAGAGAATATATCAGCATACACATGTGATCAAAAAGAAAGATTTTACCAATGCACCAAGTAAAAAAGCATCTGAGTGTCTGAATTTCAAAAAATTAGAAGTTATGTACCTACCATAACGTTCCATGTTAGTTGTCTTCTCTCGCCTTCTTTCTTGCTGGATGGGTTCGGAGCCGATCCTCGGCTCCACTGCACTTGCTTTAGCTTGAGAACTCCTTTTACCAGCTCGAGGCAACCCTATATCCCATGATGCAAGGAGGAACTACCTCAGATCTCGTTTGGTAGCTAACCTACCCTGCTAAGGACTAACCTAACATAATTAGGAAAACAAGGTCATAATAAGAGTCCTCATACGAAGGCTCAGGAGGAAAACAACCTGATAGGAACTCTTCAAGATCTGTCCAGGCCAGGGGGAAGGAGGGAGGGACGCAAGAAAGAAGGCGAGAGAAGACAACATGGAACGTTATGGTAGGTACATAACTTCTAAATGTTAAGTTGTCAATCTCGCCTTCATTCTTGCTGGATGGGACCGCGTCCCTAGCACCTGTATCCCGGGTGGCTCAATGGAACAGACTCTTGAGAACTGTGGAACCAAAACTGGCCCTGTCTCTGGAGGCCAAGTCTAACTTGTAATGAGAGACAAAGGTATGAGGCGTGGCCCAAGTAGCTGCTGCACAAATGGTATCAATGGGTAGTCTATCCTGAAAGGCTGCAGAAGTGGATAGACTCCTGGTTGAGTGTGCTTTTGGTTTAGAAGATAGCTGCTTGCCTCTGAGAGAGTACACATAGGAAATGGTGGAAGTCAACCATCTGGATAAGGTCACTTTAGAAACTGGAAGACCTATCCTGTTTTCTGCATAGGAGACAAATAATTGGTCCAATTTCCTGAATTGTTTAGTTCTATGCAAATAGTACCTGAGCTGACGATGGACATCCAAAAATGAAGCTTCTGTTCAGCTCTGTCGGAATAGTTTGGGAAAAAGACTGGTAGATCTATAGATTGGTTAATATTGGTTTGAGACACAACTTTGGGGAGAAAGGACGGGTTCGTTCTTAAGGATACCCTGTCCTTATGAAAACCAAGTAAGGGGAACGAATGCAGAGAGCTTGAATCTCGGAAACCCTTCTTGCTGAAGTGACAGCCAGTAAGAATATAGTTTTCCAGGTCAATAACTTCAAAGAACATGAAGCAGACGGTTCGAAGGGAGGTAGCATCAAGGATGCCAACATTAAATTTAGATCCCATTGCGGAGGAGGATGCTTTATAGGCGGCTTTAGGAGAAAAACTCCTCTCAGAAAGGCCTTGCATAATCTATGAGACATAATGTTATTATCATGCAAGCCAACATGATACTTGGAAATAGCAGCCAGTTGAACTTTAACTGTAGATGAAGAGGATCCTGAATGAAAAACTTCAGCCAGGAAATCTAAAACAGAATGTACAGGAGCAGTAAAGGGATCAATATTCCTGGAATTTGCCCAAATAGAAAAACGTCGCCACTTGCTAGCATAAACAGTCCTAGTGGACGACTTTAAAGAAGACACTAAGATGTCTCTGACTGAGTCAGAGATCATCGGTAGCCTGGCTAAGGAAGGAAGTGGAGCAACCAAGCAGTGAGGTTGAGAGAATGAATGGCCCGGTGCTGCTGACCCGACTGGTGGATCAAGAGATCCGGAACTGGGTCCAGATGCCAGGGCTGCACCAGGAGGTGACGATGCAGAGACGGAAACCAAATCTGTCGAGGCCAATAAGGGGCAATGAGAATCAACTTGGCCCTCAAAACGGTGGCTTTCTGAATGACTTGTGGAATCAAGGGAAAAGGAGGAAAAGCGTACAGAAGTCCCCGGGCCAATCCTGGGTTAGAGAGTCTCTCAGGGGTTGGCCTGGAAGGGAAAGAGGGTGAAAAAATCGGGCACTTGTTGTTTTGAGGAGTAGCAAAAAGATCGCAACAAGGAGTGCCCCACTTCAGAAAAATCTGATCCACTACAGATTGATTGAGAGACCACTCGTGAGGCATCAGAATGGATCTGCTCAGCCTGTCCGCCAAGAGGTTGGACCTGCCGGGGATGTGCGTTGCTAACAGAAACCGATGAGAGGAGATTGCCCATTGCCAAAGTCTGAGAGCTTCTCGACACAACGGATAGGACCTGGTCCCGCCCTGCTTGTTGATGTACCAGACCACGGACATGTTGTCCGTTTGTACTGCAATAGTCCCCGTGGGAAGAAAGTCATTGAGGGCCTGCAACGTTAAAAGCACCGCTCTCATCTCCAGGACATTTATGTGCAGATGGTATTCTATGGGTTGCCACGTCCCGTGGTCCATCCTGCCCTGATAATGCCCCCCCCCACCCGATCAGAGAGGCATCCGTAGTAACTGTGGCAACTGGAAGAGGGGGAACAAAGGGTCGGCCCTGATGAAGAAGAGGGGAAGATATCCACCAATTCAGATGAGTTCTGCACGACTGTGTGACTAAGATTTCGTGCCTCATCGGGAGACTGTGGTACGACCACTGAGTGAATAGCATCCACTGCAGAAGACGCATGTGGAAGCGAGCCAGTGGTAGAAGAACAATGGCCGCAGCCATAAGACCTAGAACCTTCAGTATAAATCTGGCTTTGACCTTGCTGCTCTGCAATAGAATCCGAACGAATTTTTGGATGTCCAGAATTCTTTGATCTGTTAGTCTGGCTAACATTTTGACGGTGTTTAATTCTGCCTATAAAGGTGATAGATTGGCAAGGCAGAGAAGATTTTTCAAATTTACTGAAATTCCCAAACTCCTGCAAAGCTGCAGAGTGTAGTCTCTGGTCTGAAGAAGCTGACACCTGGTGGTGGCGGAGAGGAGCCAGTCGTCCAAATAAGGAAACACCTGGAATCCTTGACGTCTCAGATGAGCTGTGACCACTGCCATGCATTTGGTAAACACTCTGGGGGCTGAAGTGAGGCCAAAGGGCAGGGCTCTGAATTGGTAATGACTGGTCCCTAGCCAGCGGAGAAACCTTCTGGAGCGCCTGTGAATTTTTATGTGATAGTACGCGTCCTGAAGGTCTATAGAGCACATCCAGTTGTCCTTGCCCAGAAAGGGCAGAATGGACTGAAGCGTGACCATCCGGAATCTTGCCTTCTTGACAAATCTGTTTAGACTGCTCAGGTCTAATATTGGTCTCCCATCTCCCGTCCTTTTGGGGACCAAAAAGAATCTCAGTAGACGCCGGATCCTACCTGGTCTGCCGGCACAGTCTGGACGGCTCTTTTTCCTAGGAGCTTTGAAACCTCCTGTTCTGCCAAATCCCTTTGACCGAGTGAGATGTCTGGAAGGGATTGTTGAGGTACGGGATACCTTTCGAAGGGGATTTTGTAACCCTCGGATATGATCGACTGTACTCACATATCTTGTGAGAGGGAATGCCAGGCTACTGGGTACAGCGAAATCCTTCCCCCGACTGCCTCCAAGGGTGGACAGTCGGGCAACACCTCAGGGATGCTGAAAGGGCTTCTCAGGAAGAGACTCCCTGTTGCCCTGGTTCTGAGGACCCCCCCTGACTCTAGGGCGGCGTCTATTATTGTTACCCCCTCTGCCTCTGGGGGTAAACTGACCACGTGTGTCCGGTGTAGCTCCTTGGGCTTTATGAACCACATCTTCCCTCCCTTCTGACCCTTGGGATATGGTCTAGAAGGGGTGGAAAATGGACTCCAACGGCAGAAAGAGTTTTACCATCCTGCTCACACCTGGTCAAGGTATCCTTCACCTGAGGTCCAACAAAGCCGAACCATCAAAGGGGTATTGGTGAAGGACGCCTTAAAGGGGTCCGCAAAATTACAAAGCCGCATCCAGGCTTGGCGTCTAAGAGCAACTCCTGTGCCTGCGGCCCTGCTCGCTCCATCGGCCGCATAGGATATGAGCCGCATGGAGGAGTTGGATAAGGAATTCAGGATTGCTAGCTGTGAGGCAATCTTTTCTTGAGCCCCAGCAGCAGAAGGATCCTGGACCACTTCACCCAGTTCCTTGAGAATATCTCTTTGAAGCCTGGTGAAGTGACAAAGGTAGTTCAGCGAACGCATAGCAAAGGTCGCTGAAGAAAACATCCGCTTTCCATACCTGTCCATGGTCCTAGAATCCTTGTTAGGAGGATGGACAGGTACTGAAGGATCCGCCAGTTCCTTCTTAGTGGCCGCCACCACCATAGCATCCACAGAGACGCCCTTGGAAAGAAACTGTTTGTCCGTAGGTGCCGTAATAAACTTGGATGGTCTCCTGGGGACAGGTTCCACAGAATCTGGAGCCGCCCACGCCTTCCGAGCCACTACCTGCATAAGTGGGTCGAAGGCGGAGACACCCAGGAGGTGGAGGTCGGGATCCAAAGCCTCCAGGTATACCGACTCATCCTCGGAGGGATCAATGGATGGCCAATTCCCCCTCTGTTTGAGGAGCTCAAGGATGTCTGAAAAGGAGACATCCTCAGAGGGGGATCGTGGGGAACCCTCCGACTGATCTAAGTCAGTATCAGATGTAGTAGACTCGGGGGAGTCTGTGTGTTTCCTCTTACACGTCCTCTTCCGAGGGGGTTCACCTGCCGGATCAGGAGAAACTTCGGAAGAGGAGGAAATTCCCAATGGGGAAACCTGGGGCGATGGATCCCTGGGCCTGAGAGCAAGAGGCTGGCAAGAGGTGTCTACAGGCACCGAAGAGTGAGGAGCTAGAGGGATGGACCGTTGACCTGGCTCAGTAGCCAGGACACTCCTCATCACCTCAAAGGCTCCCCTCCCCGGGAGACCGGAATATCCCCGATCCGAGGATACAGGAATTCCCGGCTCCACTGAGAGGGAAGGCTCCGAGGCCGATGTCGGTGCCGAGCTTACCAAAGCCGAAGCCCCGAGAGGGAGAGCGGGGTCGGACAAGGGTCCGATGCCACTAGCCCCCTCGGAGCCGACAAGGAAAACCCGACGACCGGATCCCTCCAAGGAAGGCCTCAAGGAGGAGATCAGAGCCGAGGACGACGGAGCCGAAGGATGTATCAGCTCCGGCACCGAAACAGTCGCAGTCCCGAGAAGCTCCGGCTCCGAACTCTGGTGTGGAGTCGGAGGAGGAAGTTCAAGGGGTGAAACAATAGCCGAAGTCTGCTGAGACGGGCTATGGAGCATTTGGGCCAATGCCTGCGACTTCAACAGCCTGCTTACCACCCTCTCTAAGTAGTGGTCAGACAGCCTGGAAGATCTCGAAGATCGGCTCCGATGGCTCCGCTCCGACAAAAGAGGAGACCCGGGCCGAGTGGATACTCTGCAACAAAGGGGACCGAGATCTCTTCGGGACTAAGTCATCGGAGCCGAAGTCCCTGAATTCCAGATGGAGCGAAGGTTTCGGCTCGATGCTGGATAAGGTGTCGGCTCCAGCCCGAGCCGGCAAGGGCACAGTAGACCGGGTGTCGGAACCAATCGGTGCCGTAACCCCTACTTTGGAAGCAGATAGATCGGTTCCAGCCGGGCGATCTCGGCTCGACGAGCCGGAGCCACCGGAGGAGGCTTGGATACTGTAGCCTGAACCTTCGATGGCTTAGAAGGTTTACCAGACCCTGTTTTAGAGGGAGAACCTTCTGGCTTAAGTAAGCCATGGAGGATCAAATTATTCCTCCGTTCCTGCAGGACTCTCTGGCTAAAAGAGTGACACAAATCACAGGAGTCCTGCAGGTGCAAAGGCCCCAGGCAGTAAACACAAGAAGTGTGACCGTCTGTCAGAGACATTTTCTGACAGCACGAGTCACACTTCTTGAAGCCTGAGACCTTGCCTTCCTTTGACATAGTTCTAAGGAAGAAAGTCAAACACACACCCCAACAAACACACAATTAATCCCCAATACACAGACACACAGGAAGGGATTAACCAATGGGGTCTAGGCCTAACTTAACTGTTTTAGAAATATAACAGAATTTAAAACTTTTTTACTAAAAGGGAATAGGGTGGGTAGTAGACACACTACACACTATGAAAGGGGAAAAAAAAAAAGGGGAAATAAATCCCTAACTAAGCTTGTTTTTGACAAAAAACAACTTACCTCAGCTGGCAAAGGAGACCTCTTTCGCTAAGCGGCAAACGAGATCTGAGGTAGTTCCGCCTTGCATCATGGGATATAAGGTTGCCTCGAGCTGGTAAAAGGAGTTCTCAAGCTAAAGCAAGTGCCGAGTCGGAGCCGAGGATCGGCTCCGAACCCATCCAGCAAGAATGAAGGCGAGATTGACAACTTAACATTTTGTTTTTGTGTTTTGAAAAACGTTGATAGTAACGTGAGGGGTGGAAATTGGTCAGCCTATCTGGAATACATGGAACTGTATTGGCATGATTTATTGAATGCTACACAACCCCCAGAAATTAATAACAAGACTTCCATACCCAGTCTGCTAACACTTAGAGCAGACAAACTTTGAATGTATTTATTTTTATTCTTGTTGTTTGTAAGATTGCACATATTTTTTATAACTTTTAGTTATGTACTCACCATAACTTCAGATGTTTGGGATCCATCTCGCCTACATTCTGAATGATGGGTTCGGAGCCGATCCCTCGGCTCCGACTCGGCACGCTTATGCTATAGAGCGAGGCCTCTAATTGGCTGAGCTATCTTTATCCCAGGATGCACCACCACTAATCCCCCAGATCTTGTTTGTCCGCATTCATGCACACATGCACAGCTTGTTTATATAACATTGTTAGATGTTTCAAGATGAAACAACAGGATTCAGACCTTCTGATATCCTCTGATCTCCTAGGAAGGGGGAAGGAGGGTGGGTTATTAGGAATGTAGGCAAGATGGATCCCAAACATCTGAAGTTATGGTGAGTACATAACTAAAAGATGTTATGTGATCCTATCTCGCCTACATTCTGAATGATGGGACAGCGTCCCTAGCACCTAAATCCCGGGTGGCTCATTGGAAAACACTCCTGAGCACTGTGGAACCAAATGAAGCTCGTCCTCTAGATGCCACATCTAATTTGTAGTGAGAAATGAAGGTATGCGGGGAAGACCATGTAGCCGCAGCACAAATGTCACTAATAGCAAGCTTAGAATGAAATGCTACCAAAGTAGCCATAGCCCTTGTAGAATGAGCCTTGATAGAGGTGGAAAGCTCCTTGTTAGAAAAAACATAAGCTTGAGTAATACAATCCCTGATCCATTTGGCAATAGTGACCTTTGTGACCGCGTTGCCCAATTTGTTTTCTGCAAAGGACACAAACAACTGATCTGTATTCCTTGATTGTTTGGTCCTATCCAAATAAAAATGTAACTGCCTGTGGACATCTAGTGTGTGGAAAATAAATTCCGCTTTATTGGAATATTTTGGGCAAAAAACTGGGAGCTCTAATGACTGTTGCAAGCATAAAGTAGAACAGACTTTAGGAACAAAAGAAGGATTTGGTCTGAGGGAAACTCTGTCTGTATGAAAAACCAAATACGGAGGTTTTACTGATAAAGCTTGAAGTTCTGAAACCCTTCTGGCTGAAGTAATTGCCACTAGGAAAGCTGTCTTCCGTGATAGAAACTTTAAATCACAGGTAGCTGCCGGTTCAAAGGGGGAAGAAGTCAAGGCATGTAATACTATATCGAGATCCCAAGGAGGTGCAGGATGAGAAACTGGAGGTCTTAATAGAGCAGCACCTTTCAAGAAGGTCTTACACAACCTGTTGCTCATTAATGGTGGGTCTATGGATTCATGAAAATTAGAAATTGCTGCCAATTGTACTTTGATGGTAGAAACAGAAGAGCCTTGGTTGAAAAGAAAGGTTAGGAACTTGAGTACTTCTGCTACGGGGGTTGAAATAGGGTCCAGGCCCCGGAGTTGAGCCCATATAGCAAATCTTTTCCATTTGCTAGAATAAAGTTTCTTCGTAGCCGACTTGTGGGCTGAAGACAATATGTGCACTACATCTGGGTCTAGTGCATGTCTCCTGACTATGGTTGGAAGAGGAGGAGCCAGGCCGTCAATCTTAATGTGTGTAGGGACTGGTGTAGTAGTCCCGACTGATGAATCAGTAGGTCTGGGACCTGGTCCAGGAACCATGGACCTTCCAGAGCATGTTTCCGAAGAAAGGGAAACCAGACTTGACGAGGCCAGTAAGGAGCAATTAAGATCATCTTGCTCCCTAAGAGAGAAGCCTTCTGAATTACCTTGGGTAGGAGAGGAACTGGAGGGAAGGCATAAAGCAGACTGGTGGGCCAAGGATGGACTAACGCGTCCATAGGGCTCTTCCCCGGAGCCGGGGTTAGGGAGAAAAAATCTTCGCACTTCGCATTTAGAGGAGTCGCGAAGAGGTTGCAGCGCGGAACTCCCCATTCGCTGAAAATCTGCCTTGTAATATTCATGTTCAGAAACCATTCGTGTGGAGAGAGAATGGTCCTGCTCAACCTGTCGGCTATGACATTGGATTTGCCCGGTATGTGAGTAGCCACTAGGAAGCGTTTGGTTGAGATTGCCCATTCCCAGACCCTCATCGCTTCTCTGCAAAGAGGATAGGATCTGGTCCCTCCCTGCTTGTTCAGGTAGCAGACAACTGACATGTTGTCCGAGTGAACAGCAATTACGCCCTGAGGGAGGTAACAGTGAAGGGCCTGAAGGGACAGGAGTACTGCCCTAATTTCTAGAATGTTGATGTGGAGAGAGGTCTCTTCCGGATGCCATTTGCCCTGGACTGACCTGCCCAGGGAATGCCCCCCCACCCCGTCTGGGAGGCGTCCGTGGTCAAAGTGGCCGCCGGAGGAGGAAGAACAAAGGGTCGTCCCTGATCCAAATTGGAGGACACTAGCCACCAGCGAAGGTCCCGCCTGCAAGATTCTGTGATCCAAATTAGATGATTGAGAGGGAGTTCCTGAAAGGACCACTGAGTTGAAAGAAGCCATTGGAGGATTCTCATATGTAACTTTGCCAAGGGAACTAGCAGAACTGTGGCAGACATCGATCCCAAAAGTTGCATGACCATTCTGGCTGGGGCTTTGGACCTGGGGAGTAAGGCTCGAACCTGATTTTGTATGATTTGAATTCTGTCTGCAGGTAGACAGACCCGCATCTGGTTTGAATCTATCTCTGCCCCTATGAATCTTATTCTTTGAGATGGCCGTAACACAGACTTTGGCCAATTGAAGGTGATTCCGAGGGAATTGCCCAGTGATGTTGTGGCTTGCAGGCTCCGTAGAAGTAGATGCTTGGAGGTGGCAGTTAGAAGCCAGTCGTCTAGGTACGGAAACACCTGGAATCCTAGACTCCTCAAGTGAGCAGTCACTACTGCCAAGCATTTGGTGAACACCCTGGGGGCTGTGGTGAGACCAAAGGGCAGCGTACGGAACTGAAAATGACTGCTTCCTAGGCTAAAGCGCAAGTGTCTCCTGGACGTTTGATGTATTTTGATATGGTAATACGCGTCCTTGAGGTCTATGGAGCACATCCAAACACCTTTCTCCAACAACGGAAGAATGGTTTGTAAAGTGACCATTCAGAACTTGGACTTCTTGACTGAACGGTTTAGGTTGCTTAGGTCCAAAATGGGCCTCAAGTCCCCAGTCTTTTTTGGCACTAAAAAGAATCTTGAGTAAGTCCCTAATCCGATCTGGTCTGCGGGGACCGGTTGGATGGCTCCTTTGCAGCAGTTTTGAAATTTCTATGGCTGCGGTATCCCGTTGACTGGGTGGCGGGTCCGGGATTCTTTTGGACTGAGGGGGGGGGCGACAGAATGGGATGGAGTAACCTCCGGCGATAATTCGAAGCACCCATCGGTCCTGAGTGATGCCTTTCCAGGCCTTTAGGTGCTTCGAAAAACGACCCCCGACTGGCTCCGGAGCAGCACAGTCGGGCAATCCCTCAGGGACTATGAAAGGTTGAAGAGCCACGAAAGGACTCGCGGCCTCCAGTATTGCGGGGGCCTCTGCCGCCTCTGGGACGGCATCTTCCTGATGAATTTCCCCCTCCTCTGCCTCTGGAGGGGGAACCTTCCTGCTGGGAGGGGTAAGACTTCTGCGATCTCCGGAACCACATCTTCCCCCCTCTTTTAGCCTTGGGATAAGGTCGAAAGGGAGTGGAAAATCGTGCCCCTACGGCAGTCAGAGTCTTACCCTCCTGCTCACAGCGGGTAAGAGTGTTTTTCACCTTGGGCCCAAACAGGGAGGACCCATCAAAGGCGTCGCGAATGAAGACTTGAAGGCCTCAGCGAAATGACACAGGCGGAGCCAGGCTTGTCTCCTTAGAGCAATGCCTGTACCCGCCGCTCTACTCGCCTTCGGCGCATACGAGATGAGCCTCATGGACGAGTTCGAAATGGATGACATTGTAGCCAGCTGAGAACCAACCGTCTGGGCCAGCTCCTCAGGCAGGTTACCTAGGAGGGTATCGGACAATTCCTTAATCAGATCCCTCTGGAATCTCGTGAAGTGCGTTAGGTAGTTCAGAGACCTCAAGGTAAAGGCCGCTGAACTTAGGGTGCGCTTGCCGTACCGATCCATGCTCCTAGACTCCTTATTAGGAGGATGGACAGACGTAGAAGCCTCTGCTACATCCTGCTGCGTAGCAGATGCCACCACCATAGCATCCACAGCCACACCTTTCGTGAGGAACTCTCTATCTGGGGGTGCTGAAAGAAATTTGTTTGGACAAGCGGGCACTGGTTCCACAGAGACCGGGTGTTCCCACGCCCTTCGACAGATCAAATCCAAGAGCTCGTCGAAGGGCGGAGACACCCAGGAGGCGGAAGGCTGAGCCCCAAAGGCCTTCAGGAACACCGACTCATCAGCAGAGGGAGGTTTGGACTGCCAGCCGCCTCGTTGTTTTAGGGCTTCTAGGATGTCTGCAAAGGAGACATCATCCGAGGACGACTTGGGGGACCCCTCTGCATCATCGAGATCGGTGTCAGATGTCAAAGACTCGTCGGGGGAGTCAACGTGCTTCCTCTTGCACGTTTTCTTCCTGGGAGGTTCTTCCGAAGAGGCTTCAGAAGGACCTCCAGGAGGGGGAGAAACCCCAGCGGGGGTAACCTGAGGCCCAGGGGCTCCGTTGTCTGCGGACAGGGGGATTGCCAATGACCCAGTCTCCAAATGTAGGGAAGGAGCTGGGGAAACTGTGGAGGTAGCCAATGAAGATTTGGCTAGAGCACTCCTCATAGCCCTGAAGGCGGGACCACCAGAATCCTGGGAAGGTCCCCCCTCCGTGGCCACGACAGTGGACGGTACTCACGCCGCCGACGCACCAAGAGGGAGACTTGGGACCGAAAGCATCAATCCCGAAGCCTCCCCCCCAGGGCCGAAGGAAGAAGTCCGTGCACTGAACTCCGACCCGAGAGCCGGAGTCGGAGCAAGGGTCGGGCCTGACCCTAACACCTCCACTGGTTCCACCAACACCTGCTCCAACGGTGCCGAAGCTGTTGGAGGAGGAAGTTCAAGAGGGAAGTGGACCATCGGCTCCGAAGCCAACTGGGCTGGAGCCGAAACCATCTTTTGGAACACCGGAGACTGGAAGAGTCGAAGGAGTACCCTGTCGATGTCCGAATCAGACATCCTGGAAGATCTCGAGGATACCAATCGGGCCCGAACCGATTTCTCCATCAGCTCCGAAGGGCTCGGGGACCGGCTCCGAAAGGACTCCACAATTATCGGCTCCGAGGAAACCTTCAAGGAAATTTCCCTCGGCACCGATAAGGACTTCGGCTCCGAGGGGGAAGTGTCTGAGCTGATGACCCTTATCGGCTCCAATATCAGTGGAGCCGATGAGGGTGACCCACCTCTCGATGCTCCAGACCTCGGCACCGAAACCAGAGGGGTCGAGGTAGGAGGCATCGAGGCAGACCGTTCTGACCTCGGCTCCGAAGTCCATGGAGCCGATGGAGAAGTCTGCTTTCCTTTTTTAGCCGTCGGTTCCGACTGACTGGTCGGAGCCGGCGCTTTCCTCTTCTTAGAAGGAGACGGAGAGGAAGATAAAGCCTCCTCGAAAGAAGGCTTGATTAATCCTTTAAGGATTAATTTGTTTTTCCTCTCCTGGAGGACTCGAGAGGAAAACGCATGGCATACACTGCAGGATTCCTGGAGATGTTTGGCGCCAAGACAATAGACGCACGAGGAGTGGTCGTCCGTTATGGACATTTTAAACCCACACCTCGTGCACTTTTTAAACCCGGAGGGTTTGTGTTCCTTAGACATTGCAGAAAAAACAGAAACAACAGTAAACTTCAAACAGTTTGGGACACAAGTACAATAAGAATGTCCTGTACTCAAAAATTATAAACTGAAACAAAAACACTTTTTTTTTTTTTTTTTTTTTACAGCAAGGGAAAAAGGAAGAAACAAAGAGGGTCAAGACCCTCTAATTCAAACGGGTACTTGACCCACACACAACCACTGAAGTAGTTAGTACAGGGGAAGGCCCCTCTAACTGAAACGGAACCTTCTCTGACAGGAAAATTAAATCAAAAAATCAATCCAACAACAGAGACACACTCGTACACAAAAAATAGCCGTTAAAACAGTTTTTGGTTTGAAAAGAGAGAACTACTGACAGGAAAATATACTATTAATATAGTACTTAGCCCAGCCAATGTTGAGACCACATCCAAGCTCTGTAAGCGGCAAACGAGATCTGGGGGATTAGTGGTGGTGCATCTTGGGATAAAGATAGCTCAGCCAATTAGAGGCCTCGCTCTATAGCATAAGCGTGCCGAGTCGGAGCCGAGGGATCGGCTCTGAACCCATCATTCAGAATGTAGGCGAGATAGGATCACATAACATCTGATGTTTTTTACAACTGATGCTCTGATATTTCACAAGTTTTTATTTGACTGCATGTATTTATAATATATTTATTAACATCCATTCTAACGTATTTTTAAAAATGTTTCAATGGAAAATTAATTGAAGTTGAGTATTTATTGGATGAAATTTATGTTGTAATTATGTACAAACAGTTCACTCTACGTTGACTGGATGAATTTATTTATTGGTGTTTTTTTCTATGCCGTTTTAAGATGATGAAGTTCCATTCTTGGCATCAGAGTAACAAAAGCACTCATTACTTTACAGACGTGATTTATTGTTTTTTGTATATAGTTTTTTCATGTTGAAATTCCTAGCTTAAAAATAACTTTCCTAAACAGGCAAGTACGTTAAAACAGTACATTTGTTTATGTGGAAGACTTTTCCTCTAAGGAAACTTATCTGTCCAGCAAAGAAGAAACAGGAGTCGAATGTCAGTCCTCAAAACCCCACAGAGGAGCACTCTTTTCAACGGCAGGAAAGCTCTGGAGGGGTTGAGGCTAAAACTTGTGTTTTTAGGCAGCTCATCTCAAGCTGACTAATAGTTTGAGCATGTGAAAGGTGCCCTGAGGCTTTGGAAGCTGGATGGCTGTTATACCCTTGGCAGGATATACCTCATATTGCTAAGGCTACTGCAGCAGTGATCAATATGATGAACATCTTTTAACTGCTTGTGCAAGTTTTAAGAATCAGAGAGTTTGCAGAGCAAGATTTTTTTGTTTTATGTTAAACTCGTGTGTACTTTGTGAAAACTTATCTGCTGTGTTTCAGAAAAAAATGTTTATCAGTTTTGACAGGGATTCTATGTACTGCTTGCATTTTTTTCTTTTGAAAAGGGATTGTTTGGGGAAGTGTAAGTGTGCGTGCTGCTTGTGAACACCTGTCTGACAACTTACCTTCCCAAAACAGCTTACCTGCAATCAGGCTTCTTCCTCAGATACTGCATGGATATTTACTCCAGTCCTGCTGTCTCTTCTTCCACTCTACCTAAAAAGAAAAAGGGAAACAATAAAAAGCCCTTGACACCACTGTTAGTTCAGACAGTGCATCAGCCATTAGTGGGTGACTCTGTAGTAGCTAAAGTACAGTTGTGTACACTTACCATAAATGTAGATGTTCGAGTGTATTCACTGTTGCAGTCATTACATTTGGGTAATCTGCTGGCAGGTTGCCCTCAGTCGGCCTGAAGTCCAAAGTCTTGGGTCCTGCATCAGTTGCTGTCTCCTCTTCTATGATGTCAGGTCGTCAGGGGTATAAAACAAGCAGCTGACGCCATTTTCTTTAGTTTTTCTTGCCACAGATGTCAGGTGCCCCCAAAAAGGTAGCAAAAAAATATATATAAAGACTATATACATGCATCAATACAAACTTTACCTTCATCTACAAGCAAATACACCACATAGGTTGTAGAAGATAGAGAAGGAAAGATAAACTCCAGAATGAAAGGGGGATGGCGGGCGGGTAACCTGGACTGCAACAGTGAATACACTCGAACATCTACATTTACGGTAAGTGTACACAACTGTACTATGTTTTCGTGTTTCACTGTTGCAGTCATTACATTTGGGTAGAATCCCAAAGCTATGGATGGGAGGCTGGAGCTAAACAGCATTAGGTGCGGCTATAAGGCCCTGCAGAACTGCAGTGGCAAAGCCTGCCCTGGACGTAGAGTAGAGAGGCAAATGATAATGCTTTGTAAAGGTGTGAACAGAACTCCAAGTAGCAGCCTCTAGAATGTCTTTGGTTGGTACTCATCTGAGAAAGGCTGCTGAAGTACCTGCAGCTCTGGTGAAATGAGACCTAATGCCCTTGGGCACAAGTTTGCCATGGTGTAAGTTGCAGAAACGAATGCAGTGGCTTATCCACTCTGAAATAGTCTGCTTTGAAATAGCCTTTCCTTCAGCTCCTGCAGCATATGCCACGAGTAATTGCTCAGTTTTTCTTAGAGCTTTAGTCCTGCTCAATTAAAATCTTAGCTGTCTGTGTATGTCCAAGGAATGCAGAATTCTCTCCCCCTTGTTCTGTGGATTTGGATAAATGGTTGTCAGATGAATAGTTTGGTTAAGAGCCACACTGGAAACCACCATAGGCATAAATGAAGGATTGGTCCTCAGAAAAACCCTGTCTGGGTAAAATATGATAAAAGGCTCCACAGCCATGAGGCCCTGTAGCTCTTAGATACTTCTTGCTGAAGTAATTGCTAGTAGCAGAGCTGTTTTCCATGATAAGAACTTTATATCAGCAGTAGCAGCTGGTTCAAATGGAGGCAGGGTGAGCTTTTCCAACACATAATTGAAGTCCCATGCAGGTACTGGTGATCTTCTAGGAGGCCTTAAATTTTTGGCTCATCTAAGATACTGCTTTAATAAAGGATGAGAATAGATCGGTGGCTCTGTATAGTAATGAGCCGAAATGGCAGAGGCATGGATTTTAATTGATGAGAAAGATAGGCCTTTGTCAAGCATTTCATCAAGTATTGTAATATCTGAGGAATATTTGGTTCTGTTGTATCAGTTGCTGTATCAGTTCCTTGTGTTTGATTACAAGCACATAATCTCTTCCATTTATCAGCATAAGATTTTCTAGTACTAGGCCTTCTGGCTTCCAAAATGACATCCATCACAGCTTTACTGAGAGGTGCTGTTTGTATAACTATATGATCAGCCATGCTGCCAGGTTCAGTGTCTGGAGTTGATTGTGCAGGATCTGATTATTTTTCTGGGACAGTAGTTGAGGTCTTTGAGGTAAGATCCAAGCTGGGTATTGTGATAAGTTCCTTAGGATTGGGTACCAGTATTGGCGGGGCCAGTCCGGGGCTATTAGTATCATCTTTGGTTTCTCATGTCTGACTTTTAGTAGGACCCTGGGAAGAAGAGGCAGAGGAGGAAAGGCGTAAACTGATAGGTTTTTCCAACTGAAGGACAGGGCGTCCACTTCCCATGCTTGTCTGTGATAAGTCCTTGTGCAGAATCTTTTCAGGTGATAATTTTGAGGAGAGGCAAATAGATCTATGTCCGAGCTCCCCCACTTCTTTGTTATCATGCTGAAGACTTGTGGATTTAGTTTCCACTCGTGAGGGTCCATAAGGTTTCTGCTTAAATCGTCTGCCAGAGTATTTTGTTTTCCTGGCAGGAATTGAGCTTGAAGATGTATTTGGTTAGTCAAAGCTGTGTCCCACAGTGCCATGCTTAATCTGCAAAGGGGGTATGAGTGTGTGCCCCCCTGCTTGTTTATATACCACATAACCGTGGTGTTGTCTGTCTTTATCAGTAGTTGTCCTGGATGAAGCAAGTCCTTGAAGGCTGTCAGGGCATTTTGAATAGCTAGCATCTCTTTTTGGTTAATATGTAGATGCATTTCTTTTGGGGTCCATATGCCCTGAATGCATCTTCCCGCCATGTGGGCTCCCCATGCATAATCTGATGCGTCTGTTAAGATCTGGCTGGCAGGTGGGTAGAGTGAAAGCCAGTCTCATGTTTTGGTGACATGCCTTTGCCCACCATGGAAACTCCTGTTGTAGGCAGGGAATGAGAGGAATCAATGTTTCCAGACTGTGACAATGTTGACTCCATAAGGTTTTTAGGTACCATTGAAGTTTCCTCATATGCAGTCTTGCATATGGAATCAGTAGGATGCAGGATGCCATGAATCCCAAAGCCTGCAGAGTTTGTCTTGCAGATAACTGTTTTTTTGTTGCCATCAGTTTGAAGTTAGTAGTCAGTTGTCTTTGTCTGTCTGGCGTGAGGTAGGCCATCTGGGCAGTTGTATTCAAGTTTGCACCCAGGAATGTTATCTTTACACAGGGTACCAGTTGTGATTTCTTTTCGTTTATTGTGTACCCTAGGCATGTTAGAAACCTTTTCACAAATACCAGGTGTTGAAGAAGATTCTCCTTTTTCTCTGCTTGAATGAGACAGTCGTCCAAGTAAGGTTATATTTGTATACTTCTTTGTCTGCAAAAAGCAATTACTGGTGCCAGGCACTTTGTAAAGACCCTGGGCGCAGTAGATAAGCCAAAGGGCAGTGCAGAGAAATGGTAATGCATTAAGCCAGCCTTGAATCTGAGGTATCTTCTGCACAATTCCCTTACTGGGACATGCAGGTATGCCTCTTTTAGGTCTAATGTCACCAGCCAAGCATTCTTGCCCAGCATGGGCAGAAGCTGCTGCAAAGTGAGCATTTTGAATTTTGGAATGTCCAGGTATGTGTTCAGAATTGATAAATCCAGTATTGGCCGCCAGGCCTTGTTCTTTCTGGGTACCAAGAAAAGTCTTGAGTAAAAACCTTGCCCTTTTTCCTTGTTTTCGTACTGGCTGAATGGCCCCCATATCCATGAGGGACATAACCTGTTTCTGTGCCTTTGCCCACTGATTTTTTGGCAGATCCGGCCAACCGTTTGCCATTGGCAGAGTTTGGAAATGGAATCTGTATCCCTGTGATACTATGTTTAGTACCCACTTGCACTGGGTTATTAACTGCCAATTCTGAGCAAAAAGTGCTAATGTTCCCCCTAAGGGTGCTGCCAAAAGGTAAGTGCTTGGTGAAAGCAGAGGGAAGTCATTGGGTCTATTTTCTGTAGGTTTGCGCTTTATCTCCTCCAGATTTGGAGGTAGAAGCACCCCATTGCTTTGACCTGTAAGAATCTTGTGACTGGTATCTGGAACCCTTTGGGTGTCTGGATTTGCCCCTTTGAGCTCTGTTTGACACAGGAAAGGACCAATTTTTTTGTAGGCCAGTGTCTACTGAATCTAGGTGGCTGCACTTGTAAGAAGTCTTTTACAGTTTGCATAGACTTAGCTTTGTCTTCCTGTCTTCCATTTTCTTTAAAACCTCTTCTGCCTTAATACCAGAGTATCATGCTATAAAGGTGCATCCAGTAATTTAGCTTTAACATGATCAGGCAAATTTTGCTCTTTTAGCCAGGCATGCCTCCTAATCACACACCCAGTAACTGCGGCCCTGCAGGAGGCCTCTAAGGAATCAAAACCATATTGCAACGTATGCTTTCCAACTTGTTCAGCTGCATGCAATAATTCCTGCATTTCTTTATTTTCTGCACATTTAGAAATCAACATCATTTTCTGTTTCAGCAATCCCATAACATGCTGTTGATACTTGAGCATATGAACTTGGCAGTTTAAGGCCCTAATAGCCAAGGTTGCAGATGTATAAACCTTCTTACCCCATCTATCCAGTGCCCTTGAATCTCTGTCAGAGGGGGTTGGATTTTTAGCTGTTGAGGCCTTAACTCCCTTTGGACCCTGTGAAATAGTTTCAGGATCAGCAACAGGGTTTCTAAAAAGAAAAATCCTCAGGAGGTGATGCAGATGGGATAGACTCCTCTGCATCAGAATCCTCACAGGGAGGTATAGATAATTCCTGATCAGAAGAGGAATCAGAAGAAACAGAAACCTGATCTGAAGATTCATAGTCAGTGTCTTGCCTAGGCCTCTTATCAGGAGGGGGATGGGAACCCCTGATCAAGGTAATAAGGTCTTCAGCCATTTTGATCACCTGTTTTTTAGGCATAGCGGCCTGTGCACGTGGCTCATGCGTCAGTTTTTTAGCTTCAGAAGTTGCTTTTGTCTTTAGTTTTGCAGCTGTCGTCGGTTTGATATAAAAATGTTGTGGCCTGAATACACCCTCAGAAGCTGGTGTTGCTCAGCGGCTCCAGACCCATCCGTGGGTCCAATACTTTGAATATCTTGCTGCATGCCAGACTCCACATGGGTCTCGGTAGGGGCCTGTGACTTGAAAGTAGTGGGTATCAGGGACTGCGAAAGTGCCTCACTGAGTACCGGAAAACCGGCGACTGGCTTAGGAGAAGCATCATCGGTTTTGGACCTCGACTGTCTGTCTTTTTCTTTGCGTTTTTTATGTCCTCCGGTAGTCAGATTGCTATCAGACAACATTTCTGGGTAGTTAAATCTGTTTTCAAAATACTTTGAGGCAAACATATATCGACACTTAATAGTGCGTTGGTTAATTCTAGCACAAAACCAACAGCCAGCCACGTTGTGATCAGGGCCTAGGCAAGGAATACAGTATAAATGGAAATCCTTATGAGGTATTTGCTTCCCACAAGTAATGCAATTATTAACTTTTTCTGACATTCGTATGGAGCAAGAAAAAAGTTTCCCCAACGTGGTACTTAGCTTAGTGAAGACTTCGGCTGTGAAACTCAAATATTTCAGGAGTCGGCCAACCGGCATTTGTGAAATGCTTCTGCTTCGGGCACCGCGCGGCAAGAAAGACTAAAGAAAATGGCGTTGGCTGCTTGTTTTATACCCCTGATTACCTGACATCATGGAAGAGGAGACAGCAACCAACGCAGGACCCAAGATTTTGGAATTCAGGCCGACTGAGGGCAACCTTCCAGCAGATTACCCAAATGTAATGACTGCAACAGTGAAACACGAAGAACATCCATTGTTCCTCAGATCACTCACTCACTTCTGTGAGTTCCTCCAGTGTAACCCCTTCAGCCTCCAGGAATTAGGGGTCAGCCACATCCTCTAGTGCTGTTCCAATGTCCAATCCAGGCAGTGGAGAACCGTTTTCTTTGGGTCTGGGAAATATTCCTGGAGGTTCTTCTCAGGGCAGTCAGGAAAAGAGATATCTTGCCAAGGGTGAAGTGCATTCTCTCAGATAAAGAAAAAAAAACAAATCTTTGAGGATGATGAACATCCTAACTTATCCAAAGTATCAAGTAGATCTAAATTATATCTATTATTTAGTTACTAGAACACAAATTATGCTGAGAATTACACTCTTATTCACAAAAATGAGTGCCACTGTGGGGTAAGCTTTACCTTAGTGTAATGAAAATATCGTAATATTTTTTAAAACATTATCACTTTTATCCAAAACAAGCATCTACAGACTTAATTTACTCTCTGTATTACAGGATGTTATCACATAATTAAAAAAAAAAATTTGCGCTCTATTTCGGGCACTTGTCCTGAAGTATTATTTCCAACAAAATTCTGTTACATTGTTCCCTGGGAATACCAATGGAGTGGATTCACACACCTTGAAGTATCTATTCTGAATTCAACAACAGCCCTACCATGTTTTTGCCATCTATTCATTCATAGAGGTTACTCAAAGTGTACACCTTGTGATACCCTTTATAAATCCCCCACCAATCTATTTAGTCTATGTTTTTCAGCATACCAATTTTATTCCTGCAAAAGCTTTGCTACATAATATTCAAATGTAATTAACAACTTAGTTTTCATAAACCTCGAGTTGATTATTTCTGTTTTGAAATAATTGAATATTTTCCAACACTTTTCACAGTTGTTTATCTGTTCACATCCAGTTCTAAAGTTTATAAATTTTGCATTTCTCAGACATCTAAACAGATTTTTTAACATTGTTCTCTTTGTTTTATTTTTTTTTTAATTTATTTGTTTATTAACTGGGCAAGCTCACCTGGACACAAGGGGCTATTATACTCAATGATGGATTTGATAAGAGCTGAGTATAGTGGTATAAGGACTTCCCTGGACCTAAATGCCATGCACTTACTTACAGGTTGAACAGCACAGAAGGATTTCCTTACTACCTTGGATACTTGTTGGTCGAAGGCCAGATTACTGTCTACATGTGTTCCTAAGATCTCTGACTAGTGGGTCAACTCTTAGGGGTGCTTTCTTGATGGTATAGTTTCCTAAGGTGACAGACTTCCCAAAAGGTACTACAATGCATTTCTTGCCATCGAGTTTTAAGCCGTGGCTTTGGCACCAGTCATTTGTCTGTGCTATACCCTCATGCAAAACGTTAGTGTCTCAGGTGAATTCTATGACTGCTCCCAGTTTGCAATCATCTGTGAACTTGGTCGGCCAGAGACCTCTGACACTGGCCTTGACTTATGAAAGGTAGATGCCAAAGAGGAGCAGGCCCTACAAAGAGTTGTAAGGTACAACACTGGTGACAGACTTCTCTGAGGAGGAGGTCTCAAATATCCTAACTTCCTGGATCCTATCTTCCCTAAGTGTTATTTAAGGGTTTATGCCTAATTCCATAAATGTGTTCAAAGTGCCCAAGTGAGGGACTGTATGAAATGCCTTAGACATAACTCCTTCTAGCCTGAATTCTATGAGCTAAACTGCTGGTGACCTTTCCAGGTAAGATTAAGTTTAATACCAGAACGAAAATCAATTTGAAAACATTTTCAAATACTACATTTCTCTAAACTGATTTCCACCCCATTTACAATATCCTGCAACAGCTCTTTTGCCACTGTAGAACTTAATTACATTTTGCCTAATGATACAGATTTTGTAAGACTTGTGTTATAGTTGAGGCAAATACTTTCTATATGTTCTGGCAAGACATTTTTTGTTCATTTGGCGATTCAACACAACAGCATTCTTGTTGTACCTCAGCTAGGCTGGTCTCAGTTCTTTCTGAAAATCTTGAAAGGATTACCGACTCACAGGGCCCAAGATCTAATATGGACTGTCTCAACACTAGTTAAGCATATGATCACAGTGTGAATTACTGAAGACATTCTTATCAAGCACTTATCAATCAAGGAAGTTCCCTGATGCCTTCAAGGTAACTGACAAGTTTAAGAAGCTTTTCAGAGGCTGGAAAAGCCACGACTGATGCTGCTTCTCTTATTTTCAGATCTTTCCTAAAATCAGGTATGCTACACATTTTTGTGCGACTTGGTTTTGTACCTTTCTACTTCAAAATGTAAGTACTTCATTTTCTTATTTATCAATGTTATTTCAGTTTATGCTTTGCATACCTTATTTGCAGTTTACAAAATCTTCAATAACAGTATGTCAAAAAAAGAAAAAGAAGTTATGTTGTTACCATAATGTTCCATCTGTGTTCTCCATTTTCATTCTTCCTCGACCTGTGGGTTTTGGAGCCATCATCAGATCCGACTCAGTCGCTTTCCAAGCAACAGATCTGATGCTCACGCTCCTTCTCTCCACCCCAAAATGCTTCCTTCTCCCAGAATACCTCAGATCAAGTTTGCTAAAAATTATACAGCTAAAGATATCTATAGAGACGCAGAAAAGGAAAAAAGTTCAGGGGGTCAACACAGGAACTACAGTTCCTGACTGAGACCAACTCCATCAGATCTACATGGAAAAGAGACCAGGGGGAATGAAAATGGACAACACAGATGGAATGTTATGGTAAGAACATAACTTCTTTATCTGATGTTGTCAGTGCATTCATTCCTCGAACTGTGGGACAGAGTCCCCAACAACAAAAAACCTAGGGTAGCCTTTATGGAAGGATATTCCAAAGTACCATAGAGCCAAAGGCAGCTCTATTAGTGGAAATTATGTCTAGTTTGTAATGAGAGGTAAAGGTATGAGACCTTGACCAAGAGGCCACTGCACAGATATCATCAATTGACATTCTCAAGGAAAAGGCTTGAGAAGTTGCCATAAATCTTGTTGAATGAGCTTTGACATGCCCCAGCAAAGATGTACCTTTTGATGAATAAACAAAGGAGATGCAATCTCACAACCATCTGGCCAGAGGAGGTTTAGAAACTGCTGTGACTTTCCTCATATCTGAAAAAGATATAAACAGCTGGTCAGATTTTCTGAAGGATTTTTTCCTGTCCAGATAAAAATGTAATTGCCTACAAACATCCAGAAGATGTAGTGTGTATTCTCCCTTATTCTGGAAATTGGGGAAGAAAACTGGAAGATGAATGGACTAATTGATATCGTCTTCTATGACCACTTTAGGTAAAAAGGATGGATTAGTCCATAAGGAAACTCTGTCCTTATGGAAGATCAAGTAGGGAGGTTTAACAGAGAGGGCTTGGAGCTCAGAAACTGTTTTCGCTGACGTAACAGGAACCAAAAGAGCTGGTCTCCAGGAGAGAAATTTTAGATCCACTTTAGCTGCTGGCTCAAAGGGAGAAAGAGCCAAGCCTTGTAAAACCAAGGTAAGATCCCAAGGAAGGGTTGGATCCTTGATTGAGGGACAGAGTAAAATGGTGCCCTTAAGAAAAACCTTACACAGTTTAGAAAAAACTAGAGTAGCAGTTTTTTCCCCAATGTGGATATGTGAAATGGCTGCCAAGTGAACCTTCACTGTGGAATACCTGGCTCTGTTCTGGAAGAGAAAGGCCAGGAAATCTAAAATCATAGGAACAGGAGCCGTAAAAGTATCTATCAGCTTCTGATTGAGCCCAAACAGAGAACATTTTCCATTTACTCCTGTATATCTTCCTAGTAGATGCTTTGTGGGCTGATAGAATCTCACTGACTGGGGATGAAAGCCTGAAATGTCTAGCCATTACTGGAACTGAAGAAACCATGTGGTCAATCTTAAACCTTGACAATTTAGATGAGTCTGTCCCGAGGAGTGGAACAACAGGTCTGGAAGAGGTGCAAGAGTCCATGGCGGACAAAGTAGATGAGACCACAGGAAGGTGAACCACACCTGCAAGGACAGAAAGGAGCAATGTGAAGATTGCCTTGCTCTTCTGAAGGAATTTGGGAATCAAGGGTAATAGCAGAAAGGCATAGAGTAGACCAGGAGGCCAATCATGGACTACAGCATCTCTCGGGGGCTGTCCCTGACGAGGGATCAAAGCAAAAAACTTACTGCATTTGTTGTCGAGGCAAAGAGGTCATAGCAAGGTTGACCCCACTTGTAGACGATCATGTTTGCCACTGACTGGTTCAGAGACCACTCATGAGGCATCAGAACCATTCTACTGAGTCTGTCTGCTAGAATGTTGGACTCCGCTGGAATATGTGCTGTATCTAGAAAGTGGTTGGTACAGATCGCCCACTGCCACAGTCTCACTGCTTCTCGACACAGTGGGTAAGTTCTGGTTCCCCTTTGCTTGCTGATGTGTCATACCATAGACATATTGTCCATTTGAATCGCAAAGGTCCCCATAGGAAGAAAGCTGTGTAGTGCTTGCAATGCTAGAAGAACCGCTCTCATCCCCAGGACGTTGGTATGCAATTTGGTCTCCTGAGATGACCACGTTCCTTGGATCATCTGTCCCAGTAATGCCCCCCCACCCCCCACAACTGGGAGGTGTCCATGGGTCAGTGTGGTGTTTGACGGGGGAAGAATGAAGGGACGACCTTGGCAGACTTCTGGAAAATGGAGCCACCGAAGAAGAGAGTCTTTGCAACCCCTCGACTGTTTTACAAGATGACTCACAGAATGCTGATGTAATGAACTGATAACATCCACTGTAGGATTCGCATATGTAAGTGTGCTGTAGGCAGTAGTGTTACCGTGGCAGCCATAGAATTTAACTTTTAGTTATGTACTTACCATAACTTTAGATGTTTGGGATCCATCTCGCCTACATTCTGTACTGATGGGCTCGGAGCCGATCCCTCGGCTCCGACTCGGCACGCTATGCTATAGAGCGAGGCCTCTTATTGGCTGAGCTATTTCTTATCCCAGGATGCACCACCACTAATCACCCAGATCTTGTTTGTCCACATTCATGCACACATGCACAACTTGTTTATATAACATTGTTATATGTTTCAAGATGAAACAACAGGATTCGGACCTTCTGATATCCTCTGATCTCCAAGGAAGGGGGAAGGTGGATGGGTTATTGGGAATGTAGGCGAGATGGATCCCAAACATCTAAAGTTATGGTAAGTCCATAACTAAAAGATGTTATGTGATCTTATCTCGCCTACATTCTGTACTGATGGGACAGCGTCCCTAGCACCTAAATCCTAGGTGGCTCATTGGAAAACACTCCTGAGCACTGTGGAACCAAATGAAGCTCGTCCTCTAGATGCCACATCCAATTTGTAGTGGGAAATGAAAGTGTGCGGGGAAGACCATGTAGCCGCAGCACAAATGTCACTAATGGCAAGCTTAGAATGAAATGCTATCGAAGTAGCCATAGCCCTTGTAGAATGAGCTTTGACAGAGGTGGCAAGCTCTTTGTTAGAATAAGAATAAGCTTGAGTAATACAGTCCCTGATCCATTTGGCAATAGTGACCTTTGTGACAGCTTTGCCCAATTTATTGTCTGCAAAGGATACAAATAACTGATCTGTTTTCCTTGTTTGTTTGGTCCTATCTAAATAAAAACGCAACTGCCTGTGGACATCTAATGTGTGGAATATGAATTCGCTTTGTTAGAATATTTCGGAAAGAAGACTGGAAGTTCTAATGATTGTTGTAGGCAGAAACTGGAACAAACTTTAGGGACAAAGGAAGGATTTGGCCTGAGAGATACTCTGTCTTTGTGAAAAACCAAGTACGGAGGTTTTACAGACAAAGCTTGAAGCTCTGAAACCCTTCTGGCAGAAGTAATCGTCACCAGAAAAGCAGTCTTCCACGATAGAAATTTTAGATCACATGTCGCTGCGGTTCGAGGAAGGAAGTTAAGGCGCGTAACACCACATCGAGATCCCATGGAGGAGCAGGATGAGAAATCGGAGGTCTTAAAAGCGCAGCACCTTTCAAGAAGGTCTTACACAATCTGTTGCTCATTAAAGGTGGGTTTATAGATTCGTGAAAATTGGAAATAGCTGCCAATTGAACCTTGATGGTAGAGACTGAAGAGCCTTGATTGAAAAGAGAAGTTAAAAATTTTAGTACTTCTGATACGGGAATAGTGATGGGATCCAGGCCCCAGAGTTGAGCCCAAATAGCAAATCTTTTCCATTTGCTAGAATACAATTTCTTCGTAGCAGACTTGTGGGCCGAAGATAAGATGTGTACAACTTCTGGATCCAATGCATGACTCCTGACTATAGTCGGAAGAGGAGGAGCCAAACCGTCAATTTTAAGGTGTGAAGGGACTGGTGGAATAGTCCCGACTGATGGACCAAAAGGTCTGGGATCTGATCCAGGAACCATGGACCTTCCAGAGCATACTTCCGAAGATAGGGGAACCATACTTGACGAGGCCAGTACGGAGCAACTAAGATCATTTTGCTCCCCAAGAGAGATGCCTTTTGGATTACCCTGGGAAGGAGAGGAACTGGAGGGAAGGCATAAAGCAAGCCGGTGGGCCAAGGACGGGCTAGTGCGTCCATGGGGCTCTTCCCCGGAGCCAGGGTGAGGGAGAAGAACTTTTTGCACTTCGCATTTAGAGGAGTCGCGAAGAGGTCGCAACACGGAACTCCCCATTTGCTGAAAATCTGATTTGCAACTGTGATGTTCAGAGACCATTCGTGAGGAGAGGATGGTTCTGCTCAGTCTGTCGGCTATCACATTGGACTTGCCCGGGATATGAGTAGCCACTAGAAAGCGTTTGGTCGACACTGCCCATTCCCAAACCCTCATGGCCTCTCTGCAAAGAGGATAGAATCTGGTCCCTCCCTGTTTGTTCAAGTACCAGACAACTGACATGTTGTCTGAGTGAACGGCAATCACGCCCTGAGGGAGGTAATCGTGAAGGGCTTGAAGGGACAGAAGCACCGCCCTCATTTCTAGGATGTTGATATGAAGTAGGGTCTCTACTGGGTGCCATTTGCCTTGGACTGACCTGCCCAGGGAATGCCCCCCCCACCCCATCTGGGAGGCGTCCGTGGTCAAAGTGGCCGCAGGAGGAGGTGGAACAAAGGGTCGTCCCTGATCCAAATTGGAGGGCACTAGCCACCAGCGAAGGTCCCGTTTGCAGGTTTCCGTGATCCATTTGAGGTGACTGAGAGGGAGTTCCTGAAAGGACCACTGAGCTGAAAGAAGCCACTGGAGAATTCTCATGTGCAACCTTGCCAGGGGAACTAGAAGAACCGTGGCGGACATGGATCCCAACAGTTGCAGGACCATTCTGGCTGGGGCTTTGGATCTGGGAAGTAAGGCTCGAACTTGAGACTGTATGGTTTGTATTCTGTCTGTAGGTAGATAGACCCACATTCGGTTTGAGTCTATCTCTACCCCTATGAATCTTATGCGTTGAGATGGCAGCAACACAGACTTTGGCCAATTGAAGGTGATTCCAAGGGAATTGCCCAGTGATATAGTGGCTTGTAGGCTCCGCAATAGTAGATGCTTGGAGGTGGCAGTTAGGAGCCAGTCGTCTAGATACGGAAACACCTGGAATCCTAGACTTCTCAGGTGAGCAGTCACGACCGCCAAACACTTGGTGAACACCCTGGGGCTGTGGTGAGACCAAAGGGCAGCGCAGAACTGAAAATGACTGCCTCCTAGGCTGAAGCGCAGATGTCTCCTGGACGCTTGATGTACCATGATATGGTAATAAGCGTCCTTGAGATCTATGGAGCACATCCAAACACCTCTCTCCAGCAATGGGAGAATGGTTTGTAGGGTGACCATTCGGAACTTGGACTTTCTGACTGAACGGTTTAGAATGCTGAGGTCCAAAATGGGTCTCAAGTCCCCGGTCTTTTTTGGCACCAAAAAGAATCTTGAGTAAGTCCCTAATCCGATCTGGTCTGCGGGGACCGGTTGGATGACTCCTTTTTGCAGCAGCTTTGAAACTTCTGTGGCTGCAGTTTCCCGTTGACTGGGTGGCGGGTCCGGGATTTTTTTGGACTGAGGTGGAGAGTGAGAGAAAGGGATAGTGTAACCTCAGGTGATAATTCGAAGCACCCATCGGTCCTGAGTGATACCTTCCCAGGCTTTTAGGTGCTTCGAAAAACGACCCCCGACTGGCTCCGGAGCTGCACAGTCGGGCAATCCCTCAGGGACTGTGAAAGGCTGAAGAGCCACGAAAGGACTCGCGGTCTCCAGTGTTGCGAGGGCCTCTGCCGCCTCTGGGACGGCGTCTTCCGGAAGAATTTCCCTCCTGCCTCTGGAAGGGGATCATCCTGCTGAGAGGGAGACTTCTGAGATCTCGGAACCACATTTTCCCTCCTCTTTGCCTTGGGGTAAGGCTGAAAGGAGTGGAAAATCGTGCCCCCTGGCAGTCAAAGTCTTACCTTCCTGCTCACAGCGGGTCAGTGTGTCCTTTACCTTGGGTCCAAACAGGGAGGACCCATCAAAGGGGGCGTCGGCAAAGGAAGACTTAAAGGCCTCCACGAAATGACACAGGCGGAGCCAGGCTTGTCTCGTAGGAGCAATGCCTGTACCTCTACTCGCCCCTTCGGCCGCATAAGAAATGAGTCTCATGGACGAGTTTGAAATGGACGACAGTGTAGCCAGCTGAGAGCCAACCGTCTGGGCCAGCTCCTCAGGCAGGTTACCCAAGAGGGTATCGGAAAGTTCTTTAATCAGATCACTCTGAAATCTGGTAAAGTGCGTGAGGTAGTTCAAGGACCTTAATGTAAAGGCCGCTGAACTTAGGGTGTGCTTACCGTACCGATCCATGCTCCTAGACTCCTTATTAGGAGGATGGACGGACGTCGAAGCCTCTGCTACATCTTGCTGGGTAGCAGATGCCACCACCAAAGCATCTACAGCCACACCTTTAGTTAGGAACTCTTTTTCAGGAGGTGCTGAGAGGAACTTATTAGGACGAGCAGGCACCGGTTCCACAGAGTCTGGGTGTTCCCACGCCCTTCGACAGATCAAGTCCAAGAGCTTGTCGAAGGGCGGAGACACCCAGGAGGTGGAGGGCTGAGCCCCGAAGGCCTTAAGAAACACCGACTCATCAGCAGAAGGGGGTTTGGATTGCCAGCCGCCTCGTTGTTTAAGGGCTTCCAGGATGTCTGCCAAGGAGACATCATCTGAGGATGACTTAGGGGACCCTTCTGCATCATCGAGATCAGTGTCTGATGTAAGAGACTCATCAAGGGAGTCAACGTGCTTCCTCTTGCATGATCTTTTCCTGGGGGGTTCCTCCGAAGAAGCTTCAGAAGGACCTCCAGGAGGGGGGGAAACCCCAGTGGGGGTAACCTCAGGCCCCGGGGCTCCGCTAAGGACAGGGGGACTGCCAAAGACCCAGTCTCGGTATGCAGGGAAGGAGCTGGGGAGACCGTGGAGGTAGCCAAAGATGATTTGGCTAACGCACTCCTCATAGCCCTGAAGGCGGGACCACCAGAATCCTGGGAGGGACCCACCTCCGTGGCCACGACGGTAGATGGCACTCCCGCAGCCGACGCACCGAGAGGAAGGCTTGGGACCGAAAACATCAGTCCCGAAGCATCCCCCCCGGGGCCGACAGAAGAAGTCCGCGTACCAAACTCCGACTCAAGAGCCGGATTTGGATTAAGGGTCGGGCCCGACCCTAAAACCTCCACCGGTTCCACCAGCACCGGCTCCAACGGTGCCGAGGCTGTTGGAGGAGGAACCATAGTAGCAGGGTGGACCAGCGGCTGCGAAGCCGAATGGGCTGGAGCCGAAACTAACTTTTGGAACACCGGAGACTGGAAGAGTCTTAGGAGCACCCTGTCGATGTCCGAATCAGACATCTTGGAGGATCTAGATGATACCGATAGGGTCCGAACCGATTTCTCCATCGGCTCCATAGGACTAGGGGACCGGCTCCAAATGGATTCTATTACTATCGGTTCCGAGGGAGATCTCAAGGCAACTTCCCTCGGTGCCGATGAGGACTTCGGCGCCGAAGGGGAAGAGTCTGAGCCGGCAACCCTCATCGGCTCCAATATCAGTGGAGCCGATGAAGGTGACCCACCTCTCGATGCCCCAGTCCTCGGCTCCGAAACCGGAGTGGTCGAGACTGGAGGCATCGAGGCAGACCGTTCCGCCCTCGGCTCCGAAGTCCGTGGAGCCGATGGAGAAGCCTGCCTAGGTTTTTTGGCAGTCGGTTCCGACAGACTGGTCGGAGCCGACGCTTTTTTCTTTTTTGAAGGAGAGGGAGAAGAAGATAAAGCCTCTTCGAAGGATGGCTTAATCAACCCTTTAAGGATTAATTTGTTTTTCCTCTCCTGGAGGACTCTTTATGAGAAGACGTGACACACGCTACATGACTCTTGTAGGTGCTTGGCGCCTAAACAATAAACGCACGAGGAGTGGTCGTCCATTATGGACATCTTATAACCACACCTCGCGCACTTTTTAAACCCAGAGGGTCTATGTTCCTTAGACATGTTGACTACCTAGGGAAACAAGATTAATTACAGTGAAGAGAAACTAAGAAAGTTTAAAACCAGTTCACGAACTAGTAGCACAAAAACACATAAAATGAGGGTCAAGACCCTCTAACTTAAGCAAGTACTTGACCAGTAAACACAAAACGCTAGATAGTAATAGGGGAAGGCCCCTCTAACTTAAACGGGAAACCTTCCCTTAACGAAAAAACACAATTCTCTCAACAAAAAAATTTCAAATACACTCGTACAACAACGATAGCTGTTAAAACAGCTTTTGGGTTCAAATTAACAAATTTTCTGACAGGAAAAGTCTGAATAAACAGTACTTAGCCCAGCCAAGTTTGAGACCACGTCCTAGCTTGTAAGCGGCAAACGAGATCTGGGGGATTAGTGGTGGTGCATCCTGGGATAAGAAATAGCTCAGCCAATAAGAGGCCTCGCTCTATAGCATAGCGTGCCGAGTCGGAGCCGAGGGATCGGCTCCGAGCCCATCAGTACAGAATGTAGGCGAGATAGGATCACATAACATCACTTTTTTTTTTTTAATATAGTTATTAGAGAGAGAGAATGCCCAGGGTGGCTGCAGCTTTGTTAGCTAGTGATACAGGAATGCTCCAGTCCTTTGCTACAGTAACTTACAGCAGAAAGAAACTTCAAGCATTCCATTGTGTTGTCGTTCTGGCTGGATTCCCTGCATAATACGGAGCATCTAGGGCACACAACACCCACAGAACTGCTGGAGCTCAGCATCCTAACCAAACAAGCTTCAAAGTACCTAAATCAGGAAATGGAAGGTTCTGAAACAATCAAGATGAGACCCAAAATGAACAGATGCAACAGGACCAGGAAAAGAGGCTGCAGAGCTGGTATTATTGCCAGACTGAAAACAAACCCTCACAGCCCTGCACTGTTCTCAATTCTGTTAGACAACTAGATGGACTTTCTCAGGCTTGAGCTCAACACCACTAACAAGATGAGAAATTCCTGCCTTTTAATCCTCACAGAGACTTGGTTAAACAACAGGATTAGTGACAGCGCTGTAAACTTTAATGGTTTCACTTTGTTCAAAGCTGATAGGAACCTAGCTCAGTGTGGAAAAGCTAAAGTAGATGGAGTGTGCATTTTTGTGAATGATAGCTGGTGCAAAAACTGTAACATTGTGAATGAACATTGCTCTGTAAATGTGGAATTTCTTATATTGAAATGCATATATTTTTATGTGCCCAGAGAACTAAATGGTGTCTATGTAGCAGCTGTATATATACCACAGAATGCTAACATCACTGACGCACTGAATAATTCAGTCTAATCACAGATATAATGCTACAGTTTCAATTTTACTTTGACAATATTATCTTCATATTGTTCCTGGTCTTCCTTGTCTCTTGTTCTGGGATGGGTGTGGGTCACTGCTGTCCTACTTTACTTACAAATTGGTACTTATTAAATTTCTACTGTGATAATTTATTCATTTTTCTCTATCTACATGTGCAACTGTTTCCTGCATTGAGAATGAAGCATAGTAATTTTGTTCAGCTACACTGCTGTGTAGTTCTGAATGACAAAGTTTTCTTTGACTTGACTTGAAATATACTGCATAATACCATATGTGAGCTGCAATGCAAGAATACTGACATTGTGCATTTATGACAGCTGGTGACTTCAACAAAGCAGATCTCAGGGAGGTGTTACCCATATACTACCAAATTGTGGATTTTCTCACAAGGGGAGAAAATACTCTGGACAAGGCTTACATAAACGTAAAAGGGGCATACAGAGCTGTACAACAACCAAACCCTGGGGGGAGGGGGGCTCTGATCACGTCTCCATAAAATTAATAGCAGCTCACAAACCTCTGTTGATCAGAGATAAGCCCACTGTGAAACAACTCAGGGTCTGGCATAAAGGAGCAATGGAATGTTTCAGGGACTGTTTGATACCACAAACTGGGAAGCAGCCATGGTGAGCAATCTGGTGAACGTAGATGAATATACTGAGACAACTATGTCTTACACATCCAAATGCATGGAGGGTCTAACAAACATCAAAAATATTAAAGTAAGAGTCTAACAAAAACCATGGCTAAACATAGGAAGGAGTACAAGTTGCTGAGGGCAAGAAACACTGCTTTCAGGGCAAAGGATAAGAAGGGTCTACGTGTGGCAAGGGCTAATCTAAAAAAGGGTATCAAGGAGCCCAAGAGTATGAAAAAGGATACAAGGGTGCTTCGAAGATGCGAAAAACTCAAGAAGTTTGTGGCATAGTGTTCAACAGCTGACTACAAGACCAAGTCAGCTCTGTGTGATAATAGCACTGAAGTTCTGGGCAGTCTAAACACATTTTATTGCAAGTTTGAAGAGAAAAACAACCTGGAGGCTTTAAAGCTTCTCAGTTATCAAAACGAGGCAGTACTCAACTTCACTGCTGTGGATGTAAGGAACCAAGTGAGGAAAGTGAAACCCAGGAAACCTGCTGGCCCTGATTAATGTTCTTGGGAAAGCATTGAAAGGTTGTGCAGACCAACTCAGCATAGTCCTGATATCTTCAACACTTCACTTGTCCAGGAAAGAGTACCAGCACGCTTCAAAGTTACCAACATAATCCCTCTGCCCAAAAAAGCCAACCACCTGCCTAAATGATTACAGGCTGGTGTCCCTTACATAAAATATAATGAAATGCTTCGAAAGACTGGTTAAAAGGCATTTGACTCAAATACTACCCCAATCCTTTGACCCACTGCAGTCTGCCTACTGGGCAAACAGATCAACTGCTGATGTCATTTTGGTGGCACTTCACCTCAAACTGGAGCATCTTGAAGAGAACAACTACGCCAGGCTTTCAATTTTCAGATTTCAGCTCGGCACTCAATACGGTGATTCTAATGTCACTTGTAGAAAATCTAATAAACCTTGGCATAAATAAAGGGCTGTGCAACTGGATCCTAAATTTCCTGATTGGAAGACCACAGAGGACCTGTGCTGGTTACACAACTTCAGGCAGTATTACAATCAACACCGGAGTACCCCAAGGTTGTGTGCCGAGTCCTCTACTGTTCACAATGCTTACCCATGACTGCTCTGCGAAAGCTAGCAACAACCACATCTTCAAATTCGTAGATGACACCACAGTGGTGGGACTAATAAATGGTGGTGATGAGAGTGGGTATTGGAATGAGGTCAACTCCCTGATTGAATGTCGCAATAAAAAGAAGTTATATACTCACCATAAAATGTTCCATCTGTGTTGTCGATCTTCACTCATCCTTGACCTTTGCATACTCGGTTCTGATCCTCGGAACCAGCTCGGCCATTATACAGCTCACGCCAGCCAAAAACTCTCGAGCTAAGACTCCACCCACAACACCCCTCTCCATATTACCTCAGATTGAGTTTGCAGCCACATAGTAAGACAGAGGAATCTGTAACAATAGGAAGAAGCCATGTGCAAGGTCAAACCTACCAAGTTTCCAGGACAAGTGTCTAATCCTCCAGGAAGTCTACAGGAGGGGGAAGAAGGGTGGGGTGTCGAGGATGAATGAAGATGACAGCACAGATGGAACGTTACAGTGAGTACATAACTTCTTTATCTGATGTTGTCAATCTTCATTCATCCTTGACCTTGGGGACAGAGTCCTAAGGTACTTTAGGTCCTGGGTGGCCTTATGGAAGGATATACCTGAAAACCATACAGCCAAAGTATGCTCTTCCCCTGGAGATCATATCCAATTTGTAATGAGTGATAGAGGTATGTGGAGTAGCCCATGTTGCAGCTGCGCATATTCCATCCATGGTGGCCTTGGAGTGGAAAACAGCTGACGTGGTTATTGATCTGGTGGAATGCACTCTCACAAGTGCAGGTAACTTGAGGTTGTTCTGATTGTAAATGAAGGTAACACAACCTCTTAGCCATTTAGATAAAGTAACTTTTGATACAGATTTTCCCAGAGTTGGACCGGAAAAGGATACACATAACTGGTCCGATTTTCTAGACTCTTTAGTTCTGCTGAGGTAAAATTGTAATTGTCTGTGAACATCCAGCAAATGTAAGCAATATTGATCTTTGTTGGAAAAACTGGGGAAGAAAATGGACAAATCAATAGTTTGATTAATAAATACTGCATTCAGAGACAACCTTAGGAAGAAAGAAGGGTTTGTTCTTAGTGAAACTCCATCTTTATGAAAAAACTGATATGGGGGGTTTGAACATAATGTCTGAATTTCAGAAACTCTTCTGGCACAATTATTTGCTATTAGAAAAAGAGTTTTCCATGAGAGAAATTTTAGGTGGCAAGTTGCTGCTAGTTCAAAGGGGGGGAAGCACCAAAGATTGTAAGACCAAAATCAGATCCCATGGAGCTATAGGATCTTTAAACGACAGTTTTAATTGTAAGACTCCTTTAAGGAACACTCTGCATAAGTGGTGGGAAATGAATGAATGGTCCTTATAGCCAGATGAGTGAACAGGTGCAGAATGCACTTAGTGAACACTATGGGGTCTGGTGAGATCAAAGGGCAGCACTCTGAACTGAAAATGACTGGCTCCTAGCCGAAAGTGGAGAAACCTTCTGGAGTGTCTGTCCATTTTTATGTGGTAATACGCATCTTTAAGGTCTATAGAGCACACCCAATTATTTTTCTCTAGAAAAGGAAGTATAGACTGAACAGTGACCATCTGGAATTTTGTTTGCTGAACAAACTCGTTCAGAAGGCTGAGATCCAAAATTGGTTTCAAGTGCCTTGTCTTTTTTGGCAGCAAAAAGAACCTTGAGTAAAACCTGGATCCTATCTGGTCTGGAGGGACTTCTTGGGTGACTCTTTTTTGTCTAGCAGCTTTTGCATCTCTAAGGCTGCTTGGTCCCTCTGATTGGGGGGCACATCCGGGAGTTTTCTTTGTGATCTTGGGAGAAGACTGAAGAGGATATGGTAATAGTCTTCTGCGTCCAAATATCAGAAGTTATTTATCTCCAGGCTGTTGAGTGCAGTGAACCTGACTGCTTTCAGAGGTAAGCAATCAGGCCTCCTGCTTTCAGAAGCAAGCAATCAGATCTTCTTTCAGGAGAGCTAGTAGAGCTGTCCAGAGAAAGAATCTCTGGAACCCTGAGTTTGTGGGCCACCTCTGACACGGGGTCAGCAACTTCCATTACAGCTCCCTCCTCTGCCCTGATGGGAGCCACCACCACGTGCGTCCTTAAAAGGCTCTTGGGACTTTTTGAACCACATCTTTCTGCTCTACTGATTCCTAGAGCAGGACTGTTGGGGAGCAGAAAAATGTATGCCCACTGCAGATAGGGTCTTTCCATCCTTCTCGCACCTGGCTAGAGTTTCTTTGACTTTGGGGTCAAACAAAGATGACCCATCAAAGGTAGCATTGACAAAGGAACACTTAAAGGGCTCCACAAACTCTCACAAGCACATCCAGGCATGACGTCTTATGGAAACGCTTGAACCTGCTGCCGTGGTTGTCCCTTCGGCTGCATGTAGAATTAGCCTCATGAACGAGTTAGAAATATACTCCAGGGTGGCTAGCTGAGAGGTAACTTTATCCTGTACCTCTTCAGACCCAGCGCCTGCAAGGGTGTTCAACAACTCCTTGATCAAATCCCTCTAGAGCCCAGTGAAATGTGCCATAAAATTCAAAGACCTTAGGGCGAAGGTCAAAGCATATATCCACTTTCCAAAGCTGTCCATCATCCTAGACTCTCAGGGGGATGAACAGTGGAATTCTGAACGGTGGGTTCCTTTTTGGTGGCCGCTGCCAACACCACAGCATCTACTGCTAAGCCCTTGGCCCAACGTTGGTGGTCTACAGGGGCTGATAAAAATTTTGTTTGGTCTCTGGGGAACTGGCTCTATGGAATCAGGAACCTTCTATGCCCACTGTACGATCAATTTAATAAGATCGTCAGCGGGAGGGGTCACCCGAAAAGTAGATGGGTGAGCACCGAAAGCTTGCAAGTACACAGACTCCTCAGAGGTTGGGTCTTTGGGCTGCCAGTTAACCCTCTGTTTGAGGATCTCTAGGATGTCTCTGAAGGAGACGTGTTCCAGGGGTGACTGGGGGAGCCCTCCTCCCCATCATCTAAGTCCGTGTCTTTGGTGACAGATTCTTCCGGAGAATCTAAGTGCTCCCTGTTGCATGTCTTCTTTTGGCATGGCTCCTCAGTGGGAATCTCTGAGGAGGACTCCGAGGACGGGCCCTGTACAGGGGTAGCTTGCAGCTTTGATGCTCACTGCCCGGGCTTGGAGGATGGTGGCAACGCTGGGCATGGAGGAGTCTGGGAATATAGCTCCAACACAGAAGTAATCAGCTGAGAGCCTTCATAGGCCAATGCTCTCTCCATAACCCGGACGGCAGGCCCTCCCGAAGAGGGATGCGAGCCCAGAACCGAGAAAGACAACCTCTGATTCGAGGTCACACCCCACTCTGAGAGACCCACCTCTGAAGCAGGAGCTGAGGAAGAGGCCACAGCTGCTTAAGTTCCCAGCATTAAGGATGACCCCAAATACAAAGTAAGGGCCGATCTGAAACCCTCAGACCTGACAGTAGAGCTACTGCCCCAGCAGTCCACCGGTTCCGAAGAACTGAAGAAGTCAGGGCAGATCCTGGCACCTAAGGTGGACAGGCTATTGGTGCCAGAGCAGCTGGGACCGGAGGGATTTGAGTAGGAAGCTCTAAGCCCTCAGAGGAGGTTAGAGAAGGAAGATTTGTTGGAGTCCTGGGAGAAAAAGCTCCAACTCCAAATGGGAGAGGGGGACTGGGAGGAAACAGAAAGACCCCTGGTAACTAGAAGGTAATCCACCAACCTAACGATGTCCACTTCAGTGAGACTCCTGGAGGAACAGACAGATAATCCAGAGGGGGATTCTGGCCTTTCCAAAAAAGGACTGGGAAGCTGCCCCACGAAGGTATCAATGGGAGGTGAATATCTTGTCCTGTCTAAGTACATCATTTCTTTTTTCAGCTCCAAGGGGATGGGTAATGTCTACTGCGGTGCAGTAGGTGAGGTCAGCACTGACTGAGAAACTAAAGAAGTCGGTGCCAAGACTTGTGGTGCCATAGTAGTAACTGGTGCCGAGGAGGTTGTCTGTTCCAGCAGTCTTGGAACTCTAGTCTTCGGTTCCATAGATAAGGAGGGGGCAGACGGCTTATGCTTTTTTTTGCCACCAGTGTGGAAGGAGAAGTTGGCACCAAGTTACTTTTCTTCATACCATGGTCAGATTTAGATGAAGATGGAGCAGTCTTGGACAAGACTTCTTTGAAAGACTTGAGCCTTTCGATATTAATTTGCTTTTATGCTCAACCAAGGCCCCGTTACTAAAGGCCTGGCAGACAGAACATTCTAGTTCCAAATGAGCTTCACCCAGACAATAAACACAGGAAGAGTGCTCACCTGAACTGGGCATCTTCCGTCCACAATCTAGGTACTGTTTAAGGTACTGTTTAAACCCTGTAATGCCTTTTAGTTTATCAGCCATGTTGATGAATGGAAGGGCAGGAACACTATCATAAAAACATACTCATAAAAAAGGACAGGAGGGAAAAACTATCAACTATGGAAGAAAGAAATACCAAGGCTTGGTAAAGAGAAGAAAATACCAGCTATGGTAAGAGAGAAGTTACCTGACAAGGTAGAGAAGAAAAAGGAGTGGGGCTACCAACGATGGTAGAGAGAATACCGTAAGGTATGGGGGGAAAAGCACTCACTCAATCAGGAAAAGGTGGGTAGAGACTAATATAATATAAATATAAACAAAGAATAGAGAAAATAAGAGAAAAACTTGTAAAATTAAAGAAAATTTACTTAGCTGCAAGAGGAATGGCTGACATGTCTTGTGACAAGAGCGGCAAACGATATCTTGGGTAATATGGAGAGGGGTATTGTGGGTAGAGTCTTAGCTCAAGAGTTTTTGGCTAGCACAAGCTGTAACAACAGCCGAGCCAATTCCAAGGACTGGAACAGAGTACCCAAAGGACACGGATGAATGACGATTAACAACATCAGATCAACAACTTGGACCTGAACATCAATAAAACAAAAGAAATCATTACTGATTCAGAAAAAGCTCTGCCATGCACCTGCCCCTCAAAATCAATGGTGAAATAGTGGAGACAGTCCAAACTACAAAGTTCCTGAGGGCACATATATCAGAGGATCTTTTTTTGGCGTACAAACACAGGCCAGCTAATTAAAAAAGCCCACCAGCGACTACACTTCCTAAAAAGGCTTAGAAAAGCAAAGCTCTCGATGAATGCTCTAAATACCTTCTATGGAAGAGCCATTGAGAGCATTATCACCAGCAACTGCACTGTATGGTTGGTTAACAGCACAATGGCCAAACGAAGAAGCTGCAAAGAACAATAACAACAGCAGAAAAGATAGTGGGCACTAGTCTTCCTACCCTACTGGAGCTCTTTGAAATAAGATGTAAAAAAGGTCCCGCAAAATACTGAGCGACACTTCTCATCCAGCACTTGGTTGGTTCACTAAACCTGCATCCGGTAGAAGGTTAAGGAGTATCTGCTGCAGGACCTCCGGATTCATGAAATGTTTTTATCCAACTGCAATAACGCTCATTAATGCAGACCTAAATCTGGATGTATCAAAACTATAATAGACTGTTACACTCTCATTCTTTTCCTTTTTTCCATACAGTAATTCTATTTATTGTATACTAAAACAATTAATACATTCTCATTCAAGTGCAATTCCAACCACTTCCTTATGTGCAATATCACACAATCTCACCTCTGTGTATAGTGTACTTTTCTTTTCTTGTGTTAATCATCTAATAGTCAGTGTTGTCCAGTGTATACAAATAGTGTACAAGCATGTGCATCAGCTACCTAGATATTTACTTTTGCCCTATAGTTATTGTTTATTCTTTAATGCCTATCATGTCTGTCCTTTTGTGTTCTGTGATCGCACTCCAGTGGGGAAATGGCCATATATAACTTTCAACAAAATCAGTTTCAGTCAAATGAGTTTTCAGTGAAATGAGCTTTCAGTGAATTGTGCGCAGGCAACTGAGCTTCAGTGAAATGAAGTAGACCCATGTCTGTAACTATATACACACACACACACATATATATATATATGTATGTATATAAGTATGTATAAAAAATGAAGTGGGAGAAGAGGAAGGAAGAGCAATCTAATAACAGCAGATGCCAACTTACAGAACTCTTATAATGGAACGTGGAACGAAACTAGAGCATCACAACCTCAATGCCTCTTCTGTGAACAGCAAACGAGATCTGAGGTATTCTGGGAGAAGAAAGCATTATGGGATGGAGAGGAGAAGCTTGGAAAATGACAGTCTGATTAGAGGACAGATCTGAAACCCATAGGTCGGGAAATGAATGGAAATGACAATGTCAGATCATATGGTTTTAAAACAATACCTTAAAATACATTTGGTAAACAGTTTTATAAGACCAATAGCAGAAAAGAATATACTTACCACATTCTCTAAAACAGTTTTATTCTGTTTTTTTTTATTTTTTTGTGTTGCTGAAAACCAATAAAACATAAATTTTACTTGATTTGCTCCTTAATCCATGTCAACACTGTCAAGAAAAAGTAAATATAAATGAAAGAAAGATTCACTGCAAAACAAGAAGTTACATACTCACCATAACGTTCGATGTCCATCTCGCCTCACATTCTTACCCGTGGGTTCGGAGCCAAACCTAGACTCTGACTCGGCCATACTCTAGCTCGAAATCTTTCAATTGGCTGGGCTAAGAGTTATCACATGCTGCACTGCTCCCTTTCCCTAGATCTTGTTTGCTGCAAGCTCAATCACTCACCTTCCATACACATAACACATAGACAGGGAAAAACATTCCAATAACAAAAGGAGTACTGAAACCAGAACTAACCTCTAGGCCCTCCAGGATGAGGGAAGGCGGGGGGTTAAGTAAGAATGTGAGGCAAGATGGACTACATACATCAAACATTATGGTGAGTACATAACTTCTTGATGTTATGTAGTCCAATCTCACCTATATTCTTACCCGTGGGACAGCATCTCCAGCACCTGAACCTGGGAGGCTAAGTGGAAAATACTCCTGAGCACTGTGGAACCAAAGGAAAATCTGCCTCTGGATGTCAAATCCAATTTGTAGTGAATAATAAAGGTGTGAGGAGATGCCCATCTACCTGCAGCACAAATATCATCCATAGACATCCTGGCATGAAATGCTGAAGAGGTAGACATCGATCGGGTAGAAAGAGCCTTCACTCTAAATGGTAACTCCTTACCACCTGAGGCATAAATGAAGGAAATACAAATAGAGATCCATTTAGACAAGGTCACTTTGGAAACAGGAGACCCAATCCTATTTTCTGAAAATGAGACAAATAACTGATCCGATTTTCTAAGATCCTTCGTTTTATGCAAATAAAAATGCAACTGTCTATGAACATCCAGCTGGTGAAATTTAAATTCTGCCTTATTAGAAAACTCTGGAAAAAATACGGGCAGTTCAATGGATTGGATGAGATTACTAACCAAAGCCACTTTCGGCATAAAGGAAGGGTTTTGTCTGAGGGAAACCCCGTCCTTGTGAAATATCAAGTAAGGCGGTCGGATTGACAAAGCTTGGAGCTCCGAGACAAGTCTAGCTGAAGTGATGGCTACCAAAAAGATTGCCTTCCAAGTCAAATATTTCAATTCACAAGTAGCTGCAGGTTCAAAGGGGGACGAAGTGAGATGTTGTAGCACAAAAATTAGATCCCAAGGCATGACCGGGTCAAAGACTGGAGGGCGAAGCAGCATAGTGCCCTTCAAGAATGCCTTACATAGTCTATGCGCCATTAGACTGGGTTCATTAGCGATGTGAAAGGAGGAAACAGCCGCCAACTGGACTTTAATGGTTGCGACTGCTGACCCCTGACTGAAAAGCATGGAGAGAAATTCCAGAACTGAAGAAATTGGAGCTTTATAAGGATCAATTTGTCTTGCATGAGCCCAGATGGAGAATCTTTTCCATTTACTAGAATAAATCTTTCTGGTCGAAGGCTTATGGGAAGAAGACGGAATATGAACCACTTCTGGAGAAAAATTATGAAGCCTGACTAGTGATGGAACTGGAGTAGCCAGGCTGTCAACCGGAGGGTCTGAAGGGAGGGATGGAACTGCCCTGACATATGAGTCAGTAAATCTGGCTGTGGGTCCAGAATCCAGGGGGCGTCCATGAGATAGGGATGGATAAAGGGGAACCAAATTGACGAGGCCAGTGTGGAGCAATCAGAATCATTCTGCTTCCCAGGAATTGCGCTTTCTGAATAACCTTTGTCAGCAGAGGAACAGGCGGGAAGGCATAAAGTAGACCGGAGGGCCAATCGTGAACTAGAGCGTCCCTGGGAGACTCCCCCTGAGGGGGGATAAGGGTGAAGTAGCTGCTGCACTTGGTATTGAGGGGACTGGCAAATAGGTCGCAGCAAGGCTGACCCCATCTGCGGAAAATCTGCTCTGCAACCTGACTGTTCAGGGACCACTCGTGAGGCATCAGAATAGCTCTGCTCAACCTGTCGGCGATCACATTGGACTTCCCATGTGCGTTGCTACAACAAATCGTTAGGAAGACACTGCCCACTGCCACACAAGAATGGCCTCTCTGCAAAGGGGGTACGACTTGGTTCCTCCTTGTTTGTTCAGATACCATACCATCGACATACTGTCTGAGTGGATCACAATTGTCCCGAGAGGAAGAAAACTCTGAAGTGCTTGCAACGCTAGTAGCACTACTCTCATCTCCAAGATATTGATATGCAGATGTATCTTGTGTTCCTGCCACGTGCCTTGAACTGTCCTGCCGAGATAATGCCCCCTACCCAATCTGGGAGGCATCCGTGGTCACTGTTGCAGCAGGAGGAGATGGGACGAAGGGCTTTCCCGCATTGAGGTTGCTGGTGTGAAGCCACCAGTGTAGATCTTGCTTGCACTTGTCTGTGATGATTATAAGATGAGAAAGCGGAAGATGTTGTAGAGATCACTGGGCAAAGAGCAGCCACTGAAGGAGCCTCATGTGTAGCCTCGCAAGAGGAACCAGCATAATTGTTGCAGCCATCGTCCCTAACAATATGAGAACCGTTTTTGCCTTTACTTTTTTCAGAGGGAGCAATGCGTATACCTGTTGTTGCAAACCTTGAATCCTTTCTTGTGGTAAAAACGTCCTCATGAGCACGGTGTCCAACTCAGCACCTATAAAGGTGACACGCTGCGAGGGCAACAAGGCAGACTTTTCCCAGTTTACAGTGATACCCAATTGTTGACACAGCTTGATAGTGGCATCTCTGGTCTGTAGTAGCAGATGCCTGGTGGTGGCAGAAAGGAGCCAGTCATCCAGGTACAGAAACACTTGGAATCCCTGACGTCTCAAGTGAGCCATCACCACTGCCATACATTTGGTGAACACCCTGGGGGCTGTGGTGAGACCAAAGGGCAGGGCACGAACTTGAAAATGACTGGCTCCCAGCTGGAAGCGTAAATGACTTCTGGATGCCCTGCCCATCTTTATATGGTAGTAAGCATCCTTGAGGTCGATGGAGCACATCCACACTTCTTTTCAAAACAATGGGAGAATAGATTGCAATGTGACCATTCGGAACTTGGACTTCTTCACGTGGAGATTCAAGCGGCTGAGTTCCAAGATGGGTCTCAGGTCCCCTGTTCTTTTCGGCACCAAAAAGAATCTAGAGTAAGTCCCTAATCCGATCCGATCTGAACTGAGGGGACATGCTGGATGGCTCCTTTTTCTAGCAGCTTTATAACCTCTGAAGCTGCGGAATCCGTTTGAGTGGGTGGATTGATCTGGGATTCTTTTGTTCGGTGGGGGAGGAGAAGAGAAGGGAATGTTATATCCTCCGAAAACTATTTTAATACCCACTGGTTCTGGGTGATGTCTTGCTAGGCTTCTGGGTATAGTGAAATGTGACTCCCGACTGGCTCCAGAGACGCGCAGTCGGGATTCCCATCAGGAGTGCTGATAGGGAGAACCACAAAAGGAGTCGTGGTCTCCCTGGTTACGCGGGCCTCCTCTGCCTCTAGGGCAGCGGCTATCTGAGTTACCACCCCCTCCCCTGCCTCTGCAGGGGGAATCACTTTGTGAGTCATGAAAAAACCTCTGCGATTTCTTGAACCACATTTTCCCACTCTTCTGGACCTTGGGATAAGGTCTAGAAGGCATGGAAAAAAATGGACTCCCACGGCAGACAGAGTTTTTCCCTCTTGCTCGCACCTAGTGAGAGTGTCCTTCACCTTGGTTCCGAACAAGGAACCATCAAACGGGGCGTTGGTGAATGTAGACTTGAAGGCCTCCGCGAAATTACAGAGGGGCATCCAGGAGTGCCTCCTGAGAGAAACTCCAAAATTCGCTGCCCTACTCGCTCCTTCGGCTGCGTAAGAGATCAGCCTCATGGAGGAGTTAGCAATGACTTTCTGTGCCACCGCGTCAGAAATGTTACCTTGCAGAGAATCTCCAAGATCTTTCAGGAGATCTCTTTGGAGCCATGTAAAATGTGACAAGTAATTCAGCGACCGCAGAGTAAAGGCCGCTGAAGAAAACATACGCTTCCTATACCGGTCCATGGTCCTAGACTCCTTGTTAGGGGGATGGACGGTAGATAAAGTCTCAGCCAGTTCCTTCTTGGTGGCCGCTGCCACCACCATGGCATCTACTGGAACTACCTTTGTGAGAAACTCTGTCAGCAGGGGCGGACATAAATTTGTTGGGTCTCCTGGGGACTGGTTCCTCAGTGTCAGGGGTTTTCAACACCCTTCGACAAACCAGATCCAGGAGTACATCGAAGGGTGGACAAACCCAGGAGGCGGAGGGTTGAGCCCCAAAGGCCTTCAGGAACACAGACTCCTCCTCGGAGGGGGGTTTAGAGGGCCAGTCACATCTCTGCTTCAAGATCTCTAGGATATCAGTGAAAGAGATATCCTCAGAGGACGACTTGGGGGACCCCTCTGATTCCTCAAGGTCGGTGTCAGACGTGTGAGACTCTTCCTGGGAGTCGATGCGCTTCCTCTTGCACATTCTTTTTCTGGGTGGCTCCTCAGGAAAAAACTCTGGGGGGCCCTCAGAAAATTGGGGACCACTCATGGAGGTATCCTGAGGCCTTGGGTCTCCGCTGTCCAAGGACAGGAGGTGATCAGAGACTGATACCGAAGCTGGAGAGGGTAGTGTGTCAGTGCTGTATGATGCAGCTGAGGACCTGGTCAGCATGCTCTGCATGACCTCAAAAGCTGCCCCTCCCCCCAGCTCTGAAGATGGACCAACCGTGGAAGACCTCGGAGCAGAAGGGACAAGGTCCAAAGCCGAAGCAAAGGTCAGGCTCACCCGAGCTGAAGCACCGAGAGGGAGGCTAGGAGCCGAAGAGCATCCTGAGACTTCCTCCTCTGGTCCGACCGAGGAACCATGAGACCTGAACCCCGTGGATGGAGCCAACGGGGTCAGAGAAGAGATCGGAGCCGATAAGCCAGGATGGGCTATCGGAGCCGACCTAGAAGCATCAGACGGCGCCAACCACTCTGGCTCCGATCTATCAACGATGGATGGGTGACGGGCTCCGGAGCCGACTAGGCTGGAGCCGATAGCAATTTAGCCAGCATCGGTGTTGGAGCAGTCTCTGCACCACTCTATCCACATCCACATCAGAGAGTCCTGGAGGATCTAGAGGACAAGGTAGGAGATCTAGACCTCCTCTCAGAAGGAGACCTGCAGGGAGGAGAAACCGGTCTAAAAACTGGAGACCGGCTCCGAGCTACTATCTCCGTCACCGGCTCCAAGAGGCTGGGAGCCGATGTAGGTTCTGCCGATTCACCAACTTCCTTCGGCACTGAAGACAGTGGAGCCGAGGATGCCACAGTAGACTTAGTAACTTTCTCCGGAGGCTCCAATGAAACTGACGGAGCCAGAGATCGTTTATTTGCTTTGGAAGTTTTGTCTCTTTTAGAGGGAGAGGACTTAACACTAGAAGACCTCTCTAAATCTTCCTCGAAGGAGGGTTTCAGTAATCTCTTCAGAATTAGTTTGTTCTTCCTTTCTTGAAGAACACAAGGGCTGAATGCATGATAGAACGCACAAGACTCCTGAAGGTGGATAGCCCCCAAACAATAAACACACACAGAGTGCCCATCAGTAATCGACATCTTATACCCACATTTACTACATTTCTTGAAGCCCGAAGGCTTATGTTCTTTTCTATCCTTGGACATGATCGGCAGGACACTAGACACTACACAACAGCCAAAACCGACACCAGCAACAAAGTGCGGGAACTAGACTCTAAATAAACTGCCATCACCACACAAGGACCTCTAACTCAAATGGCCCTGACAGGAAACAAGGGAAGGACTAGATCCTCTAACTTAAATGGCCCTAGCCCGGAGGGATAGGGTACCTAAAAAACAAAATGAACACAGAAGGGTAAACAGATAACAAATGGAGGACTAGGTCCTCTAACTGAAACAGGCCTAGCCCGTTGGGAGATAGCTAACAGGATACCAAGACAAATATTAAGACAAAGGCCATGAAAGGCCGCACAAAAAAGCTTCCACAAACCAACAACACACACACCTAGCTATGAAAATAGCTTTTGGAGCAACAAATTTGGTCAAAGAAGATGAAAAGTTATACTTGGCAACAGCCAAGAGAAAGACCACGTCTGAGCTTTATGAGCAGCAAACGAGATCTGGGGAAAGGGAGCAGTGCTGCATGGCATACCTCTTAGCCCAGCCAATTGAAAGACTTTGAGCTAGAGTATGGCCAAGTTGGAGCCGAGGTTCGGCTCCGAACCCACGGGTAAGAATGTAGGCGAGATTGTACATGACATCCTATATCTCCCAAGCAATTAAATCAAACAGAGGTTTACAACATGCACTTTCATAAAATGCAACAAAGCTGCAATGCAATATATAAGTTATAAAAAACATGTGTGATCCTGCTTTATGTAAAATGGTAACCGAGCAATACTCTTCAGCTTAAACAAACATGGACCATCAAAAACATGGTTGAAAATTGTACAGTTGCATTAGTCCTACTTACTTGTAAGAGCAGATGTTCATAGAACACACTGCCTTACTGGCATTCAGGTAGTAGTGCCCTGCTACCTTTCTCTGGTATTAAAGGTCATAGTCCTTTCCACTGCCAGTCTGTGGATGTGATGGACCAATCATCTGGCAGTACAACAAATGTCTTACAAATCCACAGACATGACTCTCTTCAGTTTTCTAGGGTCCAACAAGAACAGAAGAAGAAATGGAAACAAGCTTTGTGAACCCCTCCTGTTCTAATACCAAATATTAGACACACACACACACACACACACACACACACACACACACACACACACACACACACACACACACACACACACACACAACCATAAAGACCATGAAGCAGTGCTCCATGGTAACCCAAACACCAAACTATGTTCATCTAAAACTGGGGATGATGGAGGTAGGTACTTGCCAGTAAGGCAGTAAGTTCTACGAACATTTACTTTTACAGGTAAGTAGGACTCAAGCATCTGTACAATGATCAATAAACATGCCACCTTACTCGCTTTCCATTAAATCCCCAAAGCTTACCAACCTAGAGAACAGGGAGGATAAGGGGCCAGGAGCCCGTGGAGAATGGTCCTAGTGAAGCCTTCTCTGCATCTAGAAAAGCAAACAGTTTATAGTGCTTCATAAAGTTATGAAGAGAGAACTAAGCTACTGCCTCTAGAATACTTCTGTCCATTCCTTTCCAATATGCCACTGAAGAGGCAAATGCCCTAGCAGAATGAGCTTACCTTGCCTGGGTTCATCTTGCCATGGTGGGTGTAACAAAACACAATACCAGAGAACAACTAATGTGCAATGGTTTTCTTAAGAGACAGGCTGACCCTTCTTTGCACCTGTATAGAAAATAAAGAGCCTTTCAGCCTTCCTAAATGGTACTATTCTGCCAAAATATTAAACTGAGCTGCCTGCGCAGATCCAAGATAAGAAGTATCCTGTTGCCCTTATATTCAGGTTCTGCAAGAACAAAGGTAGGTTTGGTGGACTGAGAGTGAATTCTGAAACTACTTTTAGCATCAAAGAGGGAGTGTGTAACACAGCCCTATCCCTGTGGAAAATCAAGTAAGGTTATCCCAACATGAAAGCTTGCAGCTCAGTGACTCACCTTGTAGATGTCAGAACAATAAGCAAAACAGCTTTCTATGTTAAAGCTTCAGAGCAGCCAGAGCAGTAGGTTCAAAAGGCAGTAAGGTCAATTTTCCCAGAACACACTTGAGATCCCATGAAGGGGGAATATGCTTGAGAGGGGGTCTCATATGTAATACTCCTATAATGAACTGTTTTACCAAAAAAGAAGAAAGAAGGGGGAGTCATTGGCATGCAAGAAGAAAAGGCCACTAAGTATATCTAATGGTCACATAAGATAAGCCATCCTGAAGTAACTCGGACAGATATCTCAATACCAGGGGGAAGCTAACCTCAAGGGACCCTCTATTCCAGCTTAGGCACTGCTTAAAAAACTCATCTACTTGTAAACATAACATTTTATTTTACCAGCTTTTCTGCCATCCTTTAACACCTGCTGCACATCCTCATGAAACAATTACTTAAAACTGGGGTGCACCAGCTGCCCCTTAAACTGTGTGAGCAAAGCTAGTGTTTGAGGAAGTCTGTGGCATTTGCCCTTGGCCAATGCCATTACAATGGAGAACCAAGATTGCCTGGGCCAGTATGGATTCACCACATTGATCTTCTCTCTGAATCTTCAGAAGCACCTTTGGGAATCAGTGGAAGGGTGGAAACACATACAGGAATATTCCCATCCAAGGGAACAAGAATGTGTCTGCAACTTCAAGCATTGCTGCAAGGATGTCTAGAACAGAATTTCCCAGCTGTCCGTTTTGAAAGGAGACAAATTAGAAGTTATGTACCTACCATAACGTTCCATGTTAGTTGTCTTCTCTCGCCTTCTTTCTTGCTGGATGGGTTCGGAGCTGATCCTCGGCTCCGACTCGGCACTTGCTAAGCTCGAGAGTCACTTTTACCAGCTCGAGGCAGCCCTATATCCCATGATGCAAGGCGGTGATTACCCAGATCTTGTTTGGTATCTAGAGGAAAAAAATGCCCGCAATCTTTCCTCAAAGGACAGAAGAACCACTAACCTGAGAAGACTGTAAGGGGAACCCAGGTAATAAAGGTCCAGAGCTAAATGGTGTCCAAGGGAGAACAATCTCCCAGAGAAAAAAGAAAATCAAGGTCTGTCCAGGCTAGGGGGACAGGAGGGAGGGACGCAAGAAAGAAGGCGAGAGAAGACAACTAACATGGAACGTTATGGTAGGTACATAACTTCTAAATGTTAAGTTGTCAATCTCGCCTTCATTCTTGTTGGATGGGACCGCGTCCCTAGCACCTCTATCCTGGGTCACTCAATGGAACAGACTCTTGAGAACTGTGGAACCAAAACTTGCCCTGTTCCTGGAGGCCAAATCCAATTTGTAATGAGAAACAAAGGTATGAGGAGTGGCCCAAGTGGATGCTGCACAAATAGTGTCTAAGGGTAGTCTAGCCTGAAAAGCTGTAGATGTGGCTAGACTTCTAGTAGAATGTGCTTTAGGTTTTGAGATCAGTTGTTTGCCCCTAAGCTGATAAATGTCAGAAATGGTGGAAGACAGCCATCTGGATAAGGTTACTTTAGAAACAGGAAGACCTTTCTTATTTTCAGCATAAGAAAGAAAAAGCTGATCAGATTTCCTAAATTGCTTTGTTCTGTCCAAGTAATATCTGAGTTGGCGATGAACATCTAGGCAATGCAATCTTTGTTCTGCCCTGTTAGAATGATTGGGAAAAAATACAGGAAGGTCAATGGATTGATTTAAATTTGTTTTAGAAGCAACCTTGGGCAAAAAGGATGGATTGGTTCTTAAGGATACTCTATCCTTGTGGAAGACCAAGTAAGGGGGACGAACACAGAGAGCATGTAGTTCCGACACCCTCCTAGCCGAAGTAATAGCAACTAGAAAGAGTGTCTTCCAAGAAAGAAGTTTTAATGAGCATGTAGCAGCCGGTTCGAAAGGGGGAAGTATCAAGGATGCCAGCACTAAATTTAGGTCCCACTGTGGTGGAGGATCTCTAACAGGGTGTTTATGTAGGAACACCCCTCTGAGAAAGGCTTTACAAAGCTTGTGAGACATAATATTCTGGTCTGCAAATCCGACATGGAAATTAGAGATTGCTGCCAACTGGACTTTAACTGTGGAAGAAGAAGAACCGGAGTGAAATATTTCAGCTAGAAAGTCCAAGACTGACTGAATAGGGGCAGTAAAAGGGTCTATGTTCTTAGACTTTGCCCAAAAGGAGAAACGTTTCCATTTGCTAGAGTAAATCCTCCTGGTAGAGGACTTTAGAGAAGCTACTATGATATCTCTAACAGGGTTAGAGATCATAGGAAGCCTGGCTAAGGAAGGAAGTGGAGCAACCAAGCGGAGAGGTTGAGGGAACGAATGGACTGGTGCAGTTGACCCGACTGGTGGGTCAGAAGATCTGGAACTGGGTCCAGATGCCAAGGCTGCACCAAGAGATGGCGATGAAGGAACGGGAACCAAATTTGTCGAGGCCAGTAAGGGGCAATGAGAATCATTTTGGCTCTCAAGACGGTAGCTTTCTGGAGTACTTGAGGTATTAACGGAAAGGGGGGAAAGGCATAAAGAAGTCCCCGGGGCCAATCCTGGGTAAGAGCGTCTCTAGGGGGATGGCCCGGAAGTGGAAAGAGAGAAGAAGTCTGGGCATTTGCTGTTTTGGGGTGTAGCAAAAAGGTCGCAGCATGGGCGGCCCCACTTCTGAAAAATCTCTTCCACTATAGATTGTTTGAGAGACCACTCATGAGGCATGAGTATAGCTCTGCTCAATCTTTCCCTATTATGTTGATTTTCCTGGGGATATGCGTTGCTACCAGAAACCGATGAGAGGAGATCGCCCATTGCCAAAGTCTGAGAGCTTCTCGACACAAGGGATAGGACTTGGTCCCGCCCTGCTTGTTGATGTACCACACCACGGACATGTTGTCCGTGTGAACTGCAATAGTTCCTAAGGGAAGAAAGTCGTTGAGGGCTTGCAACGTTAAAAGCACTGCTCTCATCTCTAGGACATTTATGTGCAGGTGGTATTCGAACGGTTGCCACGTGCCATGAACCATTCTGCCCTGATAATGCCCTGATGGACCAGGGGGGAAGAAGTCCACCAGGATAGATGGCTCTTGCAGGTCTGTGTCACCAGGATCTTGTGACGCATGGGAAGCTGCTGAAAGGACCATTGGGTAAACAACATCCATTGTAGAAGACGCATGTAAAAACGGGCCAGAGGAAGAAGTGTGATGGCGGCTGCCATAAGGCCCAACACTTTCAGGACCAACCTGGCTTGTACCTTTTTGCTGGATAGGATAATCCAAACATGGTTTTGGATATCTAGGATTCTTTGACTTGTTAGGTTTGCTGACATCCGAGTAGTGTCTAGATCTGCGCCTATAAAGGTAATAGATTGGCAAGGTGATAAGGAAGACTTTTCGAAGTTGACTGAAATTCCTAACTGACCGCAGAGACGTAGAGTATAATCTCTGGCTTGGAGAAGTTGATGCCTGGTGGTAGCTGAGAGGAGCCAGTCGTCTAGATACGGAAACACCTGGAATCCTTGACGTCTCAGGTGAGCCGTGACCGCTGCCATGCATTTGGTGAACACTCTGGGGGCTGTAGTGAGACCAAAGGGCAGGGCTCTGAATTGAAAATGACTGGTCCCCAGCCGAAAGCAGAGAAAGCTTCTGGAGCGTTTGTGGATTTTTATGTGATAGTACGCATCTTGAAGGTCTATGGAGCACATCCAGTTGTTTTTGCCCAGAAAGGGCAAAATCGATTGAAGTGTGACCATCCGAAATCTTGCCTTTTTGACAGACTTGTTCAGTCTGCTGAGGTCTAATATTGGTCTCCAGTCTCCCGTCTTTTTGGGAACCAAAAAGAACCTTGAGTAGATTCCAGACTCTAAATGATCTGTTGGAACTGGCTGGATGGCCCTTTTTCTTAGAAGCTTTGAAACCTCTAGCTTTGCAATTTCCCTTAGACCGGGTGGAACGTCTGGAAGGGAATCTTTTTGAGGGAAGGGGCTTCTCTCGAAAGGAATCTTGTAACCCTCAGATATGATCGACTGTACCCATTTGTCTTGAGAGAGGGAAAGCCAGGCTTCTGGGTACAGCGACAATCTCCCCCCGACTGCCTCCAAGGGTGGGCAGTCGGGCAACACCTCAGGGATGCTGGAAGGGCTTGTCAGAGAGAGGCTCTCTGCTGCCCTGGTTCTGCGGACCCCCTCTGCCCCTAGGGCGGCATCTATTGTTATTACCCCCTCTGCCTCTGGGGGTAAACTGACCACGTGCGTCAGGCGTGACTCCTTGAGATTTTCGGAACCACATTTTCCCTCCCTTCTGACCTTTAGGGTAAGGTCTAGAAGGGGTGGAGAAACGGACTCCTACGGCAGAAAGAGTCTTGCCGTCTTGCTCACACCTGGTCAAAGTGTCCTTCACCTGAGGTCCAAACAAAGTTGTGCCATCAAAGGGAGAATTTGTGAAGGACGCCTTAAAGGGGTCTGCAAAATTGCAAAGCCGCATCCAGGACTGAAGTCTGAGAGCCACTCCTATGCCTGCGGCTCTACTCGCCCCATCGGCTGCATAAGAAATGAGCCGCATGGAGGAGTTAGTTATGGAATTTAGGATTCCCAGCTGAGAGGCAATCTTCTCTTGAGCCCCAGCAGCTGCCAGATCCTGTACTACCTCACCCAATTCTTTGAGGATATCTCTTTGAAGTCGGGTGAAGTGACATAAATAATTCAGCGAACGCATAGCAAAGGTCGCTGAGGAAAAATAGAAGTTATGTTCTTACCATAACGTTCCATGTTAGTTGTCTTCTTCTCGCCTTCTTCTTGCTGGATGGGTTCGGAGCCGACCTCGGCTCCGACTCGGCCACTCTAAAGCTCGAGAGTTGGTTCCACCGGCTCGAGGCTCCCCTTATATCCCACAATGCTAGGCGAGAGTTACCTCAGATCTCGTTTGTAAGCTAACCCCAGCTTATGATAGTAACAGTATATAACAGAATAACTATAAACAGAGTCCACCTCTAACAACAGGGAGAAGAAGGGTGACCTACATCCTGAAACAAGAAATATGCATAATAGCATATAGCTAAGAAAGAGGTGGTAGAAAGAGAGGTCACGATCACAACTCCTCTAGGTCTGTCCAGGCCAGGGGGAAGGAGGGTGGACGAAGAAGAAGAGAAGAAGACAACTAACATGGAACGTTATGGTAAGAACATAACTTCTATATGTTAAGTTGTCTATCTCGCCTTCATTCTTGCTGGATGGGACCACGTCCCTAGCACCTTGTCCCGGGTGGCCTAACGGAACAGACTCCTGAGAACAGTGGAACCAAAATTAGCTCTATGCCTAGAAGCTAAATCCAACTTATAATGGGAAATAAAAGTGTGAGGAGTAGCCCAAGTAGCCGCTGCACAAATGGTGTCAATAGGCAGTCTGTCTTGGAAGGCTAGAGTAGTAGCCAAAGCTCTGGTGGAATGTGCTTTAGGCTTATTAGGCAGTTTTTGGTGTCTAATCTCATAAACAAGGGTAATCAGAGATGTTAGCCATCTGGATAAAGATACCTTAGAGACTGGAAGTCCCTTTCTGCTTTCCGCATAGGAGACAAACAGCTGATCAGATTTTCTGAATTGTTTCGTCCTGTCCAAGTAGTATCTTAATTGACGATGAACATCCAGACAGTGTAATTTTTGTTCAGACCTATTTGAATACTCCGGGAAAAAGACAGGGAGGTCAATGCACTGGTTTAGGTTTGATGTTGAAACCACCTTAGGCAAAAAGGACGGGTTAGTTCGTAAGGAAACTCTGTCCTTATGGAACACAAGGTAAGGAGAACGACAACTGAGTGCTTGAAGTTCTGAAATTCTTCTAGCTGATGTGATAGCCACCAGAAAAAGAGTTTTCCAAGATAATAACTTTAAGGAACATGAAGCTGCAGGTTCGAAAGGGGAAAGAATCAAAGAAGCAAGAACTAAATTTAGGTCCCAAGGAGAAGGAGGATTTCTTACAGGAGGTCTGAGAAGAAAAACTCCTTTCAAAAAGGCTTTGCAGAGTTTGTGGGACATTAGGGCGGATTCAGAAATACCCACATGGAAATTAGAAATAGCTGCCAATTGAACCTTAAGAGTAGATGGAGATGAACCTGCATGGAAGAGTTCAGCAAGAAAATCAAGGACTAGTTGGATGGAAGCGGTGAAAGGATCTATGTCCTTTCCTTGTGCCCAATATGAAAAGCGTTTCCACTTACTCAAATAAATCTTTCGAGTGGAAGATTTATGGGAAGCTATCAAAATATCTCTAACAGAGTGAGATAATTGAGGAAGCCTGGCTACGGTTGGAAGTGGAGGAACCAAGCAGTGAGGTTCAGAGAGGGAGGGAGCGATGAAACTGACCCGACTGATGGATCAAAAGATCTGGAACTAGGTCCAGATTCCACGGTCGCCCAAAAGAAATCGATGCAGAAAGGGGAACCACACTTGTCGAGGCCAGTAAGGAGCAATGAGGATCAATGAGGCCTTCTGAGCGATAGCTTTCTGTATTACTTGAGAGATCAGTGGGAAACGAGGAAATGCATACAGAAGTCCCGGGCCAAACTTGGACTAGCGTCCCTGCTGGGTTGGCCTGGTAAAGGGAATAGAGTGAAGTATTCTCTGCACTTGCTGTTTTGGGGAGTAGCAAAAGATCGCAGCAAGGCTGACCCCACTTGAGAAAAATCTCTCTCACTACAGAGTCTTTCAGAGACCACTCGTGAGGCATGAGAATAGCTCTGCTCAACTTGTCCGCAATGTGATTGGACTTCCGGGATGTGCGTTGCTATCAGAAAACGCTGAGAAGAAATCGCCCACTGCCACAGTCTGAGTGCTTCTCGACACAGGGGTATGATCTGGTTCCGCCTTGTTTGTTGATGTACCACACTACAGACATATTGTCTGTCTGGATTGCAATCGTTCCCAAGGGAAGAGAGTGTTGAAGGGCTTGCAACGCTAAAAGCACCGCCTCATCTCCAGAACATTTATGTGCAAGTGGCATTCGTTTGGTTGCCATGTGCCCTGGACTGTCCTGCCCTGATAATGCCCCCACCCGATCAGGAGGCATCCGTTGTCAGAGTAGCAACCGGAGGAGGTGGAACAAATGGTCTCCCCAACAGGAGCTGGGGGGAAGACATCCACCACATGAGATGCTTTTAGCACGCTTGCGTGATCATAATGGTGTGAGACATTGGAAGTTCCTGGTATGACCATTGAGAAAAGAGCATCCACTGAAGGATCCGCATGTGGTATCTGGCCAATGGAAGGAGCGGTATGGCCGCTGCCATGATTCCCAACACCTTTAGAACTAACTTGGCTTTGGCTCTGTTGTTTTTGAGAAGTAGTGATACCAATTTTTGAATGTCTGATATCCTTTGGTTCGTTAGTGTTGCAGACATGTTTACAGTATCTAAATTTGCCTATGTAGGTAATAGTACGACAAGGCGACAAAACAGACTTTTCGCAATTTATTGAGATACCCAGTTTTTGACAGACGCGAAAAGTGTAATCTCTGGCCATCAGAAGGAGATGCTTGGTGGGAGCTGTGAGGAGCCAGTCATCCAAATATGGAAACACCTGGAATCCTTGTCGTCTCAGGTGAGAAGCTACCACTGCCATGCATTTGGTAAACACCGGGGCAGTGGTGAGACCAAAGGGCAGGGCCCTGAATTGAAAATGACTGGTTCCTAGCCTGAAGCGGAGGAATCTTCTGGAGCGCCTGTTCATTTTTATGTGATAGTACGCGTCCTGAAGGTCTATAGAGCACATCCAGTTTCCTTTTCCCAATAGGGGAAGAATGGATTGCAGCGTGACCATCCGAAATCTTGTTTTCTTGACCGATCTGTTCAAGATACTGAGATCCAAAATTGGTCTCCAGTCCCCTGTTTTCTTTGGAACTAAAAAGAACCTTGAGTAGATTCCGGATCCTAGTTGGTCTGCTGGCACTGGCTGAATAGCTCTTTTGCAAGCAGTTTTGAAATTTCCAAAGCTGCTATATCCCTTTGAGCGGTGGAACATCTGGAAGGGATTTTTGACTGACTTGGAAAACGAAGAAAGGGAATAGAATAACCTTCGGAAATGATGGACTGTACCCATTTGTCTTGTGTCAAGGATAGCCAGGCTTCTGGGTACAGTGACAATCTTCCCCCGACTGCCTCCGAAGATGGGCAGTCGGGCAACACCTCAGGGATGCTGAAAGGGCTTATCGGAGGACGTTTCTCGATTGCCCTGGTTCTGCGGACCATCTGCCTCTAGGGCGGCGTCTACCATTGTTGTTCCCCTCTGCCTCTGGCGGGGAACCGACTCTGTCGTCAGGCGAACTCCCTTGAGATTGTTTACGGAACCACATCTTTGGCGGTTTCTGGCCTTTGGGGTAAGGCCTAGAAGGAGTGGAAAAACGGACTCCGACGGCAGAAAGGGTCTTGCCATCCGTCTCGCACCTAGTCAGGGTTTCTTTCACTTGTGGACCAAAAAGAGATGATCCATCAAAAGGGGAGTTCGTGAAAGACGTCTTGAAAGGTTCCGCAAAATTGCATAGCCGCATCCAGGCGTGCCTACGTAAGGCTACCCCTGTTCCTGCGGCTCTGCTCGCTCCATCGGCCGCATAAGAGAGGAGGCGCATGGAGGAGTTGGAAATAGAATTAAGGATAGCCAGCTGCATGTTCATTTTCTCTCGGAAACCCGCAGCTGTAGGGTCCTTCAGCATTTCACTTGCTTCTTTGATCAAGTCCCTTTGAAGACGAGTGAAATGGCACAGGTAATTCAGCGAACGCATAGTAAATGTCGCTGAGGAGAACATCCGCTTCCCGTACATATCCATGGACCTAGATTCCTTGTTAGGTGGATGGACAGGCACTGAAGGATCAGCCAGTTCCTTCTTTGTGGCGGCAGCTACCACCATAGCATCCACAGAGACTCCTTTTGATAAAAATTCCTTGTCTGATGGAGCTGTGATGAATTTGGAGGGTCTCCTGGGAGTGGGGTCCACTGAATCAGGAGCCGTCCATGCCTTTTTAGCAACCACCTGCATGAGGGGGTCAAGGGGGACACCCAGGAGGTGGAAGGACGAGAGCCAAACGCCTCAAGATACACAGATTCGTCCTCCGAAGGGTTGAGGGCTGGCCAATTTCCCCTCTGTTTAAGGATCTCCAGAATGTCTGCAAATGAGACATCTTCAGAAGGGGAACGGGGGGAACCCTCAGAATCATCCAGATCTGTGTCCGACGTGACAGACTCAGGTGAGTCAATGTGCTTCCTCTTGCACTTCCTCTTCCGAGGGCTCTTCTGCCAAATCAGGAGAGGCCTCGAAGAGGATGAAATCCCCAAAGGGAGCTCCTGAGGAGTTGGCTCTCTGCGGTCCGGGATGAGGGAGTGAGTCGACTTACCCTGAGGCAGCATAGAGAGAGGGGCTGACGGAGCCGACTGTGGAGTAGAGCCAGGCTCTAACACACTCCGCATGACCTCGAAGCACCCCTGTCAGGCAGAGCCAGAGGTCCCCGCCCGAGGAGCTAAGGACCCCTCAGCACCGACAGTGATGGCTCGAGGCCGATGTCGGAGCCGAACTCACCAGCGCCGAAGCACCGAGAGGGAGAGGGGGTCGGACAAGGGTCCGATGCCACTCACCCCTCGAGCCGACGAGGAAGTCCGGCGCCGAGATTCCTCCATGGAAGAAAACGGAGCCGACGACGGAGCCGAAGACAATTGTCTCGGCCCGAGGTGACCACAGTCTCGGTTCCGACACGACCCGGCTCCGAGCTCAAGAGAGTCAAGGAGGAAGGAGTTGATGGACGGGACAGGCACCGACTGATGAGTCGGGCTCTGAAGCATCTGGGCTAGTGCCTCAGACTTGAGTAGTCGACTCACCACCCTCTGAAGGTCATGATCGGACAACCTCGATGACCTAGAGGAATGAGACCTTTGGCTCCGTTCAGACAGCAGGGGAGATCCTGGAGCCGAATGAACGGAGCCAAGAGAAGGTGACCTAGACCTCTTTCTGGTTGTCGGCTCCGAAGATCTTGTCGGAGCCGACACGGGTACCTCGATAACCTCGGCTCCGCCGGGACCCGAGGAAGCCACAGAAACTGTGGACTGAGTCTTATCGGCTCCAGCCGGAGCCGATAAAGGCAAAGGTTGAACAACTTGAGGTCTCGGCTCAGAAGCCGGAGCCGAAGACCTCGATGCCTTGGAGGGCTTCCCTGTTGAGACAGACAGGGAATCCTCAGGCTTCAACAAGCCTCTCAATATGAGCTTGTTTTTTCTTTCCTGCAGGACCCTGGGGCTGAAGCCATGGCAGACAGCACAGGAGTCCTGCAGGTGCAAAGGCCCCAGACAATAGACACAAGAAGTGTGAGCGTCTGTCAGAGACATTTTCTGACAGCACGCATCACACTTCTTGAATCCGGAGACCTTTGCTTCTTTAGACATAGCCTAACTGGTGAACACAAACGCACACTCAAACACACCAGTTATACCCTGTCAGAATAACAAACTTTAGTAAAAAAAATACTAAAAATAAGTATAATAAACAGTAGTACACTACACAAACACTCCCTAGGGAAGGGAAGGCCTAAGGCCCAAGGGAAGAACTAAAAGTTCTTTTAACAAGAAACGGGAAAAATTAGGTTCGGGGATAAAGTTCAATGAACTACACTAATTTAAGAATAATTAAACTAAAAAAGGGGTAAAGAGAGTAACTTTTTATAGAAAAAGCTAAAACTTACCAGGAACCGGTAGAATAACCAACCTCGAAGCTGTAGCGGCAAACGAGATCTGAGGTAACTCTCGCCTAGCATTGTGGGATATAAGGGGAGCCTCGAGCCGGTGGAACCAACTCTCGAGCTTTAGAGTGGCCGAGTCGGAGCCGAGGTCGGCTCCGAACCCATCCAGCAAGAATGAAGGCGAGATAGACAACTTAACATCATCCGCTTACCATACCTGTCCATGGTCCTAGACTCCTTGTTAGGAGGATGGACTGGTACGGAAGGATCTGCAAGTTCCTTCTTGGTGGCGGCTGCCACCACCATGGCATCAACCGGGACACCTTTTGTGAGAAACTATTTCTCAGTGGGGGCCGTGATGAATTTAGAAGGCCTCCTGGGGACTGGTTCCACAGAATCAGGAGATGCCCACGCCTTTCGAGCAATCACGTCCATGAGGGGGTCGAAAGGCGGAGACACCCAGGAGGTGGAGGGTTGAGATCCAAAAGCCTCCAGGTATACCGACTCATCCTCGGAGGGATTAATGGAGGGCCAGTTTCCCTTCTGTTTCAGGAGTTCAAGGATGTCTGAAAAGGAGACATCCTCAGAGGGGGATCTTGGGGACCCCTCCGACTCATCTAAGTCGGTATCTGATGTCTTAGACTCAGGGGAGTCTAAGTGCTTTCTCTTGCAGGTCCTCTTATGCGGGGGCTCTCCTGAAGGATCAGGAGAAACCTCGGAAGAGGAAGTTCTTCCCAATGGGGAAACCTGGGGCGATGGATCTCTGGGTCCGGGAGCAAGAGAGTGGGAAGAGACATCTACAGGCACCGTAGAGGGAGGAGCTAAAGGAACCGACTGCTGACTGAGCTCGGGGGCTAGCACACTCCTCATCACCTCGAAGGCTCCCCTCCCGGGGAGGACCGAGAGCCCCCGCTCCGAAGAAACAGGGATCCCCGGCCCCACCGAAAAGGAAGGCTCCGAAGCAGATGTCGGCGCAGAGCTCACCAAGGCCGAAGCTCCGAGAGGGAGAACGGGGTCGGACAAGGGTCCGATGCCACTCGCCCCCTCGGAACGGACCAGGGAAGCCCGACGACCGGATCCCTCCAAGGACGGTCTCAAGGAGGAGATAGGAGTCAAAGACGACGGAGCCGAAAGGAGTGGTATCGGCTCCGAAGCAGCAACAGTCACGGTACCAATAATCTCTGGCTCCGAGCTCTGAAGGAGAGTCGAAGGAGGAATTTCTGGAGGGTGTGGAATAGCGGTCGTCTGCTGAGACAGGCTATGGAGCATCTGGGCCAGTGCCTGTGATTTTAGCAGTCTACTCACCACTCTCTCCAAGTCATGGTCTGAGAGTCTGGAAGACCTTGAGGATCGGCTCCGATGGCTCCGCTCCGAAAGTAAGGGGGAGGCCGGAGCCGAGTGGATAGACTCCAGCGAAGGAGATCTAGATCTCTTCCTCGACGGAGCCATCGGAGCCGACGAACCTTCGGTTCCAGTTGGAGCCGACAGCTTGTCGGCTCCGAGCTGGGTTAGAGATGTGTTGGCTCCAGCCGGAGCAGACACATGCTTCGAAGCTAGGGTATCAGCTACAGCCGGAGCCAACACAGGTGTCGAAGCCAGGGTATCGGTGCCGATTGGCGCCGGTACTAAACTTTCCAAGAAGGAAGGATCGGCTCCAGACGGAGCCGATGTCGACTCTGGTGGAGTCGGAACCAAGGCCACAGACTTGGACACTGAAGTCTGGGTCTTGGATGGCTTTGAGGGCTTCCCGGAGCCGGCCTTAGCCAGGGAGCTCTCAGGCTTGAGAAGACCCCTTAGGATCAGTTTGTTTCTACGTTCCTGCAGGACTCTCTGGCTGAAAGAATGGCAAATAGCACAGGAGTCCTGCAGCTGTAGGGGTCCCAGACAATAAATACAAGAAGTGTGACCGTCTGTCAGAGACATCTTCTGACAGCACGAGTTACACTTCTTAAAACCTGAGACCCTAGTGTCTTTAGACATGACTGAGTTCTGAACACAAAACACACACACACTCAGTCCACAAATACACTAACTAAAACAAAAACACAGACACACCTAACAAAAATCCTGACAGGAAATTGTTTGGGAGGGAAAGGCCTAAGGCCTGACTAACAGAAATATGATAAGGGATCGAAAAAACTAACGGGAATAGGGTCTAAGTGAATCGAGGAACTAACCAACTATGAAGGGAAAAAAAATAGATATTGGGATAGCTAAATCTCTTGAAAAAGAGTAATTAAATTCACTTACCAGGAGCTGGCAAAAAAGGTGACCTCATGAGCGAAGCGGCAAACGAGATCTGGGTAATCACCGCCTTGCATCATGGGATATAGGGCTGCCTCGAGCTGGTAAAAGTGACTCTCGAGCTTAGCAAGTGCCGAGTCGGAGCCAAGGATCGGCTCTGAACCCATCCAGCAAGAATGAAGGCGAGATTGACAACTTAACATTGATCTATTTCAGGCATTTCCCACAACTGGACAAGATCCTAGAACACCACTGACTTGAGATGCCACTCGTGTGGTTCTGCCCAGGATCTGTTTAGTCTGCCTGCCATAACATTTTGCTCTGATGGGATATGTGATGCCTAAAGAGTCAGAGAATGCTGTAAAGCCAGCTCCAAGGCCACCACTGCCAACTGGCAAAGAGAATATAACCTTGTACCACCTTGTATGTTGAGAAACCACATTGCTCTGGTATTGTCTGTAACCACAACAGGAAGACTCAAGAGTCCACAGGTGGTGAAGGACTTTAAGACCGTGGATCACCACCAATATTTCCTTGATACTGGTGTGCTTTGGTGCATCCCTGGGACTCCACGTGGCCTGCACTTGTACTCCCGCTGACAGCTCCCCAGTGTTGTACAGATATGTCTGGACAGATTATATCAGAAGAGGTGGGAAAGAAAGGAATTCCTGGATCGGTACTAAACTGTGATCTTCACCACTGTAAATCTAGTATGATGAAGGGCAGCACCAGCAACTGAGATTCCAGGGAATGTAGGTGCTGGTCCAACAGTTTCAGACATACCACTGAATTTTCCTTATGTGGACATGTGCCAGTTGTATCAGAATCATGGATGCCATCAGTCCTAAGAATTCTCTTGCCGAGGCAACATTCCTTCTGGAGACTTTCTAAAATATCGTCTAGTAGGACAAGATTTTGTCTTCGGGAAGAAAGGCCATTGTTTTGTCGGTATCGATTAAGCATCCCAGGAAGACGAGCTGTTGTGAGGGTGTCAAGCATGACTTCTGAAGGTTCAACACAAACCCTAGCTGGGAGAGTAAGGTCCAGACCTTTTCTAACTATGCCATGCATCTGGATGTAGATTCTACACAGATCAGAAAATTGTCCAAGTAAGGAAAAATGTGAAGTCCCGGAGTATGCCAGCAGGCCACTACGGCAGCAAAGCATTTCATAAACACTCAAGGTGAAGGGCAATACAGAGAATCGATAGTGCGAACCAGACACAGCAAATCTCAGATACCTCTTGAAGTGAAAAAGCAATGCAGACTATGAGGATACACATCTTTAAGTCCAGGGGCACCATAAAGCAGTGGTCTGGAAAAAGAAGAAGCATTGGCTGCAGGGTGAGCATCTTGAATGTGGGGACCTTGACAAATGCATTCAGAAAGGATAGGTCCAAAAACCAGTCTCCACAATAGCCCCTTTTTGGGGACCAGGAAAATTCTGGACTAGAAATCTTTTGTTTCCTCCAAAAGAGGGATCAACCCTATGACCCCTGTGTCCAGCATGTTCTGTAGTATAGGGGGAAATAATGTCTAGTTTGGCAGATGACAAGAAGCCCCACTGAAAGGAGGCAGATGATCCTTCCACTGCCACCTGTAACATCTATCAACAATGTTGAGCACCCATTTGTCACAAACTACTGAAAACTAGTAAACCTTACTAAGAGCTAACCTTCACAATGGGTAAACCGGAGACGAACTTGGAAGTGATAGGTGCCAAGCCTTGGCATAGTCACAGGTTGAGAGTGGGGTTATCCTTTTTATGACTGAAACCTCTCTTAAGTCTAGCGGAGTTCTGATCCTGCCATTTCCTTTTGGAGGCTTGTTTTTTGTTTGGCTGGGACTTCTTATTGGGCCACTGAAAATTATCTTGATTATTGGAGGAAAAAACAAAAGTTATACACTTAATATGAAGAGAAGATCCATATTGTCTAGTTTTGCCTGGCACAACTGTAGGTTGTTTGATCCGACCTTGACACTAATCTTGAAGCTTTTCAGTTCCAGGGCTCTAACTCCACCTATATCCATAATTCCCTGGTCTCCACTCTACTATCTCAGATCGAGTTTTGCCCCCTAATGATTAATATATATTAAAATGTCATACAAATCCTTACCCTTAATGAAAAAGGTGCTATTCTGGCTAGTTTCTACATGATATGAACTGGGTCATGACATGACTATAGACGACTGGTGGTGGTGACTGCTTATTACAGGGAATGCAAAGGCTGACCAGTCTATGGAGTCTCAGCAGTGACAGTTTTGGCAAGGAGCAGGTGGGATGGATGTTGAACCGGATGAAAACTAGACAACATGGATCTATTAACATGGTAAATACACAACTTTTGTATCCAATGTTGTCTGTTTTTGCTCAGTTCAACTGTGGGGCAGATTCCCAAGCATTTAGTTCCAGGTGGTATCAAGGAAGGACATTCCTAAGAATGATGGAGCCAAAGGATGAATGAGATCTGGATTATTCATCCAGTTTATAATGCATCACAAATGTATGAACTGTTGACCAAGCAGCAACTGCAAAGACATCAACAGGAAGTCTGCTGGCAAAAGCTGTAGATGTGGCCACAGCCCTTGTGGAATGGTCTTTAGGCTTAGACTGTAAGGATAAACCCTTTTTATTGTACACAAACTTAATACAATTGAATAACCATCTAGACAAGTTAACCTTAGCCACTGACTTGCCCAAATGTTGTTTGCAGAATGTTACAAAAAGCTGATCAGGCTTTCTGAAAGGATTAGTTCTCTGGAGACCAAACCTGAGTAGGTGATGGACTTCCAGCAAATGAAGCATGTATCCCCCTTTATTCAAAAACCATGGTAAAAAGACTGGTAGGTTTAAGACTGGATTCAGATTAGCTTCAAATGCTACCTTAGGTAGGAAATAAGCATTAATTCTCAGCAAAATCCTATCCTTATGAAAAAACAATTAAGGGGGTCTGCAGGAAAAGTGCCTGCATCTCTAAAATACATTAAGCTGAAGTAACAGCCACCAGAAAAATTGTTTTCCAAAACAGAAACTTCAAATCCACTGAAGATGCTGGCTCAAATGGCAGCTGAGTCAGTACTTGCAAGGAGCAGGATTTCTCATTGGGGGCCGAAGAAGGGGAAAAAAAGTTATGTACTCACCATAACGTTCCATCTGTGTTGTTGATTTTCATTCCTCTTCGACTGATGGGCTTGGATCAGAGACGTAGGATCCGACTCGGCCACTTGTAAAAGCTCGTAGCAATCCAAAACACTTGAGCTTCTACCTTACCCATAATCCATCTTCCCCATTACCTCAGATCTTACTTGCAAGCACAAAGAAAGAAACTCTTTTGCAATTTATACATATACTTGTCCAATTTTGATGAAGAGAATGGATAGAGAGCCTTACAGCGGAAGGGGCAATGCCACTTCTGGAGCTGGTAACGGCACAAAGATGCATCCCAATTGTTATAACCTCTCGCTCTCCTAGAAGAAACCTAAAAATGTTGGGAGTTGGTGGGAGGGGAGTCGAGCAGGAATGAAAATCGAAAAGACAAATGGAATGTTATGGTGAGTACATAACTTTATCTGATGTTGACAATTTTCATTCTGTCCTCAACTGATGGGGCAGAGTCCCCAGTTACTTAGAACCTTGGGTGGATTCAAGGAAGGACATTTCTCAGCACCACTGAGCCAAAAGATGCTCTACCCCTGGGCAGCAGATCCAGTTTAAAATGTGAGATAAAGGTGTGAGGAGAAGCCCAAGTTGCTGCTGAACAAATATCCATGGAAGTCCTTGAGTGGAAGAATGAAGAGGTAGCTACAGCTCTAGTAGAATGAGCCTGTACCATGTATGGCATGGCCATTCCTGTCTCATTATAAATAAAGGAGATACACTCAGTAAGCCATTTAGCAAACATGACTTTAGAAACAGGTGCGCCCAACATCAATCCAGCAAATGAAACAAACAGTTGATCAGTTTTTCTAATATCTTTTCTCCTATGAAGATAAAAAACTTAGCTGTCTATGAACATCTAGCAAGTGTAGCAAATATTTTCCTTTGTTGGAATAATTCAGAAAGAATACTACAAGATTAATACATTGATTGATGTTGCCTTGTGATACCACCTTGGACAAAAAAGAATGCATTAGTTTGTAAGGATACTCCATCTTTATGTAAAACGAGATATAGAGGTTTAGCCGATAATGCCTGAAGTTCCAAAAGTCGTCTAGCGGAGGTAATGGCAACTAAAAATAATGTCTTCCAAGACAAAATTTTCAGGTCACAATCATGGGTAGACTCAAAGGGTGGTAGAATCAAGGACTGCAGTACCAGACTGAGATCCCATGTGGCATGGGATCTGTAAAGGGAGGTGTAAGAGTTGTGCAGCACAAAAAAGGCTTTATGTAGTTTATGAGAGGCTAGTGAGCTGCTATCAAGTCCACTGTGGAAATTAGAAATTGCTGCTAATTGATTCTTACTGTTGAAGAACTAGCCCCTTGGTTAAAACATTGTGTCAAGAAGTCTAGCACATGACGTATTGGTGCTGAAAAAGGATGTATGTGCTTTTGAGTATAGCAATGGACAAATCTTTTCCACTTGCTAACGTATAGTCTTCTAGGGGATGGCTTAAGAGAAGACAGCAAGATGGGACACAGAGGGGAAGAGAGCATTGATTGTCTGGCTATTACTGGAATTGGAGAAACCAATCTGTCAGCTTAAGGTTCAGAAGGTCTGGATGTGTCATGTCCATCAGATGAGACAGGAGGTCTGGAACTGGGTCCAGAATCCAAGGTTGGTGAACTAAGTGAGGCCACAGGAAGAGAAACCACATCTGTTGAGGCCAAAAGGGGGTAATGAGGATAACTTTGGTCTGATGGAATTTTGGGATTAGAGGAATTGGGGGACATGTGTAATCTGGGAGGGTCAATCGTGGGGTGAAGCATCCCTCAGTGACTCCTCATCAGGGGGCATCAGGGCAAAGTAGCTGCTGCACTTGTTGTTTAGGGGGGATGCAAAGAGGCCGCAGCATGGCCGGTCCCGTTTGTGGAAGATTTGTTCTATCACTTTCTGACTAAGGGACTGTTCGTGAGGTAACTGTATGCAAGTGCTCAGCTTGTCTGCTAGCACATCGGACTTCCCTGGAATATGCACTGCTAAGAGAAAGCACTTGGAAGATACTGCCCACTCCCACACCTTTAGTGCATCTCAACATAGAGTATGATCCAGTTCCTCCATGTTTGTTGATGTACCAAGCCACTAACATATTGTCCTTTTGAAACGCAATCTTTCCTGATGGCAAATCATCCTGAAAGTCTTGCAACACTAAAAGCACTGCTCTCAACTCTAGAATGCTTATATGCAAATTGTACACTTTGAGGGACCATATGCCTTAGACTGTCTTTCCCAGGTAATGCCTCCACCCACCCTAACTGAAAAGCGTCCGTGGTCAATGTGGCCTTGGGCTGCGAGGGAACAAATGGATGACCCTGTAATACCCAACAAGACTGGAGCCACCATATCAGGCTTTTCTTGCAAAAGTTTGCAATTCGCATTGGGTCTGATAAAGGTAGATGAAGAATCGACCACTGAGATGAGAGCATCAACTGGAGAATTCTCATGTGAAACCTGGCTAGCAGAACAAGGGTTATTGCTGCTTTCATTGATCCCAGAGCTTGTAGTACTAAGTGAACTGAGATTGTGGTACTGGAAAGTATTTTATTGACTTGTGACCTTAAGGTTTGAAGTCAGGAAAAGGGAAGAGAGGCTACTGTTGACCTTGTGTCTAGTACAGCTCCTATGAATTCTACAGTTTGAGTTGGCTCTAGATTTGATTTCTCAAAATTTATGGTTATTCCTAATCCTCTGCAAGTGTTGATGCCATCTTCTTTTGCCATAATGAGTTGATGCCTGGTTGAAGTGGTGAAGAGTTAGTCATCCAAGTATGGAAACACACTGAATCCTTGCAGTCTCAAGTGAGCCGCGACCACTGCCATACACTTCATGAACACTCTAGGGGCTGCGGGGAGGCCAAAGGGCAGTGCTCTGAACTGATAATGACTGGCTCCCAGCCAGAACCACATGAATCTCCTGGATTGCCTGTTTATTTTTATTTGATAGTATGCATCCTGAAAATCTATTGAGCACACTCAGTCATCCCTTTCCATAAACAGAAGAATGGACTGAACTGTGACCATGCGAAATTTTGTCTTTTGAACAAATCTGTTCAGATTGTCGAGATCGAGAATTGGTCTCCAGTCCCCTGTTTTCTTAGGCACTAAAAAGAATCATGAATAAGTTCTGGATTCTCTGTGGTCTGCAGGAACTTCTTGGAGGACATTTTTGTCTAGCAGCTTTTGTTTTTGTACAGCTCCTTGATCCCTTTGATTGTGTGCTACATCGGGGATTTTCTTGGAGGTTGGAGGAGAAAGGGAAAATGGAATCGTATATCCTCTGGATATGATCCTCTGCACCCAAGTATCTTTTATCTGTAGCCAGCCTCACTGATGCAGAGACAAACGACCCCCGACTGCCTCCAGAGGGGGACAATCGGGCCTCCATGCAGGAGTGCTAAAAGGGTTTGCCAAAGAATGAATCTCTGGACCCTTGATGTTGTGAGCCTCCTCTGCCATGAGGGCAACATCTACCATTTGAGTTCCCCGCTCTACCTCTGGAGGAAGACACTCCACATGCGTCTTGGAAAGATCCTTGTGATATCTTGAACCACATTTTTCCACCTCTTCAGTGATTCCTAAAAAAGGATCTTGGGGAGGGGGGGGTGTACACCCACAGCAGAAATCCTTCTCATACCTGGATAATAAGAAGTTATGTACCTACCATAACGTTCCATGTTAGTTGTCTTCTCTCGCCTTCTTTCTTGCTTGATGGGTTCGGAGCCGATCCTCGGCTCCGACTCGGCACTTGCTAAGCTCGAGAGTCACTTTTACCAGCTCAAGGCAGCCACATATCCCATGATGCAAGGCGGTAAGTACCCAGATCTCGTTTGATGACAAAGGGCAATAGCACCAAGCATAAATACTTCCCAAAGGAAGAAAGAAAGCCTACAGGATGAAAGAAGGACCAGTTCTGAATGGTCTTCAGCATAACAATCTCTTGTAGAAAGGTCTGTCCAGGCCTGGGAGAAGGAGGGAGGGTCGCAAGAAAGAAGGCGAGAGAAGACAACTAACATGGAACGTTATGGTAGGTACATAACTTCTTAATGTTAAGTTGTCAATCTCGCCTTCATTCTTGCTTGATGGGACCGCGTCCCTAGCACCTCTATCCTGGGTGGCTCAACGGAACAGACTCTTGAGGACTGTAGAGCCAAAACTGGCTCTGTCCCTGGAGGCCAAGTCCAATTTGTAATGGGAAACAAAAGTATGAGGAGTGGCCCAAGTGGCCGCTGCACAAATAGTGTCTAAAGGAAGTCTAGCTTGAAAGGCTGTAGAAGTAGCTAAGCTCCTAGTTGAATGTGCTTTAGGTTTTGAGCACAGCTGTTTTCCCCTGAGCAGATAAATTTCAGAGATGACAGAAGAAAGCCATCTAGATAAAGTCACTTTAGAGACAGGAAGGCCTTTTCTGTTATCTGCATAGGAAACAAAGAGTTGATCGGATTTCCTAAATTGTTTAGTTCTGTCCAAATAATATCGGAGTTGGCGGTGGACATCAAGATAATGTAATTTTTGTTCCGATCTGTTTGAATAGTTTGGAAAAAATACAGGAAGTTCAATGGATTGATTCAAATTAGCCTTTGAGGCGACCTTAGGCAAAAATGTCGGATTAGTTCTCAATGATACTCTGTCCTTGTGAAAGACCAAATAGGGGGGTCGAACCGAAAGAGCTTGAAGTTCAGACACCCTCCTGGCCGATGTAATAGCTACTAGGAATAATGTTTTCCAAGAAAGAAATTTTAGGAGCAAGAAACAGCTGGCTCGAAGGGGAAGAATCAAGGATGTCAGCACTAAATTTAGATCCCATTGAGGAGGAGGATTCCTGATTGGAGGCTTTAGCAGGAAAATTCCTTTCAAGAAGGCTTTACAAAGCCTATGGGACATGATATTGTGATCTGCGATCCCGACATGAAAGTTCGAGATAGCAGCCAGTTGAACTCTAACTGTGGAAGAAGAGGAGCCTGCATGAAAAATCTCCGCTAAGAAGTCCAAAACTGCCTGAACTGGGGCAGTGAAGGGATCGATATTCTTGGCTTTAGCCCAATAAGAGAAACGTTTCCATTTGCTTGTATAAATCCTCCTGGTAGAGGATTTTAAAGAAGATACTATGATGTCTCTAACAGGGTTAGAGATCAAAGGAAGCCTGGCTAAGGAAGGAAGTGGAGCAACCATGCTGAGAGGTTGAGAGAAGGGATAGACCGGTGCAGCTGACCGGATTGGTGAACCAGAAGATCTGGCACTGGGTCCAGATGCCATGGCTGCACCAAAAGGTGACGATGGAGGAACGGAAACCAAATTTGTCGAGGCCAATAAGGAGCAATGAGAATCATTTTGGCTCTCAAAACGGTAGCTTTCTGGATAACCTGAGGGATTAGAGGAAAAGCAGGAAAGGCATAAAGAAGTCCCTGGGGCCAATCCTGGGTCAGAGCGTCTCTGGGGGGATGGCCTGACAGAGGGAAGAGAGAGAAGAAGTCTGGGCATTTGCTGTTTTGGGGAGTAGCAAAAAGATCGCAACATGGGCGACCCCATTCCAGAAAAATCTCCTCCACTATAGATTGCTTGAGAGACCACTCATGAGGCATGAGAATAGCTCTGCTCAATCTGTCCGCTAAAATGTTGGTTTTCCCAGGGATGTGCGTTGCTACCAGAAACCGATGAGAGGAGATCGCCCATTGCCATAGTCTGAGCGCTTCTCGACACAAGGGGTAGGACTTGGTTCCGCCCGCTTGTTGATATACCAAACTACAGACATGTTGTCTGTGTGGACTGCAATCGTCCCTACAGGAAGAGAGTCGTTGAGGGCTTGCAACGTTAAAAGCACTGCTCTCATCTCTAGGACATTTATGTGCAGGTGGTACTCGAACGGTTGCCACGTCCCATGAACCATCCTGCCCTGATAATGCCCCCCCCACCCGATCAGGGAGGCATCCGTGGTGACAGTGGCTACCGGGGATGGGGGTACAAAGTGTCTGCCTTGGTGAATCTGGGGAGAATTGATCCACCAAGCAAGATGATTTTTGCAAATCTGTGTCACCAGAATTTGGTGACGCATTGGAAGTTGTTGGTAAGACCACTGAGTGAACAACATCCACTGAAGAAGGCGCATGTAGAAGCGAGCCAGGGGAAGAAGAGTAATGGCCGCAGCCATGAGACCTAATACTTTTACAACCATTCTGGCCTGTACCTTCTTGTTGGCTAGAATGATCCTGACATGACTTTGAATGTCTGAAACTCTTGGTCTGTAAGGGTAGCTGACATCCGAACAGTGTTTAAGTTTGCGCCTATGAAAGTAATAGACTGGCAGGGCAATAAGGATGACTTTTCGAAGTTGATCGAGATGCCCAAATGAGAACAAAGATTTATTGTGTAATCCCTGGCTTGAACAAGCTGATGCCTGGTGGTGGCTGACAGGAGCCAGTCGTCGAGATACGGAAACACCTGGAATCCTTGACGTCTCAGGTGAGCCGTGACCACTGCCATGCATTTGGTGAACACTCTGGGGGCTGTGGTGAGACCAAAGGGCAGGGCTCTGAACTGGAAATGACTGGACCCCAGCCGAAGCGGAGAAATCTCCTGGAGCGCCTGTGAATTTTATGTGATAGTACGCATCCTGAAGATCTATTGAGCACATCCAGTTGTCCTTCTGCAAGAAGGGCAGAATCGACTGAAGAGTGACCATTCGAATCTTGTCTTCCTCACAGACTTGTTGAGTCTGCTGAGATCCAATATTGGTCTCCAGTCTCCCGTCTTTTGGGGACCAAAAAGAACCTTGAGTAGATTCCGGCTCTGAATGGTCTGTCGTAACTGGCTGAATGGCTCTTTTTTGCAGTAGTTTTGAGACTTCTAACTCTGCAATTTCCCTTAGACCGGGTGGTACGTCTGGAAGGGAATTTGAGGGATAGAAAGGACTTTCCTCGAAAGGAATTTTGTAACCCTCGGATATGATCGACTGTACCCATCTGTCTTGAGTGAGAGAACGCCAGGCTTCTGGGTACAGTGATAGTCTTCCCCCGACTGCCTCCAAGGAGGGACAGCCGGGCAACATCTCAGGGATGCTGAAAGGGCTTGTCAGAGAGAGACTCTCTGTTTCCCTGGTTTTTTGGACCCCCTCTGCCTCTAGAGCGGCGTCTGTTGTTGTTACCCCCTCTGCCTCTAGGGGTAAACTGACCACGTGAATCCGGCGTGACTCCTTGGGATTTGCGGAACCACATTTTGCCACCCTTCTGTCCTTTAGGATAAGGTCTAGAAGGGGTGGAAAAACGGACTCCTACGGCAGACAGAGTTTTGCCGTCCTGCTCACACCTGGTCAATGTTTCCTTCACTTGAGGGCCAAACAGAGCTGACCCATCAAAGGGAGAGTTTGTGAAGGACGCCTTAAAGGGATCTGCAAAATTACATAGTCGCATCCAGGCTTGGCGTCTAAGAGCCACACCTGCACCTGCGGCCCTACTCGCTCCATCAGCAGCATATGATATAAGCCGCATGGAGGAGTTTGCAATAGAGTTAAGGGTTCCTAGCTGCGAAGCAATTTTTTCCTGAGCCCCCGCAGCTGTAGGATCCTGCACAACTTCACCTAGCTCCTTAAGGATATCCCTTTGGAGTCTGGTGAAGTGACAAAGATAGTTCAGCGAACGCATAGCAAAGGTCGCTGAAGAAAACATCCGCTTACCATATCTATCCATGGTCCTAGAATCCTTATTAGGAGGATGGACCGGTACGGAAGGATCTGCAAGTTCCTTCTTGGTGGCAGCCGCCGCCACCACCATGGCATCAGCGGGGACACCTTTTGTAAGGAATTGCTTGTCCGACGGGGCAGTAATAAATTTAGAAGGCCTCCTAGGGACAGGCTCTACAGAGTCAGGAGCAGTCCACGCCTTTCGAGCAATAACCTGCATAAGGGGGTCGAAAGGCGGAGACACCCAGGAGGTGGAGGGCCGAGATCCAAACGCCTCCAGGTATACTGACTCATCCTCAGAGGTATTGTTGGTGGGCCAGTTTCCCCTCTGTCTAAGGAGTTCTAGGATGTCTGAGAAGGAGACATCCTCAGAGGGGATCTTGGGGATCCCTCTGACTCATCTAAGTCAGTATCCGAAGTGATAGACTCGGGGGAGTCTACGTGTTTCCTCTTACAAGTCCTCTTCCGCGGAGGATCACCCGACAAGTCAGGAGAATCCTCAGAAGAGGGGGATATTCCCAGTGGGGAAACCTGAGGCGGAGGATCTCTGGGTCCGGGAGCAAGAGAAGTGGCAGAGATGTCAACAGGCACTATAGAGGGAGGAGCTAAGGGAACAGACTGCTGGCTGAGTCCAGAGGCCAGCACACTCTTCATCACCTCAAAGGCTCCCCTCCCAGGGAGGTCCGAGAGAACCCGCTCCGAAGAGCTAGGAACTCCAGGACCCACCGAAAAGGAAGGCTCCGAGGCAGATGTCGGAGCCGAACTCACAAAGGCCGAGGCTCCAAGGGTCCGATGCCACTCACCCCCTCGGAGGAGACCAGGGAAGCCCGGCCACCGAATCCCTCTAAGGAAGGTCTCGAAGAGGAGATAAGAGTAGAGGCTGAAGGAGCAGAAGGGGGTATCTGTCCCTCAGCCGTAGCAGAAACTATTACCAAAGACTCCAACTCCAAACTCTGGGGTAGAGTCGAAGGAGGAACTGCAATGGGGTGTGGACTAATAGTCGTCTGCTGAGACGGACTATGTAGCATTTGGGCCAGTGCCTGTGACTTTAGTAGTCTACTGACCACTCTCCAAATCATGGTCAAAAGCCTGGATGACCTTGAAGATCGGCTCCGATGGCTCCGCTCCGAGAGGAGAGGCGGCCGAGCCGAAAGTATCGGCTCCAAGGAAGGGGACCTAGACCTCTTCCTCGAAGGAACCATCGGAGCCGATGAAACTACTGAAACTGTCGGAGCAGACAACTTATCGGCACCGACAGGTAGCTTCGATGTATCGGCTCCAGCCGGAGCCGATACGGCCATAAATGTAAGGGTGTCGGAGCCGATCGGAGCCGACACCGATGCCTGGGCCACATGGTGGTCGGAACCGATCGGAGCCGACACCGAAGTGGTCGAACCAGAGTCGGCACCGATAGCCATCGGTGCCGAAGGTTTAGGTAACCCAGAATCGGCTCCAGCCAGAGCCGATCTCGACTCTGAATGAGTCGGAGCCGAGGCCACAGGCTTGGACACAGAAGCCTGGGCCTTGGAAGACTTAGAAGTCTTAGATGGGGCCGACTTAGCCGGAGAGCTCTCCGGCTTAAGAAGGCCCCTCAAAATCAATTTATTTCTTCTTTCCTGCAGGACTCTCTGGCTAAAAGAATGACATATAGCACAGGAGTCCTGCAGGTGAAGAGGCCCCAGACAGTACAGGCAAGAAGTGTGACCGTCTGTCAGAGACATCTTCTGACAGCACGAGTCACACTTCTTAAAGCCTGAGACCCTTTCTTTAGACATGGTGTAAACACACACACACACACACCAGTCCAAGAAATAAAATTAAATATACCAAAAGGTATCACTAACAGACACACACACACACACCCTAACAGGGGGGGGTGGGATGGGTTTTAGTCTGACTAAAGGTCTAGAGGAGAGAGGGAAATTTTCTGTCAGAAAGGAATTAAAATTAAGTTAAAACTAATAATTTAAGGTTTTTTTGTAAAAAGGGGCTAAAATAGTAAAGTAATAATTCACTTACCAGGAGCTGGTAAAAGGAGGACCTCATCAGCGAAGCGGCAAACGAGATCTGGGTACTTACCGCCTTGCATCATGGGCTATGGGGCTGCCTCGAGCTGGTAAAAGTGACTCTCGAGCTTAGCAAGTGCCGAGTCGGAGCCGAGGATCGGCTCCGAACCCATCAAGCAAGAATGAAGGCGAGATTGACAACTTAACATCATATCTTTTACTTTGGGGCCAAAAAGAAAGGTGCCGTCAAAAGCAGCACTGAAGAACAGACTTAAAAGGCTCCGCAAAGTCACACAAGAGCATACAGGTGTGTCTCCTGATGGCTATACCTGAACCCACTGTCCTTGAGGCTCCTTCTGCAAGACTGGAAATTAGCCTCATGGATGAGTTTGATATTGATTGAAGGGCTGCCAGCTGTGAAGTGATTGAATCCTTCACCTTCTCAGACACAGTTCCTGCAAGGGTATCCGAGAGTTCCTTTAACAGATCCATTTGCAATCTGGTGAAATATGCCAAGAGTTCAGGGACCTCAAGGCAAAGGTCCCTAAAGCATAGACACACTTCCCAAATCTGTCCATGGCCCGTGACTCCTTGTCAAGGGAATGAAAAGAGGAATTTTTGTCAGCTAGTTCCTTCCTGGTGGCCACCACTACGACCAAGGCATCAAGAGGAGGGCCTCTGGACCAGAACTGTCTGGTCTTCTGGAGACATAATTTTGTCAGGCTTCTTTGGTATGGGCTTAATGGAGTCACACTCCTTGGGTCAATATCAGAACAGCGAACATTAAAACTAGCGAATGTTATTCTGTCGAACCATAAAGTTCGAAAGCCAAAAATGTCGGTCACAGATCAGCAAATTTTTTCCCAGGGAAAAAAAATTGTCTGATCCCAAAAACAAATATATATATATATATATATATATATATATATATATACACATACATATACATATACACACACACACACACACACACACACACACACACACACACACATACACACACACACACACACACACACACAAAAATAAAGTCCACACCCTCCGATGTGGGAAGTTGTGCCGCCCACACCACCCCAACTTAATTATACCAACTCCAAGATCGCACCACAGTGGAGAAAACAGCAAAGTTCCAAGAACGGCCAGTGATTTTTTTCCCTGGGAAAAAAAATCACTGTTTCGTGACTTCAACAATCTCAGCTTTCGAACTTTACAGTTCAACAGAAGAGCATTCGCTATTTTCAGCATTTGCTCTTCTTATAGGGAACCGACTCCTTCCACACCCACCAGGAGACCAAATCTAGGAGCTCATCGGCAGGGGGGTGTAGATGAGCCAGTATCAAAATCCTCAAGGAGCCCAGATTCCTGTGATGAAAGATTGTTGGGCTTCCAACCACCTCTCTGTTTTAGGATTTCAAGGATGTCGCCAAACAAGACATCCGCAGGAGGTCACCATGGGGATCCTTCGCCCTCCTCAAAATCCGTGTCTTCCACGACAAACTCTGAGGACTCCAGATGCTTCCTCTTACATGTCCTCTTCCAAGGGACCTCTTCAGTGGGATAATCTGGGGAGGTATCAGAAAAGACAAATACCAAATTGGGTGTCCTAAGGTTTTGGTACCAGGTGCCCCTGTGGGAGGGTAAGCTGAAGCTCCTAATGCAGAGCACGGTATACAGAACCCAAGGGAATAGGACCAATACGTGTCATGGAAGCTGTCAGGACTCTCTCCAAGATACTAAAGGCCGACCTTCCTGGAGAGAGATAGGAACCCAGGTCTGAAAGACGATCTTTCTGATTTCTGGTCCCACTGTGTTCCAAGGAAAGCCGCCCCAAGGCAGAAGCTGGAGCCGAACTAACCCTTGCCGAAGCTCTGAGGTGCAAAGACAGATCCAAAGTCCTCAGAGTTGACTGAAACACCTAGAATCTGACAGGGTAGGAATGACTCAGACAGCTCTACAGATCAGATAGTGCAGAGGAGCTCAGAGCAAACATCTGATCAGAGGATACAGCGATCTTCAGACCCGAAGAAGATGGTCCTAGATGACTCAGATCCAAGGGCTCCAAACCCACAGAGGGAGTCAGCAGAGGACAAGTCAAAAATGGAGTCTTACATACAAGGGCTTCCTGACCCAAAGGGGGTAGGAGCTGAAACAACCAATAGGAAGCTCTGTACCGAAAGCATCCATCTCACCACCCTCTTCACATCTTCTACTGCAAGACTCCTAGAAGAGCAAGAGGACTACCTGGATGGAGAGTCCAGTCTGTACAGAAAAGGAGAAGGCACCCTTGATGGGATATGATCCACAGATAGGAAGTACCCTGTCCTAGGTAAAGTGTCCAAAAAAGGTGTGAGGATCAGATGTCTTCAGAGCCAATGAATCCTGTGTTTTCGGGGACTTTGGGTCCGAAGAAGCCATCCGATCTGAAGAGGTATTCTTTTCTTTAATCTGATATGAAGGTGTTGGATGCAAAAACTTTTAGTTATGTATTTACCATAACTTTAGATGTTTGGGATCCATCTCGCCTACATTCAGTACTGATGGGCTCGGAGCCGATCCCTCGGCTCCGACTCGGCACGCTATGCTATAGAGCGAGGCCTCTTATTGGCTGAGCTATTTCTTATCCCAGGATGCACCACCACTAATCCCCCAGATCTTGTTTGTCCGCATTCATGCACACGTACACAACTTGTTTATATAACATTGCCAGATGTTTCAAGATGAAACAACAGGATTCGGACCTTCTGATATCCTCTGATCTCCAAGGAAGGGGGAAGGAGGGTGGGTTATTAGGAATGTAGATGGATCCCAAACATCTAAAGTTATGGTAAGTACATAACTAAAAGATGTTATGTGATCCTATCTCGCCTACATTCAGTACTGATGGGTCAGCGTCGCTAGCACCTAAATCCTGGGTGGCTCATTGGAAAACACTCCTGAGCACTGTGGAACCAAATGAAGCTCGTCCTCTAGATGCCACATCTAATTTGTAGTGGGAAATGAAAGTGTGCGGGGAGGACCACGTAGCCGCAGCACAAATGTCACTAATGGCAAGCTTAGAATGGAATGCTATTGAAGTAGCCATAGCTCTTGTAGAATGAGCTTTGACTGAGGTGGTAAGCTCTTTATTAGAAAAAGAATAAGCTTGAGTAATACAGTCCCTGATCCATTTGGCAATAGTGACCTTTGTGACGGCTTTGCCCAATTTAATGTCCGAAAAGGATACAAACAATTGATCTGTTTTCCTTGTTTGTTTGGTCCTATCTAAATAAAAACGCAATTGCCTGTGGACATCTAATGTGTGGAATATGAATTCCGCTTTGTTAGAATACTTCGGAAAGAAGACTGGAAGTTCTAATGACTGTTGTAGGCAGAAACTGGAACAAACTTTAGGGACAAAGGATGGATTTGGCCTGAGAGATACTCTATCTTTGTGAAAAACCAAGTACGGAGGTTTTACAGACAAAGCCTGAAGTTCTGAAACCCTTCTGGCAGAAGTAATCGCCACCAGAAAGGCAGTTTTCCACGATAGAAATTTTAAATCACATGTTGCTGCCGGTTCGAAGGGTGAGGAAGTTAAGGCACGTAACACCACATCGAGATCCCATGGAGGAGCAGGATGAGAAATCGGAGGTCTTAAAAGCGCAGCACCTTTCAAGAAGGTCTTACACAATCTGTTGCTCATTAAAGGTGGGTTTATAGATTCGTGAAAATTGGAAATAGCTGCCAATTGAACCTTGATGGTAGAGACTGAAGAGCCTTGATTGAAAAGGGAAGTTAGAAATTTCAGTACTTCTGATACGGAATAGTGATGGGATCCAGACCCGGAGTTGAGCCCAAATAGCAAATCTTTTCCATTTGCTAGAATACAATTTCTTTGTAGCAGACTTGTGGGCCGAGGATAAAATGTGTACAACTTCCGGATCCAAGGTATGATTCCTGACTATAGTCGGAAGAGGAGGAGCCAAGCCGTCAATTTTAAGGTGTGTAGGGACTGGTGGAATAGTCCCGACTGATGAACCAATAGGTCTGGGATCTGATCCAGGAACCATGGACCTTCCAGTGCATATTTCCGAAGATAGGGGAACCATACCTGACGAGGCCAGTAAGGAGCAACTAAGATAATTTTGCTCCCCAAGAGAGACGCCTTTTGGATCACCCTGGGAAGGAGAGGAACTGGAGGAAAAGCATATAGCAAGCCGGTGGGCCACGGACGGGCTAGTGCGTCCATAGGGCTCTTTCCCGGAGCCGGGGTGAGGGAGAAGAACTTTTTGCACTTCGCATTCAGCGGAGTCGCGAAGAGGTCGCAACAAGGAACTCCCCATTTGCTGAAAATCTGATTTGCAACCGTTATGTTCAGAGACCACTCGTGTGAAGAGAGGATAGTTCTGCTCAGTCTGTCGGCTATCACATTGGACTTGCCCGGGATATGAGTCACCACTAGAAAATGTTTGGTCGACACTGCCCATTCCCAAACTCTCATGGCCTCTCTGCAAAGGGGGTAGGATCTGGTCCCTCCCTGTTTGTTCAGGTACCAGACAACTGACATGTTGTCGGAGTGAACGGCAATTACGCCCTGAGGGAGGTAATCGTGAAGGGCTTGAAGGGACAGAAGCACCGCCCTCATTTCTAGGATGCTGATATGAAGTAGGGTCTCTTCCGCGTGCCATTTGCCTTGGACTGACCTGCCCAGGGAATGCCCCCCCACCCCATCTGGGAGGCATCCGTAGTCAAAGTGGCCACAGGAGGAGGTGGAACAAAGGGTCGTCCCTGATCCAAATTGGTGGGCACCAGCCACCAGCGAAGGTCCCGTTTGCAGGCTTCCGTGATCCATATGAGGTGACTTGAGAGGGAGATCCTGAAAAGACCACTGAGTTGAAAGAAGCAACTGGAGAATTCTCATGTGCAACCTTGCTAGGGGAACTAGAAGAACCGTGGCGGACATGGATCCCAATAGCTGCAGGACCATCCCGGCTGGGGCTCTGGATCTGGGAAGTAAGGCTCGAACTTGAGCCTGTATGGTTTGTATCCTGTCTGTAGGTAGATAGACCCGCATTCGGTTTGAGTCTATCTCTACTCCGATGAATCTTATGCATTGAGATGACAGCAACACAGACTTTGGCCAACTGAAGGTGATTCCAAGGGAATTGCCCAGTGATATCGTGGCTTGTAGGCTCCGCAATAGTAGATGCTTGGAGGTGGCAGTTAGGAGCCAGTCGTCTAGATACGGAAACACCTGGAATCCTAGACTTCTCAGGTGAGCAGTCACGACTGCCAAACATTTGGTGAACACCCTGGGGGGCTGTGGTGAGACCAAAGGGCAGCGCGCGGAACTGAAAATGACTGCCTCCTAGGCTGAAGCGCAGATGTCTCCTGGACGCTTGATGTACCATGATATGGTAATAAGCATCCTTGAGATCTATGGAGCACATCCAAACACCTTTCTCCAGCAGTGGGAGAATGTATTGTAGGGTGACCATTCGGAACTTGGACTTTTTGACTGAACGGTTTAGAATGCTGAGATCCAAAATGGGCATCAAGTCCCCTGTCTTTTTTGGCACCAAAAAGAATCTTGAGTAAGTCCCTAATCCGATCTGGTCTGCGGGGACCGGTTGGATGACTCCTTTTTGCAGCAGCTTTGAAACTTCTGAGGCTGCAGTTTCCCGTTGACTGGGTGGCGGGTCCGGGATTTTTTTGGACTGAGGTGGGGAGTGAGAAAAGGGGATGTCGTAACCTCCGGTGATAATTCGAAGCACCCATCGGTCCTGAGTGATACCTCCCAGGCTTTTAGGTGCTTCGAAAAACGACCCCCGACGGGCTCCGGAGCTGCACAGTCGGGCAATCCCTCAGGGACTGTAAAAGGCTGAAGAGCCACGAAAGGACTCGCGGTCTCCAGTGTTGCGAGGACCTCTGCCGCCTCTGGGACGGCGTCTTCCAGCGGAATTTCCCCCTCCCCTGCCTCTAGAAGGGGGATTGTCCTGCTGCGAGGGGTAAGACTTCTGAGATCTACGGAACCACATTTTCCCTCCTCTTTTAGCCTTGGGGTAAGGCCGAAAAGGAGTGGAAAATCGTGCCCCTACGGCAGTCAAAGTCTTACCTTCTTGCTCGCAGCGGGTCAGTGTGTCCTTTACCTTGGGTCCAAACAAAGAGGACCCATCAAAGGGGGTGTCGGCAAAGGAAGACTTAAAGGCCTCCGCAAAATGACACAGGCGGAGCCAGGCTTGCCTCCGTAGAGCAATGCCTGTACTGCTCTACTCGCCCCTTCGGCCGCATAAGAAATGAGCCTCATGGACGAGTTTGATATGGACGACAGCATAGCCAGCTGAGAGTCAACCGTCTGGGCCAGCTGCTCAGGCAGGTTACCCAAGAGGGTATCTGAAAGTTCTTTAATCAGATCCCTCTGAAATCTGGTAAAGTGCGTGAGATAGTTCAGGGACCTTAAAGTAAAGGCCGCTGAACTTAGGGTGCGCTTACTGTACCGATCCATGCTCCTAGACTCCTTATTAGGAGGATGAACGGACGTCGAAGCCTCTGCTAGATCTTGCTGGGTAGCAGATGCCACCACCAAGGCATCTACAGCCACACCTTTCGTCAAAAACTCCTTTTCCGGGGGTGCTGACAGGAACTTATTTGGATGAGCAGGCACCGGTTCCACAGAGTCTGGATGTTCCCACGCCCTTCGACAGATCAAATCTAGGAGCTCGTCGAAGGGCGGAGACACCCAGGAGGTGGAGGGCTGAGCCCCGAAGGCCTTAAGGAACACCGACTCATCAGCAGAAGGGGGTTTGGATTGCCAGCCGCCTCGTTGTTTAAGGGCTTCCAGGATGACTGCAAAGGAGACATCATCTGAGGACGACTTAGGGGACCCCTCTGCATCATCAAGATCAGTGTCTGATTTGAGAGACTCATCAGGGGAGTCAACGTGCTTCCTCTTGCACGATCTTTTCCTGGGGGGTTCCTCCGAAGAAGCTTCAGAGGGACCTCCAGGAGGGGGGGAACCCCCAGTGGGGGTAACCTCAGGCCCCGGGGGTCCACTGTCTAAGGACAGGGGGACTGCCAAAGACCCAGTCTCAGTATGCAGGGAAGGAGCTGGGGAGACCGTGGAGGTAGCCAAAGAAGATTTGGTTAACGCACTCCTCATGGCCCTGAAGGCGGGACCACCAGAATCCTGGGAAGGTCCCACCTCCGTGGCCACAATGGTAGACGATACCCCTGCAGCCGACGCACCGAGAGGAAGGCTTGGGACCGAAAACATCAGTCCCGAAGCGCCCCCCGGGGCCGACAGAAGAAGTCCGTGTACCGAACTCCGACTCAAGAGCCGGAGTTGGAGTAAGGGTTGGGCCCGACCCGAAAACCTCCATCGGCTCCACCAGCACCGGCTCCAACGGTGCCGAGGCTGTTGGAGGAGGAACCATAGTAACAGGGTGGACCATCGGCTCCGAAGCCGAATGGGCTGGAGCCGAAATTAACTTTTGGAACACCGGAGACTGGAAGAGTCTTAGGAGCACCCTGTCGATGTCCGAATCAGACATCTTGGAGGATCTAGATGACACCGATCGGGTCCGAACCGACTTTTCCATCGGCTCCATAGGACTAGGGGACCGGCTCCGAATGGATTCAACTACTATCGGTTCCGAGGGAGACCGCAAAACAATTTCCCTCGGTGCCGAGGAGGACTTCAGCGCCGAAGGGGAAGAGTCTGAGCCGGCAACCCTCATCGGCTCCAAAATCAGTGGAGCCGATGAAGGTGACCCGCCTCTCGATGCCCCAGTCCTCGGCTCCGAAACCAGAGGGGTCGAGACCGGAGGCATCGAGGCAGACCGTTCCGCCCTCGGCTCCGAAGTCCGTGGAGCCGATGGAGAAGCCTGCCTAGGTTTTTTGGCAGTCGGTTCCGACAGACTGGTTGGAGCCGACGCTTTTTTTCTTCTTGGTCGGAGAGGAAGATGAAGATAAGGCCTCCTCGAAGGAGGGCTTAATCAGTCCCTTTAATATTAATTTATTCTTCCTCTCCTGGAGGACTCTAGAAGAAAAGGCGTGCCACACGCTACAGGACTCCTGTAGGTGCTTGGCACCTAAACAATAAACGCACGAGGAGTGGTCGTCCGTTATCGACATTTTGTAACCACACCTCACGCACTTTTTAAACCCAGAGGGTCTATGTTGCTTAGACATGCTTAGTAACACTAAGAAAACCAGTTAAAGTAGCTGTTTGTGAAGATTTTACCACAAAGAAGTGAAAAGTACAGTTTTGTACCTACCATAAATGTAGATGTTCGAAGATCCACATTGCTGCAGTCCTTACACTTGGGTAGTCCGCTGTCCTCGGTCGGCCCGAATATCAAAGTATAAGGCTGACGTCGGTCAAGGCGCATTTGACTGACATCAGGACGTCAGGGTACAAATGCGCATGACCGACGTCATATCCTCAGTCTTTTCTTGCCCCAGATGTCAGAAGACCCTAAAAAGAAAGGTCAAAACCAAAAGACAGCAAACAACCAACCAACCACCCTTGCACTAAAAATATGTACAATATATACAATATACACCGAATTGACTACCCAACCCACACAACCGCCTCTAACTACAGAGGGGAAGGAGGGAGGGTAAATTGGACTGCAGCAATGTGGATCTTCGAACATCTACATTTATGGTAGGTACAAAACTGTACTATGTTCTTCATCTCACATTGCTGCAGTCCTTACACTTGGGTAGAATCCCAAAGCAGAGGTAAGGGAGGATGGCCAAACTATAAGGAAGCAGGAGCTGCCAAAATGCCCTGCAAAATAGCAGTGGCAAAACCAGCCCTAGATTTAGAATAAAGTGGTAGGTGATAATGCCTAGAGAAAGTATGCACTGAACTCCAAGTAGCTGCCTCCAAAATATCCTTAGTTGCCACCCCTTCAAAAGCTGTCAAGTGGCAGTAGCCCTAGTGGAATGAGGCCTAATCCCAGCTGGAATCTCCTTGCCATGATGGGAATAACAGAAAGCAATGCAAAACCCAATCCACTTAGAAATAGTTTGTTTTGACACAGGCTTGCCCTGAGAACTCAAAGCAAAAGAAACAAATAACTGCTGAGACTGCCTGAACCCTTTAGTTCTGTCCAAATAATATCGCAACTGCCTGTGTACATCTAAAGTGTGCAAAATCTTTTCCCCTTTATTTTGGGGATTTGCATAAAAAGTAGGCAAATGAATAGTTTGGTTTAAAGCCACAACAGAAACCACTTTAGGCATAAAGGAAGGATTAGTACGTAAAGATACCCTATCCTTATGGAAAATTAAGAAAGGCTCAACCGCCATAAGGGCCTGCAACTCAGAAACCCTTCTTGCAGAGGTAAATAGAAGTTATGTTCTTACCATAACGTTCCATGTTAGTTGTCTTCTTCTCGCCTTCTTCTTGCTGGATGGGTTCGGAGCCGACCTCGGCTCCGACTCGGCCACTCTAAAAGCTCGAGAGTTGGTTCCACCGGCTCGAGGCTCCCCTTATATCCCACAATGCTAGGCGAGAGTTACCTCAGATCTCGTTTGTAAGCTAACCCCAGCTTATAACAGTAACCATATAACTGTAAACAGAGTCCACCTCTAACAACAGGAAGAAAGAAGGGTGACCTACATCCTGAACCAGGAAATATGCACAACAGCATATGTCTAAGAAAGAGGTGGTAGAAAGAGAGGTCACAATCACAACTCCTCTAGGTCTGTCCAGGCCAGGGGGAAGGAGGTGGGGCGAAGAAGAAGGCGAGAAGAAGACAACTAACATGGAACGTTATGGTAAGAACATAACTTCTATATGTTAAGTTGTCTATCTCGCCTTCATTCTTGCTGGATGGGACCGCCCCTAGCACCATGTCCCGGTGGCCTAACGGAACAGACTCCTGAGAACAGTGGAACCAAAGTTAGCTCTATGCCTAGAAGCTAAATCCAACTTATAATGAGAAATGAAAGTGTGAGGAGTAGCCCAAGTAGCCGCTGCACAAATGGTGTCAATAGGCAGTCTGTCTTGGAAGGCTAAAGAAGTAGCCAAAGCTCTGGTGGAATGGGCCTTAGGTTTATTAGGCAGCTTTTGGTGTCTAATTTCATATACAAGGGAAATCAAAGATGTTAGCCATCTGGATAATGATACCTTTGAAACTGAAAGTCCCTTTCTGCTTTCCGCATAGGAGACAAACAGCTGATCAGATTTTCTGAATTGTTTTGTTCTATCCAAGTAGTACCTCAATTGATGGTGAACATCCAGGCAGTGTAATTTTTGTTCAGACCTATTGGAGTATTCTGGAAAAAAGACAGGTAGATCAATGCTTTGACTTAGATTTGACGTCGAGACCACCTTAGGCAAAAAGGACGGGTTAGTTCGTAAGGATACTCTGTCCTTATGAAACAAAAGATAAGGAGGACGACAGCTGAGTGCTTGAAGCTCTGAAACTCTTCTAGCTGATGTAATAGCTACCAGAAAAAGAGTCTTCCATGATAATAATTTTAAAGAACAGGAGACTGCAGGTTCGAAAGGGGGAAGAATCAAAGAAGCAAGAACTAAATTTAGGTCCCAAGGAGAAGGAGGATTTCTTATAGGAGGTCTGAGAAGAAAAACTCCTTTCAAAAAGGCTTTGCAAAGCTTGTGGGACATTAAGGCAGATTCAGAAATACCCACATGATAGTTAGAAATAGCTGCCAATTGAACTTTAAGTGTAGAGGGAGATGAACCTGCATGGAAGAGTTCAGCTAGAAAATCAAGGACTAATTGAATGGAAGCAGTGAAAGGATCTATGTCCTTTCCTTGAGCCCAATATGTGAAGCGTTTCCACTTACTCAAATAAATCTTCCGAGTGGAAGATTTATGGGAAGCTATCAAAATATCTCTAACAGAGTGAGATAATTGAGGAAGCCTGGCTAAGGTTGGAACTGGAGGAACCAAGCAGTGAGGTTCAGAGAGGGGAGGGCGCGACGAAACTGACCCGACTGATGGATCAAAAGATCTGGAACTAGGTCCAGATTCCACGGTCGCTCCAAAGAAATCGATGTAGAAAGGGGAACCACACTTGTCGAGGCCAGTAAGGAGCAATGAGGATCAATGAGGCCTTCTGAGCGATAGCTTTCTGTATCACTTGAGAGATTAGTGGGAAGGGAGGAAATGCATACAGAAGTCCCCGGGGCCAAACTTGGACTAGAGCGTCTCTGCTGGGTGGGCCTGGTAAAGGGAATAGAGTGAAATATTCTCTGCACTTGCTGTTTTGGGGAGTAGCAAAAAGATCGCAGCAAGGCTGACCCCACTTGAGAAAAATTTCTCTCACTACAGAGTCTTTCAGAGACCACTCGTGAGGCATGAGAATAGCTCTGCTCAACTTGTCCGCAATTTAATTGGACTTTCCGGGGATGTGCGTTGCTATCAGAAACCGCTGAGAAGAAATCGCCCATTGCCACAGTCTGAGTGCTTCTCGACACAGGGGGTATGACCTGGTTCCGCCTTGTTTGTTGATGTACCACACTACAGACATATTGTCTGTTTGGATTGCAATCGTTCCCAAGGGAAGAGAGTCTTGAAGGGCTTGCAACGCTAAAAGCACTGCTCTCATCTCCAGAACATTTATGTGCAAGTGGCATTCGTTTGGTTGCCATGTGCCCTGGACCGTCCTGCCCTGATAATGCCCCCACCCGATCAGGGAGGCATCCGTTGTCTGAGTAGCAACCGGAGGGGGTGGAACAAAGGGTCTTCCCAACAAGAGCTGAGGGGAAGACATCCACCACATAAGATGATTTTTGCACGCTGTGATCATAATGGTGTGAGACATTGGAAGTTGCTGGTATGACCATTGAGTAAAGAGCATCCATTGAAGGATCCGCATGTGGAATCTGGCTAATGGAAGCAGAGGTATGGCCGCTGCCATAATTCCCAACACTTTCAGAACTAACCTGGCTTTGATTCTGTTGTTGTTGAAAAGGAGTGATACCAGTTTGTGAATGTCTGTTATTCTCTGATGCGTTAGTCTCGCAGACATGTTTACTGTATCTAGATTTGCGCCTATGTAGGTAATAGTACAACAAGGCGACAAAACAGACTTTTCGCAATTTATTGAAATACCCAGCTTTTGACAAATGCGAAAAGTGTAATCCCTGGCCATCAGAAGGAGATGCTTGGTGGGAGATGTGAGGAGCCAGTCGTCCAAATATGGAAACACCTGGAATCCTTGTCGTCTCAGGTGAGAAGCTACCACTGCCATGCATTTGGTAAACACCCGGGGGGCAGTGGTGAGACCAAAGGGCAGGGCCCTGAACTGAAAATGACTGGTTCCCAGCCTGAAGCGGAGGAATCTTCTGGAGCCACTGTTCGTTTTTATGTGATAGTACGCATCCTGAAGGTCTATAGAGCACATCCAGCTTCCTTTGCCCAAAAGGGGAAGGATGGATTGCAGCGTGACCATCCGAAATCTTGTTTTCTTGACTGATCTGTTCAAGATACTGAGATCCAAAATTGGTCTCCAGTCCCCTGTTTTCTTTGGAACTAAAAAGAACCTTGAGTAGATTCCGGATCCTTGCTGGTCTGCTGGAACTGGCTGAATTGCTCTTTTTGCAAGCAGTTTTGGAATCTCCAAAACCGCTAGATCCCTTTGGGCGGGTGGAACATCTGGAAGGGATTTTTTAACTGATTTGGAATGCGAAGAAAGGGGATAGAATAGCCTTCGGAAATGATGGACTGTACCCATTTGTCTTGAGTCAGGGATAGCCAGGCTTCTGGGTACAGTGACAATCTTCCCCCGACTGCCTCCGAAGATGGGCAGTCGGGCAACACCTCAGGGATGCTGAAAGGGCTTGTCAGGGAAGGCTTCCCGATTGCCCTGGTTCTGCGGACCCCCACTGCCCCTAGGGCGGCGTCTACCATTGTTATTCCGCCTCTGCCTCTGGCGGGAAACGACTCTGTGCGTCAGGCGAAGTCCCTTGAGATTGTTTACGGAACCACATCTTTCCACCTTTCTGGCCTTTGGGGTAAGGCCTAGAAGGAGTATAAAAACGGACTCCGACGGCAGAAAGGGTCTTGCCATCAGTTTCGCACCTAGTCAAGGTTTATTTCACTTGAGGACCAAAGAGGGATGATCCATCAAACGGGGAGTTAGTGAAAGACGTCTTGAAGGGGTCCGCAAAATTGCATAGCCGCATCCAGGCATGCCTACGTAAGGCCACACCTGTCCCTGCGGCTCTGCTCGCTCCATCAGCCGCGTAAGAAAGAAGGCGCATGGAGGAGTTGGTTATGGAATTAAGGGTAGCCAGCTGCGTGTTCATCTTATCTTGGAAACCCGCAGCTGTAGGGTCCTTTAACATTTCACTCGCTTCCTTGATCAAGTCCCTTTGAAGACGAGTAAAATGGCACAGGTAGTTCAGCTTAACGCATGGTAAATGTCGCTGACGAGAACATCCGCTTCCCGTACCTGTCCATGGACCTAGATTCCTTGTTAGGTGGATGGACAGGCACTGAAGGATCAGCTAGCTCCTTCTTAGTGGCAGCAGCTACCACCATAGCATCCACAGAAACTCCTTTTGTTAAGAACTGTTTGTCTGCTGGTGCCGTTATGAACTTGGAGGGTCTCCTGGGAGTGGGGTCCACTGAATCAGGAGCCGTCCATGCCTTCTTAGCAACCACCTGCATGAGGGGGTCAAAGGGGGGGGACACCCAGGAGGTGGAAGGACGAGAGCCAAACGCCTCAAGATACACAGATTCGTCCTCCGAAGGGTTGAGGGCTGGCCAATTTCACCTCTGTTTCAGGATCTCCAGAATGTCTGCAAATGAGACATCTTCAGAAGGGGAACGGGGGGAACCCTCAGAATCATCCAGATCTGTGTCTGACGTGATGGACTCAGGTGAGTCAATGTGTTTCCTCTTACACTTCCTCTTCCGAGGGGGCTCTTCTGCCAAATCAGGAGAGGCCTCGAAGAGGATGAAATCCCACAGGGGTTCCTGAGGAGCTGGCTCTCTGCGGTTCGGGATGAGGGAGTGAGTCGACTTAACCTGAGGCACTGTAGAGGGAGGGGCGGACGGAGCCGACTGTGGAGTAGAGCCAGGCTCTAACACACTCCGCATGACCTCGAATGCACCCCTGTCAGGCAGAGCCAGAGGTCCCGCCCGAAGCTAAGAACCCCTCGGCACCGACAGTGATGGCTCCGAGGCCGATGTCGGAGCCGAACTCACCAGCCAAGCACCGAGAGGGAGAGGGGTCGGACAAGGGTCCGATGCCACTCACCCCTCGGAGCCGACGAGGAAGTCCGGCGCCGAGATTCTTCCAAGGAAGAAATCGGAGCCGGCGACGGCGAAGACAATTGTATCGGCTCCGACGCTATCACAGTCTCGGTTCCGCGACCCGGCCCGAGCTCAAGAGAGTCGAAGGAGGAATATATTGATGGACCGGGGCAGGCATCGACTGATGAGTCGGGCTCTGAAGCATCTGGGCCAGTGCCTCGGACTTAAGAAGTCGACTCACTACCCTCTGAAGGTCATGATCCGACAGCCTCGATGACCTAGAGGAGTGAGATCTCTGGCTCCGTTCAGACAGCAGGGGAGATCCTGGAGCCGAATGAATGGAGCCAAGAGATGGTGACCTGGACCTCTTCCTAGTTGTCGGCTCCGAAGGTCTGGTCGGAGCTGACACGGGAACTTCTAATACCTCGGCTCCGGCCGGAGCCGAGGGAACCACAGAAACTGTGGACTGAGACTCATCGGCTTCAGCCGGAGCCGATGTAGGCAGAGGTTTAGAAACCTTAGGTCTCGGCTCAGTTGTCAGAGCCGAAGACCTAGATGCCTTAGAGGGCTTCCCAGTAGAAACAGAAAGGGAATCCTCTGGCTTGAGTAAGCCCCTTAAGATCAATTTATTTTTTCTTTCCTGCAGGACCCTGGGGCTGAAGCCATGGCACACAGCACAGGAGTCCTGCAGGTGCAAAGGTCCCAGACAGTAGACACAAGAAGTGTGAGCGTCTGTCAGAGACATTTTCTGACAGCACGCATCACACTTCTTGAACTGAGACCTTTGCTTCCTTAGACATTTTTAAAAGGTGTAATCAAACACACACACAAACACACTAATTACACCCTGTCAAGTTTAAATTATAATAAAACCACTAACTAGGTTTTTTAAAATAAAAAATAATACACACACTCCCTAGGGAAAGAGAAAAGGCCAATAGGCCCAAGGGAAGAACCTAAAGTTCTTGAGGGAAAAAAACGGGAATTTTTTAGAAGGGGATAAAATTTCTCTAAACTAAGGGAAATAAGTAAAATATTAAAATTAAAGGGGTTTTAATAGACTAAATTACACAAGAAAAAGTCACTTACCAAGAACCGGTAGAAAACCAACCTCGATAGCTGTAGCGGCAAACGAGATCTGAGGTAACTCTCGCCTAGCATTGTGGGATATAAGGGGAGCCTCGAGCCGGTGGAACCAACTCTCGAGCTTTTAGAGTGGCCGAGTCGGAGCCGAGGTCGGCTCCGAACCCATCCAGCAAGAATGAAGGCGAGATAGACAACTTAACATTGGCCAACAAAAAAGCAGTCTTCCATGATAAATATTTCAACTCGGTAGTAGCTGCAGGCTCAAAAGGTTGTAGAGTGAGTTTCTCCAACACAAAATTGAGATCCCAAGCAGGAGTAGGAGCTCTACGTGGGGGTCTTACATTCTTTGCCCCTCTAAGAAATTGCTTGAACAAAGGATGAGAAAACAATGGTGGGTCACAATCATAGTGAGCCGAAGTTGCTGCAGCATGAACCTTAATAGAAGAGAAGGACAAACCTTTGTCCAGTAACTCAGTAAGATATTGAAGAGCCACACTTAAATTAGGCTCAGAAACATCAAAATCCTTTGCTGCACTCCAAAATAAAAATCTCTTCCATTTATCTGCGTACACTTTCCTTGTACTAAGCCTTCTAGCTTCCAAAATAACATTCAAAACTTGCTGTGGAAGTTGAGACCCACTATGGTTTAAAACAGAATATGCCAGGCTGTTAGGTGAAGAGAGTGAAGCTTGACATTGAGCAAATGACTGTCCTCCTGAGACAACAGGTGTGGAATCGAAGGCAAAGGCCATGGAGGCTCCCGTACCAGGCTTCTCAGTAATGGGTACCAATGCTGTCGAGGCCAATCTGGAGCTATCAAAATCATCCTTGGCTTGTCCTGTTTGGCCTTTAGTAGTACCTTTGAGAGGAGAGGCAGAGGTGGAAAGGCATACACATGAAGATTGCTCCAATTGAAAGAAAGAGCATCCACTTTCCAAGCTGTGTGATGAAACCTTTTCGTGCAAAACTTTGGCAGCTGGTGGTTTAGTGGAGAAGCGAACAGATCTATGTCTGGAGTTCCCCATGACACTGTCAATGTCTGAAATACATGAGGATCCAATTTCCACTCGTGGGGATCAGGGCCGGCCTTAGCTGAAAGCAGCTCTAGGCTACTGCTCTCTGGGCCCTTAAGCCCCACCCACACTGAACACAAGGAACACCCCTATGTGAGCCACGCCACAGAAGGGGTCACCCCACAAAACACTCCAGTTCTTTCCATATTTAAATGCATGAAAATCCAAGTCATACTGTAAGACACCTTGTAATTTAGTTGACTGCAATTGAAGGCTGAATATCCTTAAACCTGGTTGATATTCCATTACTTGTCAAGTACATTTTTATATGCAATCTTTGACAGTAAAATTTTGCATCACAGTCCTTCTACCATGCAAAAACAGCTTGATCACCATCCGATATGATGTAAATGTAGTAGCTTGTGTTACAACACTAGAAAATCCCAACCAATATTTGCAGTCACAACAATTCAGAAAGAATATAGTATTCACCAAGGTAAAACTGTGCCACTTTTAAAACAAACTAAGCACATACATGCAATATCCGTAAAGTGGGTAACTACATACAAATTCATGTTGGTACTCTGCTCCACTTAGCATATGATCCTATCTGATCCCCTTTCTGAAATGAAGTCAGAAATAAAACCAGACTTAAGGGGCACCTTAGAAATAAAATGTATACTGATTAGATCAGGACTCATTCTGAAATAAGATTAGTAATAAACAGAAGTCAGCCGACAGCTCAAAATCTACCCTAACCTCTAAAAAGCAAAAGCATAAAGTTGACTTTAGTCACTTAATACCATAACTTCTGGAATGAACTGTAAATCTGTATGACACAAATTAATAAGCTGTCATTATGAAAACTTGTCAGTTCTCATATTATCTTGGATTTCCTATCGTCTCAAAGCAGACTACAAGATAAAGGCTGATATGGTTTGCATCTTGCTCAGCACTGTCCATGAATGGTCATAAACCAAAACATTACCTGAACAGTCTAAGAACATGCAAAACACCTGCAAACATAACCCATAGAGACACACCAATTAACAATTACAAAGTGCTTCCTGGCCCCTGCTTATTTCAGATTAGCACACAATTACAAAGTGCTCCCCTGGCCCTGCTTCTTTCAATCACACAGTTACAAAGTGCTTCCTGCTTCTTTCACACACAATTACAAAGTGCATCCCTACTTCTTTTCAATCACACAATTAAGTGCTTCCTGGCCCCTGCTTCCTTAAATCACACACACCTGGTCCCTGCTTCTTTAAATCACACCCACACACACTATAAAAATGTTTGTCTGCTTTGTTCACATTTCACAAACATAAACACACTATATGGAGCATTCTGCATAATCCAGAACACTTGGCTGTGCAGCCTATCCTTGTAGTTATCATTCTGAACTAGAACACTTCTGGTTTTCTGTAAAATAAAAGGCCTTCCAGTCATTTACCACTCCTCTAAACCATGTAGTCATTGCAATATGCCCCCACACACATATAAAGCCACATTAGCAGCAATTGCCTCATGTACACTGACAACCCTCTCCTCCTATCACCCAACACTACAACCTGTGAGAGATGCACTTATATAGCCAAACTGGAAGCCAAGCTCTCTCCAGCCAAGACTGGACTAGACAGTCAAGAGGAGAAGGTTAACACTTGCACCACACCACACTCTACACCTAATCCTTCAAAACCCACACATAGAAACACAAAGCACACACCCATATTCATGGAGGCTTTCAATAAGAATCTGCCCAAGCAACAGAGACCTCCCATGCTGAAACCACCACCCCCCCAACACTACCTAAATGACACATAGCCCACAAAATCAGTGTGTCACTCAACCACAGCCCATAAGGCAAAACAATGTACCCAACACACTAGTAATAGGTAACTCTATAGTCAGGCCTACTGAAGTCCTACTCACCAGGCTAAACAAGGAGAATGTTACTGTTGTTTCATCAGTGGAGGAAGGAGGAGGAGGAAATTCTCCTGTGGGAGATTCATTGATGCTTGCTAGACTGAGGATTTTAAACCGGCCTGTTAATCTGCCTTTATTTGAATATTTGATAACATTCAGTATTCTTTTGAGCTTTTCTCATCTGTAAACCAAGAGCCTTTATTATTTTACATTTACAGTTGCAGTTTGCAGATAGTTAAACTGGCAAACAAATTTAAATTGTCATCAGTCTGCCCCCTAGGGTTTACACATTTGCACTTAAGTCTAGCATTAATGATCTGCAATTTAATATATTTTACTAGACATAATCCTCATTGGCGTCACCCGCAATAGATGACTTGCTCTTATTTAAAAAATAATTTAAAACAAACAGTTCAAAAATGCTTGCCTGCTAATACCCAATTTAGGAGGTAGTAAAATTTTACCATTAACAAGTGTGCCAGTCCATACTCCATACCATACTACAGAGTGCAGTGCCACACCAATCCATAGTACAGATTTAATGCCAATATGTGCACCTCTGAGTACTCCCTCCATTACTCAGTACTTTTTATGTATGCATGTATTCATTTACTTATTCGGTAGCTATTGCACTGGTAGTCCCTTCTTAGGCAAAACTCAGGCACCAATGTGCAGAAACAAAACTGAAACTACAGTATAACAAATTATACATGTCCCTTATGCAGCCAAAACAGGAGAGAAAAGGATGCAATAGGAGTATACAATATAACCTGGCAGCCAGATACAAACAATATAATGCAGTCGTATCTATAATATGGATTGGTAGCAAATCACTTGACCAAATACCTTCCATAGCTTATCACTAACAAAATGTAAAATTGCATAACAGACACTACTTTCCAAGCACTACTCTAAACAAGTGATACGTAAAAGGAGAAATAGGAGAAAGATTTTCTGTAAGTTCACAGTCAACCATTCACTTTCTGTTTCAATTTATTTAAGAATAAAGTTAATATGCTGAACCATGGATCCCCTTCATTCAATTAGGATTTAAGAGTCTGACTTCCACTTCCAAAGTCTATGATCCTTGTACCCTTGGGCCATGGAATCTACTGAAATGCTCAACGTCTGATAAACCTGCCAAAATGCCATTACAAACATGTCTAATTTCTAATAAGCATGTCCCAATGCTTCATTTACATTCAGAAATATAAACACACAAAAATACTTGTCTGCTGCTTGCTTAGTTCAAACGCATGTCCCAGTGCTTCGCTCACATCTCAGAAATAAACACACACACTATAAAAAATGCTGCCCCTGCTTCGCTCAAATTACATTTCATAAATATAAACCCCGGACCCCATCTCACTTACCTCCTCAGGTGTAAAAGTTGCAATAAAACCATAAAACGCCAAAACATGCTCCGTTCATTTTGTAGTACCCGTGGAAGAACTTGGAACCAGGCAAACAAAACAACGCTGACTCACATCCACAGATTCCGGAAGGAACAAGAGGCGGGAGGTAGCTCTTTATATAGAGCCTCAATGGATCGGTGGCCATGACATCAGTGGCGATTTCGCCACTCACATCAAGCATATACTTAGGTGGGGGCTGTGCTACTGTGGATAGGAAAACAAGTTCGCGGCTTGAAGTGGGGGGCGCATTCTAGCCTGTATGGGCGTGGGTGACTGTCTTGAAAAGAAATGTACTTATTGTTGTCTTTGCTTTCCGGTTAGGATTCGCTTAGTTTCACAGCAGAATTGCGCCCTGGTGGGGATCCAAAATTCGTCTGCTCAACACATCTGCTAAGGAGTTCTGTGCTCCCGGCAGAAACCTTGCCTGAAGATTTAGCTGTAAACTGAGAGCAGTCTCCCACAAAATCATTGCTTGCCTGCATAGAGGATAAGAATGTGTTCCCCCTTGCTTGTTGATGTACCACATGACAGTTGTGTTGTCTGTTAGAATCAACACCTGTCCTGGAAGAAGTAAATCCTTGAAAGCTATTAATGCAAACTGGACTGCTAACATCTCCTTCAAGTTGATATGTAGATGTTGTAGTCTGGCAGGCCACTTGTCTTGTATCCACTTTCCATTCAGATAAGCTCCCCAAGCTTTGTCTGAGGCATCTGTCGTTAGAATCTGACTCGCCTCTGGCCGGGTCACAGAGAGTCCCTTGTTTAGGTGACATTCCTGAGCCCACCACAAAAATTCCTTTTGAATGCAAGGTATTATTTGAATGACAGTGTCCAGATCCTGGCAGTGCTGTGTCCATACATTTTGAGATACCATTGTAACTTCCTCATATGCAGTTTGGCATTGGGAAGCACCAGAATACAAGATGCCATGAACCCCAAGGCTTGAAGGACTGTCCTTGCAGTCAGCCTGGACTGATGAGACAATTGATGAAAGTAAAGGGAAAGATTCTTTTGTTTGTCCGGGGTCAAAAGGCCATCTGGGATGCTGTATTCAGTCTTACACCCAGAAAGCACATGTCCTGAGAGGGTACTAGACTGGACTTTATTTCGGTCACAGAATAGCCCAGGCAACTTAGCACTGCTATCACATATTCCAAATGATGAAGAAGCTCGTCCTTCCTTGAGCCAGAATCAGGCAATCGTCCAAATAAGGATAGATCTGTATTCCTTTTAGCCTGAGGAAAGCTATCACTGGAGCCAGAACTTTCGTGAACACTCTGGGCGCAGTAGATAAGCCAAAGGGCAATGCAGAGAACTGATAATGAGAAGTCCCAGCCCGAAAACGCAGATACTTCCTGCAACTCAGTCTGATAGGAACATGAAGGTAAGCCTCCTTGAGATCCAAAGTTACCATCCAATGATCTTTGCCCAGCAGAGGTAAAAGCTGCTGTAACGTCAACATTTTGAACTTGGGAATGTCCAGATAAGTGTTGAGGGTAGATAAATCCAAAATTGGTCTCCACGTGTTCCCTTTCTTTGGTACTAGGAACAGGCGAGAATAAAATCCTAGGCCCACTTCTGGCATAGGGACCGGCTGTATGGCCCCTATTTGAAGTAACAGAGAAATTTGTTTGTGAGCCTCCATTCTTTGCTGAGGAGGAACATCTGGCATGCCCTTGAAAGGAGGCAAGGTATGGAAATAAAACCTGTAACCGTGGTGTATGATATCCAATACCCATCTGTCTTGGGTAATTAAACTCCAATTTTCCTTGAAAAGTGCCAACCTTCCTCCCAAAGGTGCTGCCAGACGAGAAGGCTCTGGCAGCTGAAAAGGTAAGTCATTGGGTCTGTTTACGAAAGGACTGACCCCTGCCCTCACCCGAAGACTGTGCAGGTGAACTCCCTGTTCTAGGCCTGAAAGAGCCCTGAGCTCTGCCCCTACCACATCTAGACCTACCCCTAGACTGAAAATCATAAGAAGGATACGTCCACCCCTTGGTAGGCCAATTTCTACTAAACTTTGGAGGCTGAACCTGCAAAAAATCTTTAACAGTCTGCATAGACTTAGCCTTGTCTTCCATTTTCTTTAAGACTGCCTCAACAGGAGAACCAAACAACACATCGGATTGTAAAGGAGCATCTAAAATCCTTGTCTTAACATGGTCAGATAAATTCCGATCCCTCAGCCAGGCGTGCCTGCGAAGAACTGACCCAGTGGCAGCCACCCTAGATGAGGCCTGTACAGCATCAAAACCACATTGCAAAGAATGCTTACCCACCTGTTCAGAAACATGTACTAAATCTTGTAACTCTTTACACTCAATACCTTCCGCCAGAGCATCTACCTTAGACTTCAATTGTGAAAGGAGATAGTTTTGGTATTTCAACATGTGAAACTGGCAATTCAAAGCCCTCATAGCTAGGGTGGAAGAAGTATAAACTTTCTTTCCCCATCTATCCAAAGCCCTGGCCTCTTTATCTGGAGGAACCGGATTTTTGACAACAGAAGCCTTAACACCTTTAGGCCCCTGACTAACAGTTTCTGGGTCTGCCCTAGGACTCTTAAAAGATACTTATGAGCTTCAGGCACCCTGTAATACCTATCCGGTTTAACAGGAGCAGGAGGCAAAGAATCAGGATTAAGAGAAGCCTCTGCAAAAACATCTTCCACCACATCCAGAACAGGAGGTATAGCCAAAGGCCTATGCTGGGGTAAAAACAAAAATTCCCTAAGCCTTTTCCTGGAATCAGAGAAGTCCTGACCTTCCCACTTAAAATGCTCCCTCATGGAAAAATCCTCAGGAGGAGAAGCAGAAGGAGTAGAATCATCCACATCAGAATCAGAATAAGGAGAATACTCCTGCAAGTCTTCAGTCAAGACTCTGAAACATCCGAAGCCTGCTCAAAACTCCTAGCTCAGGTTCCACCCTAGGTCTCTTATCAGGAGGGGCAAAGAACCTCTAATCAAAGTAATCAAATCTTCTGCCATTTTAAGCATATGCTTCTTGGGCACAGTTCCTGAAGAACTAGGGGTGACACCAACTGAAGCTAAACCTGGCCTGCCTCTGGGAGAAGCCTTGGAAACAGAAGGAGAGGGCCTAACCACCCTAGGAAGGGAGGGGAGTACAGTAACCTGAGAAGCCCCTTCAGCCTGACCTGCCTCCTGAGAGGCCACATCCTGCAATAACAAAGTCTCCCTGGGACTCCAAAGAAACCTCCGGCAGAACCACCGGCTCCACCGACACCTCTAAAGAACCGGCGTCCAGTACGGACGGTTCTTCTAGCCTAGGCTTAACTGCTTTGTCCTTGTGCTTCTTGAAGAAGCGTCGGAGCATCCGACGGCATTTTATAATTGCACCGCTTCAAGACTAACCTGGCACAATCTAACCTTCTCTTTATAGTGCGCTTATTGAATCTAGCACAAGAGCGACACCCAACAACGTCGTGCTCAGGCCCTAAACAAGGAATACACAAAGTATGATAATCTCTATGCGGTATCTGTTTCCCACAAGAAATACAGTTATTCACTTTTTCTGACATCCGGTAAACCACTGAGGCAAGAAAAAACTAAAATATTCCCCAACAGGGTACTTAGCCAACTTTGACTCGGTCTGAAACTCCGAATTCGAAAAATTTCAGAACGCCGAACGGCACTTGCAACGCTGTTTCTGCATTGGACCATGCGGCAAAAAAGACTGAGGATATGACGTCGGTCATGCGCATTTGTACCCTGACGTCCTGATGTCAGTCAAATGCGCCTTGACCGACGTCAGCCTTATACTTTGATATTCGGGCCGACCGAGGACAGCGGACTACCCAAGTGTAAGGACTGCAGCAATGTGAGATGAAGAACATCTAATAATCTCTCTCTCTCTCTTTTTTTTTTTTTTTTTTTTTTTTTAAGACAAACACAATGTCAGAAAAAAATACACAGAGCAGTACAATAATCACTGAAAATGAGGGTCAAGACCCTCTAACTTAAGCAGGTACTTGACCTCCTAGAAAAAACAAAAACGCTAGATAAGAATAGGGGAAGGCCCCTCTAACTTGAACGGGAAACCTTCCCTTAACCGAAAACACAATTTTTCTCAACAAAAGTTTTCAAACACACTCGTACAACAACAATAGCTGTTAAAACAGCTTTTGGGTTCAAAATATCAAAATTCCTGACAGGAAACTTTGAATAAAACAGTACTTAGCCCAGCCAAGTTTGAGACCACGTCCTAGCTTGTAAGCGGCAAACGAGATCTGGGGGATTAGTGGTGGTGCATCCTGGGATAAGAAATTGCTCAGCCAATAAGAGGCCTCGCTCTATAGCATAGTGTGCCGAGTCGGAGCCGAGGGATCGGCTCCGAGCCCATCAGTACTGAATGTAGGCGAGATAGGATCACATAACATCTTAATTTTCTTCTTCTTAGATGGATCTGAAGTAACTGTTGGATCTGAAGAAGGCCTTTTAGCAACTTTCTCTGACATCATCGATGAAACTGAAGAAGAGCTCGGAGATGACTTGGCAAACTTTTTAGACAATTTTCTAGAAACGGTATCATGAAAGGAGGACAGTAGAAGTCCTTTTAAGATTAATTTATTTTGCCCTCTAAGAAGCATAGGGGTTAAAGGCATGGCAGATTGCACAACTTTCTTGTAAGTGAACATCCAATAGGTGCAACATATACTCTCAGTTATTTGTGAAATTTGAAGGTTGATAGTTTGATTAATATTGGATTCTGACACCACCCTACGAAGGAATGACAGGTTGGTTCTTAAAGATACCCTATCCTTATGAAAAATCAAATAAGGAGGCTTAGAAGATAAGGCTTGAAGTTCTGAAAGCCTTCTAGCAGAGGCCTATAAAAAGAAAGTCTTCCATGTTAAAAACTAAACTTTAGTTCACATTTTGCTGATGGCTCAAAGGGACACTGGCTCAAGGATTGTAAAATCAAATTAAAAATCCCACAAGGCAATGGAATCTTTGAAAGGAGATCTAAGAATAAAGGTTCTCCTTATAAAGGCTTTACAAAGTTTGGAAGAGGGTAAAGATGAATTATTTACTCCGATTTGAAAATTGCAAATGGCAGAAAATTGTACTTTAATAGTTGAAGAACTATCATCTTCATTAAAATTATAGCTAAAAATTCAAGAACTTTAGATACTGGTGGTGAAAAGGGGTCAATGTCATTTTGTTGTGCCCAAGCAGTAATTCATTCCCATTTACTTCTGTATATCTTTCTAGTGGAAGCTTTGTGGTAAGATAGAACAATGTGATGAATGGGGGAAGACTGCCTGGGCTGTCTAGCTATTAATGGAACTGGAGAAGTCATGCAGTTGGTTTCAAGCCTAAAATGTCCAGATGATTCATATCAGTCAGGTGAAACAGGAGGTCTGGAATTGGATCCAAAATCCATGGCAAGCGACGTAGATGAGGCCAAAGAAAGGGGAACCAAATTTGATGAAGCCAAATAGGAGCAATGAGGATGACTGTGTTCTTCAATCGAGATGCTTTCTGAATGAATTTGGAGATTAGAGAATGGGGGAAAGGTGTAGAGAAGACAAGGTGGGGATATAAGGGCAAAGAACCTGTGCACTTGTTGTTGAGGGTAGATGCAAAGTGGTTACAGCAAGGTTGGCCCCAATGACAGAATATCTTTTCTGCCACTTGAATGTTGGCAGACCACTTTTGAAGCATTACAATGGACCTGCTTAACTAAAAGTTATGTACGTACCATAACTAGGCACCCATGTTGTCCATTTTCATTCTTCCTGAATGCATACGTTCAGATCCAAACCTCAAATCTAACTCTGCTGCATATTCCAGATTTCAGATCCAGCTCTCGAGTGCATCCCTCTACCCACAATGCCCTATTCCATCCCCATTGCCTCAGATCGAGTTTGCTGCCATATATCCCTATGATTAAACAGAGATAGGTACAGGGTGACAGAAAAGGCAGGGCGGAAACCCAGAATTGAAGGTTCCAAAACAGTCCAATAGGTCTCTCCAGAAAAATGGATTTGAGGAAGGTAATGCTACTCAATGCTAGACGTCTAAACCTCAAAATGCACTCTCGAGGCACTCCTAAAAATGGAGAACATCGATATCTGTGAGTAAGTGAGACCTGGTTCAAGGCTCCAGAGAGCACCCCTGCAATACCAGGCTACAACTCTTACCACACGTTTTGGCCACAAAACCAAGAGCGAAACACTAAAGGTGGAGGAGTGTCCATATTCACCAAGGATATTCACACTTCCAGGCTAGTTGCCCAACACAATGCATCTGAAATTCTCCAGGTACAACTAACACTAGGTAAGACTGCAATCCAAATTATAGCTTGCTACAGATCCCCCACCATGCCCCAAGATTCTCACTACACCTTTCTAAACATACTGGAAAATATTAAGATACACCCAAACACCCTAATACTGGATGATTTCAACTACCCTGCCATTAACTGGGAAAACTACTCGGGTACCAACTCCTTTTCCCAACGGTTCTTGGAATTCATAAATTCCAACGTCCTGGATCAACTAATCCACTGTCCCACCAGGGGCTCCAATATCCTAGACCTGGTCATTACCAACATGGGAGATAGATGCTCCACACCAGTGGTCACCCCCTCATTTGTCAGGTCTGACCATAATTGGTCACCCCCTCATTAGTCAGGTCTGACCATAAGCAAATCACTCTCGACATCCACATCCCACCCCCACCCCCCAGTAAGGAAATCTCCTTAAAAAACTTCTCCAAAGCCAACTTCATGCTACTGAAATCAGAAGTGACAAACTTCATGACACCCATGCAGACGGGATCTGAAAGTTCGACTGCAGAATCCTACACTAAGGCACTGTACAAGCACATCCACTCATGCATGAATCGTGCCATCCCAAACAGAACCAAGATGCTCTCCTCCAAAAAATGGAAGTCAATCTGGTGGTCCCCTGCTATAAACAAACTATACAACAGAAGGAAGAAAAGTACAGTTGTGTACACTTACCATAAATGTAGATGTTTGAGTGTATTCACTGTTGCAGTCATTACAATTGGGTTATCCTGCTGGCAGGCTACCCTCAGTCGGCCTGAATTCCAAAGTCTAGGTCCAGCATCGGTTGCTGTCGCCTCTTCCCTAACGTCAGTGTGCCAGGGGTATATAAAAGATGCAGCCGACGCCATTTTCTTCAGTTTTTCTTGCCCCAGATGTCAGGTGCCCCCAAAAGGGTAGGCTAAAAATATGTCAATAAAGCATGCATGCACCAAAATATATTTTGCCTTCCTCTACAAGCAAATACACCACATAGGTTGTATAGATTAGAGAAGTACAGATAAGTTCCAGCAAAGATATGGGGGATGGCGGGTGGGTAACCTGGACTGCAACAGTGAATACACTCGAACATCTACATTTATGGTAAGTGTACACAACTGTACTATGCTCTTCGTGTTTCACTGTTGCAGTCATTACAATTGGGTTGAATCCCAAAGCTTTGGTTGGGAGGCTGGAGCTAAATAGCATTAGCAGCAGCTATGAGGCCCTGCAGAACTGCAGTGGCAAAGCCAGCCTGGATTTAGAGTAGAGTAGAGTGGTAAATGATAGTGCTTTGTAAAGGTGTGCACTGAACTCCAGGTAGCAGCCTCTAAAATGTCTTTGGTTGGTACTCCCCTGAGGAAGGCTGCAAAAGTGGCTACTGCTCTGGTTGAATGTGGCCTAATGCCCTTAGGCACTGGCTTGCCATGTTGTGAATAGCAGAAACAAATGCAGTGGCCTATCCACTTTGAAACAGTCTGCTTTGAGATAGCCTTTCCTTGTGATCCTGCAGCATATGCCACTAGTAATTGCTCTGTCTTTCTGAAAGCTTTGGTTCTGTTCAAGTAGAAGTGTAGCTGTATGTGTATGTCCAAAGAATGCAGAATTCTCTCTCCCTTATTCTGTGGGTTTGGATAAAAAGTAGGCAGATGAATAGTTTGGTTAAGGGCCACACTCGACACTACCTTAGGCATAAATGTTGGGTTTATCGTCAGAGAAACCCTGTCTGGATGAAAAATGGTAAAAGGTTCCACAACCATAAGTGCCTGTAGCTCTGAGATTTGTCTTGCAGAGGTTATTGCTAGGAGCAGAGCTGTTTTCCAAGATAAAAACTTTATTTCAGCTATAGCGACTGACTCAAAAGGAGGCAGGGTGAGTTTTTCCAAGACATAATTGAGGTCCCATGCAGGTATTAGTGATCTCCTTGGAGGCCTTAAGTTTTTGGCTCCTCTGAGGTACTGCCTTAATAAAGGATGAGAAAAGATTGGTGGCTCTGTATTGTAATGAGCCGAAATGGCAGAAGCATGAATTTTAATTGATGAAAAGGATAGGCCTTTGTCCAGCATCTCAGTTAAGTACTACAAAATCTGAGGAATATTTGGTACAGCTGTGTCAATTCCTTGTGCCTGGTTCCAAACACAGAATCTCTTCCATTTTCCAGCATACGATTTTCTGGTACTAGGCCTCCTGGCCTCCAAAATAACATCCATCACCGCTTTAGTTTTTGAATGACTACATTATCCGCCATGCTGCCAGATTTAAGGTCTTGAGTTGGCTGTGCAGGATCTGATTGTTTTGTTGGGACAGTAGATGAGGTATTTGAGGTAAGGTCCAGGCTGGGCATTGAGACAAGTTCCACTGGATTGGATACCAGTACTGGCGGGGCCAGTCTGGGGCAATCAGTATCATTTTTGGCTTCTCTTGTCTGACCTTTAGGAGTGCCTTGGGGAGGAGAGGCAGTGGAGGAAAGGCATATACCGCTAAGTTTTTCCAGCTGAAAGATAGGGCATCCACTTTCCATGCTTGTCTGTGATAAGTCCGTGCAGAATCTCTTTAGTTGGTAGTTGCGAGGGGAGGCAAATAGATCTATGTCCGGGCTTCCCCATTTCCTTGTTATCATGCTGAAGACTTATGGATCTAGTTTCCACTCGTGGGATCCATGAGGTTTCTGCTTAGTTCATCTGCCAGAGTATTTATCTTTCCTGGCAGGAATTGTGCCTGCACATGTACTTGGTAAGTCAATGCTATGTCCCACAAAGTCATGGCTAGTCTGCAAAGGGGGTAAGAATGAGTGCCTCCCTGCTTATTTATGTACCACATGACCGTGGTGTTGTCTGTCTTTATCAGTAGTTGTCCCGGATGAAGTAGGTCCTTGAAGGCTGTCAGGGCATTCTGAACGGCTAGCATCTCTTTTTGATTGATATGTAGATGCATTTGGTTTGCGGACCATGTGCCTTGAATACATCTTCCTGCCATGTGGGCCCCCCAGGCATAATCTGATGCATCCGTTGTTAATGTCTGGCTGGCTGGGGGTAAAGGGAATGTCTGTCCCTTGTTCTGGTGACAGGCCTTCACCCACCATCGAAACTCCTGTTGCAGGCAGGGTATGAGGGTAAATATAGTTTCCAGGCTGTGGCAATGTTGAGTCCAAACACTTTCAGATACCACTGAAGTTTCCTCATATGCAGTCTTGCATATGGAATTAGTAGAATGCAGGATGCCATGAAGCCCAAAGCCTGCAGAATTTTTCTTGCAGATAACTGGGCCCTTGTTACCAACAGTTTGAAATAGGTAGTCAGTTGCCTTTGTCTGGTGAGAGATAGGCCATCTGGGCAGTTGTATTTAAGCTTGCACCCAGGAATATGATCTCTTGAGAGGGTACTAGTTTTGATTTCTTTTCGTTGACTGTGTACCCTAGGCATGTTAGTAATCTCTTTACAAATGCCAGATGCTGTAGCAGAATGTCCTTGTTCTCTGCTTGAATGAGGCAGTCGTCCAAGTAAGGATATATTTGTATTCCTCTTTGTCTGCAGAAAGCAATTACTGGTGCCAGGCACTTTGTGAAGACCCTAGGCGCAGTAGATAAGCCAAAGGGCAGTGCAGAGAATTGGTAGTGCATTGAGCCAGCCTTGAATCTGAGGTATCTTCTGCATGTTTGTCTGATTGGGACATGCAGGTATGCCTCTTTTAGGTCTAAAGTCACAAGCCAAGCCTTCTTGCCCAGCATGGGCAGAAGCTGCTGTAGAGTCAACATTTTGAATTTTGGTATATCCAGATATGTGTTTAGAATAGATAGGTCCAGTATTGGTCCTCCAGGTTTTGTCCTTTCTGGGTACCAAGAACAGTCTTGAATAAAATCCTTGTCCCTGCTTTTGCTTTGGTACTTGTTGAATGGTCCTCATGTCCATGAGGCATGAGACTTGTTTTTGTGCCTCTGCCCATTGATGTTTTGGCAGGTCTGGCCAACCATTTGCCCGTGGCAGGGTATGAAAGTGAAACTTGCAGCCATGTGACACACTATGTCTAAGACCCATTTGTCCTGGGTTATATTTGTGCCAATTTTGAGAAAAAAAGTGCTAGTTTTTCCCCCTAAAGGTGCTGCCAGAAGATAAGTGCTTGGCGCTGGCAGGGGAAGTTATTGGGACTGTTTCCTGTTTGGCTGTGATTTGTCTTCTCCACTTCTGGAGGTAGAAGCACCCCATTGTTTAGACCTGTATGAACCTTGGGGCTGAGATCTGCCTCTAGGGCGTCTGTATCTGCCCGTTTGTGGCCTGTCTGACACTGGAAAGGACCAATTCTTTGTAGGCCAGTGTCTGCTAAATCTTGGAGGTTGTACATGTAAGAAATCCTATACGGTTTGCATAGATTTAGCTTTGTCCTCCATTTTCTTTAACACTTCTTCTGCTTTAACACCAAACAAGGTATCATGCTGTAATGGAGCATCTAATAATTTTGCTTTAACATGAGAATCAAAACCACATTGCAAAGTATGCTTTCCAACTTGTTCTGCTGCATGCAATAAATCTTTTAGTTATGTACTCACCATAACTTCAGATGTTTGGGATCCATCTCGCCTACATTCTGACTGATGGGTTCGGAGCCGATCCCTCGGGTCCGACTCGGCACGCTTATGCCAAAGAGCGAAGTCTCTTATTGGCTGAGCTTACTATATCCCAGGATGCACCACTACCAGTCCCCCAGATCTAGTTTGTCCGCATACATGCACACATGCACGCACTGCTTATATAACATCGTCAGATGAAACAAGATAAAAACAGTAGAACTCAAAACCGTTCAATCTCTTCTGATCTCCAAGGCCGGGGATGGAGGGTGGGTATTAGGAATGTAGGGAGATGGATCCCAAACATCTGAAGTTATGGTGAGTACATAACTAAAAGATGTTATGTGATCCTATCTCGCCTACATTCTGACTGATGGGACAGCGTCCCTAGCACCTGAATCCTGGGTGGCTCACTGGAAAACACTCCTGAGTACCGTGGAACCAAATGATGCTCGCCCTTTAGATGCCACATCCAATTTATAGTGGGAAATGAAAGTGTGCGGGTTGGACCAAGTAGCCGCAGCACAAATCTCAGAAATAGCGAGCTTGGAATGAAAGGCGATAGAAGTAGCCATAGCTCTGGTAGAGTGAGCTTTGATAGATGTTGTAAGTTGCTTATTTGAAGAGGAATAAGCCTGAGTTATACAATCTCTAATCCATTTGGAGATAGTAGCTTTTGTGATGGTTTTACCCAATTTATTATCTGAAAAGGACACAAACAACTGATCTGATTTACGAATTTGCTGAGTCCTGTCTAGATAGAAGCGCAATTGCCTGTGAACATCCAATTTATGGAGAGTGTACTCTGCTTCGTTGGAGAATTTTGGAAAGAAAACTGGTAGCTCTAGAGATTGTTGGAGACAGAGATTAGAACAAACCTTTGGGACAAAAGATGGGTTAGGCCTAAGTGATACTCTATCCTTGTGAAAAATCAAGTACGGTGGTTTGATAGATAGGGCTTGAAGCTCTGAAACCCTTCTTGCAGAGGTAATTGCAACTAAGAAGGCAGTTTTCCAAGACAGATATTTTAACTCACATGTAGCAGCCGGTTCGAAGGGGAAGATGTTAAGGCACGAAGCACCAAATCAAGATCCCACGGGCAGGATGAAAAACTGGGGGTCTTAACAGCCCGCACCTTTAATGAAAGTTTTGCATAATCTGCTGCTCATCAACGGTGGATCCATGAATTCGTGAAATTTAGAGATAGCTGCAAGTTGGACTTTAATAGTAGAGACTGAAGATCCTTGATTAAACAAGGATGTTAAAAATTTCAAAACCTCTGGAATCGGGCAGTGATAGGGTCTAAGCCCTGAGTTGAGCCCAGATAGCAAACCTCTTCCACTTACTGAGGTACAATTTCTTAGTGGTGGGTTTGTGGGCGAAGATAAAATGTGAATAACTTCCGGTCTAAGGTGTGATTTCTGACTAAAGTCGGAAGTGGAGGAGCCAAGTTGTCAACTTCAAGCGTGCGAAGGGACTGGTGTTGTCGTCCCGACTGATGAATTAGCAGATCCGGGTTATATCCAAAACCCAAGGATCGTCCACACATGTTTCTTCAGGTAGGGAACCATACCTGACGAGGCCAGTACGGAGCAATTAGTATCATTGTGGACCCCAATTGAGAAGCTTTCTGAATGACTTTGGGGAGAAGTGGAACCGGAGGAAAAGCATAAAGTAGCCCTGTTGGCCAAGGTTGTGCTAGAGCATCCGTAGCTGCCTCCCCCTGATGTGGAGTCAAGGAGAAGAACCTTTTGCACTTTGTGTTTTGTGGTGTTGCAAACAGGTCGCAGCACGGCCCCCATCTTCTGAAAACCTGAGCTGCTACTGTTTCGTTCAGGGACCACTCGTGAGGAGAGAGAATTGTCCTGCTTAATCTGTCTGCCAATATATTGGATTTCCCTGGAATGTGGGTCGCTACCAAGAAGCGGTTGGTAGCTACAGCCCATTCCCACACCCTCATGGCCTCTCTGCAAAGGGGGTAAGATCTGGTCCCTCCTTGTTTGTTTAGATACCAGACCACCGACATGTTGTCTGTGTGGATAGTGATAATGCCTTGAGGGAGAAACTTGTGGAGAGCCTGTAGGGACAGAAGTACAGCCCTCATCTCCAACACATTGATGTGGAGAAAGGTTTCGTCTGGAAGCCAGGAACCCTGAACTAACCTGCCCAGACAATGCCCCCCCACCCTGTCTGGGAGGCATCCGTCGTCAGGGTGGCCACCGGAGGGGGGATAACAAAAGGTCTTCCCTGATTCAGATTGGACGGGTGAAGCCACCAGCGGAGGTCCCGTTTGCGTTTCTGTAATCATAATGGGGTGATTGAGTGGAAGATTCTGAAAGGACCATTGAGTCGATAATAGCCACTGAAGAATCCTCATGTGCAATCTTGCCAGAGGAACTAGTAGAACCGTGGCAGACATTGAACCTAAAAGTTGCAGGACCATCCTGGCTGGGGCTTTGGATCTTGAAAGCAGGGCTTGAACTTGGCCTTGTAAAGTTTGGATCCTTTCGGTAGGAAGAAAACGCATCAATTTTGAGTCTATCTCTGCTCCTATGAACCTTATGCGCTGAGAGGGCAGCAAGACAGACTTTGACCAATTGAATGTAATTCCCAGGGTAGCACCCAGGGAAAAGGTGGCTTTGAGGTTGTCCATTAGTAGATGACTGGTGGTGGCAGTCAGGAGCCAGTCGTCCAGATAGGGAAACACTTGGAATCCAAGACTCCTCAGGTGAGCAGTTACTACTGCCAAACACTTGGTGAACACCCTGGGGGCTGTGGTGAGACCAAAGGGCAGAGCACAAAATTGGAAATGACTGTCTCCCAGGCTGAAGCGCAGATACTTCCTGGACGCCCGATGTATCGGTATGTGATAATAGGCGTCCTTGAGATCTATGGAGCACATCCAAACATCCTTCTCCAATAATGGGAGAATGGATTGTAACGTGACCATTCGGAATTTGGATTTTGTGACGGATTGGTTTAGTCTGCTGAGATCCAATATTGGTCTCAGGTCCCCTGTCTTTTTTGGCACTAAAAAGAACCTTGAGTAATTTCCGGATCCGATCTGGTCTGTGGGGACGGTTGGATGACTCCTTTTCTAGCAGCTTTAACGCTTCTGCAGCTGCAATTTCCCTTTGACTGGGTGGTGGGTCCGGGATTTTTTGGACGGTGGGGTGAGTGTGTGAAGGGAATGGTGTAACCTCCGGCAATAATCCGAAGCACCCATCTGTCCTGAGTGATTGACTCCCAGGCTTTTAGGTGTTTGGCAAGCGGCACCCGACTGGCTCGAGCAGCACAGCCGGGCAATCCCTCATGAAGTGTGGGAGGCTGAAGAGCCACGAAAGGACTCGCGGTCTCCAGAATTGCGGGGCCCTCTGCCGCCTCTGGGACGGCGTCTCCCAGAAAAATTTCCCGTCCTCTGCCTCTGGAAGGGGAATCTTCCTGCTGTTGATGGAAAAACTTACGTGATTTGCGGAACCACATCTTCCCTCCTCCTTTAGCCTTGGGATAAGGCCGAAGGGAGTGGAATAACGTGCACCTACGGCAGATAAAGTTTTTCCTTCTTGCTCACAGCGGTAAGAGTGTCTTTAACCTTAGGTCCAAACAGAGAGGACCCATCAAAGGAGCGTCGTGAAGGAAGACTTGAAGGCCTCCATAAAATGACACAAAGCAGCCAGGCTTGTCTCCGTGAGCCACGCCTGTGCCTGCCGCTCTACCCGCCCCTTCGGCCGCATATGAAATGAGCCTCATGGACGAGTTAGAAATTGAAGCAAGGATAGCCAACTGAGAGCTAACCGACTGGGCTAGCTGCTCAGGTAGGTTACCCGAGAGGAAATCTGACAGCTCCTTGACCAGATCCCTCTGAAGCCTGGTAAAATGTGCCAAATAATTCAGGGACCTTAAAGTAAAGGCCGCTGAAGTCAGGGTACGCTTCCGTGCAGTCCATGCTCCTAGACTCCTTATTAGGAGGATGGATGGACGTTGAAGCCTCTGCCACGTCCTGTTGTGTAGCAGATGCCACCACCATGGCATCTACAGCCACGCCTTTAGTCAGGAACTCCTTCTCGGGTGGGGCAGACAAAAATTTGTTAGGACGAGAAGGGACTGGTTCCACGGTATCTGGATGTTCCCAGCCCTCCGACAAACTAAATCCAGGAGCTCGTCAAGGGCGGAGACACCCAGGAGGCGGAGGGCTGAGCCCCAAAGGCCTTGAGAAGCACTGACTCATCAGCAGAGGGGTTTGGATATCCAGCCGCCTCGTTGTTTGAGGATCTCTAAGATGTCTGCAAATGAGACATCATCCGAGGGCGACTTCGGGACCCCTCCGCATCATCAAGATCAGTGTCCGATGTAATAGACTCGGGGAGTCCACGTGCTTCCTCTTGCACGATCTCTTCCTTGGGGCTCCTCTGAAGACAACTCCGAAGAACCCTCAGGAGGAGGGAACCCCAGTGGGGTAACCTCAGGCCCAGGGGCTCCGCTGCCTAAGGACAGGGAACTGCCAAAGACCCAGTCTCCACGCCCAGGGAAGGTGCGGTAAAGCCGGAGAGATGGCCGAAGAAGACTTGGCCAAGGCACTCCTCATAGCTCTGAAAGCCGGACCCCCAGAATCCTGGGAGTGTCCGGTCCCCGGAGCCATGACAGCAGACGGAAGTCCCGCAGCCGAAGCACCGAGAGGGAGGCTCGGAACCGACAGCATAGGTCCCGAAACATCACCCCCAGGTCCAGCCGAAGAAGTCCGTGTACCAAACTCGGACCCGAAGGCCGAGGTTGGAGTAAGGGTCGGAGCCGACTCTAAGACCTCTACCGGCTCCGACAGCACCTGCTCCGACGGAGCCGAAGCGGTCAGAGGAGGAATGGCAATGACATGGGCATGGGCTGTCGGCTCCGAAGCCAACTGGGTCGGAGCCGAAACAAATTTTTGAAAGACTGGGGACTGGAACAGTCTTTGGAGCACCCTGTCTATGTCCGAATCTGACATCCTCGATGACCTAGAGGATACTGAACGGGTTCGAGATGGCCTCTCCAACGGCCCCAAGGGGCTAGGGGACCGGCTCCGAGGCGACTCGATGACGATCGGCGCCGAAGAAATACTCAAACTAGTTTCCATCGGTGCCGAGGAGGGCTTCGGCGCCGAGGAGGAAGTGTCTGAGCGGACAACCTTCATCGGCTCCGAAACCAGTGGAGCCGATGAAGATGACCCGCCTCGATGCCCCAGCCATCGGCTCCGAAGCCAGAGGAGTCGAGACTGGTGGCATCGAGGCAGACTTCGACCTCGGCTCCGAAGTCCTTGGAGCCGAAGGAGAAGCCTGCCTATGTCTTTTGGCGGTCGGATCCGACGGACTGGTCGGAGCCAACGCCCTTTTCTTTTTAGCAGGAGAAGGAGAGGATGCTAAAGCTTCTTCAAAGGAGGGTTTTATAATGCCTTTCAATATGAGCTTATTTTTCCTCTCTTGGAGGACCCTTGAGGAAAAAGCGTGACACACGCTGCAGGACTCCTGCAAATGTTTTGCACCCAAACAATAAACACAGAGAGAGTGGTCATCTGTGATAGACATTTTAAAGTTGCACTTGGTGCACTTTTTAAAGCCTGAAGGCCTAGGAACCTGAGACATTCTGAATTAGCCAAAACACAGTACAAACACTGTAATTAGAAAGAAATTTTCTCTGCTTTGTCCTTCTTTTAAAAGAAAGAGAAATATCAGCAGTATAAAGGATCCGAGATCCCTAAACAGAACAGAAGTCACCTACAATCAAAAAGACCGGGAAAGGCCTTTCCACACAAGAGGTACTCCTAGTCAACACTCACAACACAAGAATTTACCAAGTAAATTTCACCAAACGCACTCTAAACACAAGAATAGCTGTTAAAACAGCTTTTTGTTGAAGAATAAAGAAATTCCTGACAGAAAAACTAGTGAAATAATCACTACTTAGCTCAGCCAGCTCGAGACCACGTCTTCACTTGTTAGCGGCAAACGAGATCTGGGGGACTGGTAGTGGTGCATCCTGGGATATAGTAAGCTCAGCCAATAAGAGACTTCGCTCTTTGGCATAAGCGTGCCGAGTCGGAGCCGAGGGATCGGCTCCGAACCTATCAGTCAGAATGTAGGCGAGATAGGATCACATAACATCTTGCATTTCTTTGTTTTCTGCACATTCAGAATTTATCATCATTTTCTGTTTAAGCAGTGACATAATATATTGCTGATATTTGAGCATATGAAACTGACAATTTAAAGCCCTTATAGCCAAGGTAGCAGAAGTGTAAATCTTTTTTCCCCATCTGTCCAGTGCCCTAGAATCCCTGTCAGAGGGGGTAGGGTTTTTTGCAGTGGAAGCCTTGACCCCTTTGGGACCCTGAGAGATAGTCTCTGGGTCAGCAGCAGGGTTTTTGAAAAGGAATTTATGAGAGTCAGGAACCCAGTAATATCTGTCCGGCTTAACAGGAGCTGGAGGTAAGGAGTCAGGGGTCAGACTGGACTCTGAAAATACATCATCTACAATGTCTAACACAGGTGGAATAGCTAGGGGCCTGTGTTGTAGCAGTAAAAGGAAGTCTCTGAGCCTTTTCTTAGATTCTGAATAATCTTGGCTCTCCCAGTGGAAATGCTCTCTCATGGTATGCAAGGTTTCCCCAAAAGAGTAATCCTCAGGAGGAGAGGCTGAAGGTATAGATTCGTCAAGCATCAGAATCCTCATAGGGAGGAAGACAGTATTCCTGATCAGAAGAGGAATCAGATGAAATGGAAACCTGATCGGAAGATTCATATTCTGTCTCTTGCATAGGCCTCTTATCAGAAGGGGGATGGGAACCCCTGATCAAAGTAATTAAGTCTTCGGCCATTTTGAGCATCTGTTTTTTGGGCATGGAGGCTTGTCCATGAGGCTGTTGTACTTGTTTCTTTGTCTTTAAAGGTGCTTTAGTCTTTGCCTTTGAAGCTGAAGTCGTTTTGACATATAACTGAGTAGGTCTGAAAACACCCTCAGAAGCTGATGCCTGCTCAGCGGCTCCGGACCCATCTGAGGGAATAGTCTCCAAAGGTCCAATACCTTGAGTTTCCAGCGGCCTGGTCGACTCCACGTGGGTGTCGGTAGCGGCCTGCGGGTCTAAAGTAGCAGTCGTCAGGGGCTGCGAAGACACCTCACTGAGAATCGGCGAACCGGCGACTGGTTTACAAGAAGCCTCGTCGGATTTGGACCTCGGATGCCTGTCCTTTTCTTTTTCATTGCGTTTCTTGTGAATTCCGGTAGTCGGAAGACTATCAGATGACATTGTATAATTAAATCTTCTACCAAAACAGTGAAATGCAAAATCGTACCGACGCTTAATAGTGCGTTGGTTAAATCTAGCACAAAACCAACAACCAGCAACGTCGTGGTCAGGGCCTAGGCAAGGAATACAGTAACAATGAAAGTCCTTATGAGGTATTTGCTTCCCATAAGAAATACAATTATTAACTTTTTCTGACATCGGTCTGAGCAAGAAAAAAGTTTCCCCAATGGGGTACACAGCTTTTAATGAAGACTTCGGATCTGAAATTTGAACACAAAAATCTCAGGAGTCAGCCGACCGGCACTTGCGAACTGCTTTTGCTTCGGGCACCGTGCGGCAAGAAAGATGGAAAAAATGGCGTCGGCTGCATCTTTTATACCCCTGGCGCACTGACGTCAGGGAAGATGCGACAACAACTGACGCCGGACCTAGACTTTGGAATTCAGGCCGACTGAGGGTAGCCTGCCAGCAGGATAACCCAATTGTAATGACTGCAACAGTGAAACACGAAGAACACCTGTTGCAGAAAAGACGAAAATCCCAGGATGCAAAAAACTCCCTCACCAGCCTCAGTAAAAAGGTGAGATCCCTCATAAAATCCCCTAAAGCTAGTTACGAAAATAAAATTGCCAAAGATTCCAAAGACAACCACAAGGCATACTACAGTTATGTTAAGAATCTAAATGGCAATGCTCAGTTCTGCTCTGAGCTACAACAGAATGGCATTAAATGTACTGATCCAAAGGACATTGCCAATATCCTGGCAGATCGATTTAGTGCCAACCTCACCCCCCCTCTCATCCCCTAAAGGGCCCATCTCAATACCAAAAGATTGCCAAATTCCGGTAATCACGGCCACACAGGTAGAAACCGCATTCTCCAAAGCTAAGAATACAGCATCCATGGGACCAGATGACATCCCAGGCTGTGTACTACATGAACTACAAAATGAACTGGCACCTCACCTACGTGTCATGTTTAATCATAGCCTCACCTCAGGCTTCATGCCCACTGAATGGCGCACAGCTAAAGTTATCCCACTCCACAATGGGGGATCCACCTTGGATCCCAGGAACTACTGTCCCATCAGTCTGACGAGCCTGATCTGCAAGGGCATGGAACGCATTATCATGGAACTTATAAACAAAGACATTGGCAACCTTCAAACACTGGACCCCACCCAGTTTGGGTTTGTGAAGGGCCTATCTTGTCTTCTGAACCGGATTGACTTTTTTGAATCAGTCTCCAGAGCTGTGGACGAGGGTAAGCCGGTCCACACAGCCTATCTGGACCTCGCCAAGGCCTTCGACACCATACCCCACTCTGGAATCATAGATAAACTTACTAAGCTGGGCATAAATCCCTATGTCACTTGATGGGTCGCCAAGTGGCTTACTGACAGAACCCAGACTGTAAAAGTAGCCGACTTCAAATTCAGCTTCAGACAAGTGACAAGTGGAGTACCTCAGGGTTCAGTCCTGGGACCGCTCTTGTTTGGTATCTACTTCTCTGATGTACAGGCCAACATTAAGGGACTCTGGCTAACAAAGTTCCCAGATGACTGCAAACTGGGAGCCATTATTGAATCCCCAAATGATGTGGATATTCTACAAAAGGGCCTTACAGAAACAGATGCCTGGTGCCAGAGCCATGGGCTCAAGCTTAATGCCAAGAAATGTATAGTTATCCCCTTTGGAAAAAAACATGTACCCATGAATTACCACATAGGTGGCAGTATACTAAACATCGAAAGTGTGATGAGAGACTTAGGGACACAGGTGGACAGTGGTCTCACCTTCGACAACCACACTGTCACAACAGTCAGGAAATCCTTTTATGTGGCACACCTCATCACTAAGGGCTTTTCATCCAGAAAAAAGGAGGTCATTGTCCCACTGTACTCATCCCTCATTAGACCCATTATAGAGTATAATGCCCCGTTTGGTATGTACCTCACAAGACATCTGCAACAGCTGGAAAGGCCACAGAAATACCACACTAAAAGAATCACAGACCTAAAGCAGATGCCATATGCTGACCGTCTAAAAAAAACTCCAGCTATACTCTGTGGCATATCGTCTACTCAGTGGCGATCTCTGCTTTACATACAAGGCCATGTCAATCCCTGAGCTGTTGGACATGCTCCACTTAAAGAAATCCCAATCCCTCAGAGCCACACGCTCCAGGGATCTAAACCTTGTCATCACAATGAACAAAACATGCTGGAGGGATAGGTTCCTGACCCAGAGACTCCCCATACTCTAGAGTAGACGGCCCATACATGTCAAGCAGAGTGCTTCCTTGGCCCTCTTCAAAAGGAACATTGATCATTGGATGGGAGATATGAAATTCACCCCGGGCATCATGTCAGTCACCCTGCTAGACATGGGTCCAGGGAAGTAAATATTGTGGGAAGAAATATCCAGGGAATTGTTATGGCTAGGCTTGTATAGGCCCTAGGGCCGATAGCCTAGCACCAACCTATGAACCTATGTGAGGTGTCGCTCGTCTTGTTTCCCATTAAAGATGAACAGGCAGGGTGGATCACTTACATACTTTATTACACAGAAACACATCAGGATGAACAGCAGCAGTACAAAATATAAGCAAAGTGATTAACTGACACACTACACAGACATACATGCTTACATCTCCACAGCTTACTACAAAATAGCAGTAAGGCTCACACATGCTCAGTATTTATACACTTGTGCAAGCCCCTAGAAAGCTTCTTAAAGGTGTACACACATACTGATCTACATCCTCCCTCTTACATAAATTCCCCACAATACAATCACATATGAAAAGAAATATGCAATGGTATAGACAATAAAAATAAACAACATTCATGTCCTTGCATCCAAGTTGCCATGTATCCGGAACATGGTCTGGAAATGCAACCTGATCTAGTGATAAAAACAATCAGAACTGGGTTTATCAGCAGGAACAGTCATCTGTGAACAACTTGCTTCAGGAGTTATGGGATTCTTCTCATGAACTGGGATATTTACTGGAACGTCCTCTGGAACTGGAACGCTGGATAACTCACTCTGAGATATAGAGTCTTTCTCACAGGTATGATACTGCAATACAGGCTTAGACACTGGGATCAAATGGTTCCGATTCCGCTTAAATTCTGCTCCTTGCAATTCCACAATGTACGATCTCGGCTCTGGACATACACTCTTCACAACATCAATCCGATCAAAACCTTTGGACGCCTGCATCCTTACTATCTCCTTGTCACATAATGGATTGAGCAGTTTGCTGGTCTTATCATAATAGGACTTCTAGGATAAGCACTTCTTTTAACAGATTGGCTTTCACTGATCTGTTGTTCTTGACACATGGAACCAATAATTAACTACTAATCGGCAGCACAGATCTAATTTGTCTCTACAGAAGTCGCTGTCAGGAGAACCCAAGATGTTTATCATGAAGAACGTTTCTGAGATTCAAGAAAACATCATTATTGTCTCATTTTGACTTCTCTTGTAATCGTTTCGCACTTTGAACTGCATGTTCTGCCAAACCATTTGACTGCGGGTACTCAGGGCTACTTGTGATGAGTAAAGTCCCACTTATCAGCAAATCTTTTGAACTGCTGGCTTGTAAACGGTGTACTGTTGTCAGAATTAACTTTGTGCTGACTACCATGGACTGCAAAATGACGCTTCATCTTAGTTATGACAGTACTGGACACTAGGTTAAGAAGTAGGTCAATCTTGAACCAAAAGAGTCTAACACCAAGTAATGTTGATCGTTCCACTTGAAAATGTTGGTAGCTACTGTCCACACCAAGGTAGCTCAGGGATCTGGTTAAGTTGAAGTGGTTCTTTCTGTTGACGTGACTTAGTACTACTACATACAGAACAAGACCAAAGTACTCTCAATGTCCTGTGACAAAAGGCCAAACTACTAGTCCTCTTGCCCTTCTTTTGGTAGGATCAGTTCCTGGGTGGTCACAATGCAAAATACTAATGTACTCTTGTTGCAAGGATTTTGGAACAATCACTTTTGGACCTTTCATAAAGATACCACTGTCAAACAAAATCTCATCTCTGTAAGGAAAATAAGACTGCAGGTCTACTGGTAAACAAGACTGCTTTGACGGCCGTCCTTGACTGATAAAGTGGTTGAGCTTCTGAAGAACTGGATCTGAGGCTGTACGACTCCTAAACTCATCAAGATGTGTGGAAGAAAAAATTCTCACTTCCATGACTTCAAAATCAAGTTTCTTGAACTTTGTTAATATAAATGCTCTGGAACAGATAGTGTGCACCCCCACTAGGGGCTCTAATTTTCTGGACATAGTACTCACCAACATGGGGGGGGGGTGGTCACTGTACTTTCCCATGTGTGATGCCCTCCCTGGTTAGGTCTGACCACAAATCAGTCTTGTTTGAAGTAATTACTGGAACTGACACCCTCAGAGGAACAAAAATTATAAAAGAACTTCACCAAAGCTAACTACAGTATACTAAGCGATGGTATAAAAAGCTTCATACCACCCACAGTCGCAGACACCAATGATAACTATGCAGAAGTGTACACAAATGCCCTGTACAAACAGTTAAGCAACTGCACAGACTCTGCTGTACCGGACGGGATCAAAACCAGGTCTTCCCATAAAATCAAGCCACAGTGGTGGACTTATATATATATATTATATAACAAGAGGAAGAAACTGTTGTCCAAAAGCAAGAGGAATTTCACTCCATTGAGGAACAGTTCGCTCCTAAGCCTAAACAGGAAAATCAGAAATCTTGTAAAATCTTCTAAGCAAATTACAAAACTAAAATCTCATCCCTAGCCAAGAATAATCATAAGGCATTCTTTAACTACTTCCAAACTGTAAAAGGGAATTCCCAGCTCTGTTCAGAACTGGTTGTAGATGAGACCGCTCATACTATACCAGAAAATATCACCAACCTGCTAAATGACAGACTGAACACAAACTTCACCCCTATCCCAAAGTATACCGAACACCAGTCCTCTGCCCAGTATCTCTAGAGTACAGGACACCTCTGCAGTGCCAAGACCAAAAACATAGCCTCAATGAGACCAGACAATATCCAAGGTTGTTTATTAAACAATCTAAAACAAGACCTAGTGGACCCACTCGGCGTTCTCTTTAATCATAGCTTGAGAACTGGCTATGTTCCTGCAGAATGGAACACAGCAACAGTAATCCCTCTGCACAAAGGGGGACCATCAACTGACCCTGGGAACTACAGACTCATAAGTCTAACCAGCCTCATCTGCAAGGCCATGGAAAGAATTATCATGAACCTTAACAACAAGGACATAGGTGACCTACAAACATTGAACCCAACCCAGTCAAGCTTCGTTAAGGGTAGATCACGTTGATTAAACCCGATAGACTTCTTTGAGAATGTCACCAAGGCCATGGATGAAGGTAAGACAGTGCACGCAGCTATCTTGACCTTGCCAACACTTTCAAGAAATTCCCCACTCTGTCATCTGTACTCGACTCTCATAAGACCACTAATGGAGTATAATGCACCCTTTTGCATGTACCTCAAAAGACACCTGCAGCAGCTGGAGAGATATCAGAGGTTTCTCACTAAGAAAATACAGGGACTCCAAACTATGACCCAATGTGAACAGGCTGAAAGCCCTGTCACTTTACTCTGTATCTTATAGACTGCTGAGAGGTGACTTGTGCCTGGTCCATAGGGCAATCTCCAACTCCGCCCTAATGGAAATGCTGCACATCCACAAGTGAAATGGTTCAAGAGTCACTCGATCTATGGATCTCAACAGAGCTTGTGACATTAACAGATCATGCTGGAAAGACAGGTCTCGCAGAGACTGCCACTTCTCTGGAATAGACTCCCTATTCATGTAAAACAGAGCTCCTCACTGACCCTATTCAAACACAACCTCGATAACTGGATGGGAGACTGCAAATTCGCCCCTGGGGTGGCACCCATGTCCCTCACGGACAGGGGTAGCCGGTGTTGAACACAGACCCGCTCTGTGAATAAATTCATTCTGTGAACTACCCAAAAATGAACAAATGGAGATACTTGGGATTAACATGGCAAGGCTTCTAAAGGCTCTATGGCCACTAGCCTGGTAACCTCCTATGAACCTATGGACCATGCAGCTGCACAGCAATCATCATCAACAGACGTTATTGACCAAAAAGCAGATTATGTATCCATGGACCTGACTGAATGAGCTTTGGGGGCTTTACGTAATGTCACGCCTGTCTGAGAATACATCCAGGAAATACACTCTTTTCTATTTGTCACTCTAAAAACAAATAAATGGTTATAGTGACCACCAGAAACAGCTTTATTGTCGAGTGCTTTTGTTACTTAACTTAGGAACTTCATCAGAACCTTGACAAAAAAGCTGTTCCTAGTTTAGTTTGTTTTTGAGATATTGTGTGGTTTCTGTTATCTATTTGGCCAAAGTGATTTTAGAGATTGGACAACCCAGGCATTTTCGTGAAAAGGAAACAAAAAGTTGATCTGATTTTCTAATTTATTTTGTCCTGTGAAGATAAAAACATAGGTGTCTTGCACATCAAGGAGATGCAGCAAGTATTCAGCTTTACTGGAAAATTTTGGAAAGAAAACTGCTAAGTGGATGGATTGATTAATTTATTTTTTAGAAGGCACTTTAGGTAAAAAAAACAAGGGTTGATCCATAAGGAAACCCTATCCTTATGAAAAATGGTGTAAGGAGTTCTGGAAGAAGGAGCCTGGAGTTCACATATTCTCTTTGCAGAAATAATGGCTGCTAAGAAAGCTGTTTCCATGACAGGAATTTCAGATCAGATTTGTCTGAGTTCAAAGGGTTTCAGAGTTAGACCATAAAGCGCAACTGTCAGATCCTTTATTGGAGGCCTTAGAAGAAAAATGCATTTCAGGAAAGCTTTCATAATCTAGACGAAGCCAGGGAAAAAATGTTTGCTCCCAGTGTTAGAATTAGAAATTCTTGCCAACTAAAGTTTAATTGTAGAGAAATAAGAAGTTATGTACCTACCATAACGTTCCATGTTAGTTGTCTTCTCTCGCCTTCTTTCTTGCTTGATGGGTTCGGAGCCGATCCTCGGCTCCATTCGGCACTGCTTTAGCTCGAGAACTCCTTTTACCAGCTCGAGGCAGCCCCATATCCCATGATGCAAGGCAGGAAGTACCCAGATCTCGTTTGTTGACAAAGGGCAATAACACCAAGCATAAAATACTTCCCAAAGGAAGAAGAAACTTACAGATGGAAAAAGGACCAGGTCTGAATGGTCTTTAGCATAATAGTTTCTTATACAAGGTCTGTCCAGGCCAGGGGAAGGAGGGAGGGTCAGAAAGAAGGCGAGAGAAGACAACTAACATGCAGCGTTATGGTAGGTACATAACTTCTTAATGTTAAGTTGTCAATCTCGCCTTCATTCTTGCTTGATGGGACCGCGTCCCTAGCACCTCTATCCTGGGTGGCTCAATGGAACAAACTCTTGAGGACTGTAGAGCCAAAACTGGCTCTGTCCCTGGAGGCCAAGTCCAATTTGTAATGGGAAACAAAAGTGTGAGGAGTGGCCCAAGTGGCGCTGCACAAATAGTGTCCAAAGGCAGTCTAGCTTGAAAGGCTGTAGAAGTAGCTAAACTCCTAGTTGAATGTGCTTTAGGTTTTGAGCACAGCTGTTTTCCCCTGATCGTATAAATTTCAGTGATGACCGAAGAAAGCCATCTGGACAAAGTCACTTTAGAAACAGGAAGGCCTTTTTTATTATCCGCATAGGAAACAAAAAGTTGATCAGATTTTCTAAATTTTTTGTTCTGTCCAAATAATATCTAAGCTGACGGTGGGCGTCAAGATAATGTAGCTTTTGTTCAGCTCTATCTGAATAGTTAGGAAAAATACAGGGAGATCAATGGATTGATTCAGATTGTTTTTGAAGCGACCTTAGGTAAAAAGGATGGATTAGTTCTCAAAGATACTCTGTCTTTGTGAAAAATCAAATAGGGGTCGAACCGAAGAGCATGAAGTTCAGACACCCTCCTGGCAGATGTAATAGCCACTAGGAATAATGTTTTCCAAGAAAGATATTTTAGGGAACAAGAAACAGCTGGCTCGAAGGGGAAGAATCAAGGATGTCAGCACTAAATTTAGATCCCACTGAGGAGGAGGATTCCTGATTGGAGGCTTTAGTAGGAAAATTCCTTTCAAAAGGCCCTGCAGAGCCTATGGGACATAATATTATGATCTGCTATCCCGACATGAAAATTAGAAATAGCAGCCAACTGAACTCTGACTGTGGAAGAAGAGGAGCCTGCATGAAAAATCTCTGCTAAGAAGTCCAGAACTGCCTGAACAGGGGCAGTAAAAGGATCAATATTTTGGGCCTTAGCCCAATAAGAGAAACGTTTTCATTTGCTTGTGTAAATCCTCCTGGTAGAGGATTTTAGTGAAGCTACTATGATATCTCTAACTGGGTTAGAGATCAAAGGAAGCCTGGCTAAGGAAGGAAGTGGAGCAACCATGCTGTGAGGTTGAGAGAAGGGATTGACCGGTGCAGCTGACCGGATTGGTGAATCAGTAGATCTGGCACTGGGTCCAGATGCCACGGCTGCACCAAAAGGTGATGATGGAGGAACGGGAACCAAACTTGTCGAGGCCAGTAAGGGGCAATGAGAATCAATTTGGCTCTCAAAACGGTAGCTTTCTGGATCACCTGAGGGATCAGAGGAAATGGAGGAAGGCATAAAGAAGTCCCTGGGGCCAATCCTGGGTCAGAGCGTCTCTGGGGATGGCCTGATAGAGGAAGAGGCTGAAGAAGTCTGGACATTTGCTGTTTTGGGGAGTAGCAAAAGATCGCAACATGGACGACCCCATTCCAGAAAAATCTCTTCCGCTATGGATTGCTTGAGAGACCACTCGTGAGGCATGAGAATAGCTCTGCTCAATCTGTCCACTATAATGTTGGTTTTCCCAGGGATATGCGTTGCTACCAGAAACCGATGAGAGGAGATCGCCCATTGCCAAAGTCTGAGCGCTTCTCGACACAAGGGGTAGGACTTGGTTCCGCCCTGTTTGTTGATATACCAAACCACAGACATGTTGTCTGTGTGGACTGCAATTGTCCCTACGGGAAGAAAGTCGTTGAGGGCTTGCAACGTTAAAAGCACTGCTCTCATCTCCAGGACATTTATGTGCAGATGGTACTCGAGCGGTTGCCACGTCCATGAACCATCCTGCCCTGATAATGACCCCCACCCGATCAGGGAGGGATCCGTGGTGACAGTGGCTATCGGGGACGGAGGTACAAAGCACCTGCCTTGGTGAACCTGAGGCGATGTGATCCACCAAGCAAGATGTTCTTTGCATGTTTGTGTCACCAGAATCTGGTGACGCATTGGGAGTTGCTGGTATGACCACTGCGTGAACAGCATCCACTGAAGCAGACGCATGTAGAATCGAGCCAGGGGAAGAAGAGTAATGGCCGCAGCCATGAGACCTAATACCTTTAGAACCATTCTGGCCTGTACTTTCTTGCTGGCCAGAATGATCCTGACATGAGACTGAATGTCTGAAACTCTTTGTTCTGTAAGGGTAGCTGACATCCGAACAGTGTTTAAGTTTAGCCTATGAAGGTAATAGACTGGCAGGGCGATAAGGATGACTTTTCGAAGTTGACTGAGATGCCCAAATGAGAACAAAGGTCTATTGTGTAATCCCTGGCTTGTATAAGCTGATGCCTGGTGGTGGCTGACAGGAGCCAGTCGTCGAGATACGGAAACACCTGGAATCCTTGCCGTCTCAGGTGAGCCGTGACCACTGCCATGCATTTGGTGAACACTCTGGGGGCTGTAGTGAGACCAAAGGGCAGGGCTCTGAACTGGAAATGACTGGACCCCAGCCGAAAGCGGAGAAACCTCCTGGAGCGTCTGTGTATTTTGATGTGATAGTACGCATCCTGAAGATCTATTGAGCACATCCAGTTGTCCTTCTGTAAGAAGGGCAGAATTGACTGAAGAGTGACCATTGAATCTTGTCTTCCTGACAGACTTGTTGAGTCTGCTGAGATCCAAAATTGGTCTCCAGTCTCCCGTCTTTTTGGGGACCAAAAAGAACCTTGAGTAGATTCCGGGCTCTGAATGGTCTATTGTAACTGGCTGAATGGCTCTTTTTTGCAGTAGTTTTGCGATTTCTAACTCTGCAATGTCCCTTAGACCGGGTGGTACATCTGGAAGGGAACTTGAGGGGAAGGGACTTTCCTCGAAAGGAATTATGTAACCCTTGGATATGATCGACTGTACCCATCTGTCTTGAGTGAGGGAATGCCAGGCTTCTGGGTACAGTGATAATCTTCCCCGACTGCCTCCAAGGAGGGACAGCCGGGCAACACCTCAGGGATGCTGAAAGGGCTTATCAGAGAGAGGCTCCCTGTTTCCCTGGTTCTTCGGACCCCCTCTGCCTCTAGAGCGGCGTCTGTTGTTGTTACCCCCTCTGCCTCTAGGGGTAAACTGACCACGTGAATCCGGCGTGACTCCTTGGGATTCTGAACCACATTTTCCCACCTTTCTGTCCTTTGGGATAAGGCCTAGAAGGGGTGGAAAAATGGACTCCAACAGCAGAAAGAGTCTTGCCGTCCTGCTCACACCTGGTCAAGGTCTCCTTCACCTGAGGGCCAAACAAAGCTGACCCATCAAAGGGAGAATTTGTGAAGGACGCCTTAAAGGGATCCATAAAATCACATAGCCGCATCCAGGCTTGGCGTCTAAGAGCCACACCTGTGCCTGCGGCTCTACTCGCTCCATCCGCAGCATAAGATATTAGCCGCATGGAGGAGTTAGCAATGGAATTGAGGGTTCCTAGCTGCGAAGCAATCTTTTCTTGAGCCCCTGCAGCTGTAGGATCCTGAACTACTTCTCCCAGCTCCTTCAGGATATCTCTCTGGAGTCTGGTGAAGTGACAAAGATAATTCAGCGAGCATAGCAAAGGTCGCTGAGGAAAACATCCGCTTGCCGTACCTATCCATGGTCCTAGAGTCCTTATTAGGAGGATGGACGGGCACGGAAGGATCTGCAAGTTCCTTTTTGGTGGCCGCAGCCACCACCATGGCATCAGCGGGGACACCCTTGGTTAGGAATTGTTTGTCACTAGGGGCAGTGATAAATTTAGAAGGCCTCCTAGGGACTGGCTCTACAGAGTCAGGAGCTGTCCATGCCTTTCGTGCAATAACCTGCATAAGGGGTCGAAGGCGGAGACACCCCGGGGGTGGAGGGCCGAGATCCAAACGCCTGTAGGTATACTGACTCATCCTCAGAGGGATTGTTGGTGGGGCAGTTTCGCCTCTGTTTGAGAAGTTCTAGGATGTCTGAAAGGAGACATCCTCAGAGGGGATCTAGGGGATCCCTCTGACTCATCAAAGTCAGTATCCAGTGACAGACTCGGGAGTCTACATGCTTCCTCTTACAAGTCCTCTTCCTAGGAGGATCTCCCGAAACATCAGGAGAATCCTCGGAAGAGGGAAATTCCCAATGGGGAAACCTGAGGCGGAGGATCTCTGGGTCCTGTAGCAAGAGAAGTGGCAGAGATGTCAACAGGTACCATAGAGGGAGGAGCTACGGGAACAGACTGCTGACTGATACCAGTGGCCAGTACACTCTTCATCACCTCGAATGCTCCCTCCCAGGCAGGTCCGAGAGAACCCGCTCAAGAGCTAGGAACTCCAGGAACCACCGAAAGGGAAGTCTCCGAGGCAGATGTCGGAGCCGAGCTCACCAAGGCCGAGGCTCCAAGGGGAAGAGCGGGCTCGGACAAGGGTCCGATGCCACTCACCCCCTCAGAGGAGACCATGGAAGCCCGACCACCGAATCCCTCTAAGGAAGAGGAGATAAGAGTAGGGGCTGAAGGAACAGAAGGGGGTATCCGTCCTCCAGCCGTAGCAGTAACCATGCCCGAAGACTCCAACTCCAAGCTCTGGGGTAGAGTTGAAGGAGGAACTGTAACGGGGTGTGGACCAACAGTCGTCTGCTGAGACGGACTGTGTAACATTTGGGCCAGTACCTGTGACTTGAGTAATCTACTGACCACTCTCTCTAGGTCATGATCTGACAACCTGGATGACCTTGAAGATCGGCTCCGATGGCTCCGTTCCGATAGAAGAGGCGAAGCCGGAGCCGAAAGTATCGGCTCCAAGGAAGGAGACCTCGACCTCTTCCTGGAATGGGCCATCGGAGCCGATACTACTGATCCTGTCGGCACCGACTTCGGAGCCGACAGAGCGTCTCGATGTATCGGCTCCAGCCGGAGCCGATACAGCCACAAAAGTAGCGGTGGCGGAGCCGACCGGACCCGACACCGATGCCTGCGCCACATGGGTGTCGGAGCCGATCGGAGCCGACATCGAAGTGGTCAAAACAGATTCGGCACCGATAGCCATCGGCGCCGAAAGCTTTGTGGATCCAGAATCGGCTCCAGCCGGGCGATCCCGACTCAAAACAAGCCGGAGCCGAGGCCGCAGGCTTAGAAACAGAAGCCTGGGCCTTGGCAGTTTTAGTTGATTTTTGTGGAGCCGACTTAGCCGGAGAGCCCTCCGGCTTAAGAAGACCCTGAGAATCAACTTGTTGCTCTCCTGCAGGACTCTCTGGCTGAAGGAGTGACAAATAGCACAGGAGTCCTGCAGGTGAAGAGGGCCCAAACAGTACAGGCAAGAAGTGTGACCGTCTGTCAGAGACATCTTCTGACAGCACGAGTCACACTTCTTAAAACCTGAAACCCTCTCCTTAGACATGGTGCCTAAACACAACACACACAGACACACCAGTCAAAATTAAAATAAACAAAATACCAAGAGGTATTTTATAAAAAACACAAACACACACACCCTAACAGGGGGGGGGATGGGATAGGGAAAATTGACTAACAAAAAATTAAAAGAGACAGGGATTTCTGTCAGAAAAGGGGTGGAATTAAAATTAAACTATCACAAAATTAGTTTTAAACTAAGAGGGGCTTGAAATATCACAAATGTGAACTACTTACCAGGAGCTGGTAAAGAGAAGACCTCCCAAGCGAAGCGGCAAACGAGATCTGGGTACTTCCTGCCTTGCATCATGGGATATGGGGCTGCCTCGAGCTGGTAAAAGGAGTTCTCGAGCTAAAGCAAGTGCCGAGTCGGAGCCGAGGATCGGCTCCGAACCCATCAAGCAAGAATGAAGGCGAGATTGACAACTTAACATCTAGCTCCTTTTTTAAAAAGAGTTGTCAAAAACTGAGCAATCACAGAATCGGAGCAGAGAAAGGGTCAGTTTGCTTACTTGACCCCAAAAGGGAGAATCTCTTCCATTTGCTTTTGTATACTTTCTTGGCAGATTCTTTTTGAGAAGCCAAAATAATGTCCTGTACACGGGTAGAAAGCTGGGGCTTAATAACTATCACTGGAAGTGGAGAAATTATAAGTTATGTAATCGTACCTAGGCATCTGTGTTGTCCATTTTCATTCTTCCTTACTAATGAGTTCGGATCCGATCCTCTGATCTGACTTGGCCACATACACTAGACTTCGCATCCAGCTCTTGAGCTCCTCCCTCTACCCATAATGCTCTATTCCATCCCCACTGCCTCAGATCAAGTTTGTGCCTAATCTCTCCCTGATCCAAGACAGAAAACAGACAGAAATAGAGATAGGTCTCAAACCCGGAATGGCAGGTTCCAAACATAATCCAACAGGTTCATCCAGAAGAAAACAAGGAATTGAGGATGAATGGGAGGTAAGGTGAGGAAGAATGAAAATGGACAACACAGATGCCTAGTTATGGTCAGTACATAACTTTTAAATCTGATGTTGTCCTTTTCATTATTCCTCACTAAGGGACAGAGTCCCCAGCTTATCTGATGTTGTCCTTTTCATTATTCCTCACTACGGGACAGAGTCCCCAGCTACGTAAACCTTGGGTGACCCTCATGGAAGGATATTCTGGAGTACTGCCAAACCAAAAATGGCTCTGTTTCTGGATATGATGTCCAATTTGTAGTACGAAATAAAGGTATAATCCTTGGACTACATGTCTGCTGCACAAATGTTGTCAATAGAGGTCCTCAATCAAAAGGCTGATGAAGTAGCCAAGGATCGAGTTGAGCTCAGGGAGGTCTTGGTAATACTAAGCCTTTTTGAGAATAAATCAATGAAATGCAGTCTGTAATCCATTTAGTTGGGTTAAGTTTAGAAACTGACTGACCCAGGTGATTTGAGGAAAAGAATATGAAAAACTGATCTGACTTTCTAAACTGCTTTGCCTTGTTAAGAAAAAAACGTAGTAGTCTATGTACATCAAGGAGATGCAGCATGTACTCTCCTTTAATGGAAACATTTGGAAAAAAAGCTAGTACAATGAATGGACTGCTTGATGTTATTTTCAGAAGCCACATTAAGCATAAAGGAAGGGTTAGTTTGTACAGAAACTTTAGCTTTATGAAAAATAGGTTAAGGGGGTTTCGCTGATGGAGCCTGGAGTTCAGAAATTCTTTTCACTGAAGTTAAAAAGTACAGTTGTGTACACTTACCATAAATGTAAATGTTCGAGTGTATTCACTGTTGCAGTCATTACGTTTGGGTTATCTGCTTGCAGGTAGCCCTCAGTCGGCCTGATTATCAAAGTCTTGGGTCCTGCGTCGGTTGTTGTCTCATCTTCCTTGACGTCAGGTAGTCAGGGGTATAAAGCATGTAGCCGACGCCATTACATCAGTTTTTCTTGCCCCAGATGTCAGGGGGCAACCCATAATGGGAAGCAATTATATATATAGGGTTACACCTCTAACAAAAAAGCAAATACACCAGAAAGCTTTAAGCATAGTAAGCAAGAACAGAGGTATAGTCAATAGAAGTCAGGGGGCTAGAGGGAGGGAAACCAGGACTGCAACAGTGAATACACTCGAACATCTACATTTATGGTAAGTGTACACAACTGTACTATGTTCTTCGTGTTTCACTGTTGCAGTCATTACATTTGGGTAGATTCCCAAAGCTAAGGGAAGGGAAGAGGCATTTAGATAGCATTAGGATCAGCTATAAGGCCCTGCAAGACTGCAGTGGCAAAACCATCTCTGGATTTAGAAAAAATTGGCAAGTGGTAATGCTTGGTGAAGGTATGTACAGAATTCCAGGTAGCAGCTTCTAGGATGTCCTGGTAGGGACACCTCTGAGAAAGGCTGTAGAGGTAGATGCAGCTCTGGTTGAATGTGGTCTTATCCGCTGTGGGGTAGGTTTTCCATGGTGCTTATATCAGAAATGAATGCAATGGCCTATCCCCTTAGAAATGGTTTGCTGTGATTTCTTTTAATTTATGGCATACCCCTCAGACAAGTCAGTAATTTTTTTACAAATGCCAGATGGTTTAATAGTATGTCCTGGCTTTCTGCCTGAATTAGACAATTGTCCAGGTATGGGTATACTTGAATATTTCTTTGCCTGCAAAATGCAATGACTGGAGCTAGGCAATTTGTGAATACCCTGGGTGCAGTAGATAAGCCAAAGAACTGATAGTGCATGTAGCCTGCTCTGAAGCATAGGTATCTTCTGCAAGTTTCTCTTATTGGGATGTGCAGGTGGGCTTCCTTTAAATCCAGTGTTGCCAGCCAGGCATCTTTGCCTAGCATGGGAAGCAGCTGATGAAGAGTTAGCATTTTGAATTTTGGAATTACCAAAAAAGTGTTCAGGATAGACAGGTCTAGGACTCCAGGAATTGTCTTTTCTGTGTATCAGAAAAAGTCTTGAGTAGAAACCTTGCCCGCATTCTTCTTCTGGGACATGCTGAATAACCCTGATGCTTAGAAGAGACAGAACTTGCTTTTGAGCCTCTGCCCACTGATTTGGGGGTAGGTCTGGCCAACCGTTTGGGGTTGGTAAGGAGTGGAAGTGAAATCTGCATCCTTGGGAAACTATATTTTAAACCCATTTGTCTTGGGTAATGACTTCACAGTTTTTTGCATGCAGGGTGATCTTTCCCCCTAAAAGAACAGTCAGTTGAGCAGGACTTGGAAAGTTTAAAGTTAAGTCATTGTGACAGTTTACCATAGGCAGGTGTCTTACTACTCCCCGCTTGGGAAGTAGGAGACCCCACTGCTTAGGCCTGTGAGTACCTTGAGACTGAAGCCAGGGTGTTCTCTGCTGGCCCTGGGTTTGGACTGAGAAGGCCTGGAAGAGGCAGGAAAGGACCAATTCTTAGAAGGCCAGTGCCTACTAAATCTGGGAGGCTGTACTTGCAGGAAATCTTTAACAGTCTGCATAGATTTAGCTTTTTCCTCCATCATTTTAAGTACTACTACTGCTTTGTTGCCAAACAGGCGGTCTTGGTTTAAGGGTGCATCCAGTAATTTAACATGATCTGGCAAAGATTGCTCCTTAAGCCAAGCATGTCTTCTAAGTACAGACCCAGTGACAGCAGCCCTGCAAGATGCCTCTAATGAATCAAAACCACATTGCAAAGTAGGTTTTCCAACTTGTTCAGCAGAATGCATTAAATACTGTAATTCTTTATTTTCAGCACAGTCAGAAAATCAACATAATTTTCTGTTTAAGCAATCCAATAATATGCTGCTGATACTTTAACATATGAAACTGGCAGTTTAAGGCCCTAATGGTCAAAGTTGCAGAAGTGTATACCTTCTTACCCCATCTGTCCAGGGCCCTGGAATCTCTATCAGAGGGGGTAGGGTTTTTGGCAGTAGTAGCCTTAATGCCTTTGGGTCCCTGTAAAATGGTCTCAGGATCCGCAATAGGATTCTTAAAGAGGAACTTGTGAGAGTTAGGTACCCTGTAATACCTGCCAGGTTTTCTGGGAGCCAGAGGTAGAGAGTCAGGGGACAGGCTAGATTCAGAGAAGACATCATCTACAATGTCCAGTACAGGAGGTATAGCTAAAGGCCTGTGTTGAGGTAGGAGTAAGAAATCCCTAAGCCTCTTTTTGGAGTCAGAGTAATCCTGGCCTTCCCAGCGGAAATGCTCCCCAAGAGTATGCAAGGTTTCACCAAAAGAGAAATCCTCTGCAGGGGAAGCAGAGGGAATGGAGTCCTCTGCATCAGAATCCTCATAGGTAGATAAGGGCAACTCCTGGTCATCAGAGAAAACAGAAATTTCAGAATCCTGATCAGAAGAATCAGAAGGAAAATCAGTTCTAGGTCTCTTAGAGGGGAGAAGGGTGGCTTCCCCTGATTAATAAGGTCTTCAGCCATTCTTATTTGTTTTTTAGGCATAAGGGCCTGGCCATGCGGTCTGAGCGTCAGTTTTCTAGGCATGGATCGAGTTTTAGGCCTTGAAGAAGAAGATGGCGTCAGTTTAATATGCAAGTCAGGAGGTCTGAATACACCCTCAGAAGCCGGTGCCTGCACAGCGGTTCCGGACCCATCCAAGGTAGAGACATCCGCAGGTTCCACAGTCGAAGAAGCATCTCGCGGCATACCGGACTCCGAATGGGTCTCAGTAGAGGCCTGCGAATCTGAAAGCAGGTATCAGGGGCTGCGAAAGCACCTCACTGAGTACCGGCGAACTGGTGACTAGCTTAGGAGAAGCGTAGTCGGCAGCTTTGGACCTATGCGGTCTGTCTCTGTCCTTATCTTTGCGTTTTTTCGGAAATGTCGGTAGGCTTACTGAAGCCATTTCTGGATAACTGAACCGAGTACCAAAATATTTAGATGTGAAAATGAACAGATGATGAACAGTTCGAGGTTTGAATAAGGCACAAAACCAACAGCGAGGTAAGTCATGGTCTGGGCCTAAGCAAGGAATGCAGTACGAATGAAAATCTTTATGAGGTGTTTGCTTTCCACAAGAAATATAATTGTTAACTTTTACTGACATCGGTTTAGAGCAAGAAAAAGGACCCCCACTACTTAGCTTAGTTGAAGACTTCAGATCTGAAACTCGAAAAAAAGAAGTTATGTACTCACCATAACGTTCCATGTTGGTAGTCCATCTCACCCTTCATTTTTACATATGGTTCGTAGCCGATTCTCGGCTCCGACTTGGCCGATTTACAAGCTGGAAGACTTCTGGTTGACTCATGGCTAAGCAGGTATCCCATGGTGCACCAGTACAACCCCCAGATCTTGTTTGCTGTTCACTAGAATAACAACTATAAAAACAACCACTACTAAAGGGTCTCTAACCAAGGGCAACCAAATTATTACTTCCAGATCTTCCAGAATGGGGGCAGGAGGGCGGGTTGGTAAAAATGAAGGGTGAGATGGACTACCAACATGGGACGTTATGGTAAGTACATAACTTCTTTATGTTAGGTAGTCCGATCTCACCTTCATTTTTACATATGGGACAGCGCCTTATTCTTGGGCGGCTCATTGGAAAATATTCTTGAGCACCGTGGAGCCAAAGGATGCTCTACCCCAGGATGCCAAATCCAATTTGTAATGTGTAATAAAAGTGTGAGGGGTAGCCCACGTAGCTGCTGCACAAATATTATCGAGTGGTACCCTGGCTTGAAAGGCTGCAGAGGTAGACAGCGACCTGATAGAATGAACCTTGATCCTGCAGGGTAAAGGTTTGCCCTCTGAGCTATAGATAAAGGCTATACAACTGGAAATCCAATTAGACAGTGTCACTTTAGAAACTGGTAAGCCCAATCTAGAGTCGGAAAAGGAAATGAATAATTAATCTGATTTCCTGAAAACCTTAGTCCACTGCAGATAAAAACGTAGTTGTTTATGAACGTCTAGCTGATGAAAACAGTACTCAGCTGCATTACTGTGGTTAAGGAAGGAAACTGAGAGTTCTATTAATTGGTTTAAGGTAGCATTAGAACAAACTTTGGGGACAAAGGAGGGATTAGTACGCAATGACACCTTGTCTTTGTGAAAAATCAAATACGGTGGCTTAATAGACAAGGCCTGTAGCTCCGATATCCGTCTAGCTGATGTGATAGCTACCAAAAACAAGGTCTGCCAAGACAAAAAATTATAGTGAAGATGAGTTGGAAGGTTCAAAGGGGGAAGACGTCAATTTGGACAACACAAAATTTAAACCCCAAGAAGCCACTGGTTCTTGCAGAGGTGGTCTCAAGAGAGTGGCCCCTTTCAAAAAGGTCTTGCATAACTTATGAGACAGTAAATTGGTATCTGGAAAACCTAAGTGAAAATGAGAAACTGCCGCCAATTGGACTCTGATAGTGGCAGCGGCAGATCCTTGCTGAAAAAGCTCAGAAAGAAAATCCAGCATCACAGGGACAGAAGCAGTGTATGGATCTACATTCATTCTCTGTGCCCAAACAGAAAATCTTTTCCATTTGCTGCCATACAGCCTCCTAGATGAAGGTTTATGGGAGGACATAAGAATATGTGACACTGAGGATGATACATCATGAAGCCTGACTAGGGATGGAACTGCAGCAGCCACTCTGTCAATTTGAGGGTGTGGATTGAGGGGTGTAGCGAACCCGACATGTGAGTCAATAGATCTGGAGCTGGGTCCAGAATCCAAGGATAGTCCAGGAGGAGAGGCTTGAGGAAGGGGAACCAGACCTGACGAGGCCAGTAAGGAGCAATGAGGATCAACTTGCTTCCCAGTCGATTGGCTTTCTGAATCATTTTGGAAATGAGAGGGATTGGAGGAAAGGCATACAGAAGTATGTAAGTAGTCTGAAGATACTTAGTAAACTACTACGTCTCTTAGACCACCTGAAAGCAAGTATTACTAAAGATGGTGATATCCACCCTAACCCAGGCCCATCCACAGTCTTAGACCCTGTCACCCCTATGTCAACCCAAAGATCCTCTAGCTCCCTCCTTATCTTTCATCTTAACCTTAGAAGTATAAATAACAAGATACATAATCTACATGCTATGATAGCCACACATCTCCCAGACATCATATGTGTCTATCTGAAACATGGCTCAAACCGACCACTAAGGATGAAGAAATTCTTCCACCTGGTTATAATATACTTAGGGTTGATAGGGAAAAAAAAAAGGTGGTGGAATAGCAGTAATGTTTAGAAATACACTGAATGTCATTATGAATCCAACACAACCCCCCAAGGTCTCTAATATGGAACTAATTGCCCTAAAAATATGCCTGAACAACCAAAAGAGTATCAATCTAATTGTAGTCTATATCCCACCAGGGAAAAACTTAGAAACTGTGGAGCTCATGCTAAGCTGGCTTACCTCAAACTACCCCCAGGAAACAATTGTACTAGGAGACTTTAACCTTGACTGGTCCCAATACTCTGACCAAATGAATCCCCTGCCCATTAACCTACATGGCTTCTCCCAAAATATAAAATCTCCCACAAGAATAGGTAACTCTCAACAAAAAGATAGCATTATCGACTGGATTCTTATAAATAAAGACACACCTAATTATACCACGGGGACCCTTCCCAGTGATCTTAGCGACCACCTTACCACCTTCACCATAAAACATAAATTGACGTGTACAAACCTTCCCATATATAAACTAGTTAGAAATAAGAAGAAATTTGTTCTTGAACAATTCCTAGCAGAACTTAAATCCTGTAACTGATCCATACTAAAAACACTCCCCATAGATGAGAGTGTTACATACTTCAATGACACCTTCCTAAATATACTGGACTCTCATGCACCCATCCGATCCATCAGAGCCAAAGTCCGGACTGCACCTTGGCTTACCAAAGACACCAAATCTAAAATTAAGCTCAGAGACCAGGCTTGGGTAAAATGGCGTACCACCAAAGAACCCCTAGATCGCATCAAATTTCAGCAGCTCAGAAACGCTACTAAAATAGATACTAACCGGGATAAAAAGAATTACTTCTGTCATCTCCAGGTCAAACACAGAAATAACCCTAATAAGTTCTGGGCAGGTTTTAATAACCTTCTTTATCCTGGGAAATCAACTACCCCTACCCCTGAAAAACTTATAGGTGAAAATCCTGAAGTAATAGCTAACTCATTTAACTCTTTTTTCACTGAGACCGTTCAGGCACTAGCCAGTCAGTTACCTACTTCTTCCACCTCCTTAACTAATCCTACTGGCAAAGATCTACCCGCCTTTAGTCTTAAACCAATATCCACCTCCTATATTAGAACTCTATTAAAGAAGCTCAAACCATCCACCCTATCGGCTGATCGTCTCCCAGCCGAATACCTACAATTAGCAGCCGATGTTATAGCCTATCCCATCTCAATCCTGATAAATAGAACTATTACAGAGGCAACCATCCCCTCAATCTGGAAAATATCATATGTTATCCCTCTTCACAAAGGAGGCTCCTCCACGGAAACATCGAACTATAGACCTATAGCAATATTGTCGCCTATAGCAAAAATCATGGAAAAGTGTGCTCACAAGCAACTCCTACACCACCTCACCCTAAACAATCTTCTGTCTAAAACTCAACATGGGTTTCGCCCCCATCATAGCACTACCACTGCCCTCCTTTCCTTTGTGGATTCAGTAAATAACAATCGGAACAATAAATTTATAACTTCTGCTCTCTTTCTTGACTTGTCAAAAGCCTTTGACATGGTCAATCACCAACTATTGCTCCACACCCTTGAATCCTTTCACCTTGATAACTTAGCCCTACGGTGGTTTGATGCTTATCTTTCCGGTAGACAACAAGCTGTCCAGTGGCAAAGCAAACTATCTCACTTGCTACCAAATACCATAGGAGTTCCTCAAGGCTCCATACTTGGTCCCCTTCTCTTCTCTTTATTCATAAATGACCTCCACTCAGTCATCCCCAAAGCCACCTGCATTCAATATGCAGATGATTCTACCCTGATTTGTTCTGACGACTCTCTCTATAATCTCCAAGTAGCCACCCGATACTGTTTCACGGCTGTTGAAAAATGGTTTTCGGAACGGAAACTCATTCTAAATCCCATAAAAACTAAGCTACTTCTAATCTTCCCCACCTCAGGAATCCTCTCAGGCCAATATCCACCTCAGACTAATGATAAGATCTTTCACGTTCAATCCATTAATGGCACCATCATTGAACCAGTCACCAACACCAAACTACTAGGTGTTACTATTGATCACAAGCTCAAATTTGATGTACATATTAGTCAAACTATTAAGACAGTTAACAAGAAACTAGGCTCCATGTACAGAATTAAAAACTTTCTAACCCCTTATACCAAACTTACTATAGCGAGAACTCACCTTTTCTCCACCCTACTGTATTCATCCCCGGTCCTATCCTTCCTCAACAAAAATGAGCTCAACAAACTCTCAGTTGCTTATAACCACATCGCTAAGTTCGTGACTGGATCACCTTACCGTACTCATCACTGTCTCAACCTTAAGAAACTTGAATGGTTAGAATTACCTAATCTTCTTAAATTCAACCAACTTACGGAAGCATTTAAAATAATTAAGGAACCAGAAAAAAACCCTCTTTGAACCAACTCCTGACCCCTTACTCCAACCTTAACTGCCTCCGATCTTCTAATAGTGTCCTGGTACAAACCAGGAAATCAAATAACTCAGGAGGTGATGCTCTCTATGCCAATTCTATTGGAAGGCTATGGAACTCCCTTCCCAAAAACCTAAGACTTGCAACTTCAATCAGCCATTTTAAAACCAGTCTCAAGTTATTTCTTAAGGCACATTGGCTATGCCCCTGTGACAATCCTGACTAACACAATGGCTCCTTACCACCCTCTCAGTATTATCTATAGGACTTCCTCTCCTAAAATTTCTCTAGTTTCCTTTAAACCTATTTCTTTATACAATTTTGCTTCCCTTAGATTGCCCCCTCCTATAACCATAGATTCGACTTGTCAACGAAAATATTGCCTTCTCCCTTGGGATTAATAGAGCAAACCTCCTTACTTCCTAACCTATCTCAATATCTGGGATCCTACTCAAAATTATAACTGTGCAACTTAATAGAATGTTATTGCAATGAGTCTCTCTGTATTTTGAATGTTTTTGATGTTATTCTATGTATTTTTTGTTCTTTGTGAATGTGGAGCTTTTCTCCCCGGGTCTCTGCTGAAAAAGGATATGTATCCAGTCAGACCAACCCGGTAAACAAATGTAAAATAAAAATAAATAAATAAATAAGTCCCATGGGCCAATCGTGAGCCAGAGCGTCTCTGGGAGTCTCCCCCGGAGGAGGAATGAGGGAAAAATAGCTGCTGCATTTGGTATTGACTGGGCTGGCAAAAAGGTCACAGCAAGGCTGTCCCCATTTCCAGAAAATCTGATCCACTGTTTCCTGTTTCAGAGACCATTCGTGAGGCATTAGGATTGCCCGGCTGAGCTTGTCGGCTATCACATTGGTCATCCCTGGAATGTGCATTGCAACCAGAAAGCGCTGGGAAGGAATCGCCCATTCACAAACTTGCATGGCCTCTCAACAGAGTGGGTAAGATCTGGTACCACCCTGTTTGTTGATATACCAAACCACCGACGTGTTGTCTGATTGTATCGCCATTGTCCCTAGAGGAAGAAGGTCTTGAAATGCTTGCAACGCCAGAAGCACCGCCCTCATCTCCAGAACACTGTCATGCAGATGAGCCTCATGTTCTTGCCATGTGCCTTGGACAGTCCTGCTGAGATAATGCCCTCCCCCCCGATCCGATCTGGGAGGCATCCGTGGTCACAGTGGCAACGGGTTGGGCCGGAACAAAGGGGGCACCCATGATCAGTTGATTGGGAGCTATCCACCAAAGAAGGTCCTTCTTGCATGATTTTTGTCAGCAGGATAGGATGACTCAGTGGGAGATATTGGAAGGACCATTGGGAAGACAGAAGCCACTGGAGAATTCTCATGTGCAACCTGGCTAATGGTACTAATAGAATTGTGGAAGCCATAGTCCCGAGGAGCTGAAGAACCCACTTTGCTTTGACTTTCCGCAACGGAAGAAAACGTTGAACTTGGGAGATTAAGTTCTGTGCCTTTTCGGCGGGGAGATGAGCTGCCATGGTTACTGTCTACCTCTGTGCCTATAAAAATCACAGATTGAGAGGGCAATAATGCAGATTTTTTTCCAATTTATGGAGATCCCTAACTGAGCACAAAGTTGAATCATGGCGTCCCTGTTTTGGAGCAGTAGATGCCTGGTGGGTGTGGTCAGGAGCCAGTCATCCAAATACGGAAACACCTGGAATCCCTAACGTCTCAGATGAGCTGTCACTACTGCCATGCATTTGGTGAACACCCTGGGGGCTGTGGTGAGATGAAAGGGCAAAGTGCAAAACTGATAGTGTCTGGCTCCCAGCTGGAAGCGTAGATGGCTTCTGGATGCCTTGCCCATTTTTATGTGGTAGTAGGCATCCTGAAGATCCAGTGAGCACATCCAAAAGTCTTTCCCTATCAACGGGAGTATAGACTGCAGTGCTACCATCCGAAACTTGTCCTTCTTCACTGATTCGTTCAATCTGCTGAAGTCCAATATTGGCCTCCAATCTCTGGTTCGTTTTGGAAATAAAAAGAACCTGGAGTTCCGGATCCTATCTGGTCTGCTGGGACGGGCTGGATGACGCTTTTTAAAAGCAACTTGTTGATCTCCAGAGTTGCCTGATCCCTGTGATTGGGTGGTACATCTGGGATCCTTTTTGGAACAAACGGTGATAGGGAAAAGGGTATGATATAGCCTCTGGTAACAACTCTTTGTACCCACTTGTCTTGGGTGATTTAGCCAGGCTTCTTGGTACAAAGAAATGCGACCCCCGACCGGCCCCAGAGAAGCGCAGTCAGGCTCCACATCAGGAGCGCCAATAAGGCCATCCTTCAAAGGAATCACGGCCTTGTTGGTACTGCGGGCCGCCCCTGTCTCTAGGGCAACGTCTGCCGTTTCCTCCTCCTCTGCCTCTGAAGGAGGATTCACCCTGTGTGTCAGGAAAGACCCTCTGGGACTTCGTGAACCACATTTTATCGCCCTTTTGACCCTTGGGGTATGGTCTGGAAGGGACAGTAAAACGCACTCCCATGGCAGAATAAGAAGTTATGTACCTACCATAACGTTCCATGTTAGTTGTCTTCTCTCGCCTTCTTTCTTGCTTGATGGGTTCGGAGCCGATCCCTCGGCTCCGACTCGGCACTTGCTAAGCTCGAGAGTTTCTTCTACCAGCTCGAGGCAGCCCCATATCCCATGATGCAAGGCGGTAAGTACCCAGATCTCGTTTGTTAACAAAGGGCAATAGCACCAAGCATACAATACTTCCCAAAGGAAGAAGAAACTTACAGATGTAAAAAGGACCAGGTCTGAATGGTCCTTAGCATAATAGTTTCTTATACAAGGTCTGTCCAGGCCAGGGGGAAGGAGGGAGGTCGAAGAAAGAAGGCGAGAAGACAACTAACATGGAACGTTATGGTAGGTACATAACTTCTTAATGTTAAGTTGTCAATCTCGCCTTCATTCTTGCTTGATGGGACCGCGTCCTAGCACCTCTATCCTGGGTGGCTCAATGGAACAAACTCTTGAGGACTGTAGAGCCAAAACTGGCTCTGTCCCTGGAGGCCAAGTCCAATTTGTAATGGGAAACAAAAGTGTGAGGAGTGGCCCAAGTGGCGCTGCACAAATAGTGTCCAAAGGCAGTCTAGCTTGAAAAGCTGTAGAAGTAGCTAAACTCCTAGTTGAATGTGCTTTAGGTTTTGAGCACAGCTGTTTTCCCCTGATCGTATAAATTTCAGTGATGACCGAAGAAAGCCATCTGGACAAAGTCACTTTAGAAAACAGGAAGGCCTTTTTTATTATCCGCATAGGAAACAAAAAGTTGATCAGATTTTCTAAATTTTTTTGTTCTGTCCAAATAATATCTAAGCTGACGGTGGGCGTCAAGATAATGTAGCTTTTGTTCAGCTCTATCTGAATAGTTAGGAAAAATACAGGATATCAATGGATTGATTCAGATTGTTCTTTGAAGCGACCTTAGGTAAAAAGGATGGATTAGTTCTCAAAGATACTCTGTCTTTGTGAAAAATCAAATAGGGGGGTCGAACCGAAAGAGCATGAAGTTCAGACACCCTCCTGGCAGATGTAATAGCCACTAGGAATAAAGTTTTCCAAGAAAGATATTTCAGGGAACAAGAAACAGCTGGCTCGAAGGGGAAGAATCAAGGATGTCAGCACTAAATTTAGATCCCACTGAGGAGGAGGATTCCTGATTGGAGGCTTTAGTAGGAAAATTCCTTTCAAGAAGGCCCTGCAGAGCCTATGGGACATAATATTATGATCTGCTATCCCGACATGAAAATTAGAAATAGCAGCCAACTGAACTCTGACTGTGGAAGAAGAGGAGCCTGCATGAAAAATCTCTGCTAAGAAGTCCAGAACTGCCTGAACAGGGGCAGTAAAAGGATCAATATTTTGGGCCTTAGCCCAATAAGAGAAACGTTTCCATTTGCTTGTGTAAATCCTCCTGGTAGAGGATTTTAGTGAAGCTACTATGATGTCTCTAACTGGGTTAGAGATCAAAGGAAGCCTGGCTAAGGAAGGAAGTGGAGCAACCATGCTGTGAGGTTGAGAGAAGGGATTGACCGGTGCAGCTGACCGGATTGGTGAATCAGTAGATCTGGCACTGGGTCCAGATGCCACGGCTGCACCAAAAGGTGATGATGGAGGAACGGAACCAAACTTGTCGAGGCCAGTAAGGGCAATGAGAATCAATTTGGCTCTCAAAACGGTAGCTTTCTGGATCACCTGAGGGATCAGAGGAAATGGAGGGAAGGCATAAAGAAGTCCCTGGGGCCAATCCTGGGTCAGAGCGTCTCTGCGGGGATGGCCTGATAGAGGGAAGAGGCTGAAGAAGTCTGGACATTTGCTGTTTTGGGGAGTACCACAAAGATCGCAACATGGACGACCCCATTCCAGAAAAATCTCTTCCGCTATAGATTGCTTGAGAGACCACTCGTGAGGCATGAGAATAGCTCTGCTCAATCTGTCTGCTATAATGTTGGTTTTCCCAGGGATATGCGTTGCTACCAGAAACCGATGAGAGGAGATCGCCCATTGCCATAGTCTGAGCGCTTCTCGACACAAGGGGTAGGACTTGGTTCCGCCCTGTTTGTTGATATACCAAACTACAGACATGTTGTCTGTGTGGACTGCAATTGTCCCTACGGGAAGAAAGTCGTTGAGGGCTTGCAACGTTAAAAGCACTGCTCTCATCTCCAGGACATTTATGTGCAGATGGTACTCGAGCGGTTGCCACGTCCCATGAACCATCCTGCCCTGATAATGACCCCCACCCGATCAGGGAGGCATCCGTGGTGACAGTGGCTATCGGGGACGGAGGTACAAAGCACCTGCCTTGGTGAACCTGAGACGATGTGATCCACCAAGCAAGATGTTCTTTGCATGTTTGTGTCACCAGAATCTGGTGACGCATTGGGAGTTGCTGGTATGACCACTGTGTGAACAGCATCCACTGAAGGAGGCGCATGTAGAATCGAGCCAGGGAAGAAGAGTAATGGCCGCAGCCATGAGACCTAATACCTTTAGAACCATTCTGGCCTGTACTTTCTTGCTGGCCAGAATGATCCTGACATGAGTCTGAATGTCTGAAACTCTTTGTTCTGTAAGGGTAGCTGACATCTGAACAGTGTTTAAGTTTGCGCCTATGAAGGTAATAGACTGGCAGGGCGATAAGGATGACTTTTCGAAGTTGATTGAGATGCCTAAATGAGAACAAAGGTCTATTGTGTAATCCCTGGCTTGTATAAGCTGATGCCTGGTGGTGGCTGACAGGAGCCAGTCGTCGAGATACGGAAACACCTGGAATCCTTGACGTCTCAGGTAAGCCGTGACCACTGCCATGCATTTGTTGAACACTCTGGGGGCTGTAGTGAGACCAAAGGGCAGGGCTCTGAACTGGAAGTGACTGGACCCCAGCCGAAGCGGAGAAATCTCCTGGAGCGTCTGTGAATTTTGATGTGATAGTACGCATCCTGAAGATCTATTGAGCACATCCAGTTGTCCTTCTGTAAGAAGGGCAGAATTGACTGAAGAATGACCATTCGGAATCTTGTCTTCCTGACAGACTTGTTGAGTCTGCTGAGATCCAATATTGGTCTCCAGTCTCCCGTCTTTTGGGGACCAAAAGAACCTTGAGTAGATTCCGGCTCTGAATGGTCTATTGTAACTGGCTGAATGGCTCTTTTGCAGTAGTTTTGCGATTTCTAACTCTGCAATCTCCCTTAGACCGGGTGGTACATCTGGAAGGGAACTTGAGGGGAAGGGACTTTCCTCGAAAGGAATTATGTAACCCTTGGATATGATCGACTGTACCCATCTGTCTTGAGTGAGGGAATGCCAGGCTTCTGGGTACAGTGATAATCTTCCCCCGACTGCCTCCAAGGAGGGACAGCCGGGCAACACCTCAGGGATGCTGAAAGGGCTTATCAGAGAGAGGCTCCCTGTTTCCCTGGTTCTTCGGACCCCCTCTGCCTCTAGAGCGGCGTCTGTTGTTGTTACCCCCTCCGCAAAATCACATAGCCGCATCCAGGCTTGGCGTCTAAGTGCCACACCTGTGCCTGCGGCTCTACTCGCTCCATCCGCAGCATAAGATATTAGCCGCATGGAGGAGTTAGCAATGGAATTGAGGGTTCCTAGCTGCGAAGCAATCTTTTCTTGAGCCCCTGCAGCTGTAGGATCCTGAACTACTTCTCCCAGCTCCTTCAGGATATCTCTCTGGAGTCTGGTGAAGTGACAAAGATAATTCAGCGAACGCATAGCAAAGGTCGCTGAGGAAAACATCCGCTTGCCGTACCTATCCATGGTCCTAGAGTCCTTATTAGGAGGATGGACGGGCACGGAAGGATCTGCAAGTTCCTTTGTGGTGGCCGCAGCCACCACCATGGCATCAGCGGGGACACCCTTGGTAAGGAATTGTTTGTCACTCGGGGCAGTGATAAATTTTGAAGGCCTCCTAGGGACTGGCTCTACAGAGTCAGGAGCTGCCCACGCCTTCGTGCAATAACCTGCATAAGGGGTCGAAGGCGGAGACACCCAGGAGGTGGAGGCCGAGATCCAAACGCCTCTAGGTATACTGACTCATCCTCAGAGGGATTGTTGGTGGGCCAGTTTCCCTCTGTTTCAGAAGTTCTAGGATGTCTGAGAAGGAGACATCCTCAGAGGGGATCTAGGGATCCCTCTGACTCATCAAAGTCAGTATCCAAGTGACAGACTCGGGGAGTCTACATGCTTCCTCTTACAAGTCCTCTTCCTAGGAGGATCTCCCGAAACATCAGGAGAATCCTCGGAAGAGGGGAAATTCCCAATGGGGAAACCTGAGGCGGAGGATCTCTGGGTCCTGTAGCAAGAGAAGTGGCCGAGATGTCAACAGGTACTATAGAGGGAGGAGCTACGGAACAGACTGCTGACTGATACCAGTGGCCAGTACACTCTTCATCACCTCGAATGCTCCCCTCCCAGGCAGGTCCGAGAGAACCCGCTCCGAAGAGCTAGGAACTCCGGGGACCACCGAAAGGGAAGTCTCCGAGGCAGATGTCGGAGCCGAGCTCACCAAGGCCGAGGCTCCAAGGGGAAGAGCGGGCTCGGACAAGGGTCCGATGCCACTCACCCCTCGGAGGAGACCATGGAAGCCCGACCACGAATCCCTCTAAGGAAGAGGAGATAAGAGTAGAGGCTGAAGGAACAGAAGGGGTATCCGTCCTCCAGCCGTAGCAGTAACCATGCCCGAAGACTCCAACTCCAAACTCTGGGGTAGAGTTGAAGGAGGAACTGTAACGGGGTGTGGACCAACAGTCGTCTGCTGAGACGGACTGTGTAACATTTGGGCCAGTACCTGTGACCTGAGTAATCTACTGACCACTCTCTCTAGGTCATGATCTGACAACCTGGATGACCTTGAAGATCGGGTCCGATGGCTCCGTTCCGATAGAAGAGGCGAGCCGCGAGCCGACAGTATCGGCTCCAAGGAAGGAGACCTCGACCTCTTCCTGGAATGAGCCATCGGAGCCGATACTATAGATCCTGTCGGAGCCGACTTCTCGGAGCCGACAGGAAGCCTCGATGTATCGGCTCCAGCCGGAGCCGATACAGCCACCAAAGTAACGGTGTCGGAGCCGATCGGAGCCGACACCGATGCCTGTGCCACATGGGTGTCGGAACCGATCGGCGCCGACATCGAAGTGGACAAAATAGGTTCGGGACGCTTTGTCAAGCCAGAATCGGCTCCAGCCGGAGCCGATCTCGACTCAGTATGAGTCGGAGCCGAGGCCGCAGGCTTAGAAACAGAAGCCTGGGCCTTGGAAACTTTTGCTGGTTTTGATGGAGCCGACTTAGCCGGAGAGCCCTCCGGCTTAAGAAGGCCCCTAAGAACCAGTTTATTATGTCTCTCCTGCAGGACTCTCTGGCTGAAGGAGTGACAAATAGCACAGGAGTCCTGCAGGTGAAGAGGGCCCAGACAATACAGGCAAGAAGTGTGACCGTCTGTCAGAGACATCTTCTGACAGCACGAGTCACACTTCTTAAAACCTGAGACCCTCTCCTTTGACATGGTGCCGAAAAAACACACACACACACACACACCAGTCAAAATTAAGTTAAATAAAATACCAAAAGGTATTCTACAAAACCAATACACACACCCTAACAGGGGGGGGATGGGATAGGGTTTTAAGATACACTAACAAAAAATAAAGGAGACAGGGAATTTCTGTCAGAAAGGGAATAATATAAATTTAAAACTATCAATACAAAGTTTTTTGACTAAAAGGGCTTAAAACTCACAAAGTGAACAACTTACCAGGAGCTGGTAAAAAGAAGACCTCCTAAGCGAAGCGGCAAACGAGATCTGGGTACTTACCGCCTTGCATCATGGGATATGGGGCTGCCTCGAGCTGGTAGAAGAAACTCTCGAGCTTAGCAAGTGCCGAGTCGGAGCCGAGGGATCGGCTCCGAACCCATCAAGCAAGAATGAAGGCGAGATTGACAACTTAACATTGCATCTTTCCTTCTTGCTCACATCGAGTGAGTGTATCCTTCACCTTGGAACCAAACAATGAGAAACCATCAAACAGGGTGGTAGTGAAAGTAGACTTGAACGGTTTCTCAAAATTACATAAGCGCATCCAGGAGAGGCACCACAAGGCAACTCCGGAACCCGCTGCTCTACTTGCTCCATCCACAGCATAAGAGATAAGTCACATGGAGGAGTTAACCACAGAATTTAAGGTGGACAATTGAATAGAAATCTTGTCAGGAACTCCCTAAGTACACGCGCCTTGTATGGAATCTCCTAACTCCTTGAGGAGATCCCTCTGCAGCCTTGCGAAGTGCATAAGATAATTCAGCGATCGAAGGATAAAGGCCTCTGAACTAAAGATATGCTTCCCAAATCTGTCCATCTGTTGAGACTCCTTGTTTGGTGGATGAACAGATGAAGTCTCTGCCAACTCCTCCTTCATGGCCACCACCACCACCATGGCATCTACGGGAATGCCCTTGGACAAGAACTCTTTACCAGAAGGGCAGACAAGAACTTGTTCCGTCTCCTGGGAGCTGGCTCCACGGTGTCAGGAGTATCCCACACCTTTCGACTAACTAGATCCATCAGTTCTTCAAAAGGTGGAGACACCAAAGAGGCAGAAGGTTGAGACCCGAAAGCCTTCAGGTACACAGACTCCGCATCAGAAGGGTTAACAGTGGGCCAGTCACACCTCTGCCTAAGGATCTCTAAAATGTCCACAAAGGAGACATCATCAGAGGACGACTTGGGGGACCCTTCCGACTCCTCGAGGTCAGTGTCCGATGTCAAATACTCATCCTGGGAGTCAACATGTTTCCTCTTACATTACCTCTTCTGGGGAGGCTCCTTAGAAGGACATTCCGAGGAAGCCTCAGAAGAGTGGGGGCCACCAGCCAATGGCTCCTGAGGCTGCGGATCTCTGCTGTCTCCAGAGAGAGTAGGGGCTGAGACTGAAGTGGGTGCTCTCGGGGGAAGAGTGCTGGTGCCACTGGTAGGGTCTGGAGAATCAGACAGCACACTCCTCATCATCTCAAATGCAGACATCTCATGCTCTGAAGACCTCCCCCGCTCCGAAGAGATGAGGGTCGGCGCCGGAGCCAGAGCTGTCGGCTCCGAGATAGATGCAGGGTCTGAGCTCACCCTGGCCAAAGCACCGAGAGGAAGGCTCAGAATGGAAGATAGACTCCAACCCTCCCGGTCAGTGCCGACAGGACAGCTTCAGCCCCTAGACACCACGGACAGCATCGAGCATGTCGGAGCCAAACCCGGCTCCAAGGCAGCAACAAAAGTGAGCTGGAGCCGGCATTTCCTCCGCTGGCACCAAGCACTCCGGCTCCAAAAGACCAGTTATGGCTCGGAGGAGGAATAGCGGACAAGGGCAAAGCTGGGCCAAGTGGCTCAGGAGCCGACTGGGTCGGAGCCAACAATAACTTTGGTAAGGCAGACGACTTCAGGAGTCTCAGCACTACCCTCTCCAAATCTTCTTCTGAGAGGCTCCTGGAAGACATGGGGGGCACTGGAGACTTAACTGTTACGGAAACCTGCAGGGAGCTTACAGACCGGCTACAAGTAGCAGAGTCAACTGCTGTATCAATAGGTTCAGAGATCGGCTCTGAAACACCTGTAACCGACTCTGACACCACCATAATGTTCTCCTTTGGCTCCAAAGGCTAAGGAGTCGAGGAGGCAGATTTGGATGGTTTAGGAGGTAGCTCCGAGACACCAGCCGGTGCCAGAGAAGGCCTGAGGATTTTGATTTCCCAGATTTAGAGAAAGCCGAAGAACTGGATAGTGCTTCCTCAAAGCATGGTTTCAATAAACCCTTGAGTATGAGTTTGCTCTTTGTCTCCTACAACACTCTAGGAGAGAAAGCATGGCAGAACAAGCACGATTCCTGCAAGTGGATGGCCCCTAGGCAGTAGACACAGCTACTGTGGCCATCCATTAAAGACATGTTTTGGAAGCATTCCATGCACGTTTTGAACCCCGAGGGTTTATGCTCCTTACTTTCCTTAGACATTACTACACACACAAAACCCAGAGAGATTGAAAGAGAGAAAAAGAAGGAGGACTAGGTCCTCTAACTAAAATGGACCTAGCCCTAAGAAGGAGTTACACGAGGACTAGGTCCTCTAACTTAAATGGGCCTAGCTCAGTGTAGAGAAAGCTAGGTCTTCTAATTTAAACAGACCAGAACGGAAAGCCCACTCACACAAGAGAAACCGTAAATGACACAATACATTTCTATACTTCTATATTTCTAATAACAGGTAGTATACTAAAGAGGCTGCAATCCTAGTAAATTCACAAGCGGATCCCTGCCAAAAACAAACTCAATAGCAGAAAACTAACTGCGAACGGTGACCAAAAAAGGTCAGAATAACAACAGGAGCCCCTGTTGAGTAAGAGCGGAAAACCACAAAAACTAATACTCTACCTAATAATCAAAAAATGCGCAACGGCGCCTAAAACTAACTGGCACACAGGATACCAATAACCACTAGTAAACTAAGTTGCACTCAAAAAGGGCAAGCAATATAACTGCCTAATATACTAGCAACACTAAATATACAATAAAAGTTCTAATAAAGCATTGAAATACGATACTGAATATAAAGAATTTGAAAAACTTAGCCAGAGCCAAGAGAAGCACAACCAAACTTGTCGACGTGGCAAACAAGATCTGGGGATTGTACTGGTGCACCATGGGATACCTGCTTAGCCACGAGCCAACCAGAAGTCTTCCAGCTTGTAAATCGGCTGAGTTGGAGCCGAGGATCGGCTCTGAACGATATGTAAAAATAAAGGTGAGATCGGACTACCTAACATCGAAAATTTCAGGAGTCGGCCGACTGGCACTTGTGAATTGCTTCTGCTTCAGGCACCGCACAGCAAGAAAGACTGATGTAATGGCGTTGGCTGCATGCTTTATACCCCTGATTACCTGACGTCATGGAAGATGAGACAGCAACCGACGTAGGACCCAAGACTTTGAGAATTAGGTTGACTGAGGTCTACCTGCAAGCAGATAACCCAAATGTAATGACTGCAACAGTGAAACACGAAGAACATCTACCAGGAAGACCATTTTCCATGATAGAAATTTTAGATCACATTTGTCTGACTGTTCAAAAGGTTTCGGAGTTAAACCCTGAAGAACTACTGTAAGGTCCTAAGGTGGTGAAGGATCCTTTACAGGCGGTCTGAGGAGAAAAATGCCCTTCATAATCCAGGGAGAAAGATTAATTGCTTGAATGGAAATTCGAGATTGCTGCCAACTTAAGTTTAATTGTAGAAAAACTGCCTCCTTCATTAAAAAGCTTTGTAAGAAAAAGAAGAACTGCAGAAGTTGTGGCCGAAAAGGGGTCGATGTTTTGGTCAGACGCCCAAACATAAAACCTTTTCCATTTGCTTCTATACACTTTATTGGTGGAAGTTTTTGTGACGCCAAAACTGTAGATCAGTATGTGTGATATACCTTTAAGAAGCTTTCCAGTGAGTCAGCACAGGCATATAAGCAATCCGCACATGCAAGCAAGAGTGCCATTTTGAATGAGTAGCCAGAGGGTCAGCATGCAAGTATGCAGTCAGTCAGTTAGTTACAGTTCATTTAAGTTTAATGTTCCTGCCAGTCATCCTGATATGAACACAGAAGAACTTGGGTACGACCAGGGTTTCCAGTTCCAGTTGAAGTTTTAATGTTAAAACATAAGCGCTTTTGCAAAAGATTTTTCTGCGAAAGCGCTTATGTTTTAACATTAAAACTTCAACTGAAATGGAAACTTTGGTCGTACCCGAGTTCTTCTGTGTTTTTATCATTACTTGCTTTTGGATTTGTGGGGCTGGTGACTGTTTTTGTGGTTTTACTTATTCATCCTGACATATTTGCATACAATAAACCAACACCCAAGCCTCAACATCTTCTTAATACACATAAGAAGAGTGACATGGTGTCAGAATGGGATCCAGAGTTACAGCCATGAGGCAACCAGTTAAAAGTTGTAGGAATATAAAGGGGTGGATCATCCCTACTGCTCAAATGACTCGCAAAACACGTCAGAAACAAATTCCAAAGTACTAAACCTTGCTTAAATGATTTCTTTTGCTATAGACATAAAGCACTCAGAATGTTTAAAACGAATTTCTTATTAAATGAAATATCCGAAACTGCGACATATTGATAGAAATATTCAAAATTACAAAAATGTTTGAAACAATATCCGAATTGCATAAAATGTACAAAAAAGGGAAAACTACCATATTTTTTCACTATGTGCTACTTTTTCGTATTAACTAAAGCTATTCAAAATATCCGAAGTGTGCAAAGTGTTAGTGTGTGCAGTATTAGTCGAGTTATTTCTCAAAGTACAGTTATTTCAAAGAATATTTCGCAAAATACAGTTATCTCAAGGCATATTTTGCAGAGTACAGTATTTCAGAGAATTTATTGTGCATTTGAATATTATTACAAGTACCTGGTATGTGGGAATGTTCGTACATAATTACAAGGGCCATTTTGCATTGTGTTTTACTATAATCTGTGGGCATGGCAGAAGGATTTCACAGACCAACACCACTTGTTTTGGATAAAAATATTGCAGAATGTTTTAGTGTGTTTAAGCAGGAGTACAATATTTTCATACAGGCTGCTTTTTCTGACAAAGGCATTTATTCTGCTTAATTTAACTGGTTCAGAGGCCATTGAAAGAGAGCAAACATTTGTGTATGCAACTGCTGTGTTTGCAGTAGAGGGGGAAGACTGCCATATAGTGGGACCGGCTGAAACAAGGGAAGACCCAGAGTGCTTAAAATGTAAATATAGAGAAATGTGTAACCCCCAAATGAATATTACAATGGAAAGGCACTTATTTTATACAAGGGATCAAAAGCCTGGTGAAACCTTTGCAGCACATATAATTGACTTGAGAAACAAGGCTAAAACATGCAGATTTGGTGATTTGAGAGATAAGCTGATTAAGGACAGGCTTGTGTGTGGTATTGATTAAGGACAGGCTTGTGTGTAGTATTAATAATGACACAGTGAGAAAGATTTTGCTTCGAGACAGTGATTTAACGTTGAATAAGGCCATTGAGATATGTCAGATATACAAGCTTACAGAAGAGCACACAAGCATGCTTACAAATGAGAATAGCAATGGAAGGCACAGTGGCAATGCTAATGCTGACAGTATGCAGCACATGGCATATTTTTTTTGGTTATAGAGTTAGTTAATTGTTGCTTAGATCTCTGTTGAAACTGTTGTTTCACTATTCTGAGGGACTGATCGGCAAATATACAGAGCTGAGAATATTTTTTTGGTTTTAAAGTTTGTACTGTTAGTTGTTGCTTAGATCTCTGTTCCACCCACCCTCCCTATTTTTGGGTTGTAGTTTAAATTTGGTGGTTTTTGCAGTTGCCTGCCCCACTGTAGATTTGATCTGGGACACTCCCCCAGTCCCATCTCTTTACCACATTCACCTAATAAACTCTTTCTGCACTTGCTTTTAGTCCTTTTTAATTTAATTGCATTTTTTAAACTGTGTTTGGTCTAATATTGCTGCATTCTCAAGTGTGCTAGCTTGCACTGCATGTGAATTGTTTTTACTACTGTTTTTGCTACTTTTTTTTTTTTACAGAAAAAGAGAGAGATTTGCTGTATCCAGGACTCTTTGTAAGCTTCTGAGCCCCCCAAGCCTTTCTGTGTTGGAGGGAAGCCTTCTAGCTTATCAGTGGGAGTGGTAAGTACTAGGTAATCTGTCTACCACATAAGGAGTGGTTCTGGCCCAGAAATTGTAGTTATTGGCCGTTTGGGCAATCTTCCATCTCCCTCAACTTTCTGATTTGAAAGCCTGCATTTGCACTTGTTTCTGTCCTGTAACTCGTCTAGTGCAGATACAGATTCTTAGTTTTAGCACTTAAATTTGCTTATTCATGCTCAGCACTTGTTCAAAACTTGTAAGCACTAAATAAGCTACTAATTATTATAGCACTCAGTCTTCCTCATTACCTAGAGGAAAACCGTTTTTGTACTTATTTTTCTCACTTGCTTAGAGAAAAACAGCTCTTGTACTCACTTTCCTCACTTAACTAGAGGAAAATAGTTTTTTATTCAGGCATGTCCAAGGGTCAGCTCCCAGTGTTCTCTCCTGTCTATCTGATGAATCTGGGCATCTTGAGGCAATGTAGAAATTGCCTCGTACACAGACAACCCTCTCCTCCTACCACCCAACACTACAACCTATGAGAGATGCATTTATCTAGCCAAACTGGAGGTAAAGCTCTCTCCATCCAAGACTAAACTTGACAGTCATGAGGAGAAGGTAAATATTTGCACCACACCACACTCATCACATAGTCTCACTAAATCTACACCACCAAAATCCACACATAGTAACACAAAAACATTTGCGGAGGCTCTCAATAATAATCTAAGCAACAGAGACCTCCAAAGCAGAAACACAAGCAACCTCCATCCCCCCAACACAACCCAAATGACACATAGCCCACAGACTCAGTGTGCCACTCAACCACAGCCAATAAGGCAAAACAACGTACCCAACACACTAGTCATAGGTGACTCTATAGTCAGGCACACTGATGTCCCACTCACCATGCTAAACAAGGTAAAGGTTACTGTCAGCTGCCTGTCGGGTGCCAGGACCCGCCACATAACCCACGCACTCAGGTCACTCCACAACAAGTACAAATATGACTCTGTCATTGTCCATGTTGGTGTGAATGACCTGAGATGCATCTCCCTGGACTACATGAAAAGAGACCACAAAGATGGGAGGAAGTGCCACAATAGTATCCTGGCTGGCGAGTGCTGGCGGGAGCCAAAAAGTTCACGAAAACAAGCGGTGAGGTAACCTTGGCAAAAACAGTAAAAAGCCACGCTACTCCGAAGTAGTAAAATCCAATGGTTTAATAGAAACTGTACCACAATCCAAAGACAGAACAGTATCGTGAAACGCTAAAACATGCGTTATTCGTTCAGGTCCCTGCCTGAACTTCATCAGACTTACGGCAATGCTGCAAACAGTCTCACTTTAAATACTCTTCTTCCAGTGAGCAGAATTCAACTGCTGATGAGCACTTGTGTCCTGATGGGAGACTAGTAATTTAAAAACGCATGTTTTCGTGAACTTTTTGGCTCCCGCCAGCACTCGCCAGCCAGGATACTATTGTGGCACTTCCTCCCATCTTTGTGGTTTGTTTTGCTGTTTAAAACCTTTCCTCAGTTCTCAGTTTACATGAAAAGAGACATGGAAGAGCTGTTCGATCTTGTAGCCCAGGTAGGTATGACCCTAGCCCTGAGCAGCATTCTGCCATCGCCCAGACTGATACCGCAGTACAAGGACAAAATTATTGACTTCAACAATTGGCTAAGCTTCTGGTGTCATTCTAAGGGGATCCAGTATCTGTCTGCTTGGGATGACATGGTCGACAGACCACGATGCTTTGCCACAGATGGCCTGTACCTGTCCCCCTTGGGATTCCAGATACTGGCTAAGGCTCTTGTTGCCCCTATAGTGCCTTTCTAGGCAGGGTTCAAATAACAAATTCACCACCATAACAAGAACACGCAAGAAAAAACTGAGGGTAATGCTACTCAATGCTATAAGTCTAAATTTCAAAATGCACTCACTCGAGGCACTCCTTAAAATGGAGAACATCGATATCTGTGCAGTGACTGAGACCTGATTCAAGGCTCCAGAGAGCACCCCTGCACTACCAGGCTATAACTCATACCACACTTTTCGGCCATGTAACCTGGACCGAAACACCAAAGGCGGAGGTGTGTCCATATTCATTAAGGATATCCACACCTCCAGACTAGTTGCTCAGCATAATGCATCTGAGGTTATTCAAGAGCAACCATCTCTGGGCAAAACTGCAATCCAAATTGTAGCTTGCTACAGATCCCCCACCATGCCCCAGGATTCCCACTCCTCTTTTCCTGATGTACTGGAAAATATTAGGGTTCAACCAAAAACCCTAATAATGGGCAACTTCAACTACCCCACCATTAACTGGGAAAACTACTCTTGTACCAACTCCTTAGCTCAACGCTTTCTGGAATTCATAAACTCCAATGCCCTTGATCAACTTATCCACATCCCCACCAAGGGCAACAATATCCTAGACCTAGTCATTACCAACACGAGTGACCGGTGTTCCACACCTGAAGTCAACTCCTCGTTGGTCCGATCTGACCATAAGCTTATCACCCTTGATATCCACATCCCACCCCCACCCCACCCCCAACCCCCCATTACGGAAACCATAGTAAAAAATTTCTCCAAAGTCAACTTCATGCTTCTTAAGACAGAAGTGGTGAACTTCATGACATCCATGCAGATAGACAATACAGTTACAACTGCTGAATCCTACACAAATGCACTCTATAAGCACTTACACGAGTGCATGGATCGTGCTATCCCAAACAGAACCAAGATGCTAGCCTCCAAAAAAAAGAAGCCAATCTGCTGGTCCCCTGCCATAAACAAACTGTACAACAGAAGGAAGAAACTGTTGCAAAAGAGAGTAAAATCCCATGAGTGGAGGAGCTCCCTGGTCAGCCTCAGTAAGAAGCTGAGATCCCTTAAACGATCCTCCAAAGCTAGATACGAAAAGAAAATCGCCACTAAATCCAAGGACAACCACAAAGCATTCTATAGCTATGTCAAGAATCTAGATGGCAACACCCAGATCTGCTCAGAGTTACAGCAAAAAGGCACGAAAATTACAGAACCAACTGATACTGCCAACATCCTGGCAGATAGGTTTAGTGCTAACTTTAGCCCCCTCTCACCCCCTAAAGGGCCCATATCTATACAGGAAGAATGCAGAGTCCCTGTAATCACAAATATGCAGGTAAAAGCTGCACTCTCTAAAGCCATAAACACAGCATCCATGGGACCAGATAACATCCCAGGCTGCGTTTTACACGAACTTCAGAACAAACTGGCTCCCCACTTAAGCACCATGTTCAATAATAGCCTCGCATCTGGTTTTGTGCCCACTGAATGGCACACAGCAACAGTTATCCTACTCCACAAAGGGGGAGTCACCACTGATCCTGGGAACTATCGACCTATTATCCTGACAAGCCTGGTCTGCAAGACCATGGAACGTATCAACATGGAGCTCATAAACAAAGACATTGGTAACCTCCAAACTCTGGATCCCACCCAGTTCGGGTTTGTGAAAGGCAGATCATGCCTCCTGAACTTGATCGACTTCTTTGAGGCAGTCACCAAAGCCGTGGATGAGGGTAAGGTGGTTCACACAGCCTATCTTGACCTCGCCAAGGCTTTCAACACCATCCCCCATTCTGGGATTATAGCTAAACTCACTAAACTAGGTATAAATCCCTACGTCACAAGATGGGTTGCCAACTGGCTCACTGACAGAACCCACACTGTAAAAGTTGCAGACTCCAAATCTGACCTAAAAGCAGTGACAAGTGGAGTACCACAGGGTTCCGTCCTGGGACCTCTCCTGTTTGGTATCTACTTCTCTGAAGTACAGGCTAACACAGAAGGCCTCTGGCTAATGAAGTTCGCAGATGACTGCAAACTAGGAGCCATAGTCAAGTCTCCAAATGATGTAGACATCCTACAGAAGGGCCTCACTGAGTCAGATGCCTGGTGTCAGAGCCATGGCCTCAAGCTCAATGCCAAAAAGCGCAGTGTCATCCCCTTTGGTAAAAACTCTGTACCCATGAACTACCACACAGGCAGCAATCTACTTAACACCAAATGCGTGATAAAAGACCTTGGGACCCAGGTGGACAGTAGTCTCTCCTTTGATAGTCACATTGCCACAGTAGTCAGGAAGTCCTTCTACGTGGCACACCTCATCATAAAAGGGTTCTCATCCAGGAGAAAAGAGGTCACTGTTCCCCTCTACTTGTCACTCATTAGACCCATTAGAGAGTACAACACCCCTTTTGGAATGTACCTCACAAGACATCTGCAGCAGCTGGAAAGGCCACAGAAATACCTCACAAAGAGGATTACTGGCCTCAAACAAATGCCCTACACTGACCGCCTCAAAAAACTCCAACTTTACTCTGTAGCATATTGCCTACTCCGAGGTGATCTCTGCCTAACATATAAAGCTATGTCAAACCCAGAGCTGTTGGACATGCTACACCTAAAGAAATCCCAATCCCTCCGAGCTACACGCTCTAGGGATCTAAACCTTGTCACCACAATAAACAGGACAAGCTGGAGGGATAGATTCCTGTCCCAGAGACTTCCTATACTCTGAAACAAGCTATCCATCTATGTCAAGCAATGTTCTTCATTAGCACTCTTCAAGAAAAATCTTGATGAGTGGATAGGAAATAGGAAATACACCCTGGGGATCACTTCTGTGTCTCTGCTGGACAGTGGCACAGGAAAATAACTTTCTTGGGTGGCGCAAGCTATGGAACCTTGCTGGCTAGGCTTACGTAGGCCCTTGGGCCGATAGCCTAGTACCTACCTATGAAACTATGGTTAAAAGAAACAGGCCCAAGCACATGGCAGCTACGACAGGTCCTGTAACAGTCCCTGGGAAACCCGGACTCTTTCCAGCAAATTCTATGGCATGCTCAGTGAAGCACAGGGGTGAGTCAGCAAAGTCAAAACATGTGCCCTCCCACCCAGCTTCATAGTCAACTGTTGTAACTGTGGTGGTAATCTTGAATCCAAAAGAGAAATGTGCGTACCTTTTGGCCAGCAGTGTTATTCTTGCAATAAGTGGAATCATTTCAAAAGGTTTTATAAATCAAATAAGGCACATTCTTTTATTAAAAGAGGGTGTTCCCAGAGGCAAGCTGATAAGTTAGAAAGCTGCGACCCTTTTTATGTTGATGGTTTGTCTGCGCTTGATGAAACAGTCAATGCAGTAGATTTGTGGGCCAAGAATGACATCTTTTGTACTGTTGGATTAATGGGAGCCCTGTAGAGCTCAAAATAGATAACTGACTCAAAGTGCAATGTTATGACAGCAAAAAAAAGAAGTTATGTACTCACCGTAACATTCCATCTGAGTAGTTATACTTCATTTTCTGCAACCTGTGGGTATTCGGATCCATATCGGATCCGAGCTGGCAACATTTTATCAAGCATCTGCTCCAAGCTCCTCCGCTTACCCATAATCCCTCACATTGAGTTTACCACTAATCAAGCTATTAGCAACTCAATAACACTAATCTAGAACAGGTTCGGGAGAAGCAGTGAGGGACGGTTGCAGAAAAGTATAACTACTCAGATGGAACGTTATGGTGAGTACATAACTTCTTTATCTGAAGTAGTTAACTTCATTTATCTGCAACCTGTGGGACATAGTTCCCAGCTACCAAGACTCCTGGGAGGCCCTCAAGGACGGATATTCCTGAGCACCGCAGAGACACAGGATGCTCTCCCGCTAGAGATCGAATCCAACTTATAATGAGAAATAAATGTATGTGACCTTGCCCAGGATGCTGCTGCACAGATATCATCCAGAGAAACCCTAGACCAAAAAGCAGCAGAAGTTGCCATAGATCTGGTAGAATTAGCTTTAATAAGACCAGGTGGGGATAGGCCTTTATCCCTATAAACTTGCAGTATACATTGTGTAATCCATCTAGCTAAGGAGTCCTTGGAATTGGCCTTGCCCAAAAAGGGTCTGGAAAAGGACACGAATAATTGGTCAGACGTACGGAATTGTTTAGTCCTGTGTAAATAGAAACTAAGCTGTCTATTAAAATCTAGCAAATGCAGCTTATATTCACCCTTGTTCTGGAAATTTGGAAAGAACACAGGCAGATTAATCATCTGGTTAATATTGGATTCAGAAGCAACTTTCGGTAAAAAAGAAGGGTTCGTGCGAAGCAAAACCCTATCTTTATGAAAGATCAAGTAAGGGCGCATGGCAGACAAAGCTTGGATCTCAGAAACCCTTCTAGTCGAGGTAATGGCCACTAGAAAAGCTGTCTTCCAGGACAGGAATTTCAAATCTAGTGATGCTGCTGGTTCGAATGGTGGTGCCACCAACGCCTGTAGAACCAGGGTAAGGTCCCAAGGAGGGATGGAATTCTTAACCGGGGGACGCAAAAGAAAAGTACCTTTTAGAAAGGCCTTGAACAATCTCAGAGGCCACAGCATTCAGATTTTCGCCAACATGAAAACTAGATATGGCTGCCAGTTGTACTTTCACTGTAGAGGAACTTGCCCCTTGTTGGAAGATATAGGACAAAAACTCCAACACTGCAGGAACTGGGGCTGTAAATGGATCAAGGTTCCTCTGAGAAGCCCAGTGTTTCCATTTGCTGCGATAAACTTTCCTAGTGGAAGCTTTGTGGGATGCCACTAGAATACTCTTTACTGAAGATGATAAACCGGGAGTCATAGCGATCAAGGGAACCGGAGCAACCAAGTCGTCAGCTTGAGGCTGTCCAGATCGGGCGGACTGATGCCCGAGGGATGGGAGATGAGATCTGGGCAGGGATCCAGAATCCATGGAGGAGTTAGAACATGAGACCAGAGGAAGGGGAGCCACACCTGACGAGGCCAGAATGGGGCAATGAGGATCACTTTGCACCCCAGTCGGTAAGCTTTCTGAAGAAACTTCAGAATAAGAGGAAGCGGGGGATAGGCATACAATAACCCGGGAGGCCAAGCATGGACTAGAGCATCTCTGGGGGAGTCCCCCGGTGAGGGGATCAGAGCGAAGAACTCGCTGCACTTCGAGTTGGAAGGAGATGTGAAGAGATCGCAGCAAGGATTACCCCATAAGACAAAGATCTCCTCTGCTACTGACTGTTTCAGAGACCACTCGTATGGCATTAGAATAGACCGACTCAATCTGTCTGCTAAAATGTTGGAGCATCCCGGGATGTGCGTTGCAATCAGAAACCGAATGGTGAAGATCGCCCACTCCCACACTCTCATGGCCTTGCGGCAGAGAGGGTAAGATCTGGTCCCTCCTTGTTTGTTGATGTACCAGACAACAGACGTGTTGTCTGACTGAACTGCAGTCATCCTCGGGGGAAGAACAGTGTGAAAGGCTTGCAACGCTAAAAGCACTGCCCTCATCTCCAGAACATTGATATGCTATCTGGTCTCTGTCTGAGACCACATGCCTTGGACTGTCCTTCCCAAAAAGTGCCCCCCCACACTGTGGCTTGGGCTGGGGTTGTTAAGAAAGGACGACCTGCCAAGATTTCCGAGATTGGAGCCACCAAAGAAAATAAATCTTGCAGGCTCTGCTGATTCGTATAGGGTAGTCCATGGGGAGGTCTAACCAAGACCACTGAACTGCCAGGGTCCACTGAAGCACCCTCATGTGAAGGTGCGCACATGGGAGAATTTAAATTGCTGCGGCCACGGAGCTTAGGGCTCAAAGAACGTCACTCGCCGTTGGCGTCCTGGGGCCGAGGATCACTGACACATGGGCCTGTAGGTTCTGGACCCTGTCTTGAGTGAGAAAAACTTGCAATAGTAGAGTGTCCAACTGTGCCCCTATGAATTCCAAGGTCTGTGTCGGGTTTAAACAGGACTTGGAGATGTTGATGGTAATCCCTACATTGACTGCAAGATGTAGGAAGGAGTCCATGGCCATGCAAAGTAGATGCTTGTTGGCAGCAGCGAAGAGCCAATCATCTAGGTAAACACCTGAATTCCCTGAAGTCTCAGGTGAGCCGCTACGACTGCCATAACCTTGGTAAACACCCTGGGAGCTGTGGTGAGACCGAAGGGTAGGGCTCTGAACTGGAAATGATTGGCTCCCAGCTGGAAGCGAAAGAATCGCCTGGAGCTTCTGCGAATTTTGATGTGATAGTAAGCGTCCTGGAGGTCTATTGAGCACATCCAATCGCATTCTCAGAGGCAAGGTAGAATGGACTGCAAGGTGACCATCCGGAATTTCTGCTTGGCTACAGACAGGTTCAGGGTTGACAGGTCCAATATGGGTCTGAGGTCCCCCATCTTTTTTGGCACTAAAACTAACCTGGAGTAAACGCCTGATCCGGACTGATCCGGGGGGACCGGTTCGATGGCCCGAATGTAAAGCAGCTTTGAACTTTTGTGCGCTGCAGCCTCCATTTGGGTGGGTGGAACATCCGGGAGGCGCTTTGATTGGATGGGTGGGGCAATGAACGGAATGGATTATCCTCTGGATATTATTTGGAGCACCCAACGGTCTGTCATAATGGACTCCCATGCCATTATGTCCAATGACAATCTTCCCTCGACTGTCTCCAGAGTAGGACAGTTGGGCAACCCCTCAGAGTTGCTGTGCGGGTCTGTCCAAGAAGGTCTCCCTAGACCCAAAGTTCCTCGGGCCCCCTCTGCCTCTGGGGCGGCGTCTGTCCTGTCCCCACCTCTGCCTCTAGGGGACAAGTTGTCCTGAATGTCCCAGGAAAACTGAGATTTTCAGAACCACTTCTTCTTCTGTCCTCTCCGATTCCTAGAAAAGGATCTTTGAGGGCTAGAGAAGCAGACTCCGACGGCAGACAGTCTTCTTTTCCTTCTCGCTCTGGACCAGGGTGTCATTAACTGTCTTCCCAAACAGGGAGGAACAGTCAAAGGGAGCATTTGTAAATGATGCCTTGAAGGGGTCCGTGAATTGTCAGAGTCTGAGCCAAGCGTGCCATCTCATAGCTATGCCGGTCCCAGCCGCCCTAGCCTCTCCTTCCGTGGCATGGGAAAGAAGATGCATGGACGTGTTTGAAACTGATTTCAGCGTCGACATTTTCACCGAGAACAGTCGCTTGTCCTCTAGTGACAAAGACTCTGGGGGTGAAACAGAGAATTCCGTGACTAGGTCTCGCTGGAGTCGAATGACGTGTGCCAAATAATTCAGCGCTCGTATGGAAAATGTTGCTGAAGAAAAGACTCCCTTCCCAAAGCGATCCACCGCCCTAGACTATGTCCGGAGGGGGGACCGAAGAACTTTCCTAAGCCAATTCTCTCTTTGTGGCAGCTGCCACCACCATAGCATCCACAGGGGATAACTTGTACCAAGCCTGTCTGTCTGTGGGAGGAGAAAGGATCCTATCTGGGCATTTGGGTATTGGCTCTATGGTGTCAGGCTCCTTCCATGCCCGCATGGTAATAAGATCCACTAATGGATCTGCAGGAGGGGACACCCAGGATGTAGATGGGCCCGTGCCAAAGGACTCCAGGAATACTGACTCATCCATAGAGGGTTTTGGGGCTGACCAACCTCTCCTCTGGCAGAGGACTTCCATGATGTCTCTGAAGGAGACATCCTCGGGAGGTGACCTGGGGGAACCCTCACCTTCATCCAAGTCAGTATCTTCTGTGAGGGACTCGGGGGAGTCCATGTGCCTCCTCTTACACGAATGCTTACGGGGAGCCTCCTCAGTGGGACTCTCTGAAGAGGGATCGTAATTCACGGGAGGTTGCACAATGGGATCCACCTGGGGGTCCTCTAGCACGGGCTGTCTCTGGGACAAGCTGATGGGAATTGTGACCAAATCCACGGCAGCCTGGGTGGAGTCCGAAGCAATGGGCTGGGGTCTCAATCCCTGGGAGAGGACCCTCTCCACCACATTGAAGGCCGAAGGAGAGCACACCTCCTTGGCAGCCAACAAGGAAGAAGTTCTCCCCGGCTCCGTCGTGAGGATCGGAACCGAGACCAAGGCAGCCAGGGTTCCGAAGGAACAGCTCGGATCTGACAAAGTTGAGCTGAAGACATCTCTGTTCCCTCGGATCCAGCTCCCTGTTCTCGGCCCTGAGAGTTCCTCAGATCCGAACAAGTCTTATCCGAGGAACTCAAGGTAATGGCCGGCGTTGAGGTTGGAGGAACCGTTGGCGCCGAACCCCCATCTCAGAGGATCCTCTGATCCATAAACCCCGAAACTATAAGTCGGATCAGGGAACGAGAGATAGGCTGGAAGAAGGGCAAAGAGGTCTCCTCTCCAGCTGGAGAGGGGCCTGGCAAGACTCCCATTTGGATTTGGGTGCGAATGAATCTCCACAGCATCCTGTCCACATCAAGCTCCGACTGGAGTCAAGCTGGCTCTGTGAGATGACCTCGAAGAAGGTCTCTGGTCCAAGGGCTCTGTCGGCTCCGGAGAGAACCTCGGGGAATGGAGCCGAGGAAAAGTGGTCCTAACAATTTTTGAGGGTGGACTGGGAAATGGCTCCCACTCCGGGGATCTTTTGCGGTGCCTTTCCGCCCTTTTTCTCTTTCTCCCTCTTGTCCTTATCCTTTGTCTTACTCCCCATCTCAGCAGGCTTAGAGGGAGGTTGAGTCCCAGCCTTGGGGGGGGGGGGTTGGTCGGCTACTGGAGCCGATGTCAAGGCCGTCGTGTCTAAGGCAGAAACTGGTAGAAGGCCCCTAGCTACCAGTTTCACCTTCCTCTCTTTCAGGGCCCTGGGGTTGAACCCTGCACACACACTACATGGTAGACTAAGATGGGGAACGCCTAGGCAAATAACACACAGAGTGTGGCCATCAGCAGGTGAAAGCTTGTGGCCACACTCTGTGTATTTTTTAAATATTGGTTTTGGCTGGTCAGCCATAATCACACTCCACTCAGCCAAACACTAAACCAACCACGCACACACACAAGGGTTGGTTAGGCCTACTCTACCTCTGAAAACACAAACTTTCTAAACTACTTTTTTTTTTTTAAAAAAAACAAACCGACAAAAGGATGAAGGGGAGGAAGGGTTGTTCACAAACACTACTCTCACGCACCAAAATATATGTACCAAAAATTCCACTTACTATACCCAACTTGGAGCTATAGAGACCACGATACGTACACATAAAGCGGAAAAACAAGATGTGAGGGATTATGGGTAAGGGGAGGAGCTTGGAGCAGATGCTTGATAAAATGTTGCCGGCTTGGATCCAATATGGATCTGAATACCCACAGGTTGCAGATAAATGAAGTTAACTACTTCAGATCATTTGCTATAGTAAAAGCTGACAACTTGATTTGACACAGTGTGTGAAGCTTGTTGCTTATGGTGGTGAAGAGAAACAAACTGAAGGCTCAGTAATGCTTTCGTGTTATTTTGCTGGGAACCGCTATGACTTGCAATTTTTCGTTGCCAAGAGACATGTGCAGTCATTATTAGGCCTCAGAGACAATTTAAAATGGGACTGCTTTCACTTAATAAAGAAGTTAACCATGTAAGTCTGAATGATAACAGCTCAAATTTTGCCCAAATTATTTTTTTCTGAGTATGCTAATATTTTTGAGACAAACCAGGCAAAATGCCAGTTGTGTACTTTATGAAGTTAGACACAAAGGTCAGCCCAGCTGTCAGACCAGCATGGAAAGTTCCAGTACCTATGCAGAACAGAGTCAAAGCAGAGCGAGACAAAATGGTGCAGGTGAGTAATTTTAAAACATGGGTCTCCTCCATGTTAGTAGCTCATAAGAAAAGCTCTGATGATATCAGAATATGTATCCAAAAGATATGAAGAAAGCATTAAAAAGGCCTCATCATCCAATGCGCACAATCAAAGAAGTTGCTACCCTCATGTCAAACACCACTGTTTTTTTTCTGTCTTAGATGCAAACAGCTCATTTTGGCAAATTTTACTTGACTGAAAATCTTTATTTCTAACCACTTTCAGTACTCCTTTTGGCAGCTACAGATTTCTGAGAATGGCATTTGAAATAAATTCTGCTAATGAAGTCTTTCAGAGTGCGATGGAGCAAATTTATTCTGGCAATCCATGTGCTATTATAGTAGATGATATACTAGTAGGAGGCAATGGTGAAGTCGAACAAGACAGAAACCTCAAGAAAATACTGGAAAGAGCACGTGAAGTGAATCTTAAGCTGAATCCTCAGAAATGCAAATTCAGGCTATGAGAAGTTACTTATGTTGGTCACTTGTTTACCAGTTTGGGCTTACGACCAGATCCCTCCAAGCAAACAGCAATTCTCAAGATGCCAGCTCCAGACAATGTCCAAGCCCTACGTTTTCTTGGCATGGTCAACTATCTAGGCAAGTTCATTCCAGATTTAAGGCAACTTTCAGCACCGCTAAGAGATCTGATATGCAAAGATGTAACTTGGTGATGGTCAGAACAGCACCAAAGAGTATTTGATGTCCTGAAACTGAAAATTGCCAACCCACCAACTCTCAGCTATTATGATGTTCACAAACCAGTCACTCTTTCCTGTGATGCTTCTAAGTTTGGTCTAGGTGCAGTAATTCTTCAAGAGGGTAGATGGGTAGCCTATATAAGAGAACTTTTACCCACACCAAGATGCAATAAGCTCAGATTGAGAAAGAGCTCTTAGCAATTGTATTTGCATGTTCGAAGTTTCACGATTATATTTATGGCTGACCTATCTAGACTGAAACTGACCACCAACCTCTAGTTACTATTTTGAGAAAGCCTGTGCATACAACTGCAGCTATACTGCAACTTGATTTTGAGGTCACGGAAGTGAGACATTTTTCTTCCACATCTCTTGATGCGCTCAGAACTCAAACAGCTTCAGATCCAATTCTCCAGAAGCTAAACCGCTTTATTAGTCGAGGTTGGCCTTCAAAGCAATCTTGACTACCAGTAGAAGTGCAACCATACTTTCCATACAGAGATGAGATTTTGTCAGACAATGGTATCGTGAAAGGTCCTAAAACGATTGTTCCAAAGTCCTTGCAACAAGAGTATACTAAGATCTTGCATCGTGGCCACCCGGGAACTGATTTTACCAAAAGAAGGGCAAGAGGTCCAGTACTTTGCCCTTCTATATCAAGAGACATTGAGAAATTACTTTCATCTTGTTCAGTATGTAACAGTATAAAGCCGCATCAACAAAAAGAATCACTTCAAATATCTCTGAGTGGAATGGTCAACATTATTTGGTGTTAGTAAACATTCAAATTGGTTTGAGATTAACCTACTTAGATCTTGGATCATTGGATCATTGATTAGTACTAGACTAACTGCCCTTGCGAGCCATTTTAAGCCTAGCCAATTATCCCTTGTGAGACTCAAACCCTGCACCTTGTGTTTGTAAGGCAAACACCTTAACCATTAGGCCACCCTCCCAACTTCCCAAACTAACTTTCAGTACCGTCATTACTAAGCTGAAGAGACATTTTTCTGTCCATGCTAATCTGCACAGAGTTATTTCGGACAATGGTGCACAGTTTACTAGTCAGCATTTCAAGAGATCTGCAGAAGAGTAGGAGTTTGCTCATATTACAAGTAGTCCTGAATACCCTCAAACAGCTTGGCTGAACATGGAGTTCAAAGTACAAAACAACTGTTAGAGAAATCCAGACATGACAATACCGATGTTTATCTAAACTTGTTAAATCTTAGAAGTGTTCCTTGTGATAATCATCTTGGTTCACCCGCACAGGACTTGTGTCGAGACAAACCAGAACTAGATTACCCATCAGCAGTAACTTATTGATTCCATGTGCTAACAACAGCAAAGTAGTAAAAGCCCAACTGTTGAAAAAAGGTTTGTCCCAGAAGTCTTACTATGATAAAACCAGCAAATTGCTCAGTTCATTGAAAAAAGGGGAGATAGCGAGGAAGCAGATGTCAAAAGGTTTTGATGGCATTGGATTTGTGAAAAGTTTGTGTCAAGAGCCAAGATCGTACTTTGCGGAATCACAAGGAATGAATTCAGACAAAATCGCAAACATTTGTTACCAGTCTCCGAACCAGTGTTACAGCATCTTGCCTGTGACAAAGACTGGTTCCGAGTGACTTGTCCAATGTTCCTGTTTCAGAGGACATTCCATCAGCAATCCCCATTCCTGAGAAAATCCCTGAGACTCCTCAAGCAGAACATTCACTAGTGACTGCCCCTGTTGCTAAACTTTTAGTTATGTACTCACCATAACTTCAGATGTTTGGGATCCATCTCGCCTACATTCTGACTGATGGGTTCGGAGCCGATCCCTCGGCTCCGACTCGGCACGCTTATGCCAAAGAGCGAAGTCTCTTATTGGCTGAGCTTACTATATCCCAGGATGCACCACTACCAGTCCCCCAGATCTAGTTTGTCCGCATACATGCACACACGCATGCACTGCTTATATAACATCGACAGATGATAAAAGATAAAAACAGTAGAACTCAAACCGTTCAATCTCTTCTGATCTCCAAGGCAGGGGAAGGAGGGTGGGTATTAGGAATGTAGGCGAGATGGATCCCAAACATCTGAAGTTATGGTGAGTACATAACTAAAAGATGTTATGTGATCCTATCTCGCCTACATTCTGACTGATGGGACAGCGTCCTAGCACCTAAATCCTGGGTGGCTCACTGGAAAACACTCCTGAGTACCGTGGAACCAAATGATGCTCGCCCTTTAGATGCCACATCCAATTTATAGTGGGAAATGAAAGTGTGCGGGTTGGACCAAGTAGCATAGCACAAATCTCAGAAATAGCGAGCTTGGAATGAAATGCAATAGAGGTAGCCATAGCTCTAGTAGAGTGAGCTTTGACAGATGTTGTAAGTTGCTTATTTGAAGAGGAATAAGCCTGAGTTATGCAATCTCTAATCCATTTGGCAATAGTAGCTTTAGTGATGGTTTTACCCAGTTTATTATCTGAAAAGGACACAAACAATTGATCTGTTTTTCAATTTGTTGAGTCCTGTCTAGATAGAAGCGCAATTGCCTGTGAACATCCAATGTATGCAAGGTGTATTCCGCTTTGTTTGAAAATTTTGGAAAGAAAACTGGTAGCTCTAGAGATTGTTGGAGACATAGATTAGAACAAACTTTTGGAACAAAAGATGGATTAGGTCTAAGTGATACTCTATCCTTGTGAAAAATCAAGTACGGTGGTTTGATAGATAGGGCTTGAAGTTCTGAAACTCTTCTTGCAGAGGTAATTGCAATTAAGAAGGCAGTTTTCCAAGACAGATATTTCAACTCACATGTAGCAGCCGGTTCAAAAGGGGAAGATGTTAAGGCACGAAGTACCAAATCAAGATCCCATGGAGGCGCAGGATGAAAAACTGAGGGTCTTAAAAGCACAGCACCTTTCATGAAAGTTTTACATAATCTGCTGCTCATCAACGGTGGGTCTATGGATTCGTGAAATTTGGAGATAGCTGCTAGTTGGACTTTAATAGTAGAGACTGAAGATCCTTGATTAAACAAGGATGTTAAAAATTTCAAGACCTCTGGTATCGGGGCAGTAATAGGGTCTAAGCCTCTGAGTTGAGCCCAGATAGCAAACCTCTTCCACTTACTGTGATACAATTTCTTAGTGGTGGGTTTGTGGGCTGAAGATAAAATGTGAATAACTTCCGGGTCCAAGGTGTGATTTCTGACTAAAGTCGGAAGTGGAGGAGCCAAGCTGTTAATTTCAAAGTGTGAAGGGACTGGTGCTGTTGTCCCGACTGATGAACCAGAAGGTCCGGAGTTAGATCCAAAAACCAAGGACCGTCCAGAGTATATTTCTGTAGGTAGGGGAACCATACCTGACGAGGCCAGTACGGAGCAATTAGAATCATTGTGGACCCCAATTGGGAAGCTTTCTGGATGACTTTGGGGAGGTGGAACCGGAGGAAAGCATAAAGCAGTCCTGTTGGCCAAGGTTGGACTAGAGCATCCGTAGCTGCCTCCCTTGACGCGGGGTCAAGGAAAAGAACCTTTGCACTTCGTGTTTTGTGGTGTTGCAAACAGGTCGCAGCACGGAATCCCCATCTTTGAAAATCTGAGCTGCTACTGTTTCGTTCAGGGACCACTCGTGAGGAGAGAGAATAGTCCTGCTCAGTCTGTCTGCCAATACATTGGATTTTCCTGGAATGTGGGTCGCTACCAGGAAGCGGTTGGTAGCCACTGCCCATTCCCACACCCTCATGGCCTCTCTGCAAAGGAGGTAAGATCTGGTCCCTCCTTGTTTGTTTAGATACCAGACCACCGACATGTTGTCTGTGTGGATAGCGATAATGCCCTGAGGGAGAAACTTGTGGAGGGCTTGTAGGGACAGAAGTACAGCCCTCATTTCCAACACATTGATATGGAGAAATGTTTCATTTGGAAGCCAAGAACCCTGAACTGACCTGCCCAGACAATGCCCCCCCACCCCGTCTGGGAGGCATCCGTTGTCAAGGTGGCCACCGGAGGGGGTATAACAAAAGGTCTTCCCTGATTCAGATTGGATGGCAGAAGCCACCAGCGGAGGTCCCGTTTGCACGTGTCTGTAATCAGTATGTGATGATTGAGGGGGAGATCCTGAAAAGACCATTGTGTCGATAACAGCCACTGAAGAATCCTCATGTGCAATCTTGCCAGAGGAACTAGGAGAACCGTGGCAGACATTGAACCTAAAAGTTGCAGGACCATCCTGGCTGGGGCTTTGGATCTTAGAAGCAGGGCTCGGGCTTGACCTTGTAATGTTTGTATCCTTTCGGTAGGAAGGAAGATTCGCATTAATTTTGAGTCTATCTCTGCTCCTATGAATCTTATGCGCTGAGAAGGCAGCAAGACAGACTTTGACCAGTTGAATGTAATTCCCAGGAAGCACCCAGGGAGATGGTGGCATGTAGGTTCTCTAGTAGTAGATGCCTGGTGGTGGCAGTCAGGAGCCAGTCGTCCAGATAGGGAAACACTTGGAATCCGAGACTCCTCAGGTGAGCAGTCACTACTGCCAAACACTTGGTGAACACCCTGGGGCTGTGGTGAGACCAAAGGGCAGTGCACAAAATTGGAAATGACTGTCTCCCAGGCTGAAGCGCAGATACCTCCTGGACGCCTGATGTATCGGTATGTGATAATAGGCGTCCTTGAGATCTATGGAGCACATCCAAACATCTTTCTCCAACAATGGGAGAATGGATTGTAAAGTGACCATCCGGAATTTGGACTTCATGACGGACTGGTTTAGTTTGCTGAGATCCAAAATGGGTCTCAGGTCCCCTGTCTTTTTTGGCACTAAAAAGAACCTTGAGTAATTTCCGGATCCGATCTGGTCTGTGGGGACCGGTTGGATGACTCCTTTTCTAGCAGCTTTGAAGCTTCTACGGCTGCAATTTCCCTTTGACTGGGTGGTGGGTCCGGGATTTTTTTGGACGGTGGGGGTGAGTGTGTGAAGGGAATGGTGTAACCTCCGGCAATAATCCGAAGCACCCATCTGTCCTGAGTAATAGACTCCAGGCTTTTAGGTGCTTGGCAAAACGGCACCCGACTGGCTCCGGAGCAGCACAGCCGGGCAATCCCTCATGAAGTGTGGGAGGCTGAAGAGCCACGAAAGGACTCGCGGTCTCCAGTGTTGCAGGGGCCTCTGCCGCCTCTGGGACGGCGTCTCCCAGAAAAATTTCCCGTCCTCTGCCTCTGGAAGGGGAATCTTCCTGCTGTTGGGGAAAGAATTTCTGTGATTTGCGGAACCACATTTTCCCTCCTCTTTTAGCCTTGGGATAAGGCCGAAAGGGAGTGGAATAACGTGCTCCTACGGCAGATAAAGTCTTTCCCTCCTGCTCACAGCGGGTAAGAGTGTCTTTTACCTTGGGTCCAAACAAAGAGGACCCATCAAAGGGAGCGTCGGCAAAGGAAGACTTGAAGGCCTCCACGAAATGACACAAACGGAGCCAGGCTTGTCTCTGTAGAGCCACGCCTGTGCCTGCCGCTCTGCCCGCCCCTTCGGCCGCATATGAAATGAGCCTCATGGACGAGTTAGAAATCGAGTTAAGGATAGCCAACTGAGAGCTAACCGACTGGGCTAGCTGCTCAGGTAGGTTACCTGAGAGGGAGTCTGAGAGCTCCTTGACCAGATCCCTCTGTAGTCTGGTGAAATGTGCCAAATAATTCAGGGACCTCAGAGTAAAGGCCGCTGAAGTCAGGGTGCGCTTCCCGTACCGGTCCATGCTCCTAGACTGCTTATTAAGAGGATGGACGGACGTTGAAGCCTTTGCCACGTCCTGCTGGGTAGCAGATGCCACCACCATGGCATCTACAGCCACGCCTTTCGTTAAGAACTCCTTCTCGGGTGGGGCAGACAAAAATTTGTTAGGGCGAGAAGGCACTGGTTCCACAGTATCTGGATGTTCCCACGCCCTCCGACAAACCAAATCCAGGAGCTCGTCGAAGGGCGGAGACACCCAGGAGGCGGAGGGCTGAGCCCCGAAGGCCTTGAGAAACACCGACTCATCAGCGGAGGGGGGTTTGGAATTCCAGCCGCCTCGTTGCTTAAGGATCTCTAGAATGTCTGCAAATGAGACATCATCCGAAGACGACTTTGGGGACCCCTCCGCATCATCAAGATCAGTGTCCGATGTAAGAGACTCGGGGGAGTCCACGTGCTTCCTCTTGCACGATCTCTTCCTTGGGGGCTCCTCCGAAGATAACTCCGAAGAACCCTCAGGAGGAGGGGAATCCCCAGTGGGGGTAACCTCAGGCCCCGGGGCTCCGCTGCCTAGAGACAGGGGAACTGCCAAAGACCCAGTCTCCATGCCCAGGGAAGGTGCCGGTAAAGCCGTGAGATGGCGAAGAAGACTTGGCCAAGGCACTCCTCATAGCTCTGAAAGCCGGACCCCAGAATCCTGGGAGGGTCTGGTCCCGAGCCATGATAGCAGGACGGAAGTCCTGCGGCGAAGCACCGAGAGGGAGGCTCGGAACCGACAGCATTGGTCCCAAACGTCACCCCGGGTCCGGCCGAAGAAGTCCGTGTGCTAAACTCGGACCGAAGGTCGGGTTGGAGTAAGGGTCGGAGCCGACCCTAGGATCTCTACTGGCTCCATCAGCACCTGCTCCGCGGAGCCGGGCGGTCGGAGGAGGAATGGCAATGGAGTGGGCTATCGGCTCCGAAGCCAATTGGGTCGGAGCAGAAACAAATTTCTGAAAGACTGGGGACTGGAACAGTCTTTGGAGCACCCTGTCTATGTCCGAATCTGACATCCTTGATGACCTGGAAGAGACCGAATGGGTCCGAGTAGGTCTTTCCAACGGCTCCAAGGGACTAGGGGACCGGCTCCGAGGCGACTCGATAACTATCGGCGCCGAAGGAGTGTCCAAACCAATTTCCATCGGTGCCGAAGAGGACTTCGGCGCCGAGGAGGAAGTGTCTGAGCGGACAACCTTCATCGGCTCCGAGATCAGTGGAGCCGATGAAGGTGACCCGCCTCTCGATGCCCCAGCCGTCGGCTCCGAACCCAGAGGAGTCGAGGCTGGAGGCATCGAGGCAGACCTTTTAAGATAAGTTTATTTTTCCTCTCTTGGAGGACCCTCGAGGAAAACACGTGGCACACGCTACAGGACTCCTGTAAATGTTTGGCGCCCAAACAATACACACAAAGAGAATGGTCATCTGTGATTGACATCTTAAAGCTGCACTTAGTGCACTTCTTAAAGCCCGAAGGCCGAGGAGCCTGTGACATTATGATAACAAATTCAGTGAATTCTAACTATCACAGAAAAAAAACTTTTCTTCTTCTTTTTTTTTAACAAAAACTGTCACAACAACAGAAAAAATAAACTAAAGGGATCCAAGAACCCCTAAGGAATTGAAAGACAATCAACTGACAGGGAAAGGCCCTTGAACTCAAAGGGGCTTCTAGTCAGAAAAACGCGCAATCACCACACAATCTCCACAAAAATATAACCACTCATACACAAAAACCACTAGTTAGCCGTTAAAACAGCTTTTTGTTGAAGAATTAGGAAATTCCTGACAGAAAAAGAAGTGAAAAACACTACTTAGCTCAGCCAGCTCGAGACCACGTCTTTGCTTGTTAGCGGCAAACGAGATCTGGGGGACTGGTAGTGGTGCATCCTGGGATATAGTAAGCTCAGCCAATAAGAGACTTCTCTCTTTGGCATAAGCGTGCCGAGTCGGAGCCGAGGGATCGGCTCAGAACCCATCAGTCAGAATGTAGGCGAGATAGGATCACATAACATCCCAGTTTTACCTATTATGTCATGAGATCAGGTCGCATCTCAAAACCTACTTCCACATACACTGCAACCTGGACATGACTGTCATTGAGAAGTTATGTACCTACCATAACGTTCCATGTTAGTTGTCTTCTCTCGCCTTCTTTCTTGCTGGATGGGTTCGGAGCCGATCCTTGGCTCTGACTCGGCCACTTACTAAAGCTCGAGAGCTAATTTTACCGGCTCGAGGCAACCCTATATCCCATGATGCAAGGCGATGACTACCCAGATCTCGTTTGGTAGCTAAGGAAAATTATGCAATATACTCCTCCAACTGGAGAGGAGGAGGAAGAGGTAATAATAATAATAATAATCCCCCGAAAAAGATCAACCTGATCTAGTGACACTAGTAAGCTGATTAGCTGGAAAAATTGGATCAAGACTCTTAAAGGAAGAGGAACAATCTTCTCGGTCTGACCAGGCTAGGGGGATGGTGGGACGCCAAGAAAGAAGGCGAGAAGACAACTAACATGGAACGTTATGGTAGGTACATAACTTCTCAATGTTAAGTTGTCAATCTCGCCTTCATTCTTGCTGGATGGGACCGCGTCCCTAGCACCTCTATCCTGGGTGGCTCAATGGAGCAGACTCTTGAGAACGGTGGAACCAAAATTTGCTCTGTCTCTGGAGGCCAAGTCTAATTTGTAATGTGAAACAAAGGTATGAGGAGAGGCCCATGTGGCTGCTGCACAAATAGTGTCTATTGGAAGTCTAGCCTGAAAAGCTGTAGATGTAGCTAGTGCTCTGGTAGAATGGGCTTTTGGCCTAGAAATCAACTCTTTACCTCTGAGCTGATAAATGCATGTAATCAGAGAAGACAGCCATCTAGATAGGGTTACCTTGGATACTGGAAGGCCTTTCCTGTTCTCTGCATAGGATAAAAACAGTTGATCAGATTTCCTAAAATGTTTGGTTCTGTCCAGATAATATCTGAGTTGGCGGTGAACATCGAGATAATGTAGTTTTTGCTCCGCTCTATTAGAATAATTTGGGAAAAAAACTGGAAGATCAATAGATTGATTTAAGTTAGTCTGCGATGCCACTTTGGGTAAGAAAGACGGATTAGTCCTTAGAGAAACTCTGTCTTTGTGGAAGATTAAGTAGGGAGGACGAATGCAGAGGGCATGAAGCTCAGATAATCTCCTGGCAGAAGTAATGGCGACTAGAAAGAGTGTCTTCCAAGAAAGAAATTTCAATGAACAGGTAGCCGCAGGTTCGAAAGGGGGAAGAATCAAGGATGTTAAAATTAAATTTAGATCCCACTGTGGTGGGGGGTCTCTAATCGGAGGTTTAAATAAAAATATACCTCTAAGGAATGCCTTGCAAAGTTTATGTGACATGATGTTGTGGTCCAACAAGCCAATATGAAAATTTTAAATGGCTGCCAGCTGAACTTTTACTGTGGAGGAAGAAGATCCTGAATGAAAAATCTCGGCTAGAAAGTCCAAGACCGAATGAATCAGAGCAGTAAAGGGATCTATGCGTTGCCATTTACTAGTGTAAATCCTTCTGGTGGAAGATTTAAGGGAAGCTACTATGATATCCCGGACGGGATTAGAAATCATAGGAAGCCTGGCTAGGGATGGAAGTGGAGCAACCAAGCAGTGAGGTTGAGAGAAGGTATGGATTGGTGCAGCTGCCCCGACTGGTGGGTCAGAAGATCTGGAACCGGGTCCAGATGCCATGGCTGTACCAAAAGATAACAATGTAGGAACGGAAACCATATCTGTCGAGGCCAATAAGGGGCAATGAGAATCATCTTGGCTCTCAAGGCGGTTGCTTTCTGAATTACTTGTGGTATTAGAGGGAAAGGAGGAAAGGCATAGAGAAGTCCCTGGGGCCAATCTTGGATTACAGCGTCTTGGGGGGATGGCCTGGAAGGGGGAAGAGAGAGAAGACGTCGGGGCATTTGCTGTTTTGAGGGGTAGCAAAAAGATCGCAGCAAGGAAGGCCCCACTTCTGACAAATCTCTTCCGTCACAGATTGTTTGAGAGACCACTCGTGAGGCATGAGAATAGCTCTGCTCAACCTGTCCGCTATGATGTTGGATTTCCCGGGGATATGCGTTGCTATCAGAAAACGCTGAGAAGAGATTGCCCACTGCCAAAGTCTGAGTGCCTCTCGACACAGTGGATAGGACTTGGTTCCGCCCTGCTTGTTGATATACCACACTATGGACATATTGTCCGTTTGGACTGCAATAGTTCCCAGGGGAAGAGAGTCGTGGAGGGCTTGCAACGTTAAAAGCACTGCTCTCATCTCCAGGACATTTATGTGCAGGTGGCATTCTAAAGGTTGCCAAGTGCCATGGACCATCCTGCCCTGATAATGCCCCACCCGATCAGGGAGGGGTCCGATGTAACCGTGGTGACCGGGGTGGGAGGAACAAAGGGTCTGCCCTGATGAACTTGAGGGGACAATATCCACCAGGTCAAATGCCTTTTGCAAATTGGAGTTATGATCCTGTGACGCATGGGAAGTCATTGAAAGGACCATTGGGCGAACAGCATCCATTGGGAGACGCATGTAAAAGCGGGCAAGGTGAAGATGTGTTATGGCGGCCGCCATAAGACCCAATACTTTCAGAGCAAATCTGGCCTGAATTTTGTCGCTGTGAAGAATCACATGGATGTGGTTTTGAATATCCAAGATCCTTTGGTCTGTTAACTTTGCTGAAAGTTGTACGGTGTCCAATTTGGCACCTATAAAGGTAATAGATTGACAGGGCGACAAGGCAGATTTTTTCGAAATTTATAGAAATCCCTAGCCCTCTGCAAATGTGAATGGTGTAATCTCTGGCTTGGAGAAGTTGATGCCTGGTGGTGGCAGTGAGGAGCCAGTCGTCTAGATTTGGAAACACCTGGAATCCTTGACATCTCAGGTGAGCCGTAACCGCTGCCATACATTTGGTGAACACTCTGGGGGCTGCAGTGAGTCCAAATTGGAAGTGACTGGCCCCCAGCCGAAAGCGGAGAAATCTTCTGGAGCGCCTGTGAATTTTTATGTGATAGTACGCATCCTGAAGGTCCACCGAGCACATCCAATTGTCCTTGCCCAGAAAGGGTAGAATGGACTGAAGTGTGACCACCCAGAATCTTGTTTTCTTTACAAACTTGTTTAGTTTGCTGAGATCTAATACTGGTCTCCACTCCAGTCCCCTGTCTTTTTTGGTACTAAAAAGAACCTTGAGTAGATTCCTGATCCTATTTGGTCTGCTGGGACTGGCTGGATGGCTCTTTTTGCTAGCAGTTTTGATATCTCTGGTACTGCTAGTTCCCTTACGTCTGGAAGGGTTCCCTTTTGCTGAACTGGGATTTGAATAAAGGGAATTTTGTAACCCTCGGATATAATCGACTGTACCCATTTGTCTTGAGAAAGGGAAAGCCAGGCTTTTGGGTACAGCGATAATCTTCCCCCGACTGCCTCTGAAGGTGGACAATCGGGCAACATCTCAGGGATGCTGGAAGGGTTTGTCAGAGAGAGGCTCCCTGCTACCCTGATTCTGCGGACCCCCTCTACCCCTAGGGCGGCGTCTGTTGTTACCCCCTCTGCCTCTGGGGGTAAACTGACCTCGTGTGTCAGGCGCGACTCCTTGAGATTTGTGGAACCACATTTTGCCTCCCTTCTGACCTTTTGGGTAAGGTCCTGAAGGGGTGGAGAAACGGACTCCTACGGCAGAAAGAGTCTTGCCATCTTGTTCGCATCTAGTCAAGGTGTCTTTCACTTGAGGTGCCAACAAGGTCGAACCATCAAAAGGAGAGTTTGTGAAGGACGCCTTGAAGGGGTCTGCAAAATTACAAAGCCGCATCCAGGATGGACGCCTTAAAGCCACTCTTGTGCCTGCGGCCCTACTCGCTCCATCGGCTGCATATGAAATGAACCGCATGGAGGAGTTAACAATGGAGTTTAGGATTTCTAGCTGTGAGTTAATTTTATCCTGGGACCCAGCAGCTGACGGATCCTGTAAAACTTCTCCCAACTCTTTAAGAACATCTCCTTGAAGGCGGGTGAAGTGACACAAGTAGTTCAGCGACCGCATGGCAAAGGTCGCTGAAGAAAAAATCCGCTTGCCGTACCTATCCATAGTCCTGGAATCCTTGCTAGGAGGATGGACAGGTACTGAAGGATCAGCTAGTTCCTTCTTGGTGGCTGTAGCCACCACCATGGCATGGAGAAAGAGACATCCTCAGAGGGGGACCTTGGGGATCCCTCCGACTCATGCAAGTCAGTATCGGATGTAATAGACTCGAGGGAGTCTAGATGTTTCCTCTTACATGTCCTCTTACGCGGAGGTTCACCTGACGGGTCAGGAGAAGCCTCGGAAGAGGAAGATATTCCCAGTGGGAAAACCTGAGGCGTTGGATCTCTGGGTCCGGGAGCAAGAGAGTGGGAAGAGACGTCAGCAGGCACTGTAGTGGGAGGAGCTGATGGAACTGACCGTTGACTACGCCCTGGGGCTAGTACACTCATCACCTCGAAGGCTCCCCCGTCAGAGAGGCCAGAAGGCTGCCGCTCCGAAGAGATAGGAACCCCAGGCCGCACCGACAGGGACGGCTCCGAGGCTGATGTCGGGGCTGAGCTCACCAGCGCCGAAGCTCCGAGAGGGAGAACGGGGTCGGACAAGGGTCCCATGCCACTTGCCCCCTCGGAGCCGACGAGAGAGACCAGATGCCCGGATCCCTCCAATGAAGGCCTCAAGGAGGAAATCGGAGCAGAGGACTAGGGAGCCGAAGTGGGGGGGTGGTATCGGCTCCGAAGTCACAACAGTCACGGCTCCGAGGAGCTCCGGCTCTGAGCTCTGTAAGAGAGTCGAAGGAGGAATGTTAGGTGGATGTGTAATAGCTACCGTCTGTTGAGATGGGCTATGGAGCATTTGGGCCAATGCCTGAGACTTTAATAGTCTACTCACCACTCTCTCAAGGTCGTGGTCGGACAGCCTGGACGACCGAGAAGACCGGCTCCGATGGCTCCGCTCCGAGAGCAGGGGTGATCGCGGAGCCGAATGTATCGACTCCAACGAAGGGGATCTTGATCTCTTTCTTGAGATAGGTGGAGCCGAAGGAGCCGAGGATACGTCGGCTCCAACCGGAGCCGACACTGAGTGCCCAGATTTAGCAGTACCGGCGCCGGATGGAGCCAATATTGTAGCTTGTGACATAGAAGGATTGGCTCCGGCCGGAGCCGATCTCGTCACAGAAGGCGAGCCAGTAGCCGATGGCTTAGGGCTTGGAGCCGAAGGCTTAACTGGTTTCGAGGGCTTCCCCGGAGCCGACTTAGTCGGGGAGCTCTCAGGCTTTAATAAGCCCCTCAGTATTAATTTATTTCTGTGCTCCTGCAGGTCTCCTGGGCTGAAGGCATGGCAGACAGCACAAGAGTCCTGCAGGTGCAGAGGTCCCAGGCAGTAAACACAAGAAGTGTGACCGTCTGTCAGAGACATCTTCTGACAGCACGAGTCACACTTCTTGAAGCCTGAGACCTTTGTGTCCTTCGACATAACTGTGTCGAGGAAACACTAAGTGACAAAAAACACAGACACACACACAATAAACACCCAATCCAATAAAAAATTAAAACAGGGATACAAACACACTCAAACACCACACAGAATCCCTGACAAAAAATTAGGAAAGTGGGGAGGCTTAAGGCCTAACTTAGGAGAAGGGATAAATAACTGGAAAAATAGGGAACACTAACGGAAATAGGGTTAAACTAATCGTTAAGAGTTTACACAACAACGGTAGTGACTAAAACTAAAGGGGAGAGACTAAAAGTCTGAAATTTGAAAAAACTTACCAGGAGCCGGTAAAAAAGCACCTCGCAAGCGAAAGCGGCAAACAAGATCTGGGTAGTCATCGCCTTGCATCATGGGATATAGGGTTGCCTCGAGCCGGTAAAATTAGCTCTCGAGCTTTAGTAAGTGGCCGAGTCGGAGCCAAGGATCGGCTCCGAACCCATCCAGCAAGAATGAAGGCGACATTGACAACTTAACATTTTTCTTTATTAGTGTTTGTATAATCACATGCCTATTGAAATATAATTGTTTATATGAGATAGCAAAGTAAAGAGTGAGGATGTAGATCAGTGTGTGTGATATACCTGTAAGAAGCTTTCCAGTGAGTCAGCAAATGCATATAAGTACTGAGCATGTGCAAGCAAGACTGCCATTCTGATGCACCAAAACACCACGAAATCCAAAGGCAAAGGCTAGGCAAATGGCAATCAAATAACCCTTTATTGTTGTTGTAAGCGCTTTCGGTAGGGAACTTCTCCCCACCTTCCTCAGACAAATAAAACAATCATTTTATGCAGCTCCGAAGTTAAATATTTTGATTAATTATGACATCACACTCCTCCATGATTAATTAATTTAAAAACCTGACTTAACATTCTTTAAAAATGATTTAAAACAATACAATCCCCATTAAAATACAAAAACCATGAATTTACCATGTGTTTACATTTAGATGTTAAACATAATGAAAAAGAAGAAGCAGGAAAAGAAGCAACAAAAAAGCAAAAAAACAAAAAAAGGACTCTAGCAAGCTAATAAAAAATTAAACGCTATTTTTATATTCCATTAAAATATGTGTAATTTTCCAATAAATACATGCATACTTATATTAAATAGGACACATGATATGTGTAACACTGAGTATGATTAAGCTACAATTTTATAAAATCTATTCATCTATTTAATGCCTTCAATTTCAAAAAGCATTTAATAGACAATATTTCATTAAGACCCGGAAATATGTAGGCGGCAGTACGAATCTGCCAAAATGCCTCCTGTTGTTCCAATATAAGCTGCCATGGTCCCCCCTCACAGTTGGTTGTACTTGTTGTACTACTGAAAAATGAAAAACATGATCTAAATTATCATGCACGTTTGGCAAGTGCGTTATTCAAGTCTTGCCTTCCAATCGCATATAGATGTTCATATATTCTTTTTTTGAGTGGTCTTTCGGTCTTACCTATGTAAAAAGCTGAACACTTCTTACATTTTGCCGCATAGACCACTCCTTTAGAATTACAATTGAAGGAACCATAAATACCATAATTTCTGCCAGCCAAAGTAATATTGGAACCAACAAATATGTGCTTACAATAATGACAAGTGCCACATCTGTTCATCCCCTTCCACTTGATGTCCCTTTTATTTTTAGTCAGTTCTAATAATTGTTTTAAATTTTGCCCACGTCTGTATGTAATCGTGGGTCTATCACCCAATAGTTTTACCAATTGGTGATCCTCTAAGATGATGCTCCAATTCTTAAAGATAATATTATTAATAATATGGGCATCCATACAAAAGGTAAACAGGAAACTATTATTTTTTTTTTATTATTACAAAATGAACTCTACCAGGAAAACGTCACTTGGTACACAAGGTACCAAGATGACATGTTTTTCTTGTGGCAAGGCCCATTAGATCAAGTGGCAATCTTTATTGATAACATATCTAAAATGACACAGTTTCTAGAATTTACCTATGAGGTTAATGTGGATGAAATTTCTTTTTTAGATGTTAAATTAATCAAAGATTATAGTTCAGGGCAATTTAGGTCCACTATTTGCAGAAAAACCACATTTTCAAATAACTATTTACATTTTAGTAGCTCTCACCCCATACATCAAAAGAGAAGTGTCGTGAAGGGTCAATTTGTCTGGGCAGCTCGGATGGTGTCCAACTTATTAGATTTTAGAATGGAATGTGATAACATCCAATCAATGTTCACAACAAGGGGATACCCATCCGAATTTGTGGATAACATAAAACAAGAAGTGTTTAACAAAAGAGAATCGGGGCACTTTCAACCACTTCTTGGGGGTGGAAATCTGGTGACTAAGACATATTACAATAGGGACAAACTGATAAATAATAGTTTCCTGTTTACCTTCAGTATGGCTGCCCATATTATTAATAATATTATCTTTAAGAATTGGAGCATCATCTTAGAGGATCACCAATTGGTAAAACTATTGGGTGATAGACCCACGATTACATACAGACGTGGGCAAAATTTAAAACAATTATTAGAACTGACTAAAAATAAAAGGGACATCAAGTGGAAGGGGATGAACAGATGTGGCACTTGTCATTATTGTAAGCACATATTTGTTGGTTCCAATATTACTTTGGCTGGCAGAAATTATGGTATTTATGGTTCCTTCAATTGTAATTCTAAAGGAGTGGTCTATGCGGCAATATGTAAGAAGTGTTCAGCTTTTTACATAGGTAAGACCGAAAGACCACTCAAAAAAAGAATATATGAACATCTATATGCGACTGGAAGGCAAGACTTGAATAACGCACTTGCCAAACATGTGCATGATAATTTAGATCATGTTTTTCATTTTTCAGTAGTACAACAAGTACAAGCAACTGTGAGAGGGGGACCATGGCAGCTTAAATTGGAACAACAGGAGGCATTTTGGCAGATTCGTACTGCCGCCTACATATTTCCGGGTCTTAATGAAATATTGTCTATTAAATGCTTTTTGAAATTGAAGGCATTAAATAGATGAATAGATTTAATAAAATTGTAGCTTAATCATACTCAGTGTTACACATATCATGTGTCCTATTTAATATATGTATAAGTATGCATGTATTTATTGGAAAATTACACATATTTTAATGGAATATAAAAATAGCGTTTAATTTTTGATTAGCTTGCTAGAGTCCTTTTTTTGCTTTTTTGTTGCTTCTTTTCCTGCTTCTTCTTTTTCATTATGTTTAACATCTAAATGTAAACACATGGTAAATTCATGTTTTTTGTATTTTAATGGGGATTGTATTGTTTTAAATAATTTTTAAAGAATGTTAAGTCAGGTTTTTAAATTAATTAATCATGGAGGAGTGTGATGTCATAATTAATCAAAGTATTTAACTTCGGAGCTGCATAAAATGATTGTTTTATTTGTCTGAGGAAGGTGGGGAGAAGTTCCCTACAGCTTACAACAACAATAAAGGGTTATTTGATTGCCATTTGCCTAGCCTTTGCCTTTGGATTTCGTGGTGTTTTGGTGCATTGGTTTATTTCTTCGGTGTTCAACAGTCTGTGATGTCTGGATCCAACAAAACCATAGAGCAGGGTAGTGGGCGGATAAATGACAATCAGCCCTCACTTTCCCAAAACGATGAGTTTCCATCTCTTATCGAAGGACAACAGCAAGCTATGCCCAGCTGTTCTGGGTTGAGGTGGTCACCTAGGACCAACCCTACGTCTCAAAATGATTTAACTATTCTTATTAATCTGCTTATGACAAAAGTTGATAATTTGTCTCAAAAAATCAACGGGACTAGTGACCGGAATGTGTATAGGTTCATAGGTTCATAGGTGCATACTAGGCTATCTGCCCAAGGCATTTATAAGCCTAGCCAGAGTATGTTTGGCTTTCGCCACCCATTTTAAATTAATTTTGCTATGCCCTTTTTCGAGGTTAGTATACTGTGCCTCTGTCTAACAGTGACACAGAAGTGATACCCGGGGTAAACCTACGATCTCCCATCCACTCATCAAGATTCCTCTTGAAAAGAGTCAATGAGGGACTCTGCCTAACCTGGACTGGGATTTTATTCCAGAGTGAAGGGAGCCTCTGGGTTATGAATCTGTCCCTCCAGCATGTCCTATTTATTTCAGTGCTGAGGTTCAAGTCTCTCGAGCGTGTAGCTCGATGGGATTTGGATTTTTTGAGGTGCAGCATGTCCTTTAATTCCGGGTTGGACATGGCCTTATACGTCAGGCACAGGTCACCTCTGAGCAGGCGGTATGCCACTGAGTAGAGCTGGAGTTTCTTTAACCGGGCAGCATATGGCATCTGTTTGAGCCCTTTGATCCTCTTGGTGAGGTACTTTTGGAGTCTTTCCAGTTGCTGCAGGTGTTTGGTAAGGTACATCCCAAAGGGCATTGTACTCTATTATGGGCCTGATGAGGGATGAGTAAAGAGGCACGATGACCTCCTCTAATCTAGATGTGAATCCCTTCATGATTAGGTAGGCTATATAAAATGTTTTTCTAACCACTTTGGCCACGTGGTTGTCAAATGAGAGATTGCTATCAACTTGGGTCCCCAGGTCCCTAATTACTTCTTCTGTACTTAATGGATTACCACCTATGTGGTAATTTGTGGGCACTTTGTTTTGCCAAAGGGATGACTATACACTTTTGGCATTTAGCTTGAGGCCATGGCTCTGGCACCAGTTGTCTGTTTCTACGAGGCCCTTTTGGAGGATGCTTGTGTCGGCTGGAGAGTCGATTATGGTGCCCAGTTTGCAGTCATCTGCGAACTTGGTCAGCCACAGTCCTTCCGTGTTGGCCTGTACCTCCGAGAAATATATACCAAACAAGAGAGGTCCCAGGACTGAGCCTTGTGGGACGCCACTTGTAACTGGTTTGGAGTCTGACATAGCTCCAGCAATTCTAACCATGTGGGTTCTGTCCTTGAGCCAGTTTGCAACCCCATCTAGTGACATAGGGGTTTATATTTAAGCTGGTGAGCTTATCTATAATGCCCGAGTGGGGTATTGTATCAAAGGCTTTTGCGAGGTCCAGATAGGCTGTGTGGACCACCTTCCCTTCGGTCAATGGCCTTGGTGACTGTTTCAAAGAAGTCAACCAGGTTTAAGAGGCAGGATCTGCCCTTAACAAAGCCAAACTGGGTAGGATCCAGTGTCTGTAGGTCCCCAATATCTTTATTTATGAGGTCCATGATGATCCTTTCTATAGCTTTGCAGACCAAGCTAGTCAGGCTTATGGGGCGATAGTTTCCAGGGTCCGTTGAGGCACCACCTTTGTGGAGAGGGACCACTGTTGCTGTACGCCACTCTTTGGGTACATATCCTGTAGTAAGGCTGAGATTGAACAGTAGTTTTATGTTTGGGTTTAGCTCTTCTCGGAGTTCATGTAGGACGCAGCCTGGGACACCGTCTGGTCCCATTGATGCTGTGTTTTTTTCTTTGGAGAGGGCGGCTCCCACCTGAGCATCTGAGATGTCAGGGGGGCAGCACTCTGCTGGGATAGATATTTGCCCTTTTGGTGGAGGGGGGAGAAGTTTGCGCTGAACCTGTCAGCTAGGATGTTGGCAATGTCTATGGGATCAGTGTATTTTTTGTCATTTTGGACTAATTCTGAGCATATCTGGGAATTCCCACCCAGGTTCCTAACATAACTAAAGAAAGCCTTGTGATTATCCTTAGTGTCCTGTGCAATTTTTCTCTCGAAGCTGTCCTTTGACGATTTTATGAGTGCCCTTAGTTTTTTGCTAATACTGATCAGAGATGCCTTCCCTTTTTGGGATTTTGCTCTATCATGTAGTAGCTTCCTCCTTCTATTGTATAGTTTGTTTATGGCTGGGTTCCACCAGACAGGTCGTCTGCCTTTGGAGGATTGGGTCTTGGTTTTATTTGGGATTGCATGATCCATGCAGTCCTGAAGGTGTTCATAGAATGCATTTATAAAGGATTCTGCAGTCTGGGCCGTATTTTCCACAGGCCCGGGGGCTTTGAAGAATTCCACCTCGGTTTTGAGGAGTGTGAAATTTGCTTTAGAGAAGTTTTTCACTGTGGTGTTCTGGGCAGGGGGTGGGGTCAGGATGTGAATATCCAGTGAGATCAGTTTATGGTCTGATCTTACCAGTGAGGGATACACTTCTGGTCTGGAGCATAGAGTCCCCATGTTGGTGATGATCAGGTCCAGTATGTTTTCCCCTCTTGTGGGAGTGGTAACAAGTTGTTCCATAGCATTTGAGTTTATGAATTCTAGGAACCTTTGGGCAAGGGTGTTGGAGTTAGAGTAATGCTCCCAATCTATGTTTGGGTAGTTGAAGTCGCCCAATATAATGGTGTTCGAGAGACCTTCATATTTTCCAGTGTTCTCAGGAAGGCCGAGTGGGGTTCCTGGGTTTGGGAGGGTGGTCTGTAGCAGGCTATAAACTGGAAGGCAGTTTTACCCACTGTTAGTTGCACATGGATAGTCTCTGATGCTTCGTGCCTTGCCACCAACCTGGAGGTGTGGGTATCTTTGATGAATATCGATACTCCCCCTCCTTTTGTGGTTCGGTCCAAGTTTTGGGGCCGAAAAGCATGGTATGAGGTATAACCTGGTAGTGCTGGGGTGCTCTCGGGACCCCTGAACCAGGTTTCTGTTACTGCACAGATATCGATGTTCTCCATGCTAAGGAGAGTTTCGAGTGCGTGCATCTTGAGGTTTAGACTTCTAGCGTTGAGTAGCATTACTCTTAGTTTCTTACCCCTTGTGATACCTATGGAGGTGGGTTTGTCTTTTGAGCCTTGCCTAAAAAAGGCACTATGGGGGTAGCAAGAGCCTTTGCCAATATCCGAAAGCCCAGGGGTGACAGGTGCAAGCCGTCCCTAGCAAAGCATCGTGGCTTGTCGTGCATATCATCCCAAGCTGATAGGCATTGGATCCCCTTTGAATGACACCAATACTTAAGCCAATTGTTGAAATTGATCATCTTGTCTTCATACTGTGGCATCATTCTTGGTGAGGGTAAGATGCTACTCAAGGTCAGGGTCATACCAGCCTGGGCTACATGCTCAGAGAGCTCCTCTATGTCTCTTTTCATGTAGTCCAGGGAGGTACGTCTCAGGTCATTCACACCAGCATGGACAATGACTGAGTCATATTTGTACTTGCCTTGGAGTGACCTGAGTGCTTGTGTTATGTGGCAGATCCTAGCGCCAGACAGGCTGCTCACCGTGACCTTCTCCTTGTTCAGCCTGGTGAGCGGGACATCAGTGTGCCTGACGATAGAGTCACCTATTACAAGTGTATCAGGTGTGTTGTTTAGCCTTAAGGGCTGTGACTGTTCGGCACACTGGCTTTGTGAAATATGTGCTGCACGTGTTTTTTTTGGGGGTAGTGGTTGCTTGGGTGTCTGCTTTGGAGGTCTCTGCTGCTTAGGCAGATCTTTATTTAGAGCCTCCGAGTATGTTTTTGTGTGATTATGTGTTTGGTTTGCTGTCGTGGTAGGTCTATGTGAGACTGGAATTGTAGTGAGTGTGGTTTCCTTCTCCTCCTGACTGGTTTTGCCAGTACTGAGTTGAGAGAGCTTAGCCTCCAGTTTGGCTATATGGTTGCATCTCTCACATGTGTTGGAATTTGTTGGGAGGAGGAGAGGGTTGTCTGTGTACATGAGGCAGTTGTAACATTGCCTCAAGATTCCCATATTCACCAGCTGGACCAGAGAGGAGATTGACAACTGACCTTTGGACATGCTAGAATAATATTGGGAATTCCTTTATAATTGAAAACAAGGGCCAATGGGGAGCGAGGGTGTAGTGCTTTTAATTTTTAGTGCTGACTTATAATTGCTTTAGTGAGCAAGTGCCAGGTAACAAGTGCAATGTGTTACAGGTAACTTAAATGCAAAAACGACAAACAGTAACTTTCTTTCAAGCAAAGCAAGGAAATAAGTACAGTAAGCAATGCAGATATCACCAGGGATCCACAGAAGCACTGAGAAGCCGCGTTTTAGGTGGAATTAGCGTTCCAGGGAAATAACAAGCATACAAACAAAGATAGATTCAGCAGGCCTGGACCTAGTCTATGCTACAGCAAACAAGGTGTACCAATTTCAGTAAGATACAGTTCAAATATTCAGGCACTATAAACCTTTAACCAGAAATTCCCAGCTCAGAAGGGCAGAGTCCAGCCTCTCCTCCCACAAGAGTGCAGACCACGAACCTTCTTAATGTAAAATAACTGGCCTGAAGCCCAAGTGCTTAAACCAGAGCTAATACACTTTAAGAATAACAGACACTGAGCTCTCAATCAGCAGTTCCCAACTTAGAAGGATGAAAGCTACCTGTCCTGCCACCACAGTGCATGCCACAAACCTTCCTAATGTAGAACAACTGGTCTGAAGCCCAAGTGCCTAATCCAAAAGACTTAGAATGATAGCTACACTTTAACCAAGTTACTACCCAGCAGTAATAAATACAACTGAATACTTTAAATAATGCCTGGATTAGTGCAAAAGTTATACAAACAAAGCTAGATTCATCAGGCCTGGTTCTAGTCTATGCTACAGCAAACAAGGTGTACCAATTTCAGTAAGAAGCAGTTCAGATATACATGCACTATAAGCCTTTAACCAGAAATTCCCAGCTCAGAAGGGCAGAGTCCAGCCTCTCCTCCCACAAGAGTGCAGACCACAAACCCTCTTAATGTAAAATAACTGGCCTGAAAGCCCAAGTGCTTAAACCAGAATTAATACACTTTTAGTATGCTAGTGCGCAAGTGCCAACGTCGTCATCAGTTAACGCTTCGCGTTCAATTCTCCAGGGAGACAGAGGAAATATGGTGCCGTTTGAAACGAATAGTGTGGGAACTGGTCAAACTAATCAGCAATTGAGAATTTTGCCTAATATGAATGCTGGACATGAAAATAACATCGCTAATGGGTCTGTAGGAGCGTTGAATATGTCTCCGTTACCAAGACTTTCCTCTTTCCTGGCCAATAATGATTTTTTTACAACGACACTTACAATGGGAGTACAAGCTCAGGAGGAGAGGGTAAGTCCTTTTCTTGACGAACTTAAAGCTTTTGACGTAAAACTTTTTCGCTGCGGGAAACTACAGCTCGAGATATCATACCTGTGCGAATGTATAAACAAACATATCGTGCCTAAGGGCTTACGCCAATGGCGTTATCCAGCAGGAATTATAAGGAATTCAGACTTTCATAAGGAACTTCTAAACATGTTTGATATGCAAGGAAAACAGTTTATGGAATGTCTGATAAAATTTTATCTTATTGAAGTAAATGCATTACAAGAAGATTTAATGAAATTAGAAGTTCTTTTATAAGGACATGTGGATTTTTGTAGGTACAAATATGATTATCAGCGTGTGCTTACTAGTATTGAGGTGTCTATTAATAAAATGGTCAACAATAAGAAACGAAAGATAGATAGGGATGTCATTGACTATCAAAATAATAGAGCATACCCCCCTCCCCCATCTGGACAAGTAGCCCCTTGGAGACAATTACCAACAGAAGATGTGGGTCATTCTAATTTACATATCACTGAGGTTGGGGAAGGTGGGGAAGAGAGTGAACTACAACCAGTTCGCAGAAGCGAACGCATTAGGAATAATAGGGTAAATAATAACCACCAGGGGAGAAATAATAATGATAATAGCCAGGACATCGATGAAAGTGAAAATATAACTGGAAGTAATCAGGGTTTTCAGAGGATTACAACCCCCAAGAATACTATGCAACCCCCAGGAATACTATGTCGAACAACAATCACAGGGGATGCAACCAGAGGAAGAGGAGGGGCAACCAGCGGAGACAGTAGCCCTTGAATTAGAAAATTGTACTTCCTCTTGTTTTCAAAATCCTACAATATTATATAATAGTAGCGGGGATTTTAAGATTTACAATTATACTATTCTGACAATAGAAGAGAATATTGTACATTTTTTTGCAAAGGGATTGTCCTTTGTCCCTGATAGAACATGCAATCTTGTGAATACCATTGTGGATTTGAAGTTATATGTCCGTAAACTTAATCTTACATCCCTGTTGGGGAATACTCCCTCTTTACTTAATACCCATAGAATTTCCAGCATTTTTAATCCACCACTTAACAGTACTCTTAGCTTGTTTGAAAAGATGTGCAAGCTGGATATAAGAGCTATGGTTAACAAACGACAATTCCTTTTTGGTAACAACAAACGTACTAACACAAATGTTAACATTAATGAAATGGCGTTCATTCATTTACTTAATGAATGCCAAGTCAGGATTATGGCTCCTGATAAAGGTGGGGGCCTGGTATTTATGGATAATTTCGTATACGAAAATAAAATGTTGGAATATCTCAATTCAGGCCCTTATGTACCCTCCAGTATAAATGAAATCAACGTTGCTAACAAAAGAATTATAGATAGGTTGGATGATTTGTTTCTTGAAGGAACAATTGACTCTGACTTATTACAATACCTTAATATGACAGCTCCAAGAATCCCAGCTTTGTTTGGCTCTCCTAAAATTCATAAAAATCTAACTGACCCCCCTTTTAGGCCAATAGTGGATGGTAGAGGGTCAGTCACATACGGATGTGCCAAACTCATTGATAACATTCTTAAGCCTTTATTGAAACAGGAAGAACAAATTTGTAAAGATTCTTGGAGTTTTCTTGAAAATATTGGTAAAATGGCCTTTGATCCAGCTCTAGCATTTTTGGTTGTGGATATAAAAGACTTATATACAGTTATTCCGCATGATGTAGGAATACAGTGGACTGTTGAGTTCATGCTTAGGAAAGGAGCTTCCAGGGAACAGATGTATCTAGTGGAAACACTACTGGATGTCGTTCTTTGTAATAACTTTTTAATTTTTAAGAATGACTACTACCATCAAACTACTGGGATTGCCATGGGGTCACCCTGTGGTTGCACTTTTGCAAACAATGTGTTAGCACACTGGGAACATGAGTTTCTTTTCCGAAATGAACTCTACCAGGAAAACGTCACTTGGTACACAAGGTACCAAGATGACATGTTTTTCATGTGGCAAGGCCCATTAGATCAAGTGGCAATCTTTATTGATAACATATCTAAAATGACACAGTTTCTAGAATTTACCTATGAGGTTAATGTGGATGAAATTTCTTTTTTAGATGTTAAATTAATCAAAGATTATAGTTCAGGGCAATTTAGGTCCACTATTTGCAGAAAAACCACATTTTCAAATAACTATTTACATTTTAGTAGCTCTCACCCCATACATCAAAAGAGAAGTGTCGTGAAGGGTCAATTTGTCTGGGCAGCTCGGATGGTGTCCAACTTATTAGATTTTAGAATGGAATGTGATAACATCCAATCAATGTTCACAACAAGGGGATACCCATCCGAATTTGTGGATAACATAAAACAAGAAGTGTTTAACAAAAGAGAATCGGGGCACTTTCAACCACTTCTTGGGGGTGGAAATCTGGTGACTAAGACATATTACAATAGGGACAAAATGATAAATAATAGTTTCCTGTTTACCTTTAGTATGGATGCCCATATTATTAATAATATTATCTTTAAGAATTGGAGCATCATCTTAGAGGATCACCAATTGGTAAAACTATTGGGTGATAGACCCACGATTACATACAGACGTGGGCAAAATTTAAAACAATTATTAGAACTGACTAAAAATAAAAGGGACATCAAGTGGAAGGGGATGAACAGATGTGGCACTTGTCATTATTGTAAGCACATATTTGTTGGTTCCAATATTACTTTGGCTGGCAGAAATTATGGTATTTATGGTTCCTTCAATTGTAATTCTAAAGGAGTGGTCTATGCGGCAAAATGTAAGAAGTGTTCAGCTTTTTACATAGGTAAGACCGAAAGACCACTCAAAAAAAGAATATATGAACATCTATATGCGATTGGAAGGCAAGACTTGAATAACGCACTTGCCAAACATGTGCATGATAATTTAGATCATGTTTTTCATTTTTCAGTAGTACAAGTACAACCAACTGTGAGGGGGGGACCATGGCAGCTTATATTGGAACAACAGGAGGCATTTTGGCAGATTCGTACTGCCGCCTACATATTTCCGGGTCTTAATGCAATATTGTCTATTAAATGCTTTTTGAAATTGAAGGCATTAAATAGATGAATAGATTTAATAAAATTGTAGCTTAATCATACTCAGTGTTACACATATCATGTGTCCTATTTAATATATGTATAAGTATGCATGTATTTATTGGAAAATTACACATATTTTAATGGAATATAAAAATAGCGTTTAATTTTTTTTTGCTTTTTTGTTGCTTCTTTTCCTGCTTCTTCTTTTTCATTATGTTTAACATCTAAATGTAAACACATGGTAAATTCATGGTTTTTGTATTTTAATGGGGATTGTATTGTTTTAAATCATTTTTAAAGAATGTTAAGTCAGGTTTTTAAATTAATTAATCATGGAGGAGTGTGATGTCATAATTAATCAAAGTATTTAACTTCGGAGCTGCATAAAATGATTGTTTTATTTGTCTGAGGAAGGTGGGGAGAAGTTCCCTACCGAAAGCGCTTACAACAACAATAAAGGGTTATTTGATTGCCATTTGCCTAGCCTTTGCCTTTGGATTTCGTGGTGTTTTGGTGCATTGGTTTGTTTCTTCGGTGTTCAAAAGACTGCCATTCTGAGCGACAAGCTAAGTGTAAGCATGCAAGTATGTAGTCAGTCACTTAGTTTGTTTAAGTTTAATGTTCCTGCCATTCATCCTGATGTATTTGTATACAATAAGCTACTTAAACCACCCAAGCCTCAATGTCTTCTTACCGCACATAGGAAGCGTGACAAAAATAAGGTTGCAAACTGGGGAATACAGCCTGGAGTGAATATTACTGGAAGTGGAGAAACCATGCAGTTAACCTGAGAGCTAGAAGGCTGGGATGTTGAATCCCTGATGGGTGAGACAGAGGATCCTGATAAGGCTCCACTATTCATGGAGGATAACAAAGATGAGACCCGTAGGAAGGGAAATCAAACTTGCCGTGGCCAGAAAAAGACAATGAGGATTACTGATCTCTTCAGCCTGCTTGCTTTCTGTAAGAATTTTGGAAGGAGTGGAAGAGGATGATAAGCATAAAAGAGACCCAAGGGCCAAGCATGAAGCAGAATGTCTCTCTGTGACTCCCCCTGAGAGGAGATTAAAGCGAAGTACTTGCAGCTGAGAGGGGAGGCAAATAGGTCGCAGTAAGGTTGCCTAATGCCTGCATATATTCGCTACTGACTGGTTGAGACACCACTTGCTAGCCATCTGAATAGATCTGCTTAGTTCGTTTGCCAGCACTTTGGTTTTCTCCAGAATGTGTGTCGCAATTAGTGGCCTGAAGAGATCGCCCATTCCCAAACTCTCATGGCCTCTCTGCACAGGGGGTAAGATTGGATTCCTCCTTGCTTGTTGATGTACCAGAATACCGACATATTGTTGAACTGCAATAATCCCCAGAGGGAGAGATTCTTGAAAGTACAGTTGTGTACACTTACCATAAATGTAGATGATCGAGTGTATTCACTGTTGCAGTCATTACATTTGGGTAATCTGCTGGCAGGTTGCCCTCAGTCGGCCTGAATATCAAAGTCTTGGGTCCTGCGCCGGTTGCTGTCTCCTCTTCCATGACGTCAGGTCGTCAGGGGTATAAAACAGGCAGCCGACGCCATTTTCTTTAGTTTTTCTTGCCCCCAGATGTCATGTGACCCCCAAATGGGGAGCAAAAAAAAAAAAAAAAAAAAAATTATATATATATATATATATATATATATATATATATAAATAACTATAAATACATGCAATTATCACAACATAAACTTTACCTTCATCTAAAAGCAAATACACCACAAAGGTTGTAGAATATAGTGAAGGAAAGAAAAGCTGTAGAATAAAGGGGGATGGCGGGTGGTAACCCGGACTGAAACAGTGAATACACTCGAACATCTACATTTATGGTAAGTGTACACACTGTACTATGATCTTCATGTTTCACTGTCGCAGTCATTACATTTGGGTAGGGTCCCAAAGCTATGGATGGAAGGCTGGAGCTAAATAGCATTAGGGGCGGCTATAAGGCCTTGCAGAACTGCAGTGACAAAGCCTGCCCTGGACTTAAGAGAAGAGAGGCAAATGATAATGCTTTGTAAAAGTATGAACAGAACTCCAAGTAGCAGCTTCTAGAATGTCTTTGGTTGGTACCCCTCTGAGAAAAGCTGCTGATGTAGATGCAGCCCTGGTGGAATGTGACCTAATACCCTTGGGCACCGGTTTACCATGATGCAAACAGCAGAAACGAATGCAGTGGCTTATCCACCTTGAAATAGACTGCTTTGAAATAGCCTTCCCCTCTGATCCTGCAGCAAATGCCACCAGTAGCTGCTCAGACTTTCTTAGAGATTTGGTCCTGTTTAAGTAGAATCTTAGTTGTCTGTGCACGTCCAAGGAATGCAGAATCCGATTCCCCCTTGTTTTGCGGATTTGGGTAAAAAGTTGATAGGTGAATAGTTTGTTTAAGAGCCACACTGGATACCACCTTAGGCATAAAGGAAGGATTGGTCCTGAGGGACACCCTGTCTGGGTAAAATATAATAAACGACTCCACAGCCATGAGGGCCTGTAACTCTGAAACCCTTCTTGCTGAAGTGATTGCCAGGGGTAAACTGTTTTCCAGGATAAAAACTTTATATCTGCAGTAGCAGCTGGTTCAAATGGAGGCAGGGTGAGCTTTTCCAACACAAAATTGAGGTCCCATGCAGGAATTGATGATCTTCTGGGAGGCCTTAAATATTTGGCCCCTCTAAGATACTGTTTTAGCAAAGGATGAGAAAAGATCGGTGGCTCTGTGTTGTAATGCGCCGAAATGGCAAAGGCATGGATTTTTATTGATGAAAAAGATAGGCCCTTGTCAAGCATCTCAGTGAAGTATTGTAAAATCTGAGGAATATTTGGCTTTGCTGTGCCAGTTCCTTGTGCTTGGTTCCAAGCACAGAATTGCTTCCATTTATCAGCATAAGATTTTCTAGTACTAAGCCTTCTAGCTTCCAAAATGACATCCATCACAGATTTACTGAGAGGTGCTGTTTGAATAACTACATGATCAGCCATGCTGCCAGGTTCAGAGTTTGGAGCTGATTGTGCAGGATTTGACTGTTCTGCTGAGAGACAGTAGGTGTGGTATTTGAGACAAGTACCAAGGAGGAATTTGAGACATATTCCTTAGGATTGGGTACCAGTGTTGGCGAGGCCTGTCCAGGGCAATTAGAATCATTTTTGTTTTTTCTTGTCTGATCTTTAGTAGGACCTTGGGAAGAAGAGGCAGAGGAGGAACAGCGTAGACTGATAGGTTTTTCCAACTGAAGGATAGGGCATCCACTTTCCATGCTTGTCTGGGATAAATCCTTGTGCAGAATTTGTCCAGTTGATAATTCTGGGGAGAGGCAAATAGATCTATGTCCGTGCTCCCCCATTTCTTTGTTATCATGCTGAAGACTTGTGGATCCAGTTTCCACTCATGAGGGTCCATAAGGTTTCTGCTTAGGTCGCCTGCCAGAGTATTTTGTTTTCCTGGCAGGAATTGAGCTTGAAGATGTACTTCGTAACTCAAGGCTGTGTCCCACAATGCCATGGCTAGTCTGCAAAGGGAGTAGGAGTGTGTGCCCCCCTGCTTGTTTATGTACCACATAACCGTGGTGTTGTCCGTCTTTATCAGTAGTTGTCCTGGATGAAGTAAGTCCTTGAAGGCTGTCAGGGCATTCTGAACAGCTAACATCTCTTTCTGGTTGATATGCAGATGCATTTGTTTTGGGCTCCATATGCCCTGAATGTACCTCCCCGCCAGGTGGGCCCCCCAAGCATAGTCTGATGAGTCTGTAGTTAGGGTTTGGGTGGCAGGGAGTAGAGTGAAAGACCGTCCCATATTCTGGTGACATGTCTCTGCCCACCATAGAAACTCCTGTTGTAGGCAGGGTATGAGAGGAATCATTGTTTCCAGACTGTGATAATGCTGACTCCATAAACTTTTTAGGTACCACTGTAGTTTCTTCATATGCAGTCTTGCATATGGAATCAGTAGAATGCAGGATGCCATGAACCCCAAAGCCTGCAGAATTTGTCTTGCTGATAACTGGGTTTTTGTTGCCATCTGTTTGAAGTAAATAGTCAGTTGCCTTTGTTTATCTGGCGTAAGGTAAGCCATCTGGGCAGTTGTATTCAAGCTTGCACCCAGGAATGTTATCTTTTGAGAGGGTACAAGTTGTGATTTCTTTTCTTTTATTGTGTACCCTAGGCATGTTAGAAGCCTTTTCACAAATGCCAGATGTTGAAGAAGAATGTCCTTGTTTTCTGCTTGAATGAGACAGTCGTCCAAGTAAGGATAGATTTGTATACTTCTTTGTCTGCAAAATACAATTACTGGTGCCAAGCACTTTGTAAAGACCCTGGGCACAGTAGATAAGCCAAAGGGCAGTGCAGAGAATTGCTAATGCATGAAACCAGCTTTGAAGCGGAGGTATCTTCTGCACGATTCCCTTATTGGGATATGCAGGTATGCCTCATAAGTCTAGAGTCACTAGCCAAGCGTTCTTGCCCAGCATGGGCAGAAGCTGCTGCAAAGTTAGCATTTTGAATTTTGGTAAGTCCAATAATTTGTTCAAAATTGATAAATCCAGTACTGGGCACCAGCCATTGTCTTTTCTAGGTACCAAGAACAGTCTTGAGTAAAACTCTTGTCCTTTTTCCTGTTCTGGCAATGGCTGAATAGCCCCCATATACATGAGGGACGTAGCTTGTTTCTGTGTCTCTGCCCATTGGTTTTGTGGCAGGTCTGGCCAACCGTTTGGAATTGGCAGAGTATGGAAATTAAATCTGTATCCCTGGGATACAATGTTTAATTCCCACTTATCCTGGGTTATTATCTGCCAATTTTGAGCATGAAGTGCTAGTTTTCCCCCTAAGGGGGCTGCTAAAAGATAAGTGCTTGATGATGGCAGAGGGAAGTCATTGAGACTGTTTACTGCAGGGTTGCGGTTTATTTCCCCCAGATTTGGAGGTAGAGGCACCCCATTGCTTTGACCTGTAAGAATCCCGTGATTGGTATCTAGAGCCCTTTGAGCGCCTGGAGTTGCCCCGTGAAGCTCTGTCGGACACAGGAAAAGACCAATTTTTTGTAGGCCAATGTCTACTGAATCTTGGTGGCTGCACTTGTAAAAAAATCTTTTACAATTTGCACAGACTTAGCTTTGTCCTCCATTTTCTTTAATACCTCTTTTGCCTTATTACCAAACAGAGTATCATGCTGTAAAGGTGCATCCAACAATTTAGCTTTAACATGATCAGGCAAATTTTGCTCCTTTAGCCAGGCGTGCCTTCTAATCACAGATCCAGTAACTGTGGCCCTGCAGGAGGCCTCTAAGGAATCAAAACCACATTGCAAAGTATGCTTTACAACTTGTTCTGCTGCATGCAATAATTCCTGTAATTCTTTATTTTCCACACATTCAGAAATCAACATCATTTTCTGTTTCAATAATCCCATAACATGCTGTTGATATTTCAGCATATGAAACTGGCAGTTTAAGGCCCTAATTGCCAAGGTTGCAGACATATAAACATTCTTCCCCCATCTATCCAGCGCCCTGGAATCTCTATCAGAGGGGGTAGGATTCTTAGCTGTTGAGGCCTTTACACCTTTGGGACCCTGTGAGACAGTTTCAGGGTCAGCAGCAGGGTTTTTGAATAAAAATTTGTGTGAGTCAGAAACCCTGTAATATCTGTCTGGCTTGCTAGGAGCTGGAGGTAAGGAATTTGGAGTCATGCTTGATTCCGAAAACACATCATCAACAATGTCTAATACAGGAGGTATGGCTAAAGGCCTATGCTGAGGGAGAAGGAAATCCCTAAGCCTCTTTTTTGATTCTGAGAAATCTTGACTCTCCCAATGAAAATGTTCCCTCAAAGTATGCAAGGTTTCTCCAAAGGAATAATCTTCAGGAGGAGATGCAGATGGGATGGATTCCTCTGCATCTGAATCCTCATAGGGTGGTATAGAAAATTCCTGATCAGAGGAGGAATCAGAAGAAATAGAAACTTGATCTGAAGATTCATAATCAGTGTCTTCCCTAGGCCTCTTATCAGGGGGGGTTGGGAACCCGTGATCAAGGTAATCAGGTCTTCAGCCATTTTGATCATCTGCTTTTTGGGCATACAGGCCTGAGCATGTGGCTCATGCGTCGTTTTTTTAGTCTTAGAAGTTGCTTTTGTCTTTGTTTTTGAAGCTGGCATTGGTTTTATATAGAAATGCTGAGGCCTGAAGACACCCTCAGAAGCCAGTGCCTGCTCAGCGGCTCCAGACCTATCCGAAGGAGAGACATCCGTGGGTACAATACTTTGAAAATCTCGCAGCATACCGGACTCCACATGGGTCTTGGTAGAGGCCTGCGACTCGAAAGTAGCAGGCATCAGGGGCTGCGAAAGTGCCTCACTGAGTAAAGGTGAACCGGCAACTGGCTTAGGGGAAGCTTCGTCATCGGTTTTGGACCTCGACAGTCTGTCTTTGTCCTTTTCTTTGCGTTTTTTGTGAACTCCGGTAGTCGGATTGCTATCCGATGACATTTCAGGATAGTTAAACCTGCTTCCAAAATATTTTGAAGCTAAGATATACCGACGCTTAATAGTGTGTTGGTTAAATCAAACCGACAGCAAGGCATGTTATGATCTGGGCCTAGGCAAGGAATACAGTACAAATGAAAATCCTTATGAGGTATTTGCTTCCCACAAGTAATGCAATTATTAACTTTTACTGACATCGGTATGGAGCAAGAAAATGTTTCCCCAACAGGGTACTTAGCTTTAATTGAAGACTTCGGTTCTGAAACTCGAATTCGAAAATTTCAGGAGTCGGCCGATCGGCACTTGCAAACTGCTTCTGCTTCAGGCACCGCGCGGCAAGAAAGACTAAGGAAAATGGCGTCGGCTGCCTGTTTTATACTTCTGACAACCTGACGTCATGGAAGAGGAGACAGCAACCGGCGCAGGACCCAAGACTTTGATATTCAGGCCGACTGAGGGCAACCTGCCAGCAGATTACCCAAATGTAATGACTGCAACAGTGAAACACGAAGAATATATGCCTGCAATATTAAATGGACTGCTCTCATCTCTAGAATGTTGACATGCAATTTGGTCTCATGGGGGACCACATGCCTTGGTCTGTCCTTCCCAAGAAATGCCCCCCTCAGCTCAGTGGAGATTGTCCGTAGTCACTGTGGCAACTGGATTCGGAAGAACAAAGTGTCTGCCCAGAAGGAGATCAGACTAAATCCACCAACAAATGTGGCGCTTGCAAATCAGGGTGAGTTTTATTTCAAAAGACAGGGGTAGATGTAGAATGGACCACTGTACAGCTAAGGTCCTCTGGAGAATTTGCATAAAGAAGGGGGCTAAGGGAAGCAGTAATATGGCAGCTGATACAGATCCAGTGCTCAAAGCATTAATCTTCCTGGAGGAGAAAGTTGAGAGCGGATATCCTGTACCTGATGTCTTAAAGAAGCAATGTGGTGGAAAGATAAAGATGTCACCCGAGTCATAGTGTTCAAAAGCATTCTGATGAATTTCAGGCTCTGAACTGGAGCAAGCTGTAATTTGGCAAGATTGATTGAAATGCCCAAGGTGTTGCAAATCTGGAACAAATAGTCCCTGGCTTACTGAAGTGGATGCCTGGAGGGACGGTAAGGAATGAATCATCTAGATATGGAAACACCTGGAATCCTTTGAGCTTCAAGTGAGCAGCTACTACTGCAATGCATTTGGTAAATACCCTGGGGGCTGTGGTGTGTCCAAAGGGCAGAGTTCTGAAATGGTAATGACTGGCTCTCAGCTGAAAGCAAAGATGTGTTCTGTATCATCTGTCTATTTTTACATTATAGTATGCATCCTGAAGGTCTATAAGTACATCCAGTTATCCTTGTGCAGAAGGGACAGGATGGACTGAACCATGACCATTCGGAACTTGCCTTCTTTACATACTGGTTCAAACTGCTTAGATCCAAAACGGGTCTGAGGTTCCCTGTTTTCTTTGGCACTAAAAAGAAGCGTGAATAAGTTCTAAATCCTATCTGGTTGGGTGGGACCTTCTGGATGACTCTTTCTTCTAGCAGCATTTGTATTTCTTGTGCTGCTTCCTTCCTCTGACTGGGTGGAATGTTGGGAAGCTTCTTCCTCAGAGGAGGAGAAAGAAGGGAAAAGAGTATGAAATAACCTCTGGATATTATTATTAGCACCTATAAAGCGGCTGTGATATTTCTCCAGGCATCTAGGTGCAAAAAGTGTCGACCTCCAACTGTCTCCAGAGTTAGACAGCCGGGCAGCACTTCAGGAGCAGTGATAGGGCCTGTCAGAAAAAGATTCTCTAAAACCCTGGTTTGCAGGCCTCCTCTGCCTCTAGGGAGACGTGTCTCATTAAAATTTCCTCCTCTGCCTCTAGAGGAATTATCCTCACACAAATCATGGAAAGGTTCCCGAGAGTTACATAACCACATCTTCTTACCACTTCTCTTGATTCCTAGAAAAGGTTTGTTGAGGCGTAGAAAACTTGATTCCCATGGCAGACAGAGTCTTTCCATCTTGATCACTGCAGTTAAGTGCATCTTTCACTGAATGCCCAAACAAGGAAGTGCCATTGAATGGGGCATTAATAATGGACGTCTTAAAAGGCTCAGCAAAGTCGCATAGCTGCATCCAAGGATGTCCCTTTATGGCAATGCCTGAACCAGCTGCTCATGAAGTACCCTTAGTTGTGTGAGAAATCAACCACAATAAAGTGTTTGATGTGGATAATAGAGTGGTCAGTTGCGAGCATGTTCTTTTGAAGTCCTCAGCAGACATGGACTCAGAGTATTTGAAATCTCCTTGCTCAATCAAATCTCTCTGAAGCCCATTAAAGTGTGCCAGGTAGTTTAGTGATCTTAGAGTAAAGGTTGCTAAGGCAAAGACTCGCTTTCCAAATCTGTCCAATGTTCCAGACTCAATGTTTGGTGTATGGACAGAAGAGCTCTGTTCTGCTAGCTCCTCCTTGGTGGCTGCCACCACCACCATAGCAACAACTGGGACTCCTTTGCGCCAGTGGGGTCTGTCTGCTGGATGAGCTAAAAATTTGTCAGGTCTTTTTGGAATGGGCTCTACTGTATCCAGATCTTTCCAAGCCTGGTGGGAAACCAAATCAATAAGTTCATCTCCCGGGGGGGGGGGGTCTCAGATGTGGACAGGCCAAAACCAAAAGCCTCCAAAAATACCAATTCTTCAAGTGAGGGGTTTTGAGAAGACCAGACACCTCTGTTTCAGGATCTCTAAAATATCTCCAAAGGATATGTCATCTGGTGGCAACCTGGGATTCCCTCTCATTCATCAAAATCAGTATCCTCCATGCGAGACTCCATGGGGGGAGTCAATGTGTTTCCTTTTGCATGTTGTCTTCCAGTGCACCTCCTCTGTGGGGTGTTCGGGTGAGATGTTGAAAGTTTGGGGAAGTTTCTCCACTGGAACTGGTTGGAGACTTACTGGAACTAGCTTGCCCCTGTGGAATAGGCCTGACTGACCCAGAGCTTGGAAAGTACAGTTGTGTACACTTACCATAAATGTAGATGTTCAAGTGTATTCACTGTTGCAGTCATTACATTTGGGTAATCTGCTGGCAGGTTGCCCTCAGTCGGCCTGATAAACAAAGTCTTGGGTCCTGCGTCAGTTGCTATCCCTTCTTCCATGGTGTCAGGTATTCAGGGGTATAAAACATGCAGCCGACGCCATTACATCAGTTTTTCTTGCCCCAGATGTCAGGTGCCCCCCCCCCCCAAATGGGGAGCAAAATAATTTAACACAAAAAATATACCTCCAAACAAAAAAGCAAATACACCCAAAAAGGCTTTTAAGCGTAGTAAAAGAAAGGAGAGGTATAGTAAGAGAAAAACAGGGGGCTGGAGGGTGGGTAACCAGGACTGCAACAGTGAATACACTCGAACATCTATATTTATGTTAAGTGTACACAACTGTACTGTGTTCTTAGTGTTTCACTGTTGCAGTCATTACATTTGGGTAGAATCCCAAAGCTATGGTTGGGAGGATGGATTTATACAGCATTAGGAGCAGGTATAAGGCCCTGCAGGACAGCAGTGGCAAATCCAGCTCTGGATTTAGAGAAGAGAGGTAAATGGTAATGTTTGGTGAACGTATGAACTGAGCTCCAGGTAGCAACTTCTAGAATGTCTCTTGTAGGAACCCCTCTGAGGAAGCCTGCAGAAGTAGATGCAGCTCTGGTGGAATGAGACCTGATCCCCTTGGGGATAGGTTTACCATGGTGCATATAGCAGAAATGAATACAATGGCTTATCCATTTGGAAATGGTTTGCTTTGAAATAGTCTTTCCCTCAACCCCTGCAGCAAATGTCACCAGCAGTTGTTCAGATTTTCTTAGTGATTTCATCCTGTTTAAGTATAATCTAAGTTGTCTGTGTACACCCAATGAATGCAGAATCCGCTCACCCTTGTTCTGTGGATTGGGGAAGAAAGCTGGCAGATGAATGGTCTGATTAAGAGCAACACTGGATACCACCTTAGGCATGAAAGATGGACTGGTCCTGAGAGTCGCCCTGTCCGGATGAAAAATAATGAAAGGCTCCACTGCCATAAGAGCCTGTAATTCTGAAATCCTTCTAGCTGAAGTGACTGCTAAAAGGAAAGCTGTTTTCCAGGAGAGAAATTTTAGGTCTACAGTAGCAGCTGGTTCAAAAGGAGGGAGAGTGAGTTTTTCCAAAACAAAATTGAGGTCCCATGCAGAAGTTGGTGCTCTCCTGGGAGGTCTTAAATTTTTGGCCCCTCTGAGATACTGCTTTAGCAGAGGATGAGGGAAGAGGGGAGGCTCTGTGTTATAATGAGCTGAAATGGCAGAGGCATGGATTTTTATGGAGGAGAAAGATAGGCCCTTGTGAAGCATCTCAGTTATGTATTGCAGAATCAGGAAGTATTACAGAATCTGAGGAATATTGGGCACTGCTGTGCTTATTCCTTGTGATTGGTTCCAGGCACAGAATCTTTTCCATTTTTCAACATAAGGTTTTCTAGTACTAGGCCTTCTAGCCTCCAAAATGACATCCATCACTGGTTTGCTGAGGGATCAAATTAGTTGATTAGCCACGCTGCAAGATTCAAAGTTTGGAGATGAGTGTGCAAAATTTGGTAGTTCTGCTGAGACAGTAGGTAAGGTGTCTGAGACAGGTGCCACGGAGGAAGGTGTGACACATTGCGCAGGAGTGGGTACCAGTGTTGGCGAGGCCAGTATGGAGCAATAAGAATCATTTTTGGTTTGTCCTGTTTGACTTTTAGTAGAGCTTTGGAGAGCAGAGGAAGAGGGGGAAAAGCATAGACTGAGTTTTTTCCAGCTGAATGACAGAGCATCCACTTTCCAAGCTTTTTTGTGATGAATTCTTGTGCAGAATTTGTCCAACTGATAGTTTTGCGGTTAGGCAAAAAGATCTATGTCTGGGTTCCCCCATTTGCATGTCAACATGTTGAAAACTTGTGGTTCCAGTTTCCATTCGTGTGGGTCCATAAGATTTCTGCTTAGTTCGTCTGCCAGAGTATTTAGCTTTCCTGGCAGGAATTGAGTTTGTAGTTGTATCTGATAGGTCAAGGTCGTGTTCCACAATGCCATGGCTAGTCTGCAAAGGGGGTAAGAATGTGTACCTCCCTGCTTGTTTATGTACCACATAACTGTGGTGTTGTCTGTCTTTATCATTAGTTGTCCTGGATGAAGGTAGTCCTTGAAGGCTGTCAGAGCATTCTGTACAGCTAGCATCTCTTTCTGACTGATATGTACGTGCATTTGATTTGGGCTCCATTTGCCCCGAATGTACTTCCCTGCCAGATGAGCCCCCCAAGCGTAGTCTGATGAGTCTGTTGTTAGGGTTTGGGTGGCGGGGGTGGAGTGAATGGCAGTCCCTTGTTTTGGTGGCAGGCCTCTGCCTACCACAGGAACTCTAGTTGCAGGCAAGGTATAATAGGAATTATTGTTTCTAGGCTGTGACAATGTTGACTCCATAAACTTTTTAAGTACTACTGAAGTTTCCTCATATGCAGCCTTGCTTATGGAATTAGAAGAATGCAGGAGGCCATGAACCCCAAGGCCTGCAGAATTTGCTTTGCAGATAGCAGGGTTTTCGTGGCCACCTGTTCGAAGTAAGTCATCAATTGAATTTGCTTTTCTGGCGTAAGGTAAGTCATCTGGGCAGTTCTATTCAAGCTTGCACCCAGGAATGTAATTTTTTGAGAGGGTAACAGTTGTGATTTCTTTTCGTTTATGGTGTACCCTTGACAAGTTAGAACCCTTTTTACAAATGCCAGATGCTGTAGAAGAATGTCCTTGTTTTCTGCCTGAATTAAACAATCGTCCAGGTATGGATATATTTAAATATTTCTTTGCCTGCAAAATGCAATTACTGGTGCCAGGAACTTTGTGAAGACCCTGGGCGCAGTAGATAAGCCAAAGAGCAGTGCAGAGAACTGGTACTGCAAGTAGCCTAATTTGAAGCGGAGGTATCTTCTGCAAGATTCCCCGATTGGGATATGCAGGTAAGCCTCTTTTAAGTCTAGCGTTACCAACCAGGCATCTTTGCCTAGCATAGGTAGTAACTGTTGAAGAGTCAGCATCTTGAATTTTGGAATGTCCAGAAATGTGTTTAGAGGGATAAGTCCAGAATTGGACGCCATGATTTGTCTTTTCTGGGTACCAGGAAAAGTCTGGAGTAGAATCCTTGTCCCTTTTCCTCTTCTGGTACTGATTGAATAGCCCCCGTGTTTATGAGGGACAGAACTTGTTTCTAGGCCTCTGGCCATCCGTTTGCGATTGGCAATGTGTGGAAGTGAAATCTGTATCCCTGGGATACTATATTTAAAACCCATTTGTCCTGGGTAATAGGTTGCCAGTTTTGTGCATGAAGTGCTAGTTTTCCCCCCAAAGAGGCGGCTAAGAGGTAAGTGCTTGGTCATTATAGAGGGAAGTCATTGAGACTGTTTACCATAGGGAGGTGCCTTGCTGCTTCCAAATTTGGAGGTGGAGGCACCCCATTGTTTTGTTCTGACAGCTCCTTGTGACTGAAACCTGGAGCCTTTGGAATGTCTAGATTTGACTTGAGCGGCTCTCGAGGGGACTGGAAAGGACCAGTTCTTAGTAGGCCAGTGCTTACTAAATCTTGGACTTGTAAAAAATCTTTCACAGTTTGCATAGATTTAGCTTTATCTTCCATCTTTTTTAACACTTCTTCAGCCTTATTACCAAAGAGACGGCCCTGTTGTAAAGGAGCATCCAACAATTTTGCTTTAACATGGTCAGGCAGAGCTTGCTCTTTCAGCCAAGCATGCCTTCTTAGCACAGATCCAGTTACAGCAACCCTGCAAGAGGCCTCCAAGGAATCAAAACCACATTGCAAAGTATGTTTTCCAACTTGTTCAGCTGAATGCAATAAATCCTGCAATTCTTTATTTTCCACACAATCAGATATAAACATAATTTTCTGTTTAAGTAGTCCCATGATATGCTGTTGATATTTAAGCATATGAAATTGACAGTTTAAAGCCCTGATTGCCAAGGTTGCAGACGTGTAAACCTTCTTACCCCATCTATCCAGCGCCCTGGAATGTCTATCAGAAGGGGCAGGATTTTTGGCAGTAGAGGCCTTAATGCCCTTAGGACCCTGAGAAATGGTTTCAGGATCAGCAATAGGGTTTTTGAAAAGGAATTTGTGGGAGTCAGGAACCCTGTAGTATCTGTCTGGCTTACAAGGAGCCGGAGGCAGTGAATCAGGAGTCATACTAGATTCTGAAAAAACATCAACAATGTCTAGAACAGGAGGTATAGCCAAATGCCTATGCTGAGGAAGTAGAAGAAAATCCCCAAGTCTCTTTTTAGATTCAGAGAAATCCTGACTTTCCCATTGGAAATGTTCCTTTAAGGCATGTAAAGTTTCCCCAAAGGAAAAATCATCAGGGGGAGAGGCAGAAGGAATGGAATCCTCTGCATCAGAGTCCTCATAAGTAGGAATAGACAAATCTTGTTCATTAGAAGAGTCAGAAGAAATAGAATCCTGTTCAGAAGATTCATAATCAATGTCTTGCCTAGGCCTCTTAGAAGGAGGGGGTTGGCTACCCCCTGATCAGAGTAATTAAATCTTCAGCCATTTTGATCATTTGTTTTTTAGGCATAGGGGCCTGCACATGTGGCCCAGGCGTCGTTTTTTTAGACATAGATTTTGATTTTGGCCTTAGTTTTGAAGATGGTTTCGGTCTAATATACAAATCTGTAGGCCTGAAAACACCCTCAGAAGCCGGTGCCTGCACAGTGGCTCCAGACCCATCTAAGGTAGAGACATCCGCGGGTTCCATAATTGAAGTATCTTGCGGCATACCGGACTGTGAATGGGTCTCAGTAGAGGCCTGCGAATCAGAAGTAGCAGTTATCAGCGGCTGCGAAAGTGCCTCACTGAATAACAGCGAAACGGTGACTGGCTTAGGAGAAGCATCATCGGTTTTGGACCTCGACGGTCTGTCTCTGTCTTTTTCTTTGCATTTTTTTAGGTATTCCGGTAGTCGGATTGCTAACCAACGACATTTCTGGATAGTTAAATCTTGAGCCAAAATATTTAGTAGCAAAAATATACCGACGTTTAATCATGCGTTGATTAAATTTAGCACAAAACCGACAACAAGGCACGTTGTGGTCAGGGCCTAGGCAAGGAATACAGTACAAATGAAAATCCTTATGAGGTATTTGCTTCCCACAAATAATGCAATTATTAACTTTTACTGACATCGGTAAGGAGCAAGAAAGTTTCCCCAACGGGGTACTTAGTGTTTAGTTGAAGACTTCAGTTCTGAAACTCGAAAACGAAAATTTCAGGAGTTGGCTGACCGGTACTTGCAAACTGCTTCTGCTTCGGGCACCGCACGGCAAGAAAGAGTGATGTAATGGCGTCGGCTGCATGCTTTATACCCCTGACGACCTGACGTCATAGAAGAAGGGACAGCAACCGATGCAGGACCCAAGACTTTGTTAATCAGGCCGACTGAGGGCAACCTGCCAGCAGATTACCCAAATGTAATGGCTGCAACAGTGAAACACGAAGAACATCTAATGACAGAAAAGGGGTAGGATATGAAACAGGAAAAGACAGTTCACTTTGGAGAGAAAAATCCCTTTCCACCACCCTGAAAGCCGACATAACCCTACAAGCTTAGATCCACCTTCTCAGAGCCAAAACTCCCGATGAAAGTAGGTATAGACCACTCTCAGATCTGTGCCTTGGGGGTAGAATCAGATCCGAACCATCAAGGCCCAAGGCTATGAGGGGAAGGGATGGATCCACAAAACTGGTGCCAAATCTATCCCCTTGGACCTAGTGCCAACACTTCAGCTATGAGACCCATTGGGATCAAAGGGTACTGTAGCAGAACAAGTCAAGAAAATAGCTGGAGTGGAGGAGAAACTTTCCTTGGATCCGACAATGGACCTCTTGGGGATTTCGGATCCTGGGACTCCAAAATCACTGGACGGATCACAGAAGGAGGCAAGATGGGTTTTGTCATGATAAGCATACTCATGGATCCGATAGGGGATGCAGCTGGTAAAACCCCCATCTGGATCTGAGCTCTGAGAAATTTTCCCATCATCTTAGCCACATTTGCTTCTGATAAGCTTCTGGAGAACCTACAGGAAGTGGTGGATGGGTTGAATGCTTCTTTGGAGTCTGAAGAAATTGAGAAGGCAGGGTGTGAAATTGGCTTGATGGTAAAATCTGGGATGGTACTACTATAAAAGTACCAGGCTTTGGATCCAAAGACCTAGGATCCAAGGGGGGTACTGTTGGGTAGTAATAACTGACAGAGCCAAAGCCTTAAGATCCAATGGCTTCAGACCTGATTGTTGAGACGTTGTCGGCTCGTATAGTGTTGGATCCATTTTGGTCTTCAAAGAAGGCTCCGATGAAGACTTGGGGAATTTCACAGGGAGCGTTTCCTGTGCTCCACAGGAGAAGATTTACTAGTCTTTGAGGGGATTTGAGCCCCTGAAGAAGATTTAGAAGGGAGAAGACCCCTTAAGATAAGTCTGTTGCTTCTATTTGCAAGGGCTCTTGGAGTAAATGTATAACAGATCTTGCAAGAAGTGTCCAAGTGCCCGACCCCAAGACAGTGTACACACTCATTGTGGGCATACAAGTTTGGAATTTTATGTCCACAGGAACTGCATTTCTTACAGTCTGTTGGTTTGTCCGACGTTACAACAGAACAAGAAAAAAAGGACAAAGAGAATGAGTAAACTACCAATAAAGTCTTTTTTTAAAGAAAAAAAAAAAAGACAGGTTGATTACCAACAATGCTAAACTAAAGAAATATCCTTAAGGAAAAAGGGTAATCCAAAACACCAACAAAGTTAAAAGACAATTACAATAATAGAGGAAAGAGTAGGAATGCTAATGACCTACAAAAACTAAAATGGAGGATTAATGAAGTAATTAAAGAGAAATTTTAGAAAGTTAAACAACTCACAAGATATCTCTATGAAACTCGAAAGTGGAACCTGCGTCGGTTTACAATGGCGGCAAAAGAGATATGAGGCAATAGGGATGGAAAAGGACATTATGGGCACAGGGAGGTGCTCCAGAGATGGATCCAAAGTCTGAAATATGTGGCCGAGTCAGACTAGAGGGTCTGATCTGAACCCATACATTGAGGGAGAGTGAAAAGGACAACATCAGAGCTTGTCTGCTATTACACTGGATTTCCCTGGAATGTGCACTGTTATCAGAAATCAACTGGATGACATTGCCCATTGCCACACACTCAAAGTTTTCTCAACACATGGGGTAAAGATTTAGTCCCTCCTTGTTTGTTGCTGTACCAGACCACTGACATACTGTCTGAACTGCAAATGTCCTGGAAGGGAGAGTGTCTTGGAAGGCCTGCAACACTAAGTAGACAACTCTCATTTCTAGGACATTTATATGTGTACTGACCTCTTCAGGGGACCATGTGCCCTGGACTGTCAAGATGTACTCACCCAACCCGATTTGGGAAGTGTCCATGCTAACTATGCCTTTGGACTGAGGGAGAATGAAAGGGTGACCATGCATTACCTGATCGGAGTAAACCACCACATGAGGTAATTTTTGCATGCCTGAGTTATTCTGATTTGAGTGGACAGGGTTGGTGAAGACTAGACCACAGAGTTGCTAGGGTCCACTGAAGAATTCTCGTGTGGTATCTTGCCAATGAAACCAAAATTACTGCAGCAGATACTGACCCCAATGCTTGAAGGATCAAGCGAACTGAGACAGAATAATTTTGGATTATCTTTTTGACTTAAAATCATATGGTTTGTACCCTTGGTAAAGGAAGGGAGGCTGTGAAGGATACTGTATTAAACAACGCTCTAAATTCCAATATTTGAGGTGGTTCTAGTTGAGATTTGTTGTGAATGATAGTAATTCCCAGGTGAGAGCATAAATGGAGTATCTAATCTCTTACTTTGATCAGATGATGCCTAGTCAGAGTGCCTATGAGCCAGCTGTCTAAGTAAGGAAACACACAGAATCCCTGAAGTCTCAAGTGAGCTGCCACTACTGTCATGCATTTGGTGAAATCATTGGGGGCTGTGGTGACATCAGAGGACAGAGCTCCAAATTTGTAGTGACTGGCCCCCAGCTGGAAGCTTATAAATCTTCTGAATCATCTGCTCATTTTTATATGATAGCATGCATCCTGAAGATTTATCAAGCACATCCAATCATCCTTGTACAGAAAAGGCAAAATGGACTGAACTGTGACCATCCAGACCTTGGTATACTGAACTGACTTGCTCAGATTGCCCAGATCCAAAATGGTCTCCAGTCTCTTGTTTTCTTTGGTACTAAAAAGACGTAAGTAAGTTCTGGACTCTTTCTCATCTTGGGGAGGGGGGTGCTTCATGGATGACTTTTTTTCTAGCAGCGTTTTTACTTCTAGTGCTACTGTTTTCCTCTGACTGGGTGGAACATCGGGAATTCTGTTTACTGTTAAAATGGGGGTAGGGAAAAGGGTATTATATAACCTCTAAAAATAATCCTCTGCACCCATGAATCTTTTGTAATCTTTAGCCAGGCTCTCTGGCGCAGGGATAAATGACCCACTGACTGCCGCTAGAGATGGACAATTGGGAGTCCTTTCAGGAGCACTGGTAGAATCAGTCCGAGAAGGTATCGCTATATATTTAGTACTGCAGGCCTCCTCTGCCACGTGGGGGCATCTTCCTTTAGATCCCCCCTGGCCCTGGGTGACCTATCTCCACGTGGATCTTGGAAGTGACCCTGGGACTTTCTGAACCACATTTTTTGATCACCTTGTTCATACCTAGAAAAGATCTTTTGAGGAGTCAAAAAATGTATGCCCACAGCAGAAAAGTACAGTTGTGTACACTTACCATAAATGTAGATGTTAGAGTGTATTCACTGTTGCAGTCATTACATTTGGGTTATCTGCTTTGCAGTAGCCCTCAGTCGGCCTGATTAACAAAGTCTTGGGTCATGCGTCAGTTGCTGTCCCTTCTTCCATGACGTCAGATCGTCAGAGGTATAAAACATGCAGCCGATGCCATTACATAAGTTTTTCTTGCACCAGATGTCAGGTGCCCCCCTAATGGGAAGCAATTAAATCTATAAATACAAAGAAATACCTCCAACAAAAAATCAAATGCACCAAAAAGCTTTTTGAGCACAGTAAGTGAGAGTAGAGGTATAGCCAAAAGAAGAAAGGGGGCTGGAGGGAGGGTAACCAGGACTGCAACAGTGAATACACTCGAACATCTACATTTATGGTAAGTGTACACAACTGTACTATGTTCTTCATGTTTCACTGTTGCAGTCATTACATTTGGGTAGATTCCCAAAGCTAATGTTGGGAGGAGGAATTTAACTAGAATTAGGACCAGCTATAAGGCCCTGCAAGACTGCAGTGGCAAAACCAGCTATGGATTTAGAGAAAATAGGCAAACCATAATGCTTGGTGAAATTATGTACAGAACTCCAGGTAGCAGCTCCTAGAATGTCCCTAGTAGAGATGCACCTGAGAAAGGCTGTAGAGGCAGATACAGCCCTGGTTGAATGGGGTCTGATGCCCTGTGGAATAGGTTTTCCATGGTGCTTATAGCAGAAAAGAAAGCAGTGGCCTCTCCATTTTGAAATGGTTTGTTTTGAAATGGCTTTCCCTTCTGTCCCTGCAGCAAATGCCACCAGCAGTTGTTCAGATTTCCTTTGAGGTTTAGTCCTGTCCAAGTAGAATCTAAGCTGTCTGTGCACATCTAAAGAGTGCAGTATCCATTCCCCTTTGTTCTGTGGGATAGGAAAGAAAGGTAGGCAAATGAATGGACTGATTAAGAGCCACACTGCATACCACCTTGGGCATGAAGGAGGGGTTGACTCTGAGGGACACCCTGTCCGCATGAAAGATGATGAAAGGTTCCACTGCCATAAGGGCCTGTAGTTCAGATACCCTTATTGCAGAAGTGATAGCTAAAAGGAAAGCCGTTTTCCAGGAAATAAATTTTAAATCTGCAGTAGCAGCTGGCTCGAAAGGAGGAAGAGTGAGTTTCTCCAAGACAAAGTTAAGATCCCAGCCTGGAGTTGGAGCTCTCCTGGGTGGCCTTTAGTTTTTGGCCCCTCTGAGGAACTGCTTAAGCAGTGGGTGAGAAAAGAGGGGAGACTCCGTGCTATAATGAGCTGAAATGGCTGAGGCATGATTTTTGATGGAGGAAAAGGGCAAGCCCTTATGAAGCATTTCAGTCAAGTATTGTAGAATCTGAGGTAAACTGGGCACTGTTGCATTCATTCCTTGAGATTGGTTCCAAGCACAGAATCTTTTCCATTTTGCAGCATAAGATTTTCTGGTACTGGGCCTCCTTGCCTCTAAAATGATATCCATCACTGATTTACTGAGGGATGGTAAAGAAGAGATTAGGTAATTAGCCAGGCTGCTAGGTTCAGGGTTTGCAGCTGAGGGTGCAGAATCTGGTTCTCCTGCTGAGACAACAGAGAAGGAGTCTGAGCCAGGTGCCATGGAGCCAAGCATGACACACTGCACAAGAGTGGGTACCAGTGTTGGCGAGGCCAGTCCGGTGCAATGAAAATCGTCCTTGGCTTGTCCTGTTTGATCTGTAGTAGTACTTTGGAGAGTAGAGGCAGAGGAGGAAAGGCATAAACTGATAGGTTTTTCCAGCTGAAGGATAGAGCATCCACTTTCCAAGCTAGCTTATGGGGAATCCTTGTGCAAAATTTGTCCAATTGATGGTTACGGGAGGAGGCAAACAAGTCTATATCTGGGCTCCCCATTTGCTTGTCAACATGTTGAAAATCCTTGGTTCCAGTTTCCACTTGTGTGGGTCCATGAGATTTCTGCTTAGCCCGTCTGCCAGTGTATTTAGTTATCCTGGCAGGAATTGAGCTTATAGATTCACTTGGTAGCTCAAGGCTGTGTTCCACAATGCCATGGCTAGTCTGCAGAGGGGATACGAATGAGTACACCCCTGCTTGTTTATGTACCACATCACAGTGGTGTTGTCCGTCTTTACCATTAGTTGTCCTGGAAAAATGTGGTCCTTGAAGGCTGTCAGAGCATTCTGTACAGCTAACATTTCCTTTTGATTTATGTGCAGGTTTATTTGACTTGGGGTCCATTTGCCCTGAAAGCACTTCCCTGCCAGGTGAGCCCCCCACGCATAGTCTGATGCATCTGTTGTTAAAATTTGGGTGGCAGGGGGTAGTGTGAATGGTAGTCCCCTGTTCTGGTGGCAGGCCTCTGCCCACCAAAGGAACTCTAGGCGTAAGCAAGGTATGATTGGAATCCTCGCTTCTAGATCCTGTGAATGTTGACACCATAGACTTTTGAGATACCACTGCAGTTTCCTCATATGCAGCCTTGCATATGGAATTAGAAGAATGCAGGAGGCCATGAACCCCAAGGCATGCAGAATTTGCCTTGCAGATAGCTTGTATTTTATGGCCACTTGTTTGAAGTAGGTTGTCAAATGAATCCGTTTCTCTGGCGTGAGGTAAGCCATCTGGGAAGTTGTATTCAAGCTTGCTCCCAGGAATGTAATTTGTTGACAGGGTACCAGGTGTGATTTTGTTTATGGTGTACCCCAGACAAGTCAGTATCCTTTGAACAAAGGCCAGATGATTCAAAAGTATGTCCTGGCTTTCTGCCTGAGTTAAACAATCGTCCAGGTATGGGTATATTTGAATATTTCTTTGCCTGCAAAATGCAATGACTGGAGCTAGGCACTTTGTGAATACCCTGGGTGCAGTAGATAAGCCAAAGGGCAGTGCAGAGAACTGATAGTGCATGTAGCCTGCTTTGAAACGTAGGTATCTTCTGCAAGACTCCCTGATAGGGATGTGCAGGTATGCTTCTTTTAAGTCTAGTGTTGCTAACCATGCATCTTTGCCTAGCATAGGAAGCAGCTGGTGAAGCGTCAGCATTTTGAATTTTGGAATCACCAGGAAGGTATTTAGAGTAGAAAGGTTCAGGATAGAATGCCATGTATTGCCTTTTCTGGGTAACAGGAAAAGTCTTGATTAGAAACCTTGTCCCTTTTCCTCTTGTGGTACCAAATGAATAGCCTCCATGTTTAACAGAGAGAGTACTTGATTTTGGGCCTCTGTCCACTGATTTGGGGGTAGATCTGGCCACCCGCTTGGAGTTGGTAACATGTGGAAGTGAAATCTGTATCCTTGGGACACTATATTTAAAACCCATTTGTCCTGGGTAATGAGTTCCTAGTTTTTGGCCTGCAGACCAATCTTTCCGCCTAAAGGAACATTCAGTTGGGAAGTGCTTAGAAATTTTAAATGCAAGTCATTGAGACAGTTTTCCATAGGGGGAGTCTTACTACTCCTAGATTTGGGTGTGGAAACCCCCCACTGCATAGTCTTGTGTCCCTTGGGACTGAAACCTGGGGTTTCTGCTGTGTCTATGTTTAGCTTGAGAAGACCTGGAAGGGGCCGGAAAGGACCAATTCTTAGAGGGCCAGTGCCTACTAAATCTAGGAGGCTGAACTTGCAAGAAATCTTTGACAGTTTGCATAGATTTAGCTTTATTTTCCATCCTTTTAAGAACTTCCTCAGCCTTGTTGCCAAACAGGCAGTCCTGATTTAAGGGAGCATCCAACAATTTAGCTTTAACATGATCAGGCAAAGCTTGCTCCTTAAGTCAAGCATGCCTTCTGAGCAAAGACCCACTAACAGCAGCCCTGCAAGAGGCCTCTAATGAATCAAATCCACATTGCAAAGTATGTTTTCCAACCTGTTCAGCAGCATGCATTAAATCCTGTAATTCTTTATGTTCAGCACAGTCAGGAATCAACATAATGTTCTGTTTAAATAATCCAATAACATGTTGTTGATAATCCACAGCAAAAAACAGCAACGAAGCAACCAGGCAGTTCCTTGTTCTCCTTTTTTATAAATTTATTAAGACAATGTCAAAATAGGTAAGCACTTTCGCTAATGAGGTTCTTCAGACCATCCTCGGGGTCTGAAGAAGCTCATTAATGAAAGCGCTTACCTATTTCAACATTGTCTTAATAAATTTATGAAAAAGGAGAACAAGGAAAGTACAGTTGTGCACACTTACCATAAATGTAGATGTTCGAGTGTATTCACTGCTGCAGTCATTACATTTAGGTTATCTGCTTGCAGGTAGCCCTCAGTCGGCCTGATTAACAAAGTCTTGGGTCCTGCGTCAGTTGCTGTCCCTTCTTCCATGATGTTAGGTCGTCAGGGGTATAAAACATGCAGCCGACGCCATTACATCAGTTTTTCTTGCCCCAGATGTCAGGTGCCCCCTAATGGGAAGCAATTAAATATAAAAGTACAATGATATACCTCCAACAAAAAAGCAAATACACCAAAAAGGCTTTTAAACATAGCAAAGGAAAGTAGAGGTATAGCCAAAAGAAGTTAGGGGGCTGGAGGGAGGGTAACTAGGACTGCAACAGTGAATACACTTGAACATCTACATTTATGCTAAGTGTACATAACTGTACTATGTTCTTCGTGTTCCACTGTTGCAGTCATTACATTTGGGTAGATTCCCAAAGCTATGGTTGGGAGGAGGAATTTAGATAGCATTAGGACCAGCTATAAGGCCCTGCAAGACTGCAGTGGCAAAGCCAACTCTGGATTTAGAGAACACTGGCAAATGATAATGCTTGGTGAAAGTATGTACAGAACTCCAGGTAGCAGCTTCTAGGATGTCCCTGTTAGGGATGCCACTGAGAAAGGCTGTAGAGGTAGATGCAGCACTGGTGGAATTAAGTCTGATCCCCTGGGGGATAGGTTTTCCATGGTGCTTATAGCATAAATGAATGCAATGGCCTATCCAATTAGAAATGGTTTGCTTTGAAATAGCCTTCCGCTCTGCCCCAGCAGCAAATGCCACCAGCAGTTGGTTTAGATCTTTCCAAGTAGAATCTAAGTTGCCTGTGCACATCTAAGGAATGCAGTATCTGTTCCCCTTTGTTCATAGGTTCATAGGTAGGTACTAGGCTATCGGCCCAAGGGCCTAAGTAAGCCTAGCCAAAAATGTTCCCTGGCTTATGCCACCCAAGAAAGTTATTTTCCTATGCCCCTGTCAAGCAGAGCCACAGAAGTGATCCCTGGGGTGTATTTCCTATTTCCCATCCACTCATCAAGATTTTTCTGGAAGAGTGCTAATGAGGACTCCACCAGATATATCGAGGCACCAGAACCGTGACGTCAAAAAGCCAAACACATACTCTATGATGTCCTAGTTTGTGCATGTGCTTCATTATGGTGTTCTTCTGTGGGTGTGTGTGCATTTCTCATGGGTGTCATCATCCACAGTTCCAGGGCATAGGAAGCATCCCCCAGTAAATGGCCATGTGGGATGTCCCCCTAGCAAACATCTGGTACAGCTGTAATGAATGCCAGATAAGGGAGTCGTGATAACTGCCAGGGCTGCCAGCACACATATTCAGGATAATCCCCTGGGCATTGCACATGACCTGGCAGTTGATTGAGTGGTACCCCTTGTGGTTGATGTAGACTCTACCCTTTTAACTAGGTGGTGCCTTGATGTGTACATGACTGCAATATATGGCACCCAGTACTTCAGGGTGGTGTGTTACATGGTAGAAATGTTGCATATAGCTGGCCCTCGCCTTACGGTAAAGGGAAAAGAAATGTGCTCACTGGTAGGTGGTAGCATGGCATCCAGGAACTGGTGGAATATCCTGGATGCAGATGCCTGTGAGACCCCCATCTTGTCCCCAGTTGGTCTTTGGAAAGAACCTGTAGCTAGTATCCTAAGGGCTACATATATCTTTGTTTCCACTGGGATGGGTTCCCCTCTGTTGACTCTGGGTCTGAGTTGACGGCACCAGAGCTCAGTGAGTTCTTGTAGTATGTCCCTCTCGACCCTCTAGCGCTCTACAATCTCCAGCTCATGTAGCTCCTGGAAGGTTACCCTGGGCCTGAATACTCTTCTCCTTCTATGCCTAGGCCTATTGTCAGCAGCACCAGCAGCATTGAGTTCAGCATGTAGCACATACAGATGTAGCAGATCTGCAGCAGTCCCTAGAAATATCTCAGTTAAAATTCCCAAGTCTGTACTCTAATGGTCCAGAGTATTGGGGAAAATCAGAATGTAGGGTGTATGCATACTTTATACAGCTCTGCTGTAGGTGTAGAATGTGTGACTGGCTAACTATGATACATTCCACCTGCCTACAATGACAACATTTAATGGCCTTATGTCAGTGCGCAATGCTGCATACAGCTCTACGCAGTGCAGCATGGCTTATACAAAGGTCAAAATGTCTGAGTACATCTGATTTTAAGAACACACTCAGCCAGGCAGCGTGCCACACAAACACGCGCACCAAAGCTTAAATGAGCTTAGAAGTGAGAGGACACATCACGTGATGTCAGCCACATCCTGTGTAAACATCAACATTGTGCAAGACCCTACATGAAGGAGATATGCGGACACGGTTACTCCTTTCTGGTATTCAATAACTCCACCTCATTTGCATATATAACCATGCTGACAGCCTAGAAACCACATGCTTTGGGGTTCTGTGGATTGGGAAAGAAGGTTGGCAAATGAATGGACTGATTAAGAGCCACACTGGATACCACCTTGGGCATGAAGGATGGATTGGTTCAGAGGGACACCCTGTCCGCATGAAAGATGATGAAAGGCTCCACTGCCATAAGGGCCTGTAATTCAGATACCCTTCTAGCTGAAGTGATTGCTAAAAGGAAAGCTGTTTTCCAAGAAAGAAATTTTAAGTCTGCAGTAGCAGCTGGCTTTAAAGGAAGTAGAGTGAGTTTCTCCAAAACAAAGTTAAGGTCCCAGGCTGGGGTTGGAGCTCTCCTGGGTGGTCTCAAATTTTGGCCCCTCTGAGGAACTGCTTGAGCAGTGGATGAGAGAAGAGGGGAGGTTCTGTGTTATAATGAGCTGAAATGGCGGAGGCGTGGATTTTAATGGAGGAAAAAGACAGGCCCTTGTGAAGCATCTCAGTTAAATATTGTAAAATCTGAGGTAAATTGGGCTCTACTGTGCTCATCCCTTCAGAATGGCTCCAGCCACAGAATCTTTTCCATTTTTCAGCATAAGATTTTCTAGTACTGGGCCTCCTTGCCTCTAAAAGGATATCCATCACAGGTTTACTTAGAGGTGGTAAAGGAGAGATTATGTAATCAGCCAGGCTGCAAGGTTCAGTGTTAAGAAGATTAGGGTGCAGAATCTGGTTCTCCTGCTGAGACAACAGGGAAGGAGTCTGAGGCAAGTGCCATGGGGGTACCAGTGTTGGCGCGGCTAGTCTAGAGCAATCAAAATCATCCTTGGTTTGTCCTGTTTGATTTTTAGTAGTACTTTGGAGAGCAGAGGCAGAGGGGGGAAGGCATAGACTGATAGTTTTTTCCAGCTAAACGACAGAGCATCCACTTTCCAGGCTTGTTTGTGGGGAGTCCTTGTGCAAAATATGTTCAATTGGTAGTTCTGGAGAAAGGCAAACAGGCCTACATCTGGGCTCCCCCATTTGCTTGTCAACATGTTGAAAATCCTTGGTTCCAGTTTCCAGTCGTATGGGTCCATGAGGTTTCTGCTTAGTTCGTCTGCCAGTGTATTTAATTTTTCTGGGAGGAATTGACCTTGTAGGTGCACTTGGTAGTTCAAAGCTGTGTTCCACAATGCCATGGCTAGTCTGCAGAGGGGATAAGAATGTGTACCCCCCTGCATGTTTATGTACCACATCACAGTGGTGTTGTCCGTCTTTACCATTAGTTGTCCTGGAAGAATGTGGTCCTTGAAGGCTGTCAGAGCATTCTGTACAGTTAACATTTCTTTTTGATTGATATGCAGGTGCATTTGACTTGGGCTCCATTTGCCCTGAATGCACTTCCCTGCCAGGTGAGCCCCCCAATGCATAGTCTGATGTGTCTGTTGTTAGGATTTGGACGGCAGGGGGTGGTGTGAAAGGTAGTCCCTTGTTTCGGTGGTAGGCCTTTGCCCACCAAAGGAACTCTAGGCGTAGGCAAGGTATGACAGGAATTATTGCTTCTAGATCCTGAGAATGTTGACACCGTAGGCTTTTTAGATACCACTGTAGTTTCCTCATATGTAGTCTTGCATATGGAATTAGAAGAATGCAGGAGGCCATGAACCCCAAGGCTTGCAGTATTTGTCTTGCAGATAGCAGGGTTTTTGTGGCCACTTGTTTGAAGTAGGTTGTCAAATGAATTTGTTTCTCTGGCGTGAGGTAAGCCATCTGGAAAGTTGTATTCAAGCTTGCTCCCAGGAATATAATTTGTTGACAGGGTACCAGGTGTGATTTCTTTTTGTTTTTGGTGTACCCCAGACAAGTTAGAACCCTTTGTACAAAGGTGATTCAAAAGTATGTCCTGGCTTTCTGCCTGAATTAGACAATCGTCCAGGTATGGGTATATTTGAATATTTCTTTGCCTGCAAAATGCAATAACTGGAGCTAGGCACTTTGTGAATACTCTGGGTGCAGTAGATAAGCCAAAGGGCAGTTAGGAGAACTGATAGTGCGTATAGCCTGCTTTGAAGCGTAGGTATCTTCTGCAAGATTCCCTGACTGGGATGTGCAGATATGCTTCTTTTAAATCTAGTGTTGCCAACCAGCCATCTTTGCCTAGCATAGGAAGTAATTGGTGAAGAGTCAGCATCTTGAATTTTGGAATCTGCAAAAAGGCGTTTAGAGTAGACAGGTCCAGGATAGAACGCCATGAATTGTCTTTTCTGTGTACCAGGAAAAAGTTTTGAGTAGAAACCTTGACCCTTTTCCTCTTCTGGTACCAGTTGAATAGCCCCAATGCTTAAGAGAGAAAGTACTTGTTTTTGGGCCTCTGCCCACTGATTTGGGGGTATGACAGGCCACCCGCTTGGTGTTGGCAATGTGTGGAAGTGAAATCTGTATCCCTGGGACACTATATTTAAAACCCATTTGTCCTGGGTAATGAGTTCCCAATTCTTTACATGAAGAGCAATCTTTCCCCCCAAAGGGGCAGTCAGTTGATAAGTGCTTGGAAATTTTAAAAGGAAGTCATTGAGCCTGTTTACCATAGAGGGGAGTCTTATTATTTCCAGATTTGGAAGTGGAGGCCCGTCACTGCTTAGTCTTGTGTGTCCCCCTGGGACTGAAACCTGGGGTTTTTGCTGTGTCTGGGTTTGGCTGGAGAAGACCTGGAAGAGGCTGGAAAGGGCCAATTCTTAGAGGGCCAGTGCCTACTAAATCTAGTAGGCTGAACTTGCAAGACATCTTTAACAGTTTGCATAGATTTAGCTTTATCTCCCATCTTTTTAACAACTTCCTCAGCCTTGTTGCCAAACAGGCAGTCCTGATTTAAGGGAGCATCCAACAATTTAGCTTTAACATGATCAGGCAAAGATTGCTCCTTAAGCCAGGCATGCCTTCTGAGCACAGACCCAGTAACAGCAGCCCTGCAAGAGGCCTCTAATGAATCAAAACCACATTGTAAAGTATGTTTTCCAACTTGTTCAGCAGAATGCATTAAATCCTGTAATTCTTTATTTTCCACATGGTCAGGAATCAACATCATTTTTTGTTTAAGCAGTCCAATAACATGTTGCTGATACTTTAACATATGAAACTGGCAGTTTAAAGCCCTAATAGCCAAGGTTGCAGAAGTGTAAACCTTCTTACCCCATCTATACAGTGCCCTGGAGTCTCTATCAGAAGGGGTAGGATTTTTAGCAGTAGAAGCCTTAATGCCCTTGGGCCCCTGTGAAATAGTCTCTGGATCTGCAATAGGATTAAAAAAAAAAACTTGTGGGACTCAGGGACCCTGTCAGGTTTTCTTGGAGCAGGAGGCAAGGAATCAGGGGCCAAACTAGATTCCGAAAAAGCATCATCAACAATGTCTAATACAGGAGGAATAGCTAAAGGCCTATGCTGAGGTAGGAGAAGGAAATCCCTAAGCCTGCTTTTGAATCAGAAAAATCCTGGCTTTCCCAGTGGAAATGCTCCCTTAGAATATGTAAGGTTTCCCCAAAAGAAAACTCCTCAGGAGGGGAAGCAGAGGGAATGGAGTCCTCTGCATCAGAATCTTCATAAGTAGATAAGGGCAAATCCAGATCATCAGAAGAATCAGAAATAACAGAATCCTGGTCAGAAGATTCATAATCAACATCAGTCCTAGGCCTCTTAGAAGGGGGGGGGGGGTTGGCTACCCATGATTAGTGTTATTAGACCTTCAGCCATTCTTATAATTTCTTTTTTAGGCATAGAGGCCTGAGCATGTAGCCTGAGCACGTAGCCTGGGCGTCGTTTTTTTAGGCAAGGTTCGAGATTTAGGCCTAAGTAAAGAAGAAGGCGTCTGTTTAATATGCAAGTCCGTAGGCCTGAATACACACTCAGAAGCCGATGCCTGCATAGCAGCTCCAGACCCATCCAAGGTAGAGACATCCGCGGGTTCCATAGTTGAAGCATCTTGCGGCATACCGGACTCTGAATGGGTCTCAATAGAGGCCTGCGAATCAGAAGTAGCTGGTATCAGGGGCTGCAAAAGCGCCTCACTAAGTACCAGTGAACTGACGACTGGCTTAGGAGAAGCGTTGTCAGCAGTTTTGGACCTCGACGGCCTGTCTCTGTCTTTATCTTTGCGTTTTTTCGGAATCCCGATAGTCGGATGGCTAACTGACAACATTTCTGGATAATTAAACCGAGAACCGAAATATTTAGAGGCGAAAATATACCGACGACGGATAGTGCGCTGATTAAATAAAGCACAAAACCGACAGCAAGGTACTTCATGGTCAGGGCCTAGGCAAGGAATACAGTACGAATGAAAATCTTTATGAGGTATTTGCTTTCCACAAGTAATGCAATTATTAACTTTTAATGACATTGGTAAGGAGCAAGAAAAAGTTTCCCCAACGGGGTACTTAGCTTTAGTTGAAGACTTCGGTTCTGAAACTCGAAAATGAAAATTTCAGGAGTCAGCCGACCGGCACTTGCAAACAGCTTCTGCTTTGGGCACCGCACGGCAAGAAAGACTGATGTAATGGCATCGGCTGCATGTGTTTTATACCCCTGACGTCATGGAAGAAGTGACAGCAACCAACGCAGGACCCAAGACTTTGTTAATCAGGCCGACTGAGGGCTACCTGTAAGCAGATAACCCAAATGTAATGACTGCAACAGTGAAACATGAAGAACGTCAGTCTTGCCATCCTGCTCGCACTAGGATAGTGTGTCTTTAACCCTAGGGCCAAATAAAGAACTTCCGTCAAATGGTGCATTGAAGAAGGAAGACTTGAAGAGCTCCGCGAAATTGCACAGGCACATTCAGGCGTGCCTCCTAATTGAAATGCCTGAACCAGCAGCCCTTGACATACCTGCAGCTGCATGGGAGATGAAACTCATGGATGAGTTTGAAAATGTAGGGTAGCCAACTGTGAGGCAATTGAACTCTCCATCTCAAAAGTAATGGACTTGTTAAGTTCTTTAATCAAATCCCTCTGGAGTCTGGTGAATTGTTTCAAACAGTTCAGCAACTTAAGTGCAAAAGTTAGTGAAGCATATACATGCTTCCTGAATCTGTCCAGTGCACTAGACTCCCTGTTAGGGGGATGAACAGAGGAACTCTGTTCTACAAGCTCCTTTTTTGTGGCCGCTACTACAACCATGGCATCAACTGGTATTCCTTTGCTCCAAAATTCCCTATCCCTGGTTGGTGCCAGCATCCTGTCTGGTCTCTTGGGGATCAGCTCAATGGAATCAGGTTCCTTCCACGCCCGTTGAGAGATCAAATCAATGAGTTCATCAGTAGGCGGAGTCAACCAGGAGGTAGATGGGCCAGACCCAAAGGCTTCTAGAAATAATGACTCCGCTTGGGAAGAGTTGTCGGTAAGAAAACCAGACCTCACATAAACAAGAAAAAAGCAAGTGTGCAGAGACTCTGACCACTCACGAATGTGTATTCCAAATAAAAAAAGTAGCAACAGAAACTTGTAAAGGTTAGCACTTTCATTTATACCACGACAAACTTCATCAGATAATGGAGAAACAAACTGACACAGTTTAAATTTCCTGGTTCAGTCACCCCTTCGCTTAAGGAGCTCTAGTATGTCTCCAAAGGAGACATCTTCAGGTGGTGATCTTGGGGACCCTTCCCCCTGACTGAAATCAGTATCTTCCATGACGGACTATTGAACAGAGCCTACGTGCCTCCTTTTGCACTTTCTCTTCCTAAGGACTTCTTCGGTAGGATGTTCTGGAGAAGTATCGGAGGATATTAATATACCCTGCTGGGTATTCTGGAGACTTTAGGCTGGCTGTCCCTGTGGTACAGGAAGATGAGGCTCAAGACGAAAAGACAACTGGGAATGGGAAGTAGGAGCTGAGGAGGGTGGATGCGTCCTTTCTCTTAGAGCAGTGAAACTCTCTCCACAACCTTGAAAGCAGAATGCCTCAGAGAGAAAGAGGCCAATGGCTCTGAGAAGATTTGCTTCCTGATTATCAGCTCCTTCCGACAGCAAACTACTCAAGGCAGAGATTGGATTTGAGCTATCCAATTCCAAGGTTCTGAGGAGCAGAGACGAATCTGACAACCACAAAGTGGATTCCAACACCTTGGATCCAGCAGCGATGTTACGGCTCCAACAGTCATCTGGGTCTGACTGTTTGGAGTCGTTCCACTCGGAGACGGTATCGCCAGAGAAGATATGATAATCTTCAGATCCAAATACAGATGGATTCGGGATTCTCTAATCCAACTGTTCTGAAACCAAAGGATGTGCTTCGGTCAGACTTCTGGAAACATAAGAAGCAGCAGCTATAGACGAAGTCCTAGAATGCTGACGCCTTTCCAGAAAAGGAGATGGGAGACAAAAAGATACTGGACCCAGACCCAGAGAGGAGATTGGATCCGAGATGACTTTTCCTTATGCTTTGTGGGATCTGAGGGTGTTGGATCCAAATTTTTTGCCATAGTTTTGTATCTGAAGTAGTCGGACCGGAGGATTTCTTCTTCAGATCTGAAGCTTTTGAAATTTTTACAGGATGTTCCAAACCCGGAGCCGAAGAACTTGCAGGATCCAGGAAACACTTTCTTGTTGGATTTTTTAGGCATTTCAGCCCCAGATGCTGTATCAGAGGATTTAGAAAGGAGTAATCCTCTCAAAATAAGTTTATTTCTACAATAAATAAGGGCTTCTAAGGTAAAAGGTCTTACAAATATCACACTCAGAATCTAAATGGGCCAGGCCTAAACAAGAAACACACATAGTGTGTGCATCCGATAATAGGATTTTATGGCCAAAGGCCATACATTTTTTAATACCAGAGGACTTCTCAGCTATAAGAGAATCAAAAGAAAGGAATGTTACAGAAAAGTTTTTTTGTTATATATAAGTAAAGAAAAGAGAAAAAGAAAATATTACCAACAATTTTAATAAAATGAACTACCTCAAAGATATGACAGAGAAAGGGGAAAGAGAAAATACTAGCTATGGTATTTTAGAGATGCACTAAAAAGTGTATGAAGGAAAAAGGAGGATACATAGAAACATTTTAGTAAGATAAAAGGTAAATAGTGAAAGATATAAAATTTCTATATCACAAAAATCACTAATTGCTCGAGAGCTAACAGTGACCACGTCCATAAGCTAAGGTGGCAAATGAGATCTGAAGTGCCTTCTGCCTCCTTTTCCTTTATACAATCTTCTCTCTCATCTAACAACCTTACCTGCCATTCACACCTCCTATTTCTATACTTCTACAATGACTTTAATAATTTTCTACCAATGTCACCATGTTATACTATGTTATCACCTCACTACTGTATTGCAATTTATGTCATATTATTGTGTGCTCTAATTACTTATCTAATGTACTACCACTACCTGTTATATTCTGTATTACATGTTCTTTTATGTAATTACATGTGGAGCTTTTCTCCCCAGGCCTCCACTGAAAATGGGCTCATCTCTAGCCCAGTGGACTTTCCCGGTAAACAAATGCAATAAATAAATAAATAATTATGTACTTACCATAACTTGGAATCTGGGCTACCCAGTATCATCATTCATTACAGATGGGTGTAGAATCCGATCTTGGATCCAAGCCGGCGCTAAAAAGACAGCTCCTGAGCTCAAGCTCCTCCCCTTCCCAAGATCCCATGCTACCCACAACCCTCAGATTGAGTTTGCTGGACAGAAAAAAAGGGCACTGAAGACTGCCTATAAAATGGAAAGGGATACCAAGGAAAACATTCCTCCATAACTCCCCAATCACCAAAAGGAGGGTGGGAAAGTGATGAATAATGACACTAGATAGCCCAGATTCCAAGTTATGGTAAGTACATAACTCCTTGTCTGGTGCTATCCATGTCATTAATGACCACGAATGGGTCACAGTCCCCAGCTACCAACAACCCTAGCAGGCCTCAAGCAAGGACATGCCAGAGCACAGAAGAACCAAAGATGCCCTTCCCCTAGACACTAAGTCCAACTTATGTGTCACAAAGGTATGGGAATAGACCAAGTGGCAGCAGCACAAATATCATCTAAAGAAAGCTTTGCCAAAAATGCAGAAGATGTGGCCACCGACCTAGTGAAGTGAGCTTTGACTGGCCTAGGTAGTGCCATGTGATTGCTCTTGTAAATATAAGCAATACAGCCAAAGACCCAATGAAAAATAGAAACCTTGGAAATTGCCTGACCTTTCTTAGCCTGTGAGAAAGTCACAAAAAACTAAATTAGATTTTTGAAAATTTTCTGTTTTCTTCAATGAAAACTTAACTGCCTATGTACATCCAGACAATGCAGCTTATATTCTCCTTTATTTGAAAAACTGGGAAAAAAGACAGGTAGCTGAATTGTCTGGTTAAGATTAGCCTCTGAGGCCACTTTAGGAATGAAGGAAGGATTGGTCCTGAGAGACACCCTCTCCTTATGGATAATCAAAGGGGGGGCTTAATGTAAGAGCCTGCAATTTGGAGACCCTTTTCGACAAAGTAATGGCCACCAAAAAGGCCATTTCCCGGGACAAGAACTTAAGATCACAGGTAGCCACAGGCTCAAAAGGCTGTAGTGTCAAGGACTGCAGAACCAGAGTGAGGTCCCAAGGAGGGGAAGGCTCTTTGATAGGAGGTCTGAGCAAAAAAACTCTCTGAGGAAAGCCCTGCACAGCTAAGAAGAGAAAGTGGGACTTTCGTTTAAATGGAAGATGGATATACCAGCCAACTGAAGTCTGACTACAAAGAAATTAGCCCTTTGTTGAAAAAGAGAGGCCAGGAACAAATAAATGTTAGAAATAGAAGTAGAAAAGGGATCTAAAGAAGCCAAAATAATTTCCTTAACTGGGGAAGGAAGCCTGGACTGGGCAATAATCATTGGAACTGGAGGCACCAAGCAGTCAGCCGAAGAGACTGGAGGTTGGGAAGAAGCCCCCAAGGATAGGAAATGAGATACGGATCTGGATCTAATATCCAAGGCAGACATATTAGATGAGACCAAAGGAGGGAAAACCATGTCTCATGAGGCCAGAAGGGGGCAAAGAGGATGAGAGGAGTCTTCAGGCAATGAGGTTTCTGTAAGTCTCTGGGAATGAGAAAAGTTGGGGGATAGGGATAGGCGTACAGAAGACCCAATGGCCAATCATGAACTAGTGTCCCTGGCTGACTCCCCCCCATTGGGGAGATCAGGGCAATGTATTTCCTGCATTTTTGACTGACTGGAGAGGCAAAGAAATCGCAGCAACGGAGAACCCAATGGTCAAATATCTGACATGCCACTGACGGATGCAGGGACTACTTGTGAAGACTCAGGATAGAGCTGCTATGTTTGTCAGCTAACATGTTGGAACTGCCGGGAATATGCATTGCAAGAAAAAAGCGCCTGGAGGACATCACCCATTCCCACACTCTCATAGTGTCTCTGCACAGGGGGATAAGATTGTGTCCCTCCCCCCCGTTTGTTAATGTACTAGACCACCACCATATTGTTCGCCTGAAGTGCAATGGTCCCAACAGGGAGACAGTCTTGGAAGGCTTGCAACGTTAAAAGGACTGTTCTCATCTCTAGGACACTGATGTGCAATTTGGTCTCTAAGGAGGACCACGTGCCTTGGGCAGTCCTTCCCCGATAATGCCCCCAACCCAACAGGGAGGCATCCGTGGTCATGGTGGCTTGAGGATGGGGAAGATAGAAGGGTCTGCCTAGAAGAAGGTTTTAGGCTTGGAGCCACCAGGTAAGGTGACATCTGCAGACTTAAGAGAAATCCTGATGATCATGGACATGGAATGAAGGTGGGATGACTACTACACTGCATGGGTCCATTATAGCACTTGTATGTGATATCTGGCAAGAGGGACTAACTGAATCGCCGCCACCATTGAGCCTAGAGATTGCAAGGTTAAATGCACTGAGGGATGCTCTGGAGCGAGAAGATGGACCTATTCTCGAATCATCTCGACTCTACACAGGGGAAGTGCTGCAGTCTCTGACACCATGTCCAGAAGGATCCCGATAAATTCCAGGCTCAAACACAGGACAAGATGGGATTTGGACAGGTTGACTGTGATGTCTAGGTCCTGAAAGAGACTGAGTGTATAATCCGTGGCCAGAGTGAGTTGATGACATGTGGGTGCCGTGAGGAGCCAATCATCCAGGTATAGGAAGACTTGAAAACCTTGCAGCTGGAGATGCACTGCTATCAATGTCATACATCTGGTAAACACCCGGGGGTTGAGGTGAGTCCGAAGGGCAGGGCTCTGAACTGGTTCTGGTTGGCCTCCAGCCGGAAGCACAGGTATCACCTGGAGCATCTGTCTATTTTTATGTGATAGTACGCATTTCTTGACATCCACTGAGCACATCCAATCGTCCTTGCACAGAAGCGGCAGAATGGACTGAACAGTGACCATCCGGAACTTTGACTTCTTGACCAACAAATTTAGAACACTGAGGTCCAGAAAGGGACGCAGGTCCCCAGTCTTCTTGGGCTCCAAAAAGTAGTGAGAGTAAGTTCTGGAACCTTGCTGTCCTGGCTGGGACCTCCTGGATGGCTTTTTTGAAGAAGGTCATGGACCTCGAAGAGGGCTAACTCCCTTTGGCAGGGTGGAATGTCAGGGAGAGACTTTTGAGTAGAAGGGGGCTGAAAAAAGGGTATGACGTATCCTCTGGATACGATGTTTAGCACCCACTGATTTGAGGTAATACTTGTCCAGGCTAGTAGGGGTAGGGAGAGACAACCCCTGACTGCCTCCAGGGCAGGACAGCCACGCAGTGCTTCAGGAGTGCTGAAAGGGCTTCTCTGAGAAGGGCTCCTAGGAGCCCTGGTTCTGCAGACCTCCTCTGCCTCTGGGGTGGCATCTACTATCATACCCCCTCCACCAGCTAGAAGAGGAGGATTCCTGAGGAGCATCCTGGAAGGAAGACTGAGATCTGCAGAACCACAGTTTAATACCCTTTTGATTCTTGGAAAAGGATCGTTTGGGAGTAGAAAAATTTGATCCCGACTGTGGACAGTCTTTCCCTCCTGCTCGCTACAGGTTATGTTTTTCTCTACGGGTTAAGGCTTCTTTGACCAAGAGATCAAGCAGTGTTAACCCATTGAGAGGGGCATTAGTAAATGACGCCTTTACGTTTTCCGCAAACTCACAAAGGCAAAGTCACACATGACGCCTAATAGCAATGCCCATACCTGCCATTCCAGAGGTGGTCTCCACCACACTGGAGATCAACCTCATAGAGGTGTTAGCTACGGAAGTTAGAGTAGATAGCTTCTGAAAGACTAATTTAAGACTCTCCGGAGGCAGCAACTCAGAAAGGGAAATAGAGAGTTCTGATACCAAGTCCCTTTGCAGAGTTCTGATACCAAGTCCCTTTGCAACAGGGTAAAGTGCACCATGTAGTTTGTTGTCCTCAGTTCGAATGTAACCGAGGCAAATACGCTCTTCCCAAAATGGTCAATCACCCAATACTCTCTGTTTGGGGGATGAACCATGGATCTCCATTCAGTGATCTCCTTTTTGGTAGCTGTGGCCACCACAATGGCATCAATGGGAACGCCTTTGTTCTAGAAAGTCTTACCTTTAATGGGACTCATGAATTTAGCATCTTTCTTGGAACAGGTTCTGTTGTGTCCGGCTCCTTCCATACTCTGCTGAAAATAAGCTGGACAAGCTCATCAGCAGGGGGAGACACCCAGGTGGAAGATGGGCCCATCCCGAAGGCCTTCAAGAACACGGATACCTCTGAAGATGGCGAAGGGGAAGACCAACAGCCTCGCTCTTTAAGGATCTCGAGGATGTCCCCAATAGACACACCTCCTTGGACGGAAGTCTGGGGGACCCGTCCCCTTCCTTGAAATCCATGTCCTCAATGAGGGACTCTCAAGGGGAATCCAAGTGCCTCCTCTTGCACGTCCTCTTCAGAGGAGGCTCCGGGGAGGACTCGGTAGAGAAAGGGACCCCAATAGGGGTAATGCCGGTGTGAAGGCACTCACTGGAGGGCTGTTCCTGGTAGGATGACGAGGTCTCACCGCCCAATGTCAAAAGAGCCTGGGAAGGATCTAGAGCTGAGGCAGAGGCAGTTGCACATCCGGAGACAGTCCTCTCTATCACCCGGAAAGCCAAGAGACTTGAAGAAGCCCCCCCCTCCCCAAAGGCCACAGTTGACCGGGCTGGAGGGGGGGGGGGGCAACACAGCACCAATGTCTTCAGACAATATTGGTCCTGAGCTGTCTAAAGCAGAGGTCCCCAAAGGGAGGGAATGGTCCAAAAACTCTGGACCCTCCTCCCCGGTGACCCCCACTGACCTCACAGAGTCGAGGCACTGCCAGCTCCAAGGGCAATGGAGCTGAACCCGCCAGGGACTGAGACAGTGTGGGAAAGGAACAAACTAAAACAAAGGTTGGAGAATGAAGTACCTCAAAGAAAACCAAAAACTATAAATAAAACCATAATGAGGTAACAAACATGGCAGCAGCTGAAGAAACTTTAATAATAAAATCTGGATAAAAATAAAATCATTTAAGAGCTTTCGCGTCTAACTAAGACGCTTCAACAGACATGGTAAATGGCTTCATAAACTGTCCTTTAAATATAATCAAAAACATTCATCATTATCCAATTAGCCAATCACACTGAAAATACAATGCAAGCAATAAAAATCATATACCAGTGCACAAACACTCACATTAGAACCATGGAGTTTAAATATATATACAAAATGTATACTCAATGTAATACTTCACTAAAAATATAAAAAAATTAATAACTCTGAATATATTTATATATAAAAATATTTATATACAAAAATAAAGCAATGTATATACATATATATATATATATATATATATATATATATATATATATATATATAGGGGTCTACCTGATTTAACTGAAAGCTTCAAATGCCAACAACGAGAACACTGACACCGGAAGATCGACAATGGAGAAAATCGAAAGTTGAAAATCCCAACGCTGAGAACACCAACATGTTAAGGTAAGTGTACAGCAGGGACGGATGTTAGGGTCAGGATGTGGGTAAATAAGTGTGTGATAGTGACGGACGCTAGGGTTAGGGTGCGGGTCAGGTAAATGTACGATAGTGATGGACTTTAGGTTTAGGGGCGGGTTAAGTGAGTTAGGGTGCAAGTAAGGTAAGTGTGCGATAGTGACGGACTTTAGGCTTAGGGGAGGATTAAGTGAGTTAGGGTTAGGGTGCGGGTAAGGTAAGTGTGCGATAGTGACAGACTTAAGGGTTAGGGGCAAATTAAGTGAGTTAAGGTTAGGGTGTGGGTAAGGTAAGTGTGCGATAGTGACAGACCTTAGGGTTAGGGTTTGGGTTAAGGTTAGTGCATAGATAGTTGTGTATGTAAGGTTTAGTGTAGGTTTGTAAGGTGTTTGGTGTGCTTGTGTTGTGTGTGTGTTTTTCGGAAAAGGTTATTTGTTTTGTTGATTGTCGGGATTGTGGTTTGTCGGGCATGTGAAGTTTCGTGTTTTTGAACTTTTGGTTATTTCGTTGTCGGTGTTTTGGCTTGTTGGCCTTATCAGGTAGGCCCATATATAGATGCATATATATATATATATATATATATATATATATATAAATATATATATATATATATATATATATATATATACATATATATATACACACACATACACACACAAACATATATGTGTATATATATATATATATATATATATATATATATATATATATATATATATATATATATATATATATATATATATATATATATATATATATATATATATATATAGATTCACTTCAGAATGTCGACTTTCCAAAACTTCGAATTTCATATGGTCGAGACCCTATGATCGAAGTTTTGAAATCTCAAAACTCTGAAATGAATCCAAAAAAAAATACAAAACCAAGTTTCTCAACATTTTTGCAGGGGGCAATCCCCCCTGCACCCCCCACACCCCCGCTACTTAAATATACCAACTCTGAGATCGCACTACAGTGAGGAAAAAGGAAATCTCCCATTCCACGCTGTATGCAGATCTCCGTTCAGAATTCTGAAGGGAACTCATATTATATATATATATATATATATATATATATATATATATATATATATATATATATATATATATATATATATATATATATATATATATATACACACACACACACACATATACATATATAGATATATATATAAATATAGATATAGCTACACACACACACACACGTGTATATGTATGAGCCTGTAATACATATGCTAATATGAAAAATGAGGTGACATGTAAATAAATTACAGATCCTAACTTTCTAAAACATCATAAAACTATATATAAATAAGTAGCCACTGACTACCAAAAAACATAACAATTAATGTTTCAAAGGTCTATTGGAAATGGCTTGAGAGACCCCCTTTCATTCAGACCCCACACTTTATCTACTTGTAGCCTAATTATCCACTTCATTTCCATGATAAATGTTTTTGATTATATTTAAAGTACAGTTTATGAACACATTTATTATGTCTGATGAAGTGTCTTAGAAGCGAAAGCGCTTACATGATTTTATTTTTATCCAGATTTTACTATTAAAGTTTATTCAGTCACTGACATTTGTTACCTCAGTGTAGTTTTATTTATATTGTGGGAAAGGAAGCAATACCAAACACCGCTAGCATCTCCCTAGGGATGCCGTGACCCTGGGGAACTGAACCCGGATGGGTCAGTCGGGGAGAAAGGAGTTCTGTGGATGGTGAAGGTCCCCTGGGCAAATGGCCAGGGGATGGCAACAAGCCCAGCTCGATTTGGGCCTTGAGAAAGCTCATCATCCTATCCATATCTGAGGGGAGCAGACTCCTGGTAAAATGGGAAGATAGGGAGGAATGGCCTGACCTAACTGATGGCCTATGGTCTCATGACGGAGACCTGCTAGATAGCCTTGGATCTGATCTCCTGAGAGTGGAGGGAGAGTCTTCAATAACGATCAGATCCAAAAAAAACATTGGATCAGAGGGTCTAGTCAGTCTGAAGACTCTCAAGGGGAATCCAAGTGCCTCCTCTTGCACGTCCTCTTCAGAGGAGGCTCCAGGGAGGACTCGGTAGAGAAAGGGACCCCAATAGGGGTAATGCCGGTGTGAAGGCACTCACGGGAGGGCTGCTCCTGGTAGGATGACGAGGTCTCACCGCCCAATGTCAAAAGAGCCTGGGAAGGATCTAGAGCTTCAGGTCAGATCTAGGGTCAGATCCGAGGGTGGTCTAGTTCTGGTCGGATCCGAAGACCTCCAGGGACTTAGATCTAACAGGGGGAGCCAGAGCTGTCTGAGATGAGCGTGGATCTGAAGAAGCAGAGGCTGGACTCAGATCTGGGGAACTATGATCAGAGAGTCTCGGCTTTTTGGTGGGAGAAGCCCGATTGGAGGAAGACTCCGTCTTGGGATCCGAAGGAGGCTTGGAAGGGGACCCTGAGACCAGGGGACCCCCTTTTGCAAGCCTGTTTAGCAGGAGCTTATTCCTGCACTCTAGGAGGGCCCTAGGGTTGAATCTGGCACAAATGTCGCATTCAAACTCCAGATGTGCCTCTCCTAGGTAGTAAACACACTCCTCATGCATGTCAGCATGGGGTCACTTCCAACCACACGAGAAGCAACGTTTGAAATCTTTTAGTTATGTACTTACCATAACTTTAGATGTTTGGGATCCATCTCGCCTACATTCTGTACTGATGGGCTCGGAGCCGATCCCTCGTCTCCGACTCGGCACGCTATGCTATAGAGCGAGGCCTCTTATTGGCTGAGCTATTTCTTATCCCAGGATGCACCACCACTAATCCCCCAGATCTTGTTTGTCCGCATTCATGCACACATGCACAACTTGTTTATATAACATTGTTAGATGTTTCAAGATGAAACAACAGGATTCGGACCTTCTGATATCCTCTGATCTCCAAGGAAGGGGGAAGGAGGGTGGGTTATTAGGAATGTAGGCGAGATGGATCCCAAACATCTAAAGTTATGGTAAGTACATAACTAAAAGATGTTATGTAATCCTATCTCGCCTACATTCTGTACTGATGGGACAGCGTCCCTAGCACCTAAATCCCGGGTGGCTCATTGGAAAACACTCCTGAGCACTGTGGAACCAAATGAAGCTCGTCCTCTAGATGCCACATCCAATTTGTAGTGGGAAATGAAAGTGTGGGGAAGACCATGTAGCCGTAGCACAAATGTCACTAATGGCAAGCTTAGAATGAAATGCTATCGAAGTAGCCATAGCCCTTGTAGAATGAGCTTTGACAGAGGTGGTAAGCTCTTTGTTAGAATATGAATAAGCTTGAGTAATACAGTCCCTGATCCATTTGGCAATAGTGACCTTTGTGACAGCTTTGCCCAATTTATTGTCTGCAAAGGATACAAACAACTGATCTGTTTTCCTTGTTTGTTTGGTCCTGTCTAAATAAAAACGCAACTGCCTGTGGACATCTAATGTGTGGAATATGAATTCCTCTTTGTTAGAATATTTTGGAAAAAAGACTGGAAGTTCTAACGATTGTTGTAGGCAGAAACTGGAACAAACTTTAGGGACAAAGGAAGGATTTGGCCTGAGCGATACTCTGTCTTTGTGAAAAACCAAGTACGGGGGTTTTACAGACAAAGCTTGAAGCTCTGAAACTCTTCTGGCAGAAGTAATCGCCACCAGAAAGGCAGTCTTCCATGATAGAAATTTTAGATCACATGTAGCTGCCGGTTCGAAGGGGGAGGAAGTTAAGGCGCGTAACACCACATCGAGATCCCATGGAGGAGCAGGATGAGAAATAGGAGGTCTTAACAGCGCAGCACCTTTCAAGAAGGTCTTACACAATCTGTTGCTCATTAAAGGTGGGTTTATAGATTCGTGAAAATTGGAAATCGCTGCCAATTGAAACTTGATGGTAGAGACTGAAGAGCCTTGATTGAAAAGAGAAGTTAAAAATTTTAGTACTTCTGCAACGGGAATAGAGATGGGATCCAGGCCCCGGAGTTGAGCCCAAATAGCAAATCTTTTCCATTTGCTAGAATACAGTTTCTTTGTAGCAGACTTATGGGCCGAAGATAATATGTGTACAACCTCTGGATCCAATGTATGACTCCTGACTATAGTCGGAAGAGGAGGAGCCAAGCCGTCAATTTTAAGGTGTGCAGGGACTGGTGGAATAGTCCCGACTGATGAACCAAAAGGTAAGGGATCTGATCCAGGAACCATGGACCTTCCAGAGCAGGCATGGGCAAACTACGGCCCGGGGGCCACATGCGGCCCATTAAACGTTTTGATTTGGCCCGCCAAACTTGAAAAAATTTAATAAATTAACCTTGTTAATGTTTTATTTCCCCTGCAATTCTGATGTTTCCTCACTAGATGGTGCACTCTAGATATATTGGCTTTGTTGAGGTGAAGCGTAGGCCTATTACTCCACGTTTGCACTTTACCCTTTGACCCACCGCCCCTCTAAGAAGATGAGCGGACCCAAGAAAAGGAAAGTGGACAGAGAATGTCGAGTGTTCAATAAGGAGTGGACAACTAAATATTTTTTCACTGAACACCGATCATCTGCTGTTTGCCTGATATGCCAAGAAACTGTGGCGGTTTTTAAAGAGTATAATATTAGCCGTCACTTTGCCACAAAGCACGCTAATTATGCTAGCAAGCTCTCAACAAAGAACGGAAGCTGCTGCTGAGAAGGTGGCAGCTAATTTGAAGGCTCAGCAAAGTTTTTCACCGTCAAACTGCCATTCAAGAGTCAAGTACCAAGGCCAGTTTTATGCTTTCATTCAAAATAGCAAAGGCCAGCAAACCACTGTCTGAGGCGAGTTTTAAAAGAATGTATGGTAGAGACAGCAGGTATTTTGTGCCCGGAGACCAAAGACAAATTTGAGAAAATCAGTTTATCACGGCGGACAGTGACTGCCGTGTGGAACTAATAGATGAAGATATCACCAGCAGATTAAACAAAAAGGCAAAGTCATTCACTTTTTATTCTTTAGCACTGGATGAAAGCAACGATGTCAAAGACACTGCTCAGCTCCTCATTTTTATCCGAGGAATCAACGAAACTTTTGAAATAACGGAGGAGTTTTGACAATGGAGTCTCTGAAAGGACAAACACGGGAGAGGACTTGTTTGAACGGGTGTCTACTGCCATCGAAAACATGAAGCTTCCCTGGAGTAAGCTTGTTAACGTCACCACAGATGGATCTCTGAATTTAACGGGAAAAAACGTTGGCCTGCTGAGGAGAATCCAGAATAAAGTGAAAGATGAAAACCCTGACCAGGATGTAATTTTCCTCCACTGCATCATCCACCAGGAATCTCTATGTAAATCGGTGTTACAGCTGAATCATGTTGTGAATCCTGTGGTGAAACTCGTCAACTTCATACGCGTACGGGGACTTCAGCACCGTCAGTTCATTGCGTTCCTGGAGGAAACTGATGCGGATCACCAGGACCTGCTTTATCACTCCCGTGTCCGCTGGTTGAGTTTGGGCAAAGTGTTTCAACGAGTGTGGGAGCTCAAAGAGGAGATTGGCGTGTTTTTGGAGCGGCAGGGGAAGACTGATGAATTTCCTGAGCTGAGCAACAAGAGCTGGATGTGTGACTTTGCGTTTGCTATGGACGTATTTTCACACTTGAATGAGCTCAACGTGAAACTGCAGGGGAAGGAGCAGTTTGTGCATGACATGTACACAAACGTGAAAGCCTTCAAATCCAAGCTGGCTTTATTCTCCAGGTAGATTTTGAACAAGTCATTCACTCATTTTCCTAGACTAGCCACGCTGAAAGAGGCCGGAGCAAAAGTAAAGAAATACAGTGAGTCACTGGATGCACTGCACGGAGAATTCTGCCGTCGGTTTTTGGATTTCGACAAAATTGACAAGTCACTTCAATTGGTGGCTTTCCTCTGTCACAAGACCCCGAAACAGCTCCAGAGGAGCTTCAGCTCGAACTGATCGACCTTCAGTCCGACCCTGCCTTAAAAGAGAAGTTCAGCTCTCTGAAACTAAATGACTTCTATGCTTCACTCAATGATGCCGCGTTTCCAAATCTAAGGCGAAAAGCGCAGATGATGTTGGCTTTGTTCGGCTCTACTTTCGTGTGTGAACAGACCTTCAGCGTCATGAACATCAACAAAGCCAGCCACAGATCCAAGTTAACAGACCTACACCTCAGATCCATCCTGAGAATCGCCACAACAAAACTAACTCCAGACTTTGATGCGCTGGCTAAAAAAGGAGACCAACAACACTGCTCCCATTAAAATGTGTGTGTCTCCATGATACGCACGTTGTTAAAATAAACAGTTGGCGCAGATCAAATATAACGCTTCACAGACTGACTTGCTGCAACTGTTTCGTCCTTGCACTGGTCGTTGTTGACTTTTGGCACCGGGGAAACAAAATGAATAAAAGGAACAGGACAAGTACATCTGCATCTCCTACCGTTTTGAAAAAAGACAGTCAGGAGGAGAGTGATGGTGATATCCTGAAGGATAACAGAACTTTCAGTGCTTTAAAATAAAATGGTCATTTATTTGATTTTCAGTGTTTAAAGACTCATTTCGAAGTCAGAGATTTTATTGTAATGCTTTTCTTCATTTTCATTGGAAATTAAAGCACACGTTTTCTCCATATCCCAAGATGTGTATTTTTCCCCCAATGAGGTGATGCTTTCAAAGCATGCCATCTATCTGCTCCTGTTCCGGCCCCTTTGTCAAATGTTAGAACTCAATGTGGCCCACGAATCAAAAAGTTTGCCCACCCCTGTTCCAGAGCATATTTCCGAAGATAGGGAAACCATACTTGACGAGGCCAGTAAGGAGCAACTAAGATCATTTTGCTCCCCAAGAGAGATGCCTTTTGAATCACCCTGGGAAGGAGAGGAACTGGGGGGAAGGCATAAAGCAAGCTGGTGGGCCAAGGACGGGCTAGTGCGTCCATGGGGCTCTTCCCCGGAGCCAGTGTTAGGGAGAAGAATTCTTTGCACTTCGCATTTAGTGGAGTCGCGAAGAGGTCGCAACACGGAACTCCCCATTTGCTGAAAATCTGACTTGCAACTGTCATGTTCAGAGACCATTCGTGAGGAGAGAAGATGGTTCTGCTCAGTCTGTCGGCTATCACATTGGACTTGCCCGGGATATGAGTAGCCACTAGAAAGCGTTTGGTCGAGACTGCCCATTCCCAGACTCTCATGGCCTCTCTGCAAAGAGGATAGGATCTGGTCCCTCCCTGTTTGTTCAGGTACCAGACAACTGACATGTTGTCTGAGTGAACGGCAATTACGCCCTGAGGGAGGTAATCGTGAAGGGCTTGAAGGGACAGAAGCACTGCCCTCATTTCTAGGATGTTGATATGAAGTAGGGTCTCTTTTGGGTGCCATTTGCCTTGGACTGACCTGCCCAGGGAATGCCCCCCCCACCCCATCTGGGAGGCGTCCGTGGTCAAAGTGGCCGCAGGAGGAGGTGAAACAAAGGGTCCCTCATCCAAATTGGAGGGCACTAGCCACCAGCGAAGGTCCCGTTTGCATGTTTCCGTGATCCATATGAGGTGACTGAGAGGGAGTTCCTGAAAGGATCACTGAGCTGAAAGAAGCCACTGGAGAATTCTCATGTGCAACCTTGCCAAGGGGACTAGAAGAACCGTGGCGGACATGGATCCCAATAGCTGCAGGACCATTCTGGCTGGGGCTTTGGACCTGGGAAGTAAGGCTCGAACTTGAGTCTGTATGGTTTGTATTCTGTCTGAAGGTAGATAGACCCGCATTCGGTTTGAGTCTATCTCTACCCCTATGAATCTTATCCGTTGAGATGGCAGCAACACAGACTTTGGCCAATTGAAGGTGATTCCAAGGGAACTGCCCAGTGATATAGTGGCTTGTAGGCTCCGCAGTAGTAGATGCTTGGAGGTTGCAGTTAGGAGCCAGTCGTCTAGATACGGAAACACCTGGAATCCTAGACTTCTCAGGTGAGCAGTCACGACTGCCAAACACTTGGTGAACACCCTGGGGGCTGTTGTGAGACCAAAGGGCAGCGCGCGGAACTGAAAATGACTGCCTCCTAGGCTGAAGCACAGATGTCTCCTGGACGCTTGATGTACCATGATATGGTAATAAGCGTCCTTGAGATCTATGGAGCACATCCAAACACCTTTCTCCAGCAATGGGAGAATGGTTTGTAGGGTGACCATTCGGAACTTGGACTTTCTGACTGAACGGTTTAGAATGCTGAGGTCCAAAATGGGTCTCAAGTCCCCGGTCTTTTTTGGCACCAAAAAGAATCTTGAGTAAGTCCCTAATCCGATCTGGTCTGCGGGGACCGGTTGGATGACTCCTTTTTGCAGCAGCTTTGAAACTTCTGAGGCTGCAGTATCCCGTTGACTGGGTGGCGGGTCCGGGATTTTTTTGGACTGAGGTGGAGAGTGAGAGAAAGGGATGGTGTAACCTCCGGCGATAATTCGAAGCACCCATCGGTCCTGAGTGATACCTTTCCAGGCTTTTAGGTGCTTCGAGAAACGACCCCCGACTGCCTCCAGAGCTGCACAGTCGGGCAATTCCTCAGGGACTGTGAAAGGCTGAAGAGCCACGAAAGGACTCGCGGTCTCCAGTGTTGCGAGGGCCTCTGCCGCCTCTGGGACGGCGTCTTCCGGAAGAATTTCCCCCTCCCCTGCCTCTGGAAGGGGGATCCTCCTGCTGAGAGGGGTAAGGCTTCTGAGATCTACGGAACCACATTTTCCCTCCTCTTTTAGCCTTGGGATAAGGCCGAAAGGGAGTGGAAAATCGTGCCCCTACGACAGTCAGAGTCTTACCCTCCTGTTCGCAGCGGGTCAGTGTGTCCTTTACCTTGGGTCCAAACAGGGAGGACCCATCAAAGGGGGCGTCAGCAAAGGAAGACTTAAAGGCCTCCGCGAAATGACACAGGCGGAGCCAGGCTTGTCTCCGTAGAGCAATGCCTGTACCCGCCGCTCTACGCCTTCGGCCGCATAAGAAATGAGCCTCATGGACGAGTTTGAAATGGACGACAATGTAGCCAGCTGAGAGCCAACCGTCTGGGCCAGCTCCTCAGGCAGGTTACCCAAGAGGGTATTGGATAGTTCTTTAATCAGATCCCTCTGAAATCTAGTAAAGTGCGTAAGGTAGTTCAAGGACCTTAATGTAAAGGCCGCTGAACTTAGGGTGCGCTTTCCGTACCGATCCATGCTCCTAGACTCCTTATTAGGAGGATGGACGGACGTCAAAGCCTCTGCTACATCTTGCTGGGTAGCAGATGCCACCACCAAAGCATCTACAGCCACACCTTTAGTTAGAAACTCTTTTTCAGGGGGTGCCGAGAGGAACTTATTCGGACGAGCAGGCACCGGTTCCACAGAGTCTGGGTGTTCCCACGCCCTTCGACAGATCAAATCCAAGAGCTCGTCGAAGGGCGGAGACATCCAGGAGGCGGAGGGCTGAGCCCCGAAGGCCTTAAGGAACACCGACTCATCAGCAGAAGGGGGTTTGGACTGCCATCCGCCTCGTTGTTTAAGGGTTTCCAGGATGTCTGCAAAGGAGACATCATCTGAGGACGACTTAGGGGACCCTTCTGCATCATCGAGATCAGTGTCTGATGTAAGAGACTCATCAGGGGAGTCAATGTGCTTCCTCTTGCACGATCTTTTCCTGGGGGGTTCTTCCGAAGAAGCTTCAGAAGGACCTCCAGGAGGGGGGAAAACCTCAGTGGGGGTAACCTCAGGCCCCGGGGCTCCGCTGTCTACGGACAGGGGGACTGCCAAAGACCCAGTCTCGGTATGCAGGGACGGAACTGGGGAGACAGTGGAGGTAGCCAAAGATGATTTGGCTAATGCACTCCTCATAGCCCTGAAGGCGGGACCACCAGAATCCTGGGAGGGTCCCACCTCCGTGGCCACGACGGTAGACGGCACCCCCGCAGCCGACGCACCGAGAGGAGACTTGGGACCGAAAACATCAGTCCCGAAGCATCCCCCTGGGGCTGACGGAAGAAGTCCGCGTACCGAACTCCGACCCAAGAGCCGGAGTAAGGGTCGGGCCCGACCCTAAAACCTCCACCGGTTCCACCAGCACCGGCTCCAACGGTGCTGTGGCTGTTGGAGGAGGAACCATTGTAGCAAGGTGGACCATCGGCTCCGAAGCCGAATGGGCTGGAGCCGAAACTAACTTTTGGAACACCAGAGACTGGAAGAGTCTTAGGAGCACCCTGTCGATGTCCGAATCAGACATCTTGGATGATCTGGACGATACCGATTGGGTCCGAACCGGTTTCTCCATCGGCTCCAAAGGACTAGGGGACCGGCTCCGAATGGATTCTATAACTATCGGCTCCAAGGGAGATCTCAAGGCAATTTCCCTCGGTGCCGATAAGGACTTTGGCTCCGAAGGGGAAGAGTCTGAGCCGGCAACCCTCATCGGCTCCAATATCAGTGGAGCCGATGAAGGTGACCCGCCTCTCGATGCCCCAGTCCTCGGCTCCGAAACCAGAGGGGTCGAGACTGGAGGCATCGAGGCAGACCGTTCCGCCCTCGGCTCCGAAGTCCATGGAGCCGATGGAGAAGTCTGCCTAGGTTTTTTGGCAGTCGGTTCCGACTGACTGGTCGGAGCCGACGCTTTCTTCTTTTTTTTTTTGAAGGAGAGGGAGAAGAAGATAAAGCCTCCTCGAAGGATGGCTTAATTAACCCCTTAAGGATTAATTTGTTTTTCCTCTCCTGGAGGACCCTTGATGAGAAAGCGTGACACACGCTACATGATTCTTGTAGGTGCTTGGCGCCTAAACAGTAAACGCACGAGGAGTGGTCGTCCGTTATGGACATCTTAAAACCACACCTCGTGCATTTCTTAAACCCGGAGGGTTTATGCTCTTTGGACATGACTACAGAGAAAAACACAGCTATCCAAGATTACACGAAAAACTAGCTAGTTTAAGTTCAAATTATAATGATTTTTTTTTTTTTTTTTTTTTTTTTACACAATAACACAGTTGCACAAGAAAAACACAGAAAGAGAGGGTCAAGACCCTCTAACTAAAACGGGCACTTGACCCACAAATAAACGCTAGAACAGCCAAAAGGGGAAGGCCCCTCTAACTAAAACGGGAAACCTTCCCTTAACAAAAAGAACAAATTTCTCAACAAAATCACCAAATACACACACGTATCACAACAATAGCTGTTAAAACAGCTTTTGGGTTGAAAACGAGCAAATTCCTGACAGGAAAAGTCTAAATAAATTAGTACTTAGCCCAGCCAAGTTGAGACCACGTCTTAGCTTGTAAGCGGCAAACGAGATCTGGGGGATTAGTGGTGGTGTATCTTGGGATAAGAAATAGCTCAGCCAATAAGAGGCCTTGCTCTATAGCATAGCGTGCCGAGTCGGAGCCGAGGGATCGGCTCCGAGCCCATCAGTACAGAATGTAGGCGAGATAGGATCACATAACATCTGTGGGTTTCTCAGACATACTTGCACACCACACACATATCTACCACCTGGCACTCTACACACACCAAGGGGGATGGGGGAACAAGGTAGAGAAAGGAAGGGAAGAAGGAAACTATGACTGGGAAGACAAGGGTGGGAACCCTGGAAGGACCTAGCAGAAACTACCCAAAAAGGCTACTGGGAGGGAAAGAAACTACTTAGATATAAATAAGAAGGTAGGAGATTAAAAAGGGGAAAATGAGATATCCCAAAAGGTAGAAAAAAAGCACTTATCTGAAAGGGTGAACAGGAGTTTCAGGAAGCACATCTATTTTCAAATTGTGGCAAACGAGATCTGAGGGTTGTGTGTAGCAAGGGATCTTGGGAAAGGGAGGAGCTTCAGCTCAAGAGCTGTCTTTTTAGTGCTGGCTCAGATCCGAGGTTGGCTCCTACAACCATCCGTGATCAATAATGACATAGATAGCACCAGATCTAGTGCATTACGGGTAAGGCAGGATCTCAAGAGTTTCAGTGTTGCTCCCAGCCAAAAATGAAGAAACCACTTTGAACACTTCTTTGTCTTCACATGAAAATATGCATCTTTGATGTCTACCGAGTACGTTTAATCATCCTGTCTCAGTAGAGGCAGTATGGACTGTATTGTGACCATCCAGAATTTAGTCTGCTTGACATACTGATTCAAATGACTCAAGTCTAAAATGGGCCCGAGGTCACCTGTTTTCTTAGGTACTCAAAAGAACCATGAGTAGACTCCAGATTCTATCTGGTCTGTAGGGACCAGTTTTAGATGACTTTTCTTCTAGCAGCTTGGAGATCTCTGCTGCTGCAAGTTCCCGTCGACTGGGTTGGACGTCAGGAACTCTTTTCCTTCTGACAGGGGAAAAGGAATATGGTACAGAATAACCTCTGGAGATTATATTTAGTACCCATGAAACTGTGGTTATGTGTAGCCAGGCTTTTGGGTGCAAAGATAAGCATCCCTCGAATGCCTCCAGAGAGCAGCAGTCAGACAACCTTTAGGGATGGTGGAAGAGCTTCTAGGAAAATGGTCCACAAAAACCCTGATTTTGTGGTCTGCCACTGCCCCTGGGGCAATGTCTATTACTATTATTATTATTGCTTCCTCCTCTGCCAAGAGGGGGTCCATCTCCAGGAGTCTACTGATAAGGACTCTGATTTCCTGAATCACATCTTCTTTCCAGCTTGTTGATTCCTAGAGTAGGCTCGCTGGGGCATGGAGAAGCAGATGCCTACTGCAAAGAGAGTCTTACTGTCTTGCTGACTCCTGATGTGTGCTTCTTTAACTTTTGGCCCAAACAGAGTGGACCCATCAAAAGGCATGTTAATGAAGGATGTTCTGAGCTTTTCTGCAAAGTCACAGTGGGGCATCTGGGCATGCTGGCGAATGGCGATGCCGGTGCCTGCAGCCCTAGCTGTGTTATCAGGTACGTTCAACAGCAGTTGCATGACTACATTTGATGAAGACTGGAGAGTGGACAGCTGGGAATCCATTGTGTTCTTGACATCCATTGGTAATACCCCAGAGAGAGACTTGGAATTCTCCTTTATCAGGTCTCTCTGAAATCTGGTGATATGAGCTAGATAATTCAGCCCCCTAACAGAAAAGGTTACTGAAGCATAATTCCATTTCTCAAAGTGATCCATCGACCTTGACTATCTATTAGAAGGCTGGACTGTGGAACTTTCTTTGGATAGTTCTTTTTTTGTGGCTGCTGCTACAACCATTTCATCAACCCAAGATCCATGTTCCAATGTTTTCTGTTTGCAGGGCTGAAGAAATTTTGCCTGGCTTCTTAGGTATAGGGTCCATCATGGCACGGTCCTTCCATGACTGTTGAGCGATCAGATCAGTAAGTGGATCAATAGGTAGTACCACCCAAGGAGAAAGATGAGCTAGACCTAAAGGCTTCCAGGAACAGAGACTCATCAGGAGAAGGATTGACTGTGGACCATCCCCCTCTCTGTTTCATCAATTTGAGGATCTTGCCAAAAGTGGCATCCTCAGAGGGGGATCTTGGAGAGCCTTCAACCTCATTGAAATCCATGCCTTCTACAACAGACTCGGGTGAAGAGTTTATGTGCTTCCATCTGCATGTCTGTTTTCCATGAACTGTTTGAGGGGGAATATCAGAGGGTTCAGATTCAGACTGGGGACTAACATAGCTAGAAACCTGGGAAGCCCGTGGGACAAAATGTGCCTTTCTGACAGAAGGGTGAGAAACAGAAGCTGAACCAAGCTGTGATTCAGACAGCATCAACCTTGAAGACATCACTTTTTCCCTTGTCATCAACAGTACTCCATGGAAAGCCTCAAGGAAGCCACTGGCTATGCAGGCTCCCCCTGACCTCAGACTTGATGGGTCTTGACCCGGAGACTTCTCTTGGCACCAAGCTATCTAACATCAAATCCCCAAGGGGAAGAGATGGCTCCAACAACTTCTGGGTCGACCCCTCTCCTGAGTATTGACACTGAAATTTCAGCTCTGAGAGTCTTCTGGGTTAAAACTCGAAAAAAGAAGGGAACCAGACAACATTGCAGTTACCTGAACTATCAGCTCTAACAAAGGTGCTCCAGGGCAGATTGGGTCGAAGGTTACTGCCGAAAGGCAATCAGGTACCAGAAAAGACCAGAAAAGAAGGGTAAATGGACCAGAACTCGGTACATTCCCAAAAGACAGTACCCAGAGAACCTCAAACTGTGTCTGCATCCTGGGAAATTTCCTCATCATTCTGTTGATGTCCTGTTTGGCCAGATTCCTTGAAGACCTGGACAATGACACCGGCAGTAGTCTGGAGTAGCATTCGTCCTGAAGAATAGGACAGCGAAGTCTGGGTCTGACTAGTTCCGGTGAGAACTAGGGCCAAATAGATGATGTGTGGTGCTGAGAGACTGTCTGCTTCAATAGCCTTGATATCTTTGGATCCAATTCTGATAACTGGTAAGGATCTGGAGACGTCTTACAGGACTTCTCAGAGTCCCCTTTCTCTTCTGACATCTGTTTAGATTTCTCTTTGTCAGTGTCTTGTTTCTCCCCAGTTTTTTTGTCCTTAGTTCTGGGAGATGAAATAGAAGAAAAAGAAGTATGGATATCAGACCCTGTCTGGGGAGGAAGGAGTCCCTTAATGATAAATTTCTCACTTCAAGTCTGTAAAGCTCGAGCAATGAAGGAACCACAGGCTTGGAAAGAAATATCCAAATGTGTTACCCCTGAACACTATACACATAGGGAGTGTGGGGTCCTTTGGGGGGGGGGGCAACTTATGCCCACACTCTATGCATGTTTTAAAGTCTTGTCTATCAGCCATGAGGAAAAAAGGGGTAAACACACACACACACACACACACACACACACACACACACACACACACACACACACACACACACACACACACACACAGACAGAGTAAAAACTGCGTTACTAAACTTACCTGCAAATAATTATACAACTATCCTAAATACGGCCATAAAAGCACACAACTATGAAAAAACTAAGCAGCTTAAATAATTAGAAGACCTAAACTACCTTACCAACTAGAAAAACACACCTAAAGCTATCTAAGCAAAAATCTACACACCATTATATGTATGAACTTCAGAGATAACAGTAGCCTTTGGGAAGTCTCCATTCCTGGTAACTATCACATTGACAACACACCCCCTTAGAGTTGACCCTGTAGTCAGCGACTTAGAGACACACACAGATAGAAATCTTGCCTTTGACCATTACATGTCTACAGTGGTGAGGAAATTTTTCTATGTCGCTCAACTTATAAACAAAGGTATGGCTTCTAAGTCCAAGGAAGTCATTGTTCCACTGTACTGGCAGTCATCAGACCTATCATGGAGTACAATGCCCCCTTTGGGATGCACCTAACCAGGAATATCCAACAACTGGAACATCCACAGAGATTCCTCACTAAAAGAATACAGGGCGCAAGTAAAATGTCCTTTGCAGACCTCCTCAAGGCCCTATCCCTGTATTCCGTCTTCTACAGGCTTTTGAGGGCGGGGGATCTATGCCTGACATACAGGGCATTGTCAGATCCACTCTGATGGACCTCCTGCATATCCACAAAACAAACAGCACCAGAATTACCCATTCTAAAGACTTAAACCTTGCCTGTGATATAAATAAGACCTGCTGAAGAGATCGGTATGTATCCCAGAGACTACCCCATCTATGGAACAGGCTCCCCATCCATGTGAAGCAGAGTTCCTCCCTAACCCAATTCAAGTGCAACTTAGACAACTGGATGGGAAACTGGAAATTCATCCCTGGTTTGGCACCTATGTCTTTAATGGACACAGGTAATCTGTAAATGGTTCACCTCCCAGGCCCATGCTTACACTTATCAAGGGTATCAGAACTTGTCAGAGATTTGGGATGCATGGATAGGCTTAAAAAAGCCCTTGTGGTCATTAGCCTAGTAAACGCCTATGAACCTAAGAGTAAGAGTAAAACACTCTTGATAAGGGGAGCTGGAGAAAAGTATCACAAAGGATATACAATCAAGGAGTCCTTGGATGCATGATTAAACCCTTCAGGTGGAAAACGAGGTCTGAGGTTGTAGACTGGAGACCAGGGAATTATGAGCAGGGGTGGGGTCAGAGCCCTAGAACCAAAAAGCTTCAAGATTGGTGCTGAGGTTGGATCCAGTCAGATCTGACACCCTGCAGTTGAATCTGATGAAACTAAATAACACTAGATTGAAGGTTATGTACTTACCATAAATAGAAGTTATGTACTCACCATAACGTTCCATGTGGAGTGTTCATCTCGCCTTTGTTCTTACACATGGGTTCGGAGCCGATCCTCGGCTCCGTGCCGGCCTCTTGCAAGCTCTGCATCGAGAAGAAGCTCGAGACAATCTAATACCCACAATCCCCCTATGCCTTTACCTCAGATCTAGTTTGCAAGCAAACCAATCTACATAACAGAACATTCATGCCATACATATATACATACATAACAGACACATATAAGTATATGTGTATACCAACTATGTACAGAGAATAAGACAGTAGTAACAATGCTACTGGCCAGGCATCAAAGAACGTTCCTCCTAAGGGTGGGAGGGTGGGACTGTAAGAACAAGCGAGATGAACACTCCACATGGAACGTTATGGTGAGTACATAACTTCTATATGTGATAGTGTTCAATCTCGCCGCTTGTTCTTACACATGGGTAGCGTCCTAGCTCCTAAATCCTGAGGAACTCACGGAGGACGTTCTTGAGCACAGTGGAACCAAAGGTTGCTCTGTCCCTAGAAACCTTATCTACTTTATAATGAGAAATAAATGTATGTGGCTTAGACCAGGTAGCAGCCGCACAAATAGCATCCAGAGGTAGGCGAGCTGCATGAGCCAAAGACGTAGATATTGATCTTGTGGAATGTCCCTTGGGTTTGTTTAGAAGGGGTTGATTTGCAGAATCGTATACATAGATTATACAATCAGATAACCACTTTGAAAGAGTTCTTTTGGTAACTGCAAGTCCTTTCCTGCTATCAGCAAAGGCCACAAAGAGTTGATCTGTTTTCCTGTGATGTTTTGTTCTATCCAAATAAAACCTTAGCTGTCTGTGAACATCCAATTTGTGTAACATATACTCCATTTTGTTGGAGTGGTTTTTGAAGAAAGTGGGTAATTCAATGGACTGATTAATGTTATTAATAGAACACACTTTAGGGAGGAAGGATGAATTGGTACGAAGAGAAACTCTGTCAGAGTGAAAGATTAGATAAGGGTGCTTGATGGAGAGAGCCTGAAGTTCAGACACTCGTCTAGCAGAAGTAATGGCTACCAGAAAGAGAGTTTTCCAGGACAAAAATTTTAATGGGCAAGAAGAGGCAGGTTCAAAGGGGCAACATTAATTTAGATAGTAACAAGTTTAGACTCCAAGGTGAAGTAGGAGATCTGACCGGAGGTCTAATATGAAAAACTCCTTTTAAGAAGGCTTTACAAAGTCTGTGAGCCATGATAGGAGCTCCACACTCTTCCACATGGAAATTCGAAATGGCAGCCAATTGAACTCTTAGAGTAGCAGGAGAAGCACCCTGATGAAATAAGTCTGTCAAGAACTCTAAAATCTTATTCAAAGGAGCTGTAAAGGGATCAACGTGGTGTGTATTCCCAGAATACAAACCGCTTCCATTTGCTAGTATATGTTTTAGTAGTGGAAGCCTTATGAAGCCACTAATATATTCTGAACTGCTGGTGACAAGAGATCAGACCTGGCTAAGTTAGAATTGGAGCAGCCAAGCTGCTAGATGGAGTGACAGGAGCGGGATGGGGAACCCCTGACGAGTGAGTCAACAGATCCGGCTCTGGGTCCAGAATCCAGGGTCCCCGAATGCAGTGAGTTTTCAGGGAGGGAAACCAAATTTGACGAGGCCAGAATGGAGCAATGAGAATTATCGTCCTGTGAAGGTTCCTGGCTTTCCGGAGAAATTTCGGTATCAGAGGAAATGGAGGAAATGCGACAGGAGTCCCGGGGCCAATCGTAAACCAGTGCATCCCTGGGGACTTCCCCCTGGAGGGGGTAATAGGGCAAAGTAGCTCCTGCATTTGGCGTTCATTGGAGACGCAAACAGGTCGCAGGAAGGCTGGCCCCATGTGCGAAAAATCCTTTTCGCCACTGACTGTTTCAGAGACCACTCGTGTGGTAGCAGAATTGCTCTGCTCAGCTTGTCGGCTATGACGTTGGATGACCCCGGGATGTGCGTTGCTATTAGAAAGCGACCCGTGGACTCTGCCCACTGCCAAATTCTCATGGCCTCTCTGCATAGTTGATAGGACCTGGTTCCCCCTTGTTTGTTTATGTACCAGACTACCGACATGTTGTCCGTCTGAACTGCAATAGTCCCTAGAGGAAGAAGGGGAGCAAAGTGTTGCAACGCTAGAAACACTGCCCTCAACTCTAGTACATTGATGTGCAGATTGTACTCCAAATTGGTCCATTCGCCTTGGACTGTCTGTCCCTGAAAGATGCCCCCCCACCCTATCAGGGAAGCGTCCGTGGTCACCGTAACTGTAGGCGTGGGTAGCACAAACGGCCTCGACTGGGAAAGGTTGCACGCTTGGAGCCACCAGTTTAGGTCTGTTTTGCAAGTCCTTGTTATGAGAATCTCGTGTGTTAGAGGTAGCTGTTGAAATGACCATTGAGCAAACAGTAGCCATTGAAGAACTCTCATGTGCAGCCTTCCCAGGGGAATTGCAATAAGGGAGGCTGACATGAGGCCCAACACCTTCAGAACTAGTTTTGCAGGAGATTTCCTTGACAAGAGCAAAAGACGTATGTGAGTTTGCAGCGATACTATCCTTTCTGTGGGAAGCCTCAGAATTAATTGCCGTGTGTTTAACTCTGCTCCTATGAACAAGATATTTTGTGATGGCTGAAGTAAGGATTTTCCGAAATTTACGGAGATCCCTAGGTGAACACACAGTTGAAGAACATAGTCTCTGGCCTGCAGTAGTTGACGCCGGGTGGTGGCTGAAAGGAGCCAGTCGTCCAGATACGGAAACACCTGGAATCCCTGACGTCTCAAGTGAGACGCTACCACTGCCATGCATTTGGTGAAGACCCTGGGGCTGAGGTCAGACCAAAGGGCAGGGCTCGAAATTGAAAGTGACTGGCTCCCAGCCGGAAGCGCAAATGATCCCTGGATGCCCTGGCCATCTTGATGTGGTAGTATGCATCCTCTAGATCTATTGAGCACATCCACTCGTCCTTCTGTAGAAATGGAAGGATCGACTGAAGCGTGACCATTCGGAACTTTTCTTTCTTGACGAAAGTATTGAGGTAACTCAGGTCTAGAATGGGCCTCCAGTCCCCTGTTTTCTTTGGAACTAAAAAGAACCTTGAGTAAGTCCCGAATCCTTGCTGGTCCGCTGGGACTGGCTGGATGACTTTTGTCTAACAGCTTTGAAATTTCTAAAGCTGCTGGCTCTCGCAGATGGGGCGGTACATCTGGGAGTCTTTTCTTTGGAATGGGATAAGATAGAAAGGGTATGGTGTAACCTCTGGTAACTACGCTTTTACCCAATTGTCTGTAGTTATATCTTGCCAGGCCTGAGGGTAAAGGCTGAGCGACCCGACTGCCTCCAGAGCAGGACAGTCGGGCCTCCTCTCAGGAGTGCTGGAAAGGTTTACCAGTGAGTGTATCCCTGTCACCTTGATGTTGCGGACCCCTCTGCCGCCAGGGCGGCGTCTTCCACCTCTGCCCCTCCTCTGCCTCTAGAGGGGCATCACCCTGTGTGCCCGGAAAGACCCTTGATTTTGTTTCCGAAACCACATTTTCCCACCGCGTTGCCCTTTGGGGTACGGTCTGGTTGGGGTGGAAAACGGACTCCGACAGCAGACAGAGTCTTTCCCTCTTGTTCACACCGGTAAGGGTCTCCTTTACCTTGGGGCCAAAAGAGTGGCACCGTCAAATGGGGCGTTTGTAAAGGAAGACTTGAAGGCTTCCATAAAGGAGCATAGGCGCATCCAGGATTGTCTACGAAGAGCAATCGCTGAAGCTGCTGCCCTACTCGAACCTTCGGCTGCATAGGAAATCAGCCTCATGGACGAGTTAACAATCGATGTTAGGGTATTAAGTTGCGCTGTCACTTTCTCTGAGACAGCTGCATCTGTAGAACCCTGGAGGGTATCTCCCAACTCTTTGACTAGATCCCTCTGCAGACGTGTAAAATGGGTCAAATAGTTCAGGGACCGCATGGAAAAAGCCGCTGAACTGAAAATGCGCTTCCCATATCTATCCATCGTTCTAGAATCTTTATTAGGCGGATGGACAGACGAAGAAGACTCCGACATCTCCTTTTTCGTGGCTGCAGCCACCACCATAGCGCCTACTGGAACTCCTTTAGTAAGGTAGGACTTATCCTGAGGTGCTGTGATGTACTTGTTCGGTTTCCTACGAACAGGTTCCACTGTGTCAGGAGCCTCCACGCCCTTCGAGCAATAAGTTCCATTAGTTCGTCAAGGCGGAGTGACCCAGGAGGAGGAAGGGCGAGCACCAAATGCCTTCAGCAGAACTGACTTATCCTCAGAAGGGGGAAGGGACTGCCAGTCACCTCTCTGCTTCAGGATCTCCAAAATGTCTGAAAAGAGACATCTTCTGAAGGTGACTTAGGGACCCTTCTGACTCATCTAAGTCAGTATCAGATGTTATGGATTCTTGTGGAGAATCCAAGTGTCTCCTCTTACACAGTCTCTTCCTAGGGACTTCCTCGTGGGAGCATCCAAGAAGCCTCAGAGGAAGAGGGGGCACACCCTCCAGGGGTGGCTGAGACACTGGTGCCCGACGCTTGGATGTGGCCGTGGGTGCAGATGAAGACAAAGGCCCTTTATGGGGAGGAGAAACTGCTTCCACTGATGTGGTTGTCTGGGTAGACAAGACCTTCCTCATCAGGTCGAACGCCCCGGGTCCCGCATCGAAGAATCCCCGGCTCAAGAAATGGGAAGAATCCCGACACGGGCACCGAAGGCATCGACCCGAGGACGGAGCCGAATCGATCCGTGCGAGGCCCGAGGGAGAGTCGGAACCGACACGCCGGTTCGACTCTCGCCCGGAACCAAGAACAGACCGTCGGCTCCGAGACTGCACCGGTCCGACGGAGTCGAGGTGAGGGAACAGACCGAGAAAGGACGGTTCTGGACCCGAGGGCTCCACAATCAGCAGATCAGCCTCTTCCGGCTCCGAAGACTGAATCGGTCTCGGAGGAGGAATGGATGGAGATACAGGAAGGCCTTCAAGTTTCGACACCAGCTGGGTGGAAACCGAAATAAGTTTAGAGAGGGCCGAATGCTCCAGCAGCTTCTGCACCACACGATCCACATCGACATCCGAAAGTTTGGAGGAGGAACGGGTCGAAGGAACCAAGACGGAGCCGACCTCAATATGGCCGAAGGAGGGAGCTCCATCACCGGGTTCCAAGACTCGAGGCTCAGGAACCGACACCAGTTGAACACTCGGCCCCGAAGTCTGTGGAACCGTGATCTAACCTTAGAAGAAGAGCTCGGAGCCGATGACTTGGGCTCCGGTCTTCGATTCCTTAGAGGACTTCGATGCCTGGTCAGAAGCATCCAAAGCCTCCTGGAAAGCTGGTTTCAACAGACCCCTGTCCATTAGTTTCCTGCGCCTATCTGTCATGACCCTCCCACTGAAAGAGTGACAAATGGAGCAATCCTCTTGTAAGTGGAGAGGGCCAAGGCAGTAGACACAGGAACTATGGTTGTCAGTGACCGACATTTTTTGGCCACACTGACAACGCTTGAAACCAGACTTTGCCTTCTCAGACATTGTAGGTAATAAACAAGTCTAGAAACAAAAACACAGTCAAATCCGGTTAAAATAGTCACAATTAGGTAAATGTCACAATCAGGTAAATGTCAAATCAGGTAAATTTGACTCAATATAGCAGTAAATGGTAAGGGTGTAGGCCCCGGTACAAAAATACCGATAAAAGGGTTAACGGTACCAAAGAACTACGGAACCAGAACACAATCACACCAGGTTATACTAACAATATCAAGTTAAATAAGATTCTTAGTAAAATACAACAAAAAGTTATATCTTAGCTTAGAAAACCCTCGAGCTAGCTCCCAACGATGCGAATGCAGCAGCGGCAAACTAGATCTGAGGTAAAGGCAAAGGGGGATTGTGGGTATTAGATTGTCTCGAGCTTCTTCTCGATGCAGAGCTTGCAAGAGGCCGGCACGGAGCCGAGGATCGGCTCCGAACCCATGTGTAAGAACAAACGGCGAGATTGAACACTATCACATCTATATATACTTTCATTCCAGTCTGTCCAAAATGACGTACAGGTTCTAATCCCCCATCTCAGATCCATCTGTTCAACTTGGTACTCCAGCCTCAAGCCCTTCCTAAGTTTTCCCCATAATGTCCTGCTCTCCTCTGAGTAATTCAGATAGAGTTTGATGCATGTCTCTAAGTGCATCAGTACTGCCTCTGACTCAGAATAAAGATCCTTAGATACATATATTGGCGGGAGGAGGGTGGGTTGTCATATCAGACAGACTGGAATGAAAGAATGTATTGTTATGGTAAGTACATAACTTTGGTGTCCTATTCACAGAGTCTGTTCAATACGACATACCAGTCAAAATCTCCAGCTACTAGACTCCTTGGTGGCCTTATGACAGAAACCCCTTCAGAAGCCCCAAGGGAAGCTCTGGCTCTGAAGGTACAGTCCAATTTCTAGTGTTTGACAACTGTAGGAGTTGAAGACCAAGTGGCTGTCTGACAAATTTCATCTAAATACAAGGCTCAGAAAAAGGCTACTAGGGTAGCAACTGCTCTAGTGCACTGAGCTTTAGACTTGATGGGCAAGGAATTATTTCTGGAAGTGTAGATGAAGGAGATACAGTCTGACAACCACCTGAATACAAAAATCTTAAACACTTTCTTGCCCAGTCTGTTGAGTTTAAAGGAAACACATTACTCTTTTCTGAAAGAAGGTGCTGTATAAAGATAGAAAAAATTTGGCTTTGTATATGCACTACATGCAAGATGTATTCTCCTCTATTTTGGTAATTCTGAAAAAATACTGGAAGGTGTATGAGCTGAGAATAAGAAGTTATGTACCTACCATAACGTTCCATATTAGTTGTCTTCTCTCGCCTTCTTTCTTGCTGGATGGGTTCGGAGCCGATCCTCGGCTCCGACTCGGCACTTGCTAAGCTCGAGAGCTAATTTTACCAGCTCGAGGCAACCCTATATCCCATGATGCAAGGCGGAGACTACCCAGATCTCATTTGGTAGCTAAGGAAATTATGGAATATATTCTTCCAACTGAAAAGGAGGAAGAAAAGTAACAATACTAAAAATGACAATCATAATCATCATAATCCTGAAAAGGATCAACCTAATCGAGTGACACTAGAAGCTGATTAGCTAGAAAAAGGATAAAGCCTCTTAAGAGAAGAGGCATAATCTTCTCGGTCTGACCAGGCTAGGGGGATGGAGGGCGGGACGCAAGAAAGAAGGCAAGAGAAGACAACTAACATAGAACGTTATGGTAGGTACATAACTTCTTAATGTTAAGTTGTCAATCTCGCCTTCATTCTTGCTGGATGGGACCACGTCCCTAGCACCTCTATCCTGGGTGGCTCAATGGAACAGACTCTTGAGAACGGTGGAACCAAAATTCGCTCCGTCTCTGGAGGCCAAGTCTAATTTGTAATGTGAAACAAAGGTATGAGGAGAAGCCCATGTGGCTGCTGCACAAATAGTGTCTATTGGAAGTCTAGCCTGAAAGGCTGCAGATGTAGCTAGAGCTCTGGTAGAATGGGCTTTTGGCCTAGAAATCAACTCTTTGCCTCCGAGCTGATAAATGTAAGTAATCACAGAAGACAGCCATCTAGATAAAGTCACCTTGGAAACTGGAAGGCCTTTCCTGTTCTCTGCATAGGATAGAAACAGTTGATCAGATTTCCTAAAATGTTTAGTTTTGTCTAGATAATATCTGAGCTGACGGTGAACATCAAGACAATGTAATTTTTGTTCCGCTCTATCAGAATAGTTTGGGAAAAAAACTGGAAGATCAATGGATTGATTTAAGTTCTTCTGCGATGCCACTTTGGGTAAGAAAGACGGATTAGTCCTTAGAGATACCCTGTCTTTGTGGAAGATTAAGTAGGGAGGACGAATGCAGAGAGCATGAAGCTCAGATACCCTCCTGGCAGAAGTAATGGCGACTAGAAAGAGTGTCTTCCAAGAAAGAAGTTTCAACGAACAGGCAGCCGCAGGTTCGAAAGGGGGGAGAATCAAGGATGTTAAAATTAAATTTAGATCCCACTGTGGTGGGGGGTCTCTAATCGGAGGTTTAAGTAAAAAGATACCTCGAAGGAATGCCTTGCAAAGTTTATGTGACATAATGTTGTGGTCCAAAAGGCCTATATGAAAATTCGAAATGGCTGCCAGCTGAACTTTTACTGTGGAGGAAGAGGATCCTGAATGAAAAATCTCAGCTAGGAAGTCCAAGACCGAATGAATCGGAGCAGTATAGGGGTCTATATTCCTAGCTTTTGCCCAAAAGGAAAAACATTGCCATTTACTAGTGTAAATCCTTCTGGTAGAAGATTTTAAGGAAGCTACTATGATATCCCGGACAGGATTAGAAATCATAGGAAGCCTGGCTAAGGATGGAAGTGGAGCAACCAAGCAGTGAGGTTGAGAGAAGGTATGGATTGGTGCAGCTGCCCCGACTGGTGGGTCAAAAGATCTGGAACCGGGTCCAGATGCCATGGCTGTCCCAAGAGATAACGATGTAGGAACGGAAACCATATCTGTCGAGGCCAATAAGGGGCAATGAGAATCAACTTGGCTCTCAAGGCGATTGCTTTCTGAATTACTTGAGGTATCAGAGGAAAGGGGGGGAAGCATAAAGTCGTCCCCGGGGCCAATCTTGGGTTAGAGCGTCTCTGGGGGGATGGCCTGGAAGGGGGAAGAGAGAGAAGAAGTCTGGGCATTTGCTGTTTTGAGGTGTTGCAAAAAGGTCGCAGCAAGGAAGGCCCCACTCCTGAAAAATCTCTTCCGTCACTGATTGTTTGAGAGACCACTCGTAAGGCATGAGAATAGCTCTGCTCAACCTGTCCGCTATGATGTTCGATTTCCCGGGGATATGCGTTGCTATCAGAAACCGCTGAGAAGAGATTGCCCACTGCCAAAGTCTGAGAGCCTCTTGACACAGTGGATAGGACTTGGTTCCGCCCTGTTTGTTGATATACCACACTACAGACATATTGTCCATTTGGACTGCAATAGTTCCCAGGGGAAGAGAGTCGTTGAGGGCTTGCAACGTTAAAAGCACTGCTCTCATTTCTAGGACATTTATGTGCGGATGATATTCGAAAGGTTGCCAAGTGCCATGGACCATCCTGCCCTGATAATGCCCCCCCCCACCCGATCAGGGAGGCGTCCGATGTAACCGTGGCGACCGGGGCAGGAGGAACAAAGGGTCTGCCCTGATGGACTTGAGGGGACGATATCCACCAGGTCAGATGCCTTTTGCAAGTTGGAAATATTATGATCCTGTGACGCATGGGTAGTTGTTGAAAGGACCATTGGGCGAATAGCATCCATTGTAAAAGACGCATGTAAAAACGGGCGAAGGGAAGAATTGTTATGGCGGCCGTCATAAGACCCAATACTTTTAGAGCAAATCTGGCCTGAATTTTGTAGCTGAGAAGAATCACCTGGACGTGACTTTGAATGTCCAAGATCCTTTGGTCTGTTAACTTTGCTGAAAGTTGTACGGTGTCCAATTTTGCGCCTATAAAACTAATAGATTGACAAGGCGACAAGGCAGATTTTTCGAAATTTATAGAAATCCCTAGCCCTCTGCAAATGTGAAAGGTGTAATCTCTGGCCTGGAGAAGTTGATGCCTGGTGGTGGCAGTGAGGAGCCAGTCGTCTAGATATGGAAACACCTGGAATCCTTGACGTCTCAGGTGAGCCGTAACCGCTGCCATACATTTGGTGAACACTCTGGGGGCTGTAGTGAGTCCAAAGGGCAGGGCCCTGAATTGGAAGTGACTGGTCCCCAGCCGAAAGCAGAGAAATCTTCTGGAGCGCCTGTGAATTTTTATGTGATAGTACGCATCCTGAAGATCTACCAAGCACATCCAATTGTCCTTGCCCAGAAAGGGTAGAATGGACTGATGCATGACCATCCGGAATCTTGTTTTCTTTACAAACTTGTTTAGTTTGCTGAGATCTAATATTGGTCTCCAGTCCCCTGTCTTTTTTGGTACTAAAAAGAACCTTGAGTAGATTCCAGATCCTATTTTGTTTGCTGAGACTGGCTGGATGGCTCTTTTTGCTAGCAGTTTTGATATCTCTGGTACTGCTAGTTCCCTTAGACCGGGTGGAACGTCTGGAAGGGTTCCCGTTTGCTGAATTGGGGTTTGAATAAAGGGAATTTTGTAACCCTCGGATATAATCGACTGTACCCATTTGTCTTGAGAAAGGGAAAGCCAGGCTATTGGGTACAGCGATAATCTTCCCCCGACTGTCTCCGAAGGTGGACAATCGGGCAACATCTCAGGGATGCTGGAAGGGTTTGTCAGAAAGAGGCTCTCTGCTACCTTGATTCTGCGGACCCCTTCTGCCCCTAGAGCGGCGTCTGTTGTTGTTACCCCCTCTGCCTCTGGGAGTAAACTGACCTCGTGCGTCAGGCGTGGCTCCTTGAGATTTGCGGAACCACATTTTCCCTCCCTTCTGACCTTTTGGGTAAGGTCTTGAAGGGGTGGAGAAACGGACTCCTATGGCACAAAGAGTCTTGCCATCTTGTTCGCATCTAGTCAAAGTGTCTTTCACTTGAGGCCCGAACAAGGTTGAGCCATCAAAAGGGGAGTTTGTGAAGGACGCCTTGAAGGGGTCTGCAAAATTACAAAGCCGCATCCAGGACTGACGCCTTAAAGCCACTCCTGTGCCTGCGGCCCTACTCGCTCCATCGGCTGCATAAGAAATGAGCCGCATGGAGGAGTTAACAATGGAGTTAAGGATTCCTAGCTGTGAGCTAATCTTATCCTGAGATCCAGCAGCTGACGGATCCTGTAAAACTTCTCCCAACTCTTTAAGAACATCTCTTTGAAGGCGGATGAAGTGACACAAGTAGTTCAGCGATCGCATGGCAAAGGTCGCTGAAGAAAAAATCAGCTTGCCGTACCTGTCCATAGTCCTAGAATCCTTGTTAGGAGGATGGACAGGTACTGAAGGATCAGCTAGTTCCTTCTTGGTGGCTGCAGCCACCACCATGGCATCAATCGGGACACCTTTTGTCAAATATTGCCTATCTGGTGGGGCCGTAATGAATTTAGAAGGCCTCCTAGGAATAGGTTCCACCGAATCCGGGGCCATCCACGCCTTCCGAGCCACTACGTCCATAAGAGGGTCGAAAGGCGGAGACACCCAGGAGGTGGAGGGTCGAGATCCAAACGCCTCCAGGTATACTGACTCGTCCTCGGAAGGATTAAGGGAGGGCCAGTTCCTCTTAAGGAGTTCAAGGATGTCTGAGAAAGAGACATCCTCAGAGGAGGACCTTGGGGATCCCTCTGACTCATCCAAGTCAGTATCAGATGTAATAGACTCGGGGGAGTCTAGATGTTTCCTCTTACATGTCCTCTTTCGCGGAGGTTCACCTGACAGATCAGGAGAAGCCTCGGAAGAGGAAGATATTCCCAATGGGGAAACCTGAGGCGTTGGATCTCTGGGTCCGGGAGCAAGAGAGTGGGAAGAGACGTCAGTAGGCACTGTAGTGGGAGGAGCTGATGCAACTGACCATTGACTACGCCCAGGGGCTAGTACACTCCTCATCACCTCGAAGGCTCCACCATCAGAGAGACCAGAAGGTTCCCGCTCCGAAGAGATAGGAACTCCAGGCCTCACCGAGAGGGAAGGCTCCGAGGCAGATGTCGGGGCTGAGCTCACCAATGCCACAGCCCCGAGAGGGGGAACGGGGTCGGACAAGGGTCCGATGCCACTCGCCCCCTCGGAGCCGACGAGAGAGACCAGACGCCCGGATCCCTCCAATGAAGGCCTCAAGGAGGAAATCGGAGCAGAGGACGACGGAGCCGAAAGGGGTGGTATTGGCTCCGAAGCTACAACAGTCACGGCTCCGAGGAGCTCCAGCTCCGAGCTCTGTAAGAGAGTCGAAGGAGGAATGTTAGGTGGATGTGAAATAGCTACCGTCTGTTGAGACGGGCTATGGAGCATTTGGGCCAATGCCTGAGACTTTAACAGTCTACTCACCACTCTCTTGAGGTCGTGATCAGACAGCCTGGACGACCGAGAAGAACGGCTCTGATGGCTCCGCTCCGAGAGCAGGGGTGATCTCGGAGACGAACGTATCGATTCCAATGAGGGGGATCGAGATCTCTTTTTAGAGATAGGTGGAGCCGAGGATACGTCGGCTCCAGCCGAAGCCGACACTGAGTGTCCAGATCTGGCAGTATCGGCGCTGGATGGAGCCAATACTGTGACTTCTAGAATGGAAGGATCGGCTCCGGCCGGAGCCGATCTCGACACTAAAGAAGTTGAACCAGTAGCCGACGGCTTGGGACTTGCAGCCGAAGGCTTGACAGGTTTCGAGGGCTTCCCCGGAGCCGACTTAGTCGGGGAGATCTCAGGCTTTAATAAGCCCCTCAATATTAATTTATTTCTGCGCTCCTGCAGGACTCTTGGGCTGAAGGCATGACAGATAGCACAAGAGTCCTGCAGGTGCAGAGGTCCCAGGCAGTAAACACAAGAAGTGTGACCGTCTGTCAGAGACATCTTCTGACAGCACGAGTCAAACTTCTTGAAGCCTGAGACCTTTGTGTCCTTCGACATAGCTGTGTCGAGGAAACACAAGTTGACAGGAAAAACACAGACACACACACACAAATAACACCCAATCCAAAAATCTAAACTAAACAGGTATACAACACACTCAAACAGACACAAAAATTCCTGACAGGAAAAATTTAGGAAAGGGAAAGGCCTAAGGCCTAACCTAGGGATAGGGTTAAAATAAATGTTAAGGTTCACAAAACAACTAAGGTTATGAAAAATAAAAGGGATGAGACTAAAAGTCTTATTATTAAGAAAACTTACCTAGAGCTGGTAAAAGAGGCACCTCGTTAGCGAAGCGGCAAACGAGATCTGGGTAGTCTCCGCCTTGCATCATGGGATTTAGGGTTGCCTCGAGCTGGTAAAATTAGCTCTTGAGCTTAGCAAGTGCCGACTCAGAGCCGAGGATCGGCTCCGAACCCATCCAGCAAGAATGAAGGCGAGATTGACAACTTAACATCAACTAGTATCAGAAGCTGTCTTTGGAAGAAAGGAAGAACTTGTTCTGAGGGTAACCTTATCCTTATGATAAGGTATGTACAAGAAAATCGAAGCTAGGTTATGGGGGGGGGGGCTCTGTACACCCTCCAGGCTGAAGTGACAATAACTAACTGGACTGTTTTTCTATTATAGAAGTTTCAATTCTGTAGAAGCAGTTGGTTCAAACAGAGGTCTGGACAAGATATTTTAAATGAAATTTAAGTCCCATGGAGGAGTCAAATCCTTTACTGGAGGCCTCAAGTGAAATCTACCCTTAAGAAAGTTTTTTTGTAAGTGGCCAAGGAGTAGTCCTGAAACTCACTGTGAAAGCAGGAATTGGCCGTTAACTGTACTTTGATGGTGGAAAAGCAGGAACTAGCTGAAAACAAAGAAAATAAGAAGCAGAAAACATCTGCCACGGAGGCTGAAAGGTGATCAATGTTATGAGATTCCACCCATATGGGAAACCTTTTCCATTTAATATGGTACACTTTACACGTAGATGATTTCTGAGAAGTTATGGGTATTTGTAAAACATATGAGGAAAGGGAAGAATTTCATGTCATAACTGGAAATGGAGCAACCGAGAGGTTAGTCTTAGGTTGGGAAAATCCAGATGACGTTCCCTGGATAGGTGGGAGATTAGCTCCGGAGATAGATCCAGTAACAAGGTGATTCCTTTAGGCACAGTTGTAGAAGGCAGAGCCAAATCTGTCTGGGCCAGACTTAGGCAAAGAGGATGACTCTGGCCTTGCACCAAATGGCTTTCTGTATGAACTTGGTCATGAGTGGGATACATGAATGTGCATAGAGTAGTCCTGAACAACGAAGACTGGACAAAGCATCCCTGGGGTTCATTCCCTGATAAGGAACAATGTCTAAGTAGTTGATGCATTTGGTGTTCGGTGGAGTTGCAAACAGACTGCAGCACAGTTCGTCGCAGCAGTTCAAAATCTCCTTCACTACCACTGGATTATGGGGCCACCATTAAGGAAGAAGATGATTTCTTCTTAACTTGTTCACAAGATCGTTGAACCTCCCTGGGATATGTGCTGAGATGAGAAAATGGTGAGAGCTCATCACCTACTGCCACACCTTCATGGCTTTGCAGCACAGCTGGTAGGATCTGGTTCTCCCCTGCTTCTTATGTACCAGACTACTGTCACATTGTCCATCTGCTTGTTTATCAACCCCAGAGGATGCCAGTGCTGTTGTTCCTATGACAAAAGGAGAACTGCACATCTCTAGGACATTTATGAGACAATAAGCTTCTGAATCTGACCATGACTCTTGGATCGTTCTCCCTTCATAGTGTCCCCATCCAAGGGAGCATGTGTCTGTGGTTGCAACAGGTATGAGTGGGTGACCTGGAAACGTCTGCCTATAGCTATGAGAAGTGAATGAAATCACCAATTTAGATGTGTTCAGGATGAGTGAGTTAAACTTATAGAAAGAAACCACTGTGACTGGAGTACCCATTGTAGAATTCTCATATGGTAACAGGCAAACTTCAGTATGAGAATGGATGCTGCTATTAATCTTATGGCTTTCAAAATCAAGCTTGCTGGAAGACCGTCAGAATCTAGAAGAACCTGAACTGCGTCCTTCAATAACAACTGTTGTGTCCAAAAGACAACCCAGAAAAAGTATGCACCGAGAGAGGAGTAGGTTGGATTCTGCTAAATTTACAGTAATACCCAGAAAAGTACAAAGATAAAAATATAAGCCTTTGCCTAAAGAAGAGAATATGAATCTGGATGTTTTTGTGATAAACAACTTTACTTTCATTACAATAAGTGACATGGGAGCTTTAAAAACACCAATAGTGGTATCTTGGAATTAAAAATGGAAGGGATTAAATAAACATAGTTACATAAACACAATAAATGGTAATATGTGGGATGGATTTATAAGAGGAATGAAAAACTGAAGTGACTGGAAACAGAAACAAAACAGGGGGACTGCATACTGAGTTACAATGTGTGAAAAATAAATCAAAGAAGATGATTTAACAATGATTTACTGGTTGAAGAAAATTACTGCACATAACCTGGATAAATCTTCCAGTTACAAGACACAAATTACAGGGAGCAAATACAAACAGCAGCACAATAAGAGGAAATTGCCCAAGACCATACATCTCAAATGTCTCTGATTTTACAGGATGCTCATGATTTTTTAATCTTACTTTTAAGCTGTCCCTCATAACTTCACAGATAATCATTGGTAATTACTGTTAAGTCAATACTGTGATAGTTTACACTTGCATTACTATTGTTAAGAAAATGCATGTTGATTCAAACCGTCTTATTTTAAGTGGAATATAAAAACAAAATGTTTTATTTTTTATGGTTTCAGTAATAAATTATTTAAGAATTTTGCTTTCTTGGGAATCCCTGAAAACTGAAGTTGAAATGTTTGCCAAACAATGTGTTACCAATTTTTAGGTAGTAAGGATTAAAACTTGAGGACAGAAAGAGGCTATGGTGCAGCAAAAATAACTGTCCCACTTAAATAGGTGGATAGTACAAGGAGCAGTGCATGAACTTTGTCTCCTGCTGTGAGCTATAGATCACAGCACCAAACAGCTCCAGCTACCTTTGCCACTTTGACAGATACGAAGATGAGGTGTTTAGGGGGAGGGGAGATGAGTTTAAGGACTACAACTCAGGCATAACAAAAGAATGGAAACTGGTCACTTTAGAAAGAAATAGTAGTAGCAGGCTCTGAGAATTCTGTTCTGTATGACTATCCTTTTCTGTTTGTCTTTTAAGTAGTCACTGACAAACAAGAAATGGTAAATAAACCTGACTGACTAAAAGAAAGCAGGGCATATGTGAAAACACATGTAAAGTCAATGCATTGACATGAGTTTAGGGGCTACGGTGTAATATTTTAAAGTCAAACTCTGCATTGTGGGATACCTAGAGGCAGACTAAAAAATCAAGATGCCAAACCCCATGTGGGCAGACTCTGGAATTACATTTAAAAATAAAAAAGTATACAGAGTCCAAAAGTGGTGTTAAAAAGTAGGAAACATCAAGACAATAAAATAAACATTTTTTTTTTCACTCTGTGGGTGTGGTTCTCCTTTAAGGCTCTCAAACTCAATCTTGTTGGAAAACTGAAGAACCTGAACCGCGCCCTTCATTGGGTACAAAAGGCAACTTAGAAAAAGTATGCACTTCTCTTGACATGTTTCCTGACTCTCACCCGAATGGGACAAGTCTAGTGCTGTGGACCTCCTTGGCCTCTGAGCTTGTGTCCACTGAAATGACCTCCTCTGCCATGGCCACCTCTGTCAGAACAAGAGTCACACTGATGGCAATATTTATGAAACCAGAGCAATTCATCACCCTTTTGGTTCCTACTAAAGGTGCACTGAGGTGTTTCAATTTTCACTTCTACCACAGAGAGCATCTTGTTATCCTGCTCACTCTTCTGCATCCATTCTTTAACTGTCTTACTACACAAGGTGGTTCTTTCAAAGTTAGCATTTGCAAAGGATGCCTTAAATTCATCTGCAAAATTGCACAAACACAGTCAAGCGTGGTGCCTCATAGCGATGCCTGCTCTCACTGCTCTTATAGCTCCATCCACTGCATTATATAGTCGTCACATGGTCAGGTTGGAGATATTGGACACTGTGGACAGAGCAGCCTGATGTTGCTTCTGCAACTCTGGCATAATGGGATTCTTCAGAATGGATACTGCCTGCTGACCTAGACCCCTCTGGAACACAGTCACATGAGCGGTGTAGTTCATGGGCATGGCAGCAAAGGTACTGGGCGCATATGCCCAGATCTCCAGTCTATCTATAGCCCAATCTTCCTTGTTAGGCAGACAAACAGATGTAGAGTCTTCTGACAACTCTTTTTTTTTTTGGTGGCAGTCGCTATTATAATGAATTCCAATGGAGAAGTTTTGGTCGAAAAGGTTTTGTCCTGGGGGGGGTGGATGAAGAATCTTGCTTGGCTTTCCGTTGATTGACTTACACATGTCGGTTTCCTGCCATGCTTTATTCGCTCCTAACTCCACCCTTATGTCCTCTGGGGTGGACCTAAGTAAAAGGGGTCATTACATATCCTTCAAATAATACTGCTTCGTTTTGAGAGTAAAGTTCAGTTGACCAGTATCCCCTCTGCCTCATGAGCTCCAGGATCTCTCTGAAGGTCACTTCCTCATGAAGGGATTGTGAGGAACCCTTTCTATCATCCGAATCAGTATCCGGGCTCATCCAGTGAGCCAATATGCTTTCTCTTGCATGCCCTGTTTTTAGGTGGCTCAGGGGATGATGCTCCTGAGTCCTCTGAGTACAGTCCCTGCTGTAACAAGATGGTCTGGGGTCACTGGAACCTATCTGCCCAGATGATGCCTGTTGAGAACACAAACCCAAAGAGCAAAGGTCATAGCAAGAATTCCTTGCGGGACAAGATGATTTGCCCCAACATTCACAAGGACATAACCTCCATGGAATCTGAAGAAATCACATCAGTGACTGGATTCAATTCCCTAAACAGAGAGAAAGTACACAAGTTATGTTGATTCCTTGGAACTGACTAAGTGGATGGCAATGAGGAGGGGATCGGAGCTAAGGTCTCAAAGTCTGACATCTTTGACAATACAGAGGAACCATTCACCCATTTCCTTGGCTCTGGACTCAGTCAATGGATCCAGTGGAAGCTAAGATGGTTGAGTCAAATCCAAACCCTGGGAGCTGATCAACGACTCTCAAGCCATACGATCTGGATGACCAAAAAGATCCAAGTGGACCACAGCCAAAGGGCAGACTGGTAATGGAGCCTGGACTGGGATGAAGTGCATGGAGCTAATTGGCTTTGGAGCCAATGGAGTCGTGATGATCCCTATCTCGGTTTGGGTACGGAGAAGTATCTGCAACTGGTGACCCAAATCCTCTTTGGATGTACTTAAACAATCTTGTTGACAGGGCTGACATGCATCTAGATACAGGCTTCTCCTCTCTCTTGGGAGAGTAATGAATCATAATCAGAGCCAGAGGCTCTGGATCCAGAGATGGGGTACAGGTTGGGATTCATGCAAGATTTTCTTCAAGCCTAGGAGTCTTTGGTGTCGAAGCAGACCCAGAGAGTCAGCTGGACGTTTCTTTGGCCCCAAGTCCTTAGATTTTGGAGCTTTCTCTGAAGATTTCTTGGTTTTAACTGGCAGACATCCTTTGAGAATAAGTTTACTCCTATCAGGCAGAGCTCAGGGTCCGAAGGCAGCACAGATGTCAAAAGAGACATTAGTATGTGCCACCCCCAAACAGACCTCGCATAACTCACTGAGGACCTGGAGGAAAACTTTTGTCCACATTTTACGCATTTCTTGAAGCTTGCTTTTTAATTCTTAACCAAAAATGAAGGAATCACTTTATGTAATATATGTACACTAAAATAACACAATGATCCATTTTAAGAAAAGAATTATCAACACCCACTAATAAAATCCTTAACACATAGCAAGACACATTTAACAACTTATATTACTCTATATATGTGCTAACAACTATGCTGACAGAAAACAAAATGGCACAAGACCACAAGATGAAGGGCTGAATAAGGTTCTAAGCACTGAGCAAACAAATCCTAAAAGATGGAAAAATATACAGACAAACTTGCAAATGCTAAATGGCCACAGGCTGAAAATAACTACAAATAACTAAACCAATAACAGGCAGAGCATTTATCTGACAAGATCTACAACTCTTCTCCAAGAGGTGGCAAACAAGAATTGAGTCAGGAAGGAACAAGGTATTGTGGGTAAAAGGGCTCAAGGCTGGAGCACTAAATCATTCAGACTGGACCCATATTGTCAGATCAGACAGACTGAATGAATGAATAAGACCTTGGGAAAATTAAACATTTTAGACACCCCTTGCATCAGTTTACCTCCTGTCAACCCAGTGTTTAACGATTTGATTAGTTGCTGCACCAAACACACAATCAGCATCAAGTTGAGCATTCAAAATCTCATTTTTTTTTTACTCATCAGAAATGTTTTGGTTGTAAAACTGTGCATATTCCCTTACCACAACAGACATCACAGTCTTTCTAGAAACAGTATTGGCCTCCTCCAAGGCACTTTTTAAAGCATGTTTAGGCATTGATAAACATTGGAAACAATCTCTTCAACAAAGTTTATTTGCTCCACAACTTGTCTAAACTATACATACACCTCAACACAAATTTCCACATAAACACTAGTAATTAAAACACCTTAAAAGATACCATGCTGGACTGCACTTAGCTTCTTTCCTGAGATTCTAGCCTACTTTACCTTGAGGTACTGGGTTTGAAAAAGACAGTCTTTTTATTGGAGAAAGTCACTAGGGACATAGAAGCAGGGTCTGCATGTAAGGGGGGGTGGACACCAGACATGGCCAGGCACACCCTGAATTTCTTAAAACACTTTTTTTAGGAAGAGACTCATTCAACAGAGGAGGATTGCAAGCTTTCTTAAAAACACCTTCCAATGCTGGGAGCAACAGAGAGAAGCTTACCACATCTGGTCCTCATCCTCCAAAAGATTATATAAACCCTGCTGATCTTGGGGGCAGAAAAGATTGTTCTCAGCTGAATACATTCCTAAATCTAGCCAGCATTTGGAAAAAGAAAACATCTGCTTGGGTTTCTGAACCTCTTCATTCTCAGAGGAAACTGACTGATCACTCTGACATTTCTGAAATCTCAAATTCCAGATCCTTTTCAAAATCAGGATCCTTGGGTGGTTGAATGAATGCAGAAGCCTATAACCTGGGTTTGTACCCTGTAATCAACAGCCTGAATAATGAATCTAGCCATATCCACCAGCTCAGGTGAAAACACAGTCTGAAACTGGCTGCCCTGCAACATGGTGGGTCTCGTCTCTTGCTTGTATGCACTACACTACTGGGAGAATCTCTGGAGTGAGACATATCAACAATGGCAACATATTCTGCACCTCTGACCTCCCCTGCACCTAAAGCGTTTGGTTCTCCTGTACCTGAACCAGGCACTGATACAGTTCTAGAGGACGTGTCTGACCCTTATGTCATGCACAGTTGTGGTATTAACACCACACCAGGGGACCTGAGGCAAAAGAAGGTGAGTGGTCCAAAAGCCTACCCAAGGCTACTGCAGAGTCACAAGCTGTAGGCTGAGGCATATTTCTCAACTTACTCTTTTGTTTTTAGGTGCATACAGAACATACCTCTCAACTGTACAGATTTTCGCAGAATGGCCAGATTTTTTGCCTCACATTTTTGGTCAGTTTTTCATAAAATTGTGGTTTTCTGGAAAATTAGTGGCAAATTATTAATGACTAAAGTTAAAAAATAATGACAAATATTTGTGTTTCAGACTTCGTACCCTTCAGAAAATTCATGCTAATGCAAAACCTGCTATTCTATCACCTTTCTAAGTTTGTAAGAGCAAGATTTAAATATTGTCCCTATTTTTGGACCTTTGTCCCACTTTTATTAACAGCTTTGCCCAGATTTCTTGCTATAACAGACTAAGAGGTATAATAAGGAATAGATGGTATCTGGGACACCATATGTAAGACAATCAAGTCAGGGGACAAATAAAACTAGCCAGAGCAATACCAAAAAAAAATCGCTGCATGATCACCTCAGGAAAAAAATGGGCAAATCAGAATATTTTCCCTCTAAATAGTAATCTGAAGTCTACTTCTGTGGGGAAACCATTCTGAACAAGCTGCTTCGCAAGGGACGGCTTGCACCTGTCACCCCTGGGGTTCCGGATATTGGCAAAGGCTCTTGCCACCCCCATAGTGCCTTTTTTAGACAAGGCTCAAATTCTAAACCCACCGCCCTAGAAAACAATAATGGAAAAAAACTAAGGGTCATGCTGCTCAATGCCAGAAGTCTAAATCTCAAGATGCACGCCCTCGAAGCCCTCCTCAGTATGGAGAACATCGATGTCTGTGCTGTGACTGAAACCTGGTTCAAGGCTCCTGAGAGCACCCCGGCACTATCAGGTTTTACCTCATATCTTGCGTTCCGGCCCCAAAACCCAGACCGTACCACAAAAGGAGGGGGTGTATCCATATTCATCAAGGATACCCACACCTCCAGGCTGGCGGCAACTCACGAAGCATCAGAGACCATTCAAGTGCAATTAACCATAGGCAAAACTGCTCTACAGTTTGTAGCATGTTACAGGCCACCCTCTCAAACTCAGGAACCCCACACAGCCTTCCTGAAGACACTGGAGAGTATAAATGTCTCTCCAAACACCATCATATTGGGTGACTTCAACTACCCAAACATAGACTGGGAACATTACTCAAGCCCCAATACCCTAGCCCAAAGGTTCCTGGAGTTCATAAACTCAAATGCTATGGAACAACTTGTCACCATTCCCACAAGAGGTGAAAATATACTAGACCTGATCATCACAAACATGGGGACAAAATGCTCCACACGGAAGTATATCCCTCACTGGTGAGATCAGACCATAAACTAATCTCACTGGAGATCCACATCCCTCCCCACCCCCAACAAAAAAGACCACAGTGAAGAACTTCTCAAAAGCCAACTTCACACTTCTTAAGACTGGTGTGGTATCCTTCAAGGCTCCTGAGCCATTGGAAACCACAACCCACGCTGCTGAATCCCTTACAAATGCTTTCTACGAGCACCTCCAGGATTGCATAGATCAAGCAATCCCAAATAAAATCAAGACCCTTTCCACCAAAGGCAAGCGCCCGATCTGGTGGACCCCAGCCATAAACAAACTTTACAACAAGAGGAGAAAGCTACTACAAGATAGAGCAAAATCCCTAAAAGGGAAGACATCTCTGATCAATACTAGTAAAAAACTACGATCACTCATAAAATCATCCAAGGCCAACTTTGTCTTTTGAGTCCTTGGCGATTTTTCTCTCAATCATAACTTCTTTAGCTATGTTAGAAATCTGGGTGGAAACTCCCAGATATGCTCAGAATTAGTCCAAAATGATACAAAAATCACTGAACCCACAGACATTGCAAACATACTGGCAGACAGGTTCAGTGAAAATTTCTCCCTCCCAAAAGGAGAAATATCTATCCCAGCAGAGTGTAACCTCCCAATCATCTCAAATGCCCAGGTGAGAGCTGCTCTCTCTAAAGCTAAAAACACAGCATCAATGGGACCGGATAGTGTCCCCAGCTGTGTGCTACACGAACTCAATGAGGAACTAAACTCACACATAAGGCTGCTGTTTAATCTTAGCCTTACCACAGGATACGTAGCCAAAGAGTGGCGTACAGCAACTGTGGTCTCACCCCACAAAGGCGGTGCTTCTACGGACCCTGGTAATTACCACCCCATAAGCTTAACAAGCCTGGTCTGCAAAGCTATGGAGAGGATCATAATGGAACTCATAAATAAAGACATAGGGGACCTACAGACATTGGATCCTACCCAATTCGGCTTTGTCAAGGGCAGATCATGCCTCTTGAACTTGGTCGACTTTTTTGAAACAGTCACCAAGGCCACTGATGAGGGTAAGGCAGTTCACACAGCCTACCTTGACCTTGCAAAAGCTTTCGACACAATACCCCACTCGGGTATCATAGAAAAGCTCACCAGCTTAAATGTAAACCCATATGTCACAAGATGGGTTGCAAACTGGCTCAAGGACAGAACCCACAGGGTTAGAGTTGCTGGTGCCATGTCAGACTCCAAGCCGGTCACAAGCGGTGTCCCACAGGGCTCAGTTCTGGGCCCCCTCTTGTTCGGCATCTACTTTTCAGAAGTGCAGGCAAACATAGGAGGATTGTGGCTGACAAACTTTGCAGATGACTGCAAACTGGGCGCCATAGTTGAAAATCCATCAGACACAGATATCCTTCAGAGAGGTCTCATAGAAACGGATAACTGGTGCCAGAGCCATGGCCTTAAGCTAAATGCCAAAAAATGTATAGTCATACCCTTTGGTAAAAACAAGGTAACCCCAAGTTACCACATAGGTGGCAATCCATTAAGCACAGAAAAGGTTATCAGGGACTTGGGGACCCAAGTTGACAGTAACCTTTCTTTTGACACTCACATTGCCAAAGTGGTTAGGAGGACCTTCTACATTGCCCACCTGATTATGAAGGGATTCACATCCAGATCAAGGGAGGCCATTGTTCCCCTGTACTCTTCACTTATCAGACCAATGATTGAGTACAATGGCCCATTCGGAATGTATCTTACCCGACACCTGCAGCAATTGGAAAGGCCCCAAAAGTTCCTCACCAAAAGGATAAAGGGGCTCAAAAATATGCCATATGCTGCCCGACTGTAGAAACTCCAGCTCTATTCAGTCGCATACCGTCTGCTCAGAGGTGACCTGTGCCTGACATACAAGGCCATGTCCAACCCGGAATTAATGGACATGCTCCACCTCAAAAAATCCAAATCCACTAGAGCCACAAGAGCAAGAGACTTAAACCTCAACACGGATATAAATAGGACGTGCTGGAGGGACAGATTCATCACCCAGAGACTCCCTATGCTGTGGAACAGAATCCCGGTCCATGTGAGACAGAGCACCTCGCTGGCTCTGTTCAAGAGGAATCTTGACCAGTGGATGGGAGATCGTAGGTTTACCCCGGGGATCATCTCTGTATCACTGCTGGACAGAGGCACGGCAAACTAATGGGTATAGTATTCTTCATCCTAAGGGGTGGTGAAAGCCACACAACTCTGGCTAAGCTTATAAATGCCCTAGGGCAGATAGCCTAGTATGAACCTATGAACACTGCCCTGAATAAAAAGACAGTAGTTTTACTAACATAGTTCAAAGCACAAAAGTCCCCTAGTTTTAATAAAAAAGCTAGTTTCATCCACAAATGATCCGAAACAGAATAAAACAGCATTAGACAATTAATAAAGGATAAACTTATGAAAAAGCCCCTGTCAGAAATGTTTAACATGGACTAAAAATTGTGATTTAAATAAAAAAATGTTTAAAATGCTGCAAAAGTCTGCTCAATCACCTCATGTAATCTTACCCCCCCCCAAAAAAAAATGGAAAAATCAGCAAGTTTTCCTGTCAAAACTTTCAAATTAAGCTTGTAATAAACAATATAAGCCTTATACTACATGTGAAGTACAGCCCTAAGCACATACTCGTTCCCTTTCAGAAAAAAAAAGTACAGTTTTGTACCTACCATAAATGTAGATGTTCGAGGATCCACATTGCTGCAGTCCTAACTATTGGGTAGTCCGCTGTCCCAGTCGGCCCGAATACCAAAGTATATGGCTGACGTCGGTCAAGGCGCATTAGTCTGACGTCAGGACGTCCGGGTACTAATGCGCATGACCGACGTCATATCCTCAGTCTTTTCTTGCCCCAGATGTCAGAAGACCCTAAAAAGACAAGTCCAAAACCAAAAACACCAAACACTCCTGCACCAAAAATATGTACAATATATACAAAATTACAAGAGTATAACCTCACCCACACAACCACCCCTAAACACAGAGGGGAAGGAGGGAGGGTAAATTGGACTGCAGCAATGTGGATCCTCGAACATCTACATTTATGGTAGGTACAAAACTGTACTATGTTCTTCATTCCACATTGCTGCAGTCCTAACTATTGGGTAGAATCCCAAAGCAGAGATAAGGGAGGCTGGCAAATCATAAGGAAGCAGGAGATGTCAACATGCCTTGCAAAATAGCTGTGGCAAAACCAGCCCTAGATTTAGAGTAGAGAGGAAGGTGGTAATGCTTAGAGAAAGTATGCACTGAACTCCAAGTAGCTGCCTCCAAAATATCCTTAGTTGCCACCCCCCTTAGAAATGCTGTTGAAGTGGCAGTAGCCCTAGTGGAATGAGGCCTAATCCCAGCTGGAATCTCCTTGCCATGATGGGAATAACAAAATGCAATGCAAAACCCAATCCACTTAGAAATAGTTTGTTTTGACACAGGCTTGCCCTGAGAACTCAAAGCAAAAGAAACAAACAACTGCTGAGACTGCCTAAAATCCTTGGTCCTGCTTAAATAATAACGCAACTGCCTGTGTACATCTAAAGTGTGCAAAATCTTTTCCCCTTATTTTGGGGATCTGCATAGAAAGTAGGCAAATGAATAGTTTGGTTTAAAGCCACACTAGAAACCACCTTAGGCATAAAAGAAGGATTAGTACGTAATGATACCCTATCCTTATGGAAAATCAAAAAAGGCTCCACCGCCATAAGGGCCTGCAATTCAGAAACCCTTCTTGCAGAAGTAATGGCCAACAGAAAAGCAGTCTTCCATGACAAGTATTTCAATTCAGCAGTAGCCGCAGGCTCAAAAGGTTGTAGAGTAAGTTTCTCCAACACAAAATTGAGATCCCAAGCAGGAGTAGGAGCTCTACGTGGGGGTCTTATATTCTTTGCCCCTCTAAGAAATTGCTTGAACAAAGGATCACGAAAACAATGGTGGGTCACAATCATAGTGAGCTGAAATTGCTGCAGCATGAATCTTAATGGAAGAGAAAGACAAACCTTTGTCCAATAACTCAGTAAGATATTGAAGAGCCACACTCAAATTAGGCTCAGAAATCTCCAAATTCTTTGCTGCACTCCAAAATAAAAATCTCTTCCATTTTTCTGCGTACACTTTCCTAGTACTAGGTCTTCTGGCTTCCATAATCACATTTAAAACTTGTTGAGGAAGTTGAGACCTGCTGTGTTTCAAAACAGAATATGCCAGGCTGTTAGATGAAGAGAGTGAAGCTTGACATTGAGCAGGTGACCGTCCCTCTGAGACAACAGGTGCGGAATCAAAGGTAAAGGCCATGGAGGCTTCTTTACCAAACTCCTCAGTAATGGGTACCAGTGTTGCCGAGGCCAATCTGGAGCTATTAAAATCATCCTTGGCCTGTCTTGTCTGACCTTTAGGAGCACCTTTGGGAGAAGAGGCAGAGGTGGAAAGGCATACACATGAAGATTTTTCCAACTGAAAGAAAGAGCATCCACTTTCCAAGCTGTGTGATGAAACCTCTTTGTGCAAAACTTTGGCAGCTGGTGGTTTAGTGGAGAAGCGAACAGATCTATGTCTGGAGTTCCCCATGACACTGTCAATTTCTGAAATACATGAAGATCCAGTTTCCACTCGTGGGGATCCATGATTTGTCTGCTTAACACATCTGCTAAGGAGTTCTGTGCTCCCGGCAGAAACCTTGCCTGAAGAGTTAGTTGCAAGCTGAGCGCAGTCTCCCATAAAATCATTGCTTGCCTGCACAACGGGTAAGAATGTGTTCCCCCTTGTTTGTTGATGTACCACATGACAGTTGTGTTGTCTGTTAGAATCAACACCTGCCCTGGAAGAAGTAATTCCTTGAAAGCCATTAATGCAAACTGGACTGCTAACATCTCCTTCATGTTGATATGTAGATGCTGTAGTCTGGCAGGCCACTTGTCTTGTATCCACTTTCCATTTAGATGAGCTCACCAAGCAATGTCTGAGGCATCTGTCGTTAGAATCTGACTCGCCTCTGGCCGGGTCACAGAGAGTCCCTTGTTTAGGTGACATTCCTGAGCCCACCACAAAAATTCCTGTTGAATGCAAGGTATTATTTGAATGACAGTGTCCAAATCCTGGCAGTGCTGTGTCCATACATTTTTGAGATACCATTGCAGCTTCCTCATATGCAGTTTGGCATTGGGAAGCACCAGAATACAAGATGCCATGAACCCTAAGGCTTGAAGGACTGTCCTTGCAGTCAGCCCGGACTGAAGAGATAGTTGATGGAAGTAAATGGAAAGATTCTTTTGTTTGTCCGGGGTTAAAAGGCCATCTGGGCTGCTGTATTCAGTCTCACACCCAGAAAGCACATGTCTTGAGAGGGTACTAGACTGGACTTTATTTCGTTCACAGAATACCCTAGGCATCTTAGCACTGCTATCACATATTCCAAATGCTGTAAAAGGTCTTCCTTTTCTTGAGCCAGAATCAGGCAGTCGTCCAAGTAAGGATAGATTTGAATTCCTTTTAGCCTGAAGTAAGCTATCACTGGAGCCAGAACCTTTGTGAATACTCTGGGCGCAGTAGATAAGCCAAAGGGCAATGCAGAGAACTGATAATGGGAATTTCCAGCTCGAAAACGCAGATACTTCCTGCAAGTTAGTCTTATAGGCACATGAAGGTAAGCCTCATTGAGATCTAAAGTTACCATCCAGTGATCTTTGCCCAGCAGAGGTAAAAGCTGTTGTAACGTCAACATTTTGAACTTGGGAATGTCCAGATAAGTGTTGAGGATAGATAAATCCAAAATTGGTCTCCATGTGTTCCCCTTCTTTGGTACTAGGAACAGGCGAGAATAAAATCCTAGGCCCCTTTCTGGCACAGGAACTGGCTGAATGGCCCCTATTTGGAGTAACAGAGAAATTTGCTTGTGAGCCTCTTTTCTTTGTAGAGGAGGAATGTCTGGCATGCCTTTGAAAGGAGGCAAGGTATGGAAATAAAACCTGTAACCGTGGTGAATGATATCCAAAACCCATCTGTCTTGGGTAATTAAATCCCAATTTTCTTTGAAAAGAGCCAACCTTCCTCCCAAAGGTGCTGCCAGGCGAGCACTGGCAGCTGAAAAGGCAGGTCATTGGGTCTGTTTACGAAAGGACTGACCCCTGCCCTCACCAGAAGTCTGAGCAGGTGAACTCCCTGTTCTAGGCCTAAAAGAACCTTGAGCTCTGCCCCTACCATGCCTAGACCTACCCCTAGAGTGGGAATCATAAGCAGGATATGTCCATCCCTTAGAAGGCCAATTTCTACTAAACTTTGGAGGCTGCACCTGCAAAAAATCTTTAACAGTTTGCATAGACTTAGCCTTGTCCTCCATTTTCTTTAAAACTGCTTCCACAGGCGAACCAAACAACACATCAGACTGTAAAGGAGCATCCAAAATCCTTGTCTTAACATGCTCAGCTAAATTCTGATCCCTCAACCAGGCGTGCCTACGAAGAACAGAACCAGTGGCAGCCACCCTCGAGGAGGCCTGCACAGCATCAAAACCACATTGCAAGGAATGCTTACCCACCTGTTCAGACACATGAACTAAATCCTGCAACTCTTTACACTCAATACCTTCCGCCAGAGCATCCACCTTAGACTTCAATTGTGAAAGGAGATAATTTTGATACTTTAACATGTGAAACTGGCAATTCAACGCCCTCATGGCTAAAGTGGAAGAAGTATACACTTTCTTTCCCCATCTATCCAAAGCCCTTGCCTCTTTATCAGGAGGAACAGGATTTTTAACAACAGAAGCCTTAACACCTTTAGGCCCCTGAGAGACAGTTTCGGGTCTGCCCTAGGACTCTTAAAAAGATACTTATGAGCTTCAGGCACCCTATAGTACCTATCCGGTTTAACTGGGGCAGGAGGCAAAGAATCAGGGTTCAGGGAAGCCTCTGCAAAAACATCTTCCACCACATTCAGAACAGGAGGTATAGCTAAAGGCCTATGCTGGGGTAAAACAAGAATTCCCTAAGCCTCTTCCTGGAATCAGAGAAATCTTGACCTTCCCATTTAAAATGCTCCCTCATGGAATGCAGAGTCTCTGAAAATGAAAAATCCTCAGGAGGAGAAGCTGAAGGAGTAGAATCATCCACATCAGAATCAGAATAAGGAGGATACTCCTGCAAGTCTTCAGCCGAAGACTCAGAAGCCTCCGAACACTGCTCAAAACTCTCAAACTCAGGTTCCACCCTAGGCCTCTTATCAGGAGGGGGCATAGAACCTCTAATCATAGTAATCAAATCCTCTGCTGTTTTGAGCATATGTTTCTTAGGCAAAGATCCTGAAAAGCTAGGAGAAACCCCCACTGAAGTTAAACCTGGCCTGCCTCTCAAAGAAGCCTTGGAAACAGAAGGGGAGGCTCTAACCACCTGAGAAGCCCCTTCAGCCTGGCCTACCTCCTGAGAGGACACATCCTGTAACAGTAAAGTCTCTCCCTGAGACTCCAAAGAAACTCCTGGCAAAACCTCCGGCTCCACTGAGCCTTCTAAAGAACCGACGTCCGGGACTGTCGGTTCTTCCACTCTAGGCTTTGCTGCTTTGTCCTTGCGCTTTTTGGACGAAGCGCCGGAGCATCCGGCGGCATTTTATAATTACAACGCTTCCCAAAAACTAACCTGGCACAGTCTAACCTTCTCTTAATAGTGCGTTTGTTAAATCTAGCACAAGAGCGGCATCCAACAACGTCGTGCTCAGGCCCTAAACAAGGTATACACAAGGTATGGTAATCCCTATGAGGTATCTGTTTCCCACAAGAAATACAGTTATTCACTTTTTCTGACATCCGGTTAAATACTGAGGCAAGAAAAACCAAAATATTCCCCAACGGGGTACTTAGCCAACTTTGATTCGGTCTGAAACTCCGACTTCAGAAAATTTCAGAACGCCAACCTGCACTCGCAAAACTGCTTCTGCATCGGACCATGTGGCAAAAAAGACTGAGGATATGACGTCGGTCATGCGCATTAGTACCCTGACGTCCTGACGTCAGACTAATGCGCCTTGACCGACGTCAGCCATATACTTTGGTATTCGGGCCGACTGGGACAGCGGACTACCCAATAGTTAGGACTGCAGCAATGTGGAATGAAGAACATCATCAGTAAAAGCAGCAGAATACACAATTGAACCACTAACAGAAAAAAGGCAGGGAGAGGAAATAAAAACCTAAAAAGGATTCTTACCTGATCTCAGCAGCTGAAGAGACTCGGAGTAAGGAGCAGTCTTCTAAGAGAGCCTTCTCTTACTATTGCACTAGAAAACTGAAAGGGTCCCATCTGTGGGTTTTGTAAGGTAGTACCTGTACTGCCAGGTATTGGTCCATCACACCCACAGACAAGCAGTGGGAGGGAGTCTGAGCTTTACCAGACTACCAGATGAGGGTCGCAAGGCACTACTACCAGAATGTCAGGAGACGGTGTGTTTGTTGAACATTTGAGGTTATGTACTTACCATAGTGTTTCATCCTTTCATCCTGGTCTGTCTGATATGACTAATGGGTACCAAGCTACTTGTTGGATCTGATCCAGCCCTGCTAGGGCTCCAAGCTTCAAGCTCCTTTAAGATATTTCCCGACTATAATCCCCCTGTGCACTAAACCGACTCAGATCAAGTTTCTGAATAATGGTAGCCAACTATATATTACAGAGTTCTATAAAACAGATGGGCAGAAGAGCTTCAGAATGGTCTGTATGGTCCTCAGGAAGAAGTGACAATTTGTAGGGAGGGATGCCATATCAGATGGATCAGGATGATTGGACCAATCACTATGTTAAGCAAATTACTTCTGTAGTCTAGTCATCTGGCCCATTCACTCCCAACTGACAGGTCAGAATCCCAAGCTATCAAACACTGGATGGCATCATGACAGGATATCCTTAAGGATAATACATCCAAAGGAAGCCCGGGGGGGGGGGGTTCATGAAGTTATACCCAGTTTAGTGTGTTTGGCAAAGATGTGCAAGGTAGACAAAGATGATGCAAAACAAATTTCATCCACACTGAATTTCTGAAAAAGGCTGTTGAAGCAGCAAATGATCTTACAGAACAAGCCATTGATTTGGCTGATAAAGAATTGTTTTCTCAAGTATATTCAAATAAAATACAAAGGGATAGACATCTGGACAAGGCTACTTTAGAAACCTTTTGTCCTAATTTGTTAGAAGCAAAGGATATGAAAAATTGTTTATTTTCTCTGAATACTTTCACCCTATGGAGATAAGAGTCTCAGCTATCTATGAACATCTAGGGTGTTAGGAATGTACTCTACTTTATTACAATGGTTAGGAAAGAAAGCAGGTAAATGTAAAGGCCGATTCATATTGCTCTCCAAAGCAGTTCTGGCAATAAAGGAAGGATAAGTTCAGAGAGAAAATCTGCTGTATAGAAGATCAAGTGTGGAGAACCAGAAGTAAAATGTATTTATTTATTTAAATTTATCCTTTGTTGACCAGGTTAGTCTCTCTAGATTAGCAACCTCTTTTCAATGTTGTGACTCGGACCATTTTGGAAAAGCACTTCCTTTTTCCATTCCAGGCACAGAGTCAACCCAGAGAAACAGGGAGGCAGATGGAGAAAGAAGGAGATGGTGGAGTAGTGAAAGAAATGAAGGACAAGGCAAATACTGAGACCGGAGAATGTGTGCAAGATTCTGAGGAAATGTTTCAAAGAACCCAGTTTGATGGAGATAAGCCAGTAAATGATGGATGTATAATTACAACCCTCCAGTCAGGAGGGTTGCGGGATGATTTACTTGAAGAAATAGAGGTCCTGAGTGAGCCAGAAAATGAAGGAGATGTTTCCTGAGGGAACATAATGGAGAAAATACAAAAGGAGAATCCAAAGACAATCTTGAAGAATACTGGTGAGATGGAAAAGAAAACATATGCAAATACAGTAAAACAAGGCAGAAGTGGAGCAGAAGAACAGAAGGCAAAAGAAAATGAAAAAACTGAAGTATATGGTAAGGATTCAAAGTAAAGAAGGCAAAAAAAATGGATAGGTATGAAGTGTGGGACAAATTACAATTTAATAGCTCCCTTGTGTGCAAAAGCACAAGGGAAAAACATTTATTCTTAAGAACAGACATTTTGTGACATTATATTTGAGACCGTTTTTCAAAGGAAATTTTTCTTGGAGAACATGAAAAAAAGAAAGACTGTAACCCATGAAATCTTTACATGATAAAAGGATTTAACAGGGAAACCAAAAAGAACAGTCATGTAAAATTTTGAACAGAGGTAGAAAGACTTTGAAAGGACGTATGAAAGCTTTATGTAAAAAAGTTCTGGACAATGCAAAAGTTTATGACAAAAGGGGTTTATGGACTGGTGGCTGGGTTTCTAATGGTGTGTTAAAAACAGAAAGAGAAAAAAATATACATGTACCAAGCATACCAAATATGGAGGGGAGAAGGGACATTGTAAAATACTGGAGACAACCCAAAACATATTTTTTTGTGTGGAAAGGAATGGTATTTGATAAGTAACTGTGACAAAAGAAAATGTTATATTGTGAGGAAAATGGACATCATGCAAAAATGTGAATTAAAAGAGAAAAAATTAACAAACAGAAGAAATTTCAGAATCAGTAAGAAAAATTAAAAATAACGAAGATGACAGAGAAGAAGGTTCCGAAATAAGTGATGAAGATGACAAACTGGGAGGTAGTAAAAAGAAAAAAGAATTCTATTGGTAAAAGGGTAAACGCTAGAAAAAGAAAATTTAAAGGGATACGTATATAAGAGAAAAAGAAAGGAAATGGATGAAACAATATATACAGCTAAAAACAGAGTCTTGGTATCAAGGTTAAGGTGTTTGACTCACATACACAAGGTATAGTGTGATTCTCATCTTCAGAAGGAAATTGGTTAGGCTTAGAATGGGCTATTAAGAAAGCTAACCTAGTAATTAGCTATGAAGTTATGAAACCATGAATCTAAGGAAAAGGGAAATTAAAACTTTAGAGCACTTTATGTAAATGTGAATAGAATTAAGAATAAAGTAAGAAAAATAGGAATTTTGGAGTGGTATAATACATGTCATATAGATGTTATTGCATTAGAAGACAAGATTTTTAAAAAATGAACAAAGATTACAAACTATGGGGGGGGGAGATAATCTGGAATTTAGGAAATTAGAGATATTCTGGAAAAGCTGTATAATGTAGAACTACAGTAAAGATATTAGACGCTACTTTACCAAAACTAGGAAGATTAACCACTGTAGATTTAAAATAGAAAGAACAAGTATATAGAATTATAACATTATATGCTTATACTAACTGTAAATAAAGGGAAAGTTTATTTCATCAAATGTTAGACTATGTGGTGATAAATATGAATATTATAGGAACAGGAGACTTAAACTGTGATTTAAGAGGCAAGCGTAAAAAGAAAGGAAATTATATAAAAATTAAAGTTATAAGAGGTAGCAAATTAAAACTTTGCAACAAAAACTCATGGATTATAAAAGGGAAACAGATTATTTTACAGTATTAGAAGGTTTGGTTATAGGAGAAGGGGAGGTAGCTGAAACTGAACTTTCTGATCATCTTGCAATAAGGCTAGAGATAAAAGAAAATGAGGAATATATAAAAGGAGGCCAAGGAATAAAAAGGATAAATGAGAAAGTATGGAATGAAAAAGGAAAGAGATTAGTAATGCAGTTAGGCTTTCAGTCTGTTTTACAGTTATGGAAAAATCATATTACTATGAGAACATTTTATTTAAAAAAATGATCTGAATTGTGGATTATATTTAAGGAAAAAAATATAAAAACTGTTTTTTTAACAGTGGACATGTGATGTGAGAAAAGCAGAGAAAGAAAAATATAAAAAACATATAATGATATTGGAAGATTTAGAACATAATGATAGAAAGTACTTTGACAAAAAAAAATAAGAAATTAAGAAAAAAATACAAGAATTGTTACATAAGCAAAGACATTTTTTACAAGGAAAAAGAGAAGTATCAAGTTACTTAAGCAGATTAGTAAAGGAAGATGGTAGTGTGACGCCCGTGCCCTGGCCCAGCTATCAAGGAGCCTCAATCCTTACCACTAACACCAGTGAGGGGCATCCACATAGGGAAAGGATAATAAATACACACACAGTAAAGTACAATTTCCCTTAAGAGCATACAGAGATTACAGTCAGTCTGGGGCTGGTTTCTCCTTTTCTCTCCAGGTCCTCAATATGACTCCCCAATGGCAGAGCTACAGGGTCCAGATCTCAGCCTAGTGGGCAAGCTAAAACCTCCAGCACCCTCTCTGCCCAACCAGTGCTTCATGTCCCTACTCAAGTAGCTGACACACACACACTTTAAGATAGAGTTATATACAACCACAGAGACACTCCTGGGAAGGCTGGCACAGGTTCTACAGTTGTGCCCCTTTTCAGCCCAGTCTAAAAGGCAGTACTAGCAGTCACCACCCACTAATATCAACTACTCAAACGCCCTTCTGAAAGAGTGTCCAGTTATTACTGTGCAATATTATTATCCAAATGGTAAGTGTGACTGAACAGTCAAGGCTTATTAGAGTGACTTGGTACAGTATCACTATACATATGCAATGTACTCAGAGCTTAAATTATCTCTACACAAAACGGCCAAAGATGAAAGGTTTAAAAACATGTAATAATAAATAATAAAAACACAAGACAATACTTCTTACTACACAGTGCTAGTCAAGACTTCAGAGATCACAGAGAAATACTTAAAATAATACCGTAGAAAATTTCTGACATCACAGAAAAACAAACTAGTCTAATCTTCCTATTTCCTAGCTATATCTACGTGAAAATGAAATAACTTACATATAGAGCAAAGCGGTGCTGGTGATGTTGGATGTTCTCAAGACAAATGCTCAGAGCTCTCTGATTCTCTCTTTAAATTGATAACACAGAGCTGCTTCACATGGCATCATTCTTCACACTTCTCTGGTGTTCCCAGGCTAACAGAAACTACATTTACATTCTTTACACCTGGTCAGAAACCAGAGCAATAAAGGAAATTTATACATGCAAATTCTAGCCATTAACTCTGGCCTCAAAACAATAGGTAGAATTTCTTCATCCAGACATATCGGCTCCGAATTTTGACATCAAACACAGTCATAAAATGCTTGACTTAGCTTTCTTTCATCAGAGTCCACTGTTGTTACAATTTTGCAGTTCAATATCCAATGCAGTCTTTTCACATTTAAGAGAACAAGCCTGTGGCTTACATTAATATTTACAAATGGCAGAATTACCTACAAAATTCTATCTGGCTAGGCTGGCAGCCTTCACAGATCTTCACACATATTTCCCCCTGGAGAACTCAAGCTAGTTTTTCAAGTGACCTTTGAGAAACGTTGCTTGAGAGAGTTAGGTCTATCTGAGTATACCTTACCCCATTCCCTGTCTTGAGAGCCCATCTGCGTTGGCATTGCTAATCCCACTGTGATGCTGCACTGACATATCATATGCTTGCAACCCTAGGCTCCAACTTAGCAACTTGGCATTTTGCTGGCTGGCTCTGTTCTTCCTTGTCAGGCCTCTGATGGGAGCAGTTATGGTACTATAACTGAGGAAGAACTTTCTGTAGTACCCTGCTGTCCCTAAGAATGCCCTCACCTGCTTTTTGGTAACAGATGCGGCCATGTCTAAATGGCTTCCACTTTGGCAGGTTCTGGCCTGATCTTATCACTACCCACTCTATGTCACAGGTAGGAGACCTCTGCCATACCCACCTGACATTTGCTCAGCTTAATGGTCAACCCTGCCCTCTGTAGTCTGACCGGCACCTCCCTGAAATATTGAAGGTGCTCTTGCCAGGAAGGGCTGTAGATGGCAATATCATCTAGGTACACAAGGGCACCCCCTCCTGCTAGGATATGATCTACCAGCCTCTGGAAAGTCGTTGGGGCATTTTACATCCCAAAGGGCATCTTTGTGAACTCATAAAAGCCAAAATGAGTCACAAATGCCAACTTCTCTCTAGCACTGGGAGTCAAGGGCACCTGCCAGTAACCATTGGTAAGATTAATAGTTGTAAGATACTTAGCCCCATCCAGCTGCTCTAGGGCCTCATCTGTCCTAGGCACAGGGTAAGCATCTGACTCAGGGTGGCCATTTAATTTCCTGTAGTCCATACAAAACCTGGGGCTGCCATCCTTCTTTGGCACCAGCACCACTGGGGAGGCCCAGGGTCTGTTGGACTCTTGAATAAACCCCTAGTTCCAACATCTCCTGTATTTCCTCCCTCAGAGTCTGACTCTGTTTGACTCTCTCAGGCACCCTATAAGGGGCCTGCCTAATAGGCCTTTGGGGTCCTGTATCCACTTGATGCTGTACCAGATGGGTGCACTCTGGTTTCCCAATGAACATGTCCCCAAACTCCTGTAACACTGCTCGGATTTCTCGAACCTGGGTAGGAGATGGTACCAGCAGCTCTTTCCACTGAGGTGTCAGTCCGAGCCTCACTGACGAGATCAGTCACCAGATCTCCCTCAGACTCCTAATGCAATCCACTGCAAATACTCAGCACAAGGGCCTCCCTATCATGGTAAGGTTTCATCATGTTAACATGGTACAATCTGTGCCCCTTCCTTCTTTCTAGCAGTTCCATCATGTAGTTAACATCACTTACCTTTCTTACCACCTTGTTGGGTCCCTCCCGAGCTGCTTGCAGCTTGTTGTGTCTGACAGGAATGAGAACCATTACCTGCTGCCCTACAGCATACTCTCTAGCTCGAGCATTCCTGTCATACCACACCTTTTTCTGTTGCTGGGCTTCTGCCAGGTTCTCCTGGGTCAAGCCCATGAGTTCCCTGAGCCTTGTCCTGAGGTTTAGGACATATGCCACAAAAAACTCTTGTGAGGTTCACACTCGCCTTCCCATTAATCTTGAATTAAATCTAAAGGTCCCCTCACAATATGCCCATGCACCAACTCAAAGGGTGAAAAACCTGTGGATTCCTGGGGAAGCTCTCTGTAAGCAAACAACAGATAGGACAAATATTTGTCCCACTCCCTCTTAAACTGGCCTGCAAATGCCCGTAGCATGGACTTGACTGTAGAGTTTAACCTCTCAACAAGACCCATTAGTCTGGGGATGGTAGGGGGTGGTCTTCATGTTCTTCACCCCTCAGTACTTCCACAGCCAAGCCAGCAGGTCTGACATGAAATTGGTACCTATGTCAATCAGTATTTTTTTTTGGGAAACCTACCCTGTTGAAAATCTCTAACAAAGTATTTGTCACCTTTTCTGCCTCAATGGAGGACACAGCCAATGCCTCAGGGTATCCTGTAGCATAATCCACTACCACTTGGATATACATTTTCCCTGTGGAATTTGGAGTACTCAGAGGCCCCACAATATCCATAGCTACCTTCTGAAATGGCTCATCAATCACAGGCAAAGGCATCAAAAGAGCTCTCACCTTGTCTCCTACCTTGCCTACCTTTTGGCACTGCTTACAGGTCCTGCAGTACCCTGCTACATCTCTGGAAATTCCAGGCCAATAGAAGTTCTGCATAATACATCCTTGTACGTTTTATGCCCATATGACCTGCAAAGGGAATATCATGGGTTATGGCTAGAAGCGCCAGATGGCAGGCTCTAGGCACTACCAACTGCTGTACCCTCTCACCTTCTAGCCCTCCTTCAGGGTTCCACTATCTATAAAGTAACCCTTTGTCCCAGTATACAGATTCTCCCTTCCCTTGGAATCAGGTGCCTCACTAGCTACCTGCCTCAGGCCTCGCAATGTAGAGTCAGAGAGTTGAGCCTGTCTCAACTCTCTCTTTGTAACCCTTTCCAGCTCCCCTTCCACAGGAAGTCTGGCATCCTCTGACAGTGGTGCCTTACTGTCAGCCTGGGTACTACTACTCACCTCTACCTTTGCATTCACTCTGTCCAAGGGAACATCAGTACCCACAAGCAGCTGTGGCTCACATTCAGTCTCACTGCTACAGAGTAGCTCCCTCCCTGAAGTAACCACCTTACCAGTCCTGGCTGCAAGTATGCAGTCTGTCTGGGTCTCCCCAGGCTACCAGACCGACATGCTTGTCTCCTAGTCTGACTGCGTGTAACTGCATAAGCACATGGGACTGCCTCATCCAAATCTTTCCCTATCAGGACATCTGCAGGATGGTAGTTCGGTAACCTTGTTGTCTCAAGACAACCTACTGTTGGCATTTTGTCTTCCCCACTTACTGTCTCTCTCTCCTTTTGTTCCCCACCTTGCCTCCATGGACATCTGTATGTCACATGGCCGCACTGGTTGCATTCAAAACATTTAACCCTAGGTCCTGGACATGTACCTAGACTAGTGGCTTCCCCTGCTACTGGCAGATTCTGTTGGGGCAGTCTGCGCTGCCCACCATGGGTTCCTTTAGACCCATGAGCAGTACTGGGGGTCCCTTTCCTGTGCAGGGATGCCCTGCTTGCTAGGTATAAGTCTCCCTTCTTCCCCAACTCATCTGAAGTAGCACATTGTCTATCAGCTAACCAGATCCTCATGTCCTCAGGCAAAGTGCTAAGGGCTTGTTCTTTCACCAAAATGTCTGCCGGCCCGTCAAAAGTGGGGACCTGACATCCACTCACCCACCTATGAAAATAAGTGCTCAGTTCAGCAACATATTCACACAGGTTGGGATGGTGGCTTAATGGCTAAGGTGTTTGCCTTACAAACATAAGGTGCAGTGTTTGAGTCTCACAAGGGATAACTGGCTAGGCTTAAAATGCCTCGCAGGGGCAGTTAGCCTAGTACTAAACTATGACCACACTTTTATCTGCCTTGCGTCTATGCTCACGAAACTTTTTCCTATACGTTTCAGGTGTTAGCTTAAACAGTTCAAACAAGTGTTTCTTAACACCAGTATAATCAAAACATGCAACGTCAAGACATTTTGGACAGCACAGTTACAGCTTTACCATAGAGTAAGGGGGTTAGGAACTGTACCTAGAGCCTTTGGTCAACATCATACTGTTTACATACCCTCTCAAACATATGAATGAAACTATTAAAATTATCCCTCTCTTTAAACTACAGAAGAAATTTACTGACCTTTTGTGCTGCTGGGGTCCAGTTACTCCCTTCCCTATTACCTCCATGACTCTGGAGAAGAGTCAGCATCTCCTTTTACTCAGCTTCCAGGCATAGCAGTTTCTCATTCTCCTCAGCCTGCAAACATTACAGTTTCTCATTTTCCTCACTCTCTAGATGCCTCAGTCTCTCAGCTGCTTCTATTTCCAAACGCCTGGCCTCCAACTCAAGTCTGTTTCGGTCCATATGGATTTTTAAGTCCTCTGCAGAAAGGTTAAGCTGTCTATTATCGGAGTGTGGTACATCTCCACTGTCAGTCTGATTGCCCTCCTGGTTGCGGTTTACTGATGCAGCCATGACCAAAGCTGCAATCATGTCTGCTTAGTCAGGTCTCCATGCACCAGTCCCCTAGCCTGACACATCTCAGCCAGCTGGCTCCTTGTCAGCTTTCCATACTCCTCTGCTGACATGCTGCCTGCTCTCCCTGACTAAATAAGGTAACAAAAGAAATAAAACAATTGTGATCTGAACTCTGAGTATTCACTGCATGGCTGATTTAGAGTACAAAACACCTTCAGAGATCACTGTACACAAGCTACAGGAATTCACTCTACTCACACCACTACAAACTAGTTAGTATTTGCTAATCAATTAATATGTGGTCTGGATATCCCACCACTGCCACCAATTAATATGTGATGCCCGTGCCCTGGCCCAGCTATCAAGGAGCCTCAATCCTCACCACTAACACCAGTGAGGGGCGTCCATATAGGGAAAGGATAATAAATACACACACAGTAAAGTACTATTTCCCTTAAGAGCACACAGAGATCACAGTCAGTCTGGGGCAGGTTTCTTCCTTTCTCTCCAGGTCCCCAATAAGACTCCCCACTGGCACAGCTACAGGGTCCAGATCTCAGCCTAGTGGGCAAACTAAAACCTCCAGCACCCTCTCTGTCCAACCAGTGCTTCGTGTCCCTGCCCAAGTAGCTGACACACACACATTTTGAGATAAGAGTTATATACAACCACACAGACACTCCTGGGGAAGGCTAGCACAGGTACTCCAGCTGTGCCCCTTTTCTGTCCAGTCTAAAGGGTAGAACCAGTTGCCACCACCCACTAATATCAGCTACTCAAAGGCCCTTCTGAAAGGGTGTCCAGTTATTACTGTGCATTATTATCCAAATGGTAAGTGTGACTGAACAGTCAAGACTTATTAGAGTGACCTGGTACAGTATCACTATATACATGCAATGTACTCTTACAGCTTAAATTATCTCTGCACAAAACAGCCACAGTTGAAAGGTTTAAAAATATTTAATAATAAATAATAAAAACACAAGACAATACTTCTTACTACACAGTGCTAGTCAAGAGTTCAGAGATCACAGAGAAATACTTAAATAATACCATAGAAAAGTTCTGACATCACAGAAAAACAAACTAGTCTAATCTTCCTATTTCCTAGCTATATCTAAGCGAAAACACAGTTCTAAATAACTTACATATAGAGCAAAGCAGTGCTGGTGATATCGGATGTTCTCAAGGCAAATGCTCTCTGATTCCCTCTCTTTAAATGGATAACACAAAGCTGCTTCACATGGCATCATTCTTCATACTTATCTGGTGTTCCCAGGCTAACAGAAACTACATTTACATTCTTTACACCTGGTCAGAAACCAGAACAATAAAGGACATTTATACATGCAAATTCTAGCAATTAACTCTAGCCTCAAAACAATAGGCATAATTCCTTCATCCAGACATATCGGCTCCAAATTTTGACATCAAAGACAGTCATAAAATGCTTGACTTAGGTTTCTTACAGCTGAGTGCACTGTTGGTATGTTTTTGCAGTTCAATATCCAATGCAGTCTTTTCACATTTAAGAGAACAAGCCTGTGGGTACAGTAATATTTACAAATGACAGAACTATCTACAAAATTCTATCTGGCTAGGCTGGCAGCCTTCACCTATCTTTACAGGTAGTATCTTCTTCTTCTTCTTTCGGCTTTTTCCCGGTTAGGGGTCGCCACAGCGGATCACCTTGTCCGCACATTGAATGGCAGGTGAGTTTTTTTGGGTCAGTTGCCAGCCAGCGCCCTTATCCACCTGCAGCATGTCTTTGGGATGTGGGAGAAACAGAGCACCGAGGAGGAACCCCCACGACCACAGGGAGGACATGCACTCTCCTCCACAGAAGGCACCCCAGCCGCCGAGATCGAGAAGGAACCTCTTGCTGTGAGGCAGCAATGCTATCTTTACAGGTAGTATAATGACTGAAATTTAAAAAAAATGTAAACGGAGAAACAGAAAGAACTCAGGAAAAGATTATGACTAGTGTAGTACTGAAAAAACACGGAAAGTAAAAAAAGTTAACAGAAAAACAGAAGAGAGAATCAGAAAAGGAGATTTCTTTAATTAACTAAAGTATTAGGACAAGTAAATATAGATGTGGCTGCAGGCCCAGATGGAATAGAGTATGAAATGTATACAAATTGAAAGAATTAGCAAAAAAAAAATTAAAGATTTTCAATGAATGGTTAAATGAAAATTTTATGCCTAAAGAATTATGTAGTGGAATACCAGACAACGTAAGAGAATTTAAAAAAATGGAGATCGATGGTACTGAACAAGAATGATTATATGATTTTTATAAGAATAATACAAAAGCAAAAGAGGTATGAAACTAAAATAAAAAATATGGAAGATAGCATATACAGTATAAAGGGGAAAGATTTTCAAAAATTATTAATGATACAGAAATTGCGGATAATAATTATGAACAAAAAAGAAGAAGCGAAAATCATGACAGGAGACCTTAATGAAGCATTTGACACAACTGGACATGAAATTTTATTGGTAATAATGAAAGGATATAACAAAACTGAGAAAATTAGGATGTTATGTATGTCGCTTATGAAGTAAAAATACTTGTAAATGGCTGGGTTAACCAAGAGGTACATATGAAGAATGGTGTAAGACAGGGATGTCCAATACTCTTTGCATTAGCTATGAATGTGATAGTATGTGAAATAAATTACAAAATGAAGGTGGCGGGGTATATAATACCTGAAGGGTTAAGAATTCCAGTTCTGTTAACATATGCAGATGAGATTATAATAACTGCAAAAAAAGCAAAATTTGAATAAAAGAAGTAATAATTTGCACAAATAAGTGTCTAGTGATAAGGATGACTTTAAATAAAGAGAAAAGTGAAAGTTTAAGTGACGTAGTAAAGACTAGGGGTATATATTTTACAATGAATTAATTTTCTATCTAGAATTCAATGGGAAAAACAACATAAGAAATAAAGCAAACGTCTTTCTGGAGATAAGTTATCATTCAGAAAAAAGGCTTATCTGATAAATTCAGTACTGATGGGAAAAATAGCACACTTAGCAAGTGTATTTATGTTGAAAACAGTATTTGAAAATAAATTGCAGATATTTTTTTCATTTATATGGGGTTCTAAATTAAACCCAGTAAAAAGAGGAGTTTTATATGTAAATAAAGGAGGAGGAGGTCTAGGGTTAATTAACCCAGTGGTATACGCTGCTTTATTAAATTTGTACAGAAGTGTTAAAGTGGAGAAATGAAAAAGATGAGAGATTAGTAGTAAAACTATATAATTACAAGTACAATAACTTTTGGGGTATGGTAAAAAAAGAGTAAAATAGAAAAGAAAGAGTGTATAAATGAAAAAATAAAATGTCACTAAGAAAAATATTTTTGTGGAAATAAAAACTGAAGATATAAAAAAAGATAAAGTATGGTATAAGAATGTAATGATACAACATTACTATGTTAAACCATGGAAAAATTAATGGATGAAAAAATTAAAGCTATAAAAATAAAAAGCAAATGGTGTAATCAGAAAGTAGAATGTCAAGGTTTTTTTGTGGAGACTAGTAACAGATATATTACCAGTAAAAGAAGATATGCCATATTAAAAAAAATGACAGAATATGTTTGCATTGTCAAGAAGGAAAAAAAAACTACGGAACATGTGTTTTTGAAATGTAATAGAGTAAAAGGTTATGGGGAATGGGTCCCTATCAAATGATAGAAAGCTCATTTGATAGAAACTCATTTCACTGACACCATAAGATAGAAAGCTCAAAACACTGAAAACTCATTTGACTGAAACTCAAAACACTGAAAATGCTATAGCCCTTTTCCCCATGGTAGTGCAATCCTAGAGTTAGTATATATAGTTAAGGGGGGTGGGTGGGTGGGGGGTTTTCTCCAAGCAGTTATTCATTGTAGTTATAAGCATCCATGTGTAGGGTTTAAAATATATGAAGTATGTGGGGGGCTATGCCCCCACAGCCCCTAACTATATATACTAATTCCAGGACCGCACTACCGTCGAGAAAAGGGCATATAGCGTTTTCAGTGTTTTGAGTTTCAGTCAAATGATTTTCCATCAAATGAGTTTTCTATAATTTGACAGGGACCCTGGGGAACACTATGTAAGGATGATTTATTTGAAGATACAAAAAGTGGATCAAATAAACATGGATATGATTAATTATGGATATTATAAGAACAGAAATAAATATGTTAAAAGAATAGTTATTTTATGGGGTCGATATTAAATTGTCAAAACGGCATTACAGCGAATGCAGTTTCGCCGTCACGTAAAAACTAAAATGCTAAAACAGAGAAACCCAGGTCACAGATTTTTTTCATAGGGAAAAAAATCAGTAGAGCAACAAAACAAAACACACCAGTTAAAACATTTTAACTGTTAATGCTGTAATGCCATTTCAACAATTTAATATAGACCCATTTTATGTGGTTCCCTATTAGAAGACCGAAGACGAATTCTTTCGAATGTGTCCTGGTCGAACTCAAAAGCCTGAAACTGCAAAATATCGAAGCGGCTTTTAAGCAAATTCTTTCCCTGAGAAAGAATTCGCTTGGCCGCTTCATTACTTTGCCGTTTTCGGCAATGTAGTGCAATCTCGGAGTTGGTGTATTTAAGTAGGGGGGTGAGGGGTGCAGCCCCCCCCCCACTTAATTTAATGTTTAAAGTGTTTTATTTTATTTTTTTTTTGTTGGAACAGCGATTTTTTTTCCCCTAGGAAAAAAAAAATCGCTGTTCTGACAGTTCAAAATTGTAAGGTTTTGCTTACATAGTCAGTTAATCACCGTTCGCTTTTTTAAGCTTTCGGTGATCTAATATAGACCCTTTTATGTTATATGGATTATATGTAATCAAAGAATAAATTAAATTATGTTTAATGGCAAATGGATTTTAGCAACAATATTATGAAAAATCAGATGGTGATTATGGAAAAAGGAGTGGGGGTCTAACAGGGATAAAAACAGCATGACTGTAAAGGAAATTATGAATATATGCAAATAAATTTGTATATTTACAGCTCTCTACATATATAAATATTTTGTAAATAAGAGTTATTTTTGTATACAAAGGACCACTACTCTTTTTGATAGGTGCCATGGGATCTTTTACAACCAGCTGAGCTACCACCAACTTAAACAGATGTGACATTGATTTAATGTCTCATCTGAAGGCCAACACACTCAGGAGTGCAGCATCTCCCTTATGTAGTACTGCGGTGTCAGCATTCGATCTACCTTGTGTGGGAATATAACCCACACCCTTCTGCACCAAAGATAAATGTGCTACCAGTGGCGTCAGTGAGTCTACATAAAGCTTGCAATTCCAAAATTATTCTTGCTTATGTACTTGCTATCAAGAAAGTTTAGTTGTACAAGTAAACTTGCTACAACAGTAGATGTTTGACTTTTATCACTGCTGCAGTAACCTAAGCTATCAGTCCAACCGCCCACCTTCCAAAGCTTTAGGACACCTTCTACACAACCTAGTCATTGCCCTAAATGAACATGACAGAAGCATGTATAAAGTCAGTGACTAGGGTGTCAAAACTTCAAAGCTTTCTTGTCCCAAAAGAAGGGGTCAGAGTCCTACCAGTTAGGCTCTACACAAATAAACATTTCACTCCTTGGCATAAAAATAGTAGAAACAGGGTGATGGAGGGAGGGTGTGGCTACTGCAACAGTGATCTTATGGTATATTTACTTACACAACTGCACTTTGCTCATCATTAGAAAACTGCTAGAGAAGCCTAAGGATATAGGCTGAATATCAGAGCTTAGAAAGCTACTGAGGAGGAAGATGGTCAGAGTTCAGCAGCCCCTGGAGAATTTTCCTATTAAAGCCTGCTCAAGACAAATATAAGGAATCTAGTTTGTAATATTTGGTAAAGTTATGCATAGAGGATCAAGTTACTACCTCTAGTATATTTCTAGAATCCAACCCTTTCCAAAAAGCCATAGAAGTAGCCCCAGTTCTGGTCGAGTGGAGCCTGACTTGGCCTGGAAGTATGTTATTATGGTGAAAACATGTTATTATGGTGAAAACAGCAAAAGGTAACCATCTAGAAATTATCTATTTTGAAACTGCTTGCCCTTGTTTTTTGATCTACATAGGAAACGCACAGCTGGTAAGCAATCCTGAAGGTTTGTTCCATCAGTGTATCTGTGTTGCCTATGGACATCCACAGTATGCAATTTTTTTTCCACAGGTATTTTTAGGTCTGGGGGAAAAAAACAAGGAGATGAATGACCTGCAGTTCAATGTACTCTCTGAAATAACCTTAGACATAAAGGTAGGACTTGATGTCAAAGTAACCCTATCTTTGTTAAAAATGATATACAGATGACTCACCATTAGAGTTTTGTAACTCAGATAATCTTGCAAATGCCAGAGCAACAAGTAACACTGTTTTCCAAGATTAAGAATTCCAAATCAGCTTGTGAACAGGTTCAAAAGGAAGCAGTATAAGTTTTTTTTCAATACAAAAGTAAGATCCCACAGAGGGGCCACCTGTCTAAAAGGTGAACAGAAATGTAATATCACTTTCAAAATCTGCTTCACTTGAAGTAGGTTACAAAGGATGGGGAACTAATGGCTGACAAGCAGATAATACCAAAAGATTAATCTTAATAGAAGGGTAAGAAGGGTCGGATGTTAGCAATGCATATAAATACTAAAGAATCACTGGAGTCTGACCTTTTAAGAGTCCTGCTTCTTGGTTTGGGACCAACAGGAAAATCTCTTCCACTTACCCATATATGATTTTCTAGCAGCAGGCTTCTTTGCATAATTTAATACCTCCACCAGATTCTCAGAAAAAATATAGGTCCATCAACCAGGCAGTTAATTAAGTAGCTGACGGTTGGGGTATATCAAACAATCCCTGTCCTATAAGTCATTTCTGTGAGGAAGCTTCTTGTAATTGTTTGCAGCCATTTTCAAAAGACGGGAGAATTACTGTTACCTATGCCAAGAGAGAGTCACCAAGCCATGATCCTAGCAGAATGTGCCTTGACCCTGCCTGGAACTGAACTGTTATTGTACAACATACAGAGAAAAACAAATCGGAAACGGTTTTCAAACTGGCTGTCTTTTTTTTCTTACTTTCATAAAACTAATCAGAATTTGTGAAGGTTTTAGATATACCAAGATAGTTTCAGAGTTGTCTGTCTGCATCCAGAGTAAGACTTTCTGCCTTATTCTTAGGTTCTGAAAAGGAGACAGGATGATCAATAGTTTGGCTCAGTATAAAACTGGACATCAGTTTAGGCACAGATGAAAGGTTGGTTCTCAAAGAAACCATGTCTTTGTGGAAAATGAAATAAGACTGACTCACCATAAGAGTATGCAACTCCAATCATTTTCTTGCAGAAGACACAACAATTAGCAACCCTGTTTTTCCACATTAAGAACTTCAAATCAGCCTGGTGAGATGGTACAACTTGAGTAAGAGTCAGTTTTTCCAAAATTAAGATGCCAAAGAGACGTCACCTGTTTTGTAGGTTGACAAGTATGCAGAACCCCTTTTAAAAATATCGCAACTCTGGAGTGCACTAAAAGAGGGAGGAATTTGTGGGCAGACATGTTAAAATGGGCAACAAATAAACCTTGACAGAGGAGTAAGAAAGGTCAGAGGATAACTCGCACAAATACTGTAGAACCAGAAAAAGGACTTGGTTCTTCCATTTGCTAACATATGATTTCCTTTTAACAGCTTTCTTTGCTTTCTTTAATACCTGCTGCCCTTCCTCAGAAAATAGCTGCCTGAAAGGTATTAAAATTCTATCATCCAGGCAGTTAGTTAAAGTTGTTTCAAGATTGGCGTTACGGAACTGCAATTGGCTTTGGAGTGCCAAGACCTGAAAGTTCAAAGTAGTGCTTCTGAGCATCAGTGATTTCTTTGGCCTCCCATATGAAGTGATCCTTCATCCTACACAAATTATCACTAAATGAAACATCATCTGTTGGTGCAGAAGCGAACATGGTAACTTCTATAACTGTCTTGCAGACAAGAGGAGAAGACATCTGGAAATTTTATATGAGCTCATTCTCCACTGAATCTGAAGGTTTGGAATAGAAAAGGCAAATCCCGGGGAGCAAAAACATACCCTTTAAGAATGCTTTAGATAGCTGTAAGAGACACAACTGGAATATGGTCTTGACCCACATGAAAAATTGAGATGGTAGCCAGCTGAAGTTTAATAGTACAGTAATTGAGCCCAGACTGAAAAAGCCCAGCTAGAAAATCTAAACTTGCATCCTAGAGCAAAAAAGGGAAGTAAGCCCTTAGACGTGGACCAAACAGAAAAATATTTCCACTCACTACAGTAAACTTTCCTGGTAGAGGGTTCTGAGAAGAGGAAAGACTATTGACAACTCTCTTAGAAAGCATGGGATGTCTGTCCATCAATCAAAGTGGGGGAACCAAGAGATCAACCTGAGGGATTTCAGATTTAGATGAGGCTTGCTGGAAGGATGGGATATCATATCTGGAATGGGAACCAGAACCCAAGGAGGGTGCAACAGATGAGGGGCCACAGGAAGGGGAACCAGACTTGTCTGGGCCAGAAGGGGGTCATGAGGATTACGGTCGCTCTGCAACAGGTGGCTTTCTGCAGAAACATGATTATTAAGGGTGTTGGAGGGTAAGCACAACAGAGATAGGATGCATAATGGAGATCTGACGGCTATCCATGCAGAAGAGCATCCTTCTGTGACTATCTTCTGGGAGGGATCAGGACAAAAAAACTGCTGCATTAGATGCTGAAGGACATCACAAAGAGGTTACAGCATAGCAGAATCTGAGGAATATTTGGGACAAGAGGATTTTGGCCTTTAGCCTAGTTCCAGGCGCAGAATCATTTCCATTTGTCTGAGTAGGTTTTCCTGGTGGCTGGGTCTCCTGGCCTCCAGAATGACATCCATAACAGCTGTAGAGAGAAGTATTAACTGGTTGTTTAGATAATCTGCCATGCAGCCAGATTTAAAGTCTTGAGCTGGCTGTGTAGAATCTGATTGTTTTGCCGAGTCAGCAGGTGAGGAATTTGAGGTAAAATCCATGGTGGGCCTTGAGCCATGTTCCTTAATATTGGATACCAGTGTTGGCGTGGCCAGTCTGGAGCAATGAGTATCATTTGTGGCCTCTCTAATCTGGCTTTTAGCAGTACCTTTGCCAGAAGAGGCAGTGGAGGAAAGGCATACACTGTTAGTGTTTTCCAACTGAATGAGAGGGCGTCCACTTTCCAAGCTAGAGTGTGGTATGTCCTTGTGCAAAACTTTTCGCAGTTGGTAGTTTTGGGGGAGCAGATCTATGTCTGGGCTCCCCCATTTTTGAGTTATCATTGTGAATACTTGTGGGTCTAGTTTCCACTCGTGAGGATCCATGATATTTCTGCTTAGTTTGTCTGCCAATGTATTTTTCTTTCCTGGCAGGAATTGTGCTTGTAGTTGAACTTGGTAGGTCAGTGCTGTGTTCCACAAGGTCATTGCTTGCCTGCATAGGGGGTAGGAATGTGTGCCCCCTTGTTTGTTTATGTACCACATCACTGTGGTGTTGTCCGTCTTTATTAGAAGTTGTCCTGGATGTAGGAGGTCCTTGAAAGCTGTTAGGGCATTTTGTACAGCTAGCATCTCTTTTTGATTGATGTGGAGATGCATTTGATCTGCAGACCATTTGCCCTGAATACACTGTCTTGCCATGTGTGCTCTCCAGGCATAATCCGATGCATCTGTTGTCATTGTTTGCCTGGCTGTGGGCAAGGTGAAAGGCTGACCCTTGTTGAGGTGACATGCCTGAGCCCACCACAGAAACTCCTGTTGAAGGCAGGGAATTAGTGGTATTATTGTTTCCAAGCTGTGGCTGTGTTGAGTCCATACGCTTTTCAGGTACCATTGTAATTTCCTCATATGCAGTTTGGCATATGGTATTAGTAGTATGCAAGATGCCATGAATCCCAAGGCCTGCAGAATTTTTCTTGCAGGGAGTTGGGTCTTTGTTGCCATCATTTTGAAGTATTGAGTCAGTTGTCCTTGCTTGTCTGGCGTGAGATAAGCCATCTGGGCCGTTGTATTTACACTGGCACCCAGGAATATTATGTCTTGTGAGGACACTAGTTTTGACTTATTTTCGTTTACTGTGTACCCTAGGCAACTTAGTAGGTTTTTTTTTACAAACGCCAGATGTTTTAAAAGAATGTCCTTGCTGTCTGCTTGAATAAGGCAGTCATCCAGGTATGGACATATTTGGATTCCTCTTTGTCTGCAGTATGCAATTACTGGTGCCAGGCATTTTGTGAAGACCCTTGGCGCAGTAGATAAGCCAAAGGGCAGTGCAGAGAATTGGTAATGAGTTGTACCTGCTACAAATCGGAGGTATCTTCTGCAATTTTGTCTGATACGGACATGCACTATGCCTCCTTGAGATCCAATGTTGCTAGCCAAGTCTTCTTGCCCAGTATGGGAAGAAGTTGCTGTAGTGTGAGCATCTTGAATTTGGGTACTTCCCGGTATGTGTTTAGAATTGAAAGGTCCAGAATGGGTCTCCAGGCTTTGTCCTTTCGGGGAACCAGAAAGAGTCTCGAGTAAAATCCTTGTCCTTGCTCCTGTGTAGGAACCTGTTGAATGGCTCTCATGTCCATGAGTGCTGTAATTTGTCTTTGAGCCTCTGCCCGTTGTTTTGATGGCAGGTTTGGCATTCCTTTTATCCTTGGTAAAGTGTGAAAGTGGAACCTGTATCCTTGAGTTACAATATTTAGGACCCATTTGTCTTTTGTGATGATGTGCCAATTGTCTGCAAAAAGTGCAAGTTTTCCTCCCAAGGGAGCTGCCAAGAGTGATTTGCTTGGCAGTCTGAGGGGTAAATCATTGTGATTGTCTTCTGATAGTTTGAGACCTGTCTTCCCCTCCTTTCTAGGTTGTGGTACCCCATTGTCGTGGCTTGTAAGAGCCTTGTGGCTGACCTCTGCCCCTTGGGCGTCTGTATTTGCCCCTCTGAGGTCTGTCAGAAGTTGGAAAGGACCAGTTTTTGGTTGGCCAATTTCTGCTGAAACGAGGGGGTTGGACCTGTAAAAAATCCTTGGCTGTCTGCATAGATTTTGCTTTATCCTCCATTTTCTTTAAAACCTCTTCTGCTTTCACACCAAATAAAACATCCTGCTGTAAGGGTGCATCCAATAACTTTGCTTTAACATGATCAGGTAAAGTTTGTTCTTTTAACCAAGCATGCCTACGAATGACAGACCCTGTTACAGCTGCTCTGCAAGAAGCTTCCAATGAATCAAATCCACATTGCAAAGTATGCTTTCCCACTTGTTCTCCTGCCTGCAACAAATCTTGCATTTCCTTGTAATCAGGCTGCTCTGAATGAGTGTTCATTTTTTGTTTTAATCGAGACATCAAATATTGTTGATATTTCAGCATGTGAAACTGGCAATTTAAGGCCCTCATAGCTTGAGTAGCTGAGGTATATACTTTCTTTCCCCATCTGTCTAGTGCTCTAGAATCCCTTTCAGACGGTACAGGATTTGTAGCAATAGAGGCCTTAACCCCTTTGGGACCCTGGGAAATGGTTTCTTCGTCAGCAACAGGGCCTTTATATAGGAATTTATGTGAGTCAGGGACTCTGTAGTATGTCTGGTTTGGCTGGTGCAGGAGGTAATGAATCTGGGTTAAGGCTGGATTCTGAATAAACATCATCCACAATGTCTAACACAGGTGGAATAGCAAGGGGTCTGTGCTAGGGTAGTAAGAGGAACTCTCAGAGCCTTTTCTTAGAATCAGAATAATCCTGGCCTTCCCAGTGGGAATGTTCCCTCATGGTATGTAAAGTTTCCCCAAAAGAGTAGTCTTCTGGGGGAGATGCTGAAGGAATGGACTCTTCAGCATCAGAGTCTTCATAAGGGGGACAAGAGTACTCCTGTTCCTCAGAAGAATCTGAGGTAATAGAAACCTGGTCAGAGGAAGCGTAGTCTTCCTCCTATCTAGGCCTTTTGTCAGGTGGGGGATGGGAACCCCTGATTAGGGTAATTAAGTCTTCGGCCATCTTAAGCATCGGTTTCTTAGGCATGGGGCCTTGCACTGGAGACTGCTGTACAGGCTTCCTTACTTTTAATGGAGTTTTCAGTTTTGCAAAGGATTTAATAGTAAGTGTAGTCAGTCTGAAGACACCTTCAGCAACTGACGGCCTTTCAACTGCACCAGAATCCCCATCAGCCATGGAGTTGGAAGGGCCTAAAGATAAAGGCTCTGGAGGCCCTGCAATCTCTGCTTGGGAGTCGGATGCAGGCTGGGGCTCTAAATCAGCGGTCGTCAGGGGCTGCGTAGGTGCCTCACTGTAAACCGGAGAACCGGCGACTGGCCTAGCAGAGGCCTCGTTGTCTGGTTTGGGTCTAGTCTGCCTGTCCTTATCTTTGCGCTTTTTATGCATCCCGGTCGTCGGTTGCTCCGATGGCATGGTATAATTAAATTTTCTACCAAAATAATGTCGGGCGAAATCAAACCAACATTTAATAGTTCGTTTATTAAACCTAGCACAAAACCAACAACCTGTGACGTCGTGGTCTGGGCCTAGGCAAGGAATACAATAAGAATGAAAGTCCGTATGAGGTATTTGCTTCCCACAAGAAATGCAATTGTCAACTTTTTCTGACATCGGACTGAGGCAAGAAAAGGTCCCCCAATGGGGTACTTAGCTTTATTGAAGACTTCGGTCTGAAATTAGATTTGAAAATCTCAGGAGTCGGCCGACTGGCACTTGCGAACTTGCTTCTGCTTCGGGCACCGCATGGCAAGAAAGGCTAAAGAAAATGGCATCGGCTGCCTCTTTTATACCCCTGTCGCACTGACGTCAGGGAAGAAGCGACAACAACCGATGTTGGACCAAGACTTTGGAACTCGGGCCGACTGCGGGACCGCCTGACGGCAGATAACCCAAGTGTGATGACTGCAGCAGTGTAACATGATGAACATCAAGCTTATACTGCTTTGTAAAAGTATGTCCAGAGGATTAAATAACAGCTTCTAGAATACGTCTAGAATCCAACCCTTTCCAAAAAGCCATAGATGAGGCCAAAGCCCTTGTAGTGCATGCCTTGGCCCTGCCTGCAATAGTTTTGTTATGGTGAGTATAACAAATGGTAATAGCCTTAGACAACCATTTGAAAGTAGTCTGTTTTGACACAGGTTGTCCCTTCTTACCTTCACAAGAAATCACCCATTAATCCAAAGATCAAGAAAGATTTGGGTATGTCAATATAGTACCAGAGTTGTCTGCGGACATCCAAGGTATGGAGTATCCTCTCTCTCTCTCTCTCTCTCTCTCTCTCTCTCTCTCTCATTTTTAGGTTCAGGAAATTAAACTGGGAAAAGGACAGTTTGAGCTTAAAGTAAACTCAGATACCACTTGAGGTGTAAAGGGATCAGTTTACAAAGAAATACTGTCCATATGGAAAATGAGATAGGGTTAACTCACCATAACAGCTTGTAATTCAGGTACTCCTTCTTGCAGAGGTCAGAACAATCAGTAAAACTGTTTTCTATGTTAAGAACATCAAGTCAGACATACTAGCAGATTCAAATGGAGCAAGTGTTAGCTACTATAACACAAAATTAAGATCCCAAGGAGGGGCCACTGCTTTTCGTGGAGGTCTCTTATGCAAAACCCCTTTCAAGTACATTTTGACATGAAACTGCACAGAAAGAGGAGGCTTCACAGGCATGCATGCTGAAATAGCTGATAAATTAACTTTGATACAGGAAAAAGAAAGGCCATAGGACAGTAACTCACATAAATATTGTAAAACCATCAAACAACTAGCCCTAAATGGGTGCTGGTTATGATGTTGGCACAAATCAGAAAACCTTTTCTATTTCATATTATATGATTTTATAGTAGCTGGATTTTTTCCCCGCATTTCCTGGACATCCTCAGTAAACAGGTGCCTACAAGGAATCAAGACCTTACATCCTGGCAGTCAACTGAAGATGACTGATGTCGGGGTGTATTAAACACCCTTGGTTCTTGTGTGAGTAAATGTAGTCTGTGAGGAAGATTAAGGTAATTGCCCCTGACCATTTCTAAAAGGAGGGAAAACCATGGCTGCCTGGACCAACAGGAAGTCACCACAATGATCTTGAAGTATTCCTTCTGAATCTTCAGAAGCATCCTGGATATTAGTGGAAAGGGTGGAAATGCATACAGGAATGTTCCAGTCCAAGAAAAATAAAAAAGGCATCTATCTTCTAGGCCTTCTTGCATGGAGCTCTAGACAGAATCTTTCCAGTTGACTGTGCAGAGAAAAGGCAGAGGTTCAGTTAAGGAACTCCCACAGATGCATCAAATCTTGTAAGTCCTCCTGATCTAGTTTCCAATCATGATGATCTGCCCTGTTCCTGCTCAGCCACACAATTTTTCTCTGACAGAATGTAGCATGCCTGTTGCATGAGATTGTGCTGTAAAGCTATATCCCAAGCTAACATGGCTCATCTACATAGGGGGTACGATCTGGTTTCCCCTTTCTTGTTGATGTACATGACTGTGGTATTATCTGTAACCACTTGAAAAGGTTCCCAGGGACCAAAGATGTTTTAGAGAGTTGAGTGCCTTGATCAGGGCAAGGATCTCATTGATATTTATGTGCTTGCATCTGTCCTTGTTTTGCCACATTCCCTGCACTTTTACCCCTCCTGAAACTGCTACCCAAGCAAAGTTTGAAGTATCTGTGGTGACTGACTGCTTTGGAGCAATCAGGGAGAAGGGGACTCCTGGACTTAAGGATATCTGTTGTCTCCACTGAAAGATTTTTCTTCTGACAAACTCCAGGACTAGGATTTCAAAAAAAAATAAAGATAAAGGATGTTGATGCTGGGACCAAACAGATTTCAGATACCAGTGTATCTTTCTCATGTGGAGTCTTGTAAGGGGTATAATGAGAATCACAGATGCCATGGGACCCAAAATCCTAAGGTATTCCATCACAGTGACAAAATCTGATTGGAAAACCTTAGAAACACATCTAAGTATCTATTTTTTCATGTGGAAGTAAAGCTCTGAATTGAGGTGTCTAGTTTACATCCCAGAACACAGTTGTGTGTGAGGGAGTCAGGAAAGACTTTTGAATGTTTTCTTGGATTCCTAACTTGTGTAAGAGATCTCTCACTCAAGAGAGAAATTCCTGACACTTAGAAAAACTCTGCAAAGATAAGCAAGTCATCTAAATATGGAAAAATTAGGACACACTGTAGCCTGCAATGAGCTATGACTGAAGCTAGACACTGAGAACACTCTTGGTGCAGTGCTTAGTCCAAGGGTAATGCAGTGAACTGATAAGGTTTTGCTTGTCTGGATCACATTAAGAAACTTCTGAAGTCTGGATTAAAAGGAATGTGATGATGAGCATCTTTTAAATGTACCATTACCTGGAAACTTGAGAGATGAAGGGAAGTTGTGAAGTGACAACATTTTGAATTTGGGCGCCATCATAAATAGGTTGATACAGAAAGCACAGTTGTGTACACTTACCATAAATGTAGATGTTCGAGTGTATTCACTGTTGCAGTCATCACATTTGGGTTATCCCTGCCAGGGTAGCCCTCGGCCGGCCCGAATACCAGAGACTTAGAATTTCTGCGTCGGTTGCTGTAGCTTGAGGACTGATGTCAGGTCGTCAGTAGTATAAAGTAAGGCAGCCAACGCCATTACATCAGTTTTTCTTTCCCTAACCTGTCAGGAGCCCCCAAGTAGGATGCCAGGTTCTGGTGGAAGAACCCCACAAGTGGAAAATAAATACCAGTATGTTCCTTGTAAGGAAAGAGAAGAAAGGGGGATTGAGGGAGGGGAAACCAGGATTGAAACAGTGAATACACTCATCTACATTTATGGTAAGTGAACACAACTGTACTATGTTCTTTATGTTTCACTGTTGCAGTCATCACATTGAGTTGATTCCCAAAGCTGAGGAAATGGGTGCAGGCAGTCAAGGAAACTAGGGGCTGGCTAGGATGCCCTGCAAAACTGCAGAGGCAAATCCTGCCCTGAATTTGGAGAAGAGAGGCAGGTGGTAATGCTTGGTAAAAGAGTGAACAGATGTCTAGGTGGCAGCCTCCAGGATGTCTCTGGTGGGGACTCCTCTAAGGAAAGCTGCAGAGGTGGAGGCTGCTCTGGTGGTGTGTGTCCTGACCCTCTTGAGGAAGGCTTTCCATGCTTTTTGTAGCAGAAATGAATGCAGTGTGCGATCCATTTGGAAATGGTTTGTTTGGAGATGGCTTTGCCTTCTGCCCTTGTAGCAAAGCTAACCAGCTATTGATCAGACTTTCTGAAGGGTTTAGTCCTGTCTAGATAGCTCTGTCTGTCACATCTAGAGAGTGCAGAATCCTTTCTCCCTTGTTCTAGGGAATAGGAAAAAAAAGGTGGGCGAATGAATGGATTGGTTGAGAGCCACACTGGACACCACCATGGGCATGAAGAATGAGTTAGTTCTGAGGGATACCCTGTCTACATGGAAGATGATGAAGGGTTCCACAGCCATGAGTGCTTGCAGCTCAGAGACTTTTCTGGCTGAAGTGATTGCCAGAAGGAATGCTGTCTTCCAGGAGAGAAATGTTAGCTCTGCAGAAGATGCTGGTTCGATAGGGGGCAGGGTGAGCTTTTCCAATACAAAGTTAAGGAACCAAGCTGGTGTTGGTGCCCTTCTGGGTGTCCTCAAGTTGCTAGCCCCTCTTAGGAACTGTTTGATCAAAGGGTGTGAGAAAAGGGGCTGCTCAGTGGAAAAATGAGCAGAAATAGCAGAGGCATGAATTTTTATAGAACAGAAAGAGAGGCCACTGTGTAATAGGTCAGCTAAGTAAATCCAGGATGAGAGGGAGAGAGGGTTGTGCCATATTGGCTCCCTTAGCCAGGATCCAGGTGCATAACCTTTTCCACTTATCAGCATAAGACTTTCTGGTGCTAGGGCATCTGGCCTCACAGATAACATCCAGAACCTGTTTACTGAGGTTGGCAGATTGGTTCGGGGTTAGGAAATAAGCCAAGCTGCCAAATTCAGTGTCTGCAATTGGGGATGCATGAATTCCCCTTCCCTCTGGGTCACAAGGTTTGGAATCTGAGGAAGATGCCATGGAGGCAGCGGGAACAGGCTGTGCAGCAAGGGGTACCAGTGGTGCTGGGGCCAGTCTGGAGCTATAAGAATGGTCGTCGTTTTTTCTTCCCTTATTTTGTGCAGTACCCTGGGGATGAGAGGTAAGGGAGGAAAGGCATAGACCAATAGATTGACCCAGGGGAAGGTTAGGGCATCCACTTTCCAAGCCATGCAATGATGCTCCCTGGTGCAGAATTTGCTGAGCTGATTATTAGTGTGGGAGGCAAAGAGGTCGACCTTCGGGGTTCCCCATTTTTGAGTTATTAGGGTGAAGGTACTTCTGTTGAGTTGCCACTAGTGTGGGTCCAGAAGATTTCTGCTTAATTGGTCTGCCAGAGAGTTGAGACAGCCTGGTAAGAATTGTGCTAACAGGTGTAGTTGCATGGCAGAGACTGTGTGCCAAAGAGTCATGGCCAGCCTGCATAGAGGGTAGGAGTGAGTCCCTCCCTGCTTGTTAATGTACCACATCACAGTGGTGTTGTCTGTTCTGATCAGGAGAGCACTGGAGAGAGAAGGGGCTTGAAAGCTATCAAGGCGTGCTGCACAGCCATAATTTCTTTTTGACTGATGTGCAGAGGGATTTGCTGTGGGCTCCATTGACCCTGTATGCACCTGCCGTCCAGGTGTGCACCCCAAGCATAGTTTGACGCATCTGTGGTGAGGGTGTGGGCAGGAGGTAGGGAGAAAGACAGTCCATTGTTGTGGGAGCATGCTGTTGCCCATCAAAGACATTCTTTTCTGAGGCAAGGAGTTATAAGTAGATGAGTTTCCAAGTCTTGAGAGTGTTGACATCAAAGGCTCTTTAGGTACCATTGAAGTTTCCTCATATGCAGTCTGGCATATGGAATGGGTAGAATGCAAGATGCCACTGTATAGGCCCCTAGGACCAATAGCCTAGTACCTACCTATGAACCTATATGACTGGATGGGTAATAGGAAATTCACCCCGGGGATCACTTCTGTGGTTCTGCTTGACAGGGGCACAGGAAAATAATTTTCTTGGGTGGCGAAAGCCAGGGTACCTTTTTGGCTAGGCTTGTATAAGCCCTAGGGCCAATAGCCTAGTACCTACCTATGAACCCCAGAGCTTGCAGATAGCTGGGGCCTGGTGGCTAGTTGAGAGAAGTAGGCTGTCAGGAAAATTTCTCTGGTGTAAAGCATGCTATCTGGGATGCTGTGTCCAGACTTGCTCCCAGGAAGATTATCCTTTGGGTGGGCACAAGTTTGGATTTCTTTTCGTTGACTGTGTACCCTAGGGAGGTTAGTAGGGTCTTTACAAAAGCCAGGTGCTTGATCAACTTTTCCTGGCTGTCTGATTGAATAAGGCAATCGTCTAAGTATGGGTAAATCTGAATATTTCTTTGTCTACAAAAGGCAATGGCCGGAGCCAAACATTTTGTGAAAACTCTGGGAGCATTAGATTAGCCAAAGGGAAGCAGAGAGAACTGAAAGTGTTGAGATCCTGCCCTGAAGCGGAGATATTTCCTGCACGATTCCGATAGGAATGTGGAGGTAGGCCTCTTTTAGATCTAGGGTGGCTAGCCAAGCGTCCTTGGAGAGCATGGGTAGCAGCTGCTGGAAGGTGAGCATTTTGAATTTTGGGATCACCAGGAAGGTGTTTAGAATGGATAGATCGAGGATGGGGCGCCAGGTGCTCTCTTTTCAGGGCACCAGAAAAAGTCTGGAGTAGAAACCTTGGCCTATCCATTCTGCAGAAACGTGCTCTACTGCCCTCACAGAGAGCAGGGAAAGGATTTGCTTTTGAGCCGCTGCTCACTGATTTGGTGGTAGATATGGGAACCCTTCTGGGGTTGGAAGAGTGGTAAAGGAATATCTGTATCCCTAATGTTCAGAACCCAGTGATCCTTGGTAATGGTGGCCCAGGTGCCAGAGTGAAAGGAGAGTTTTCCTCCTAGGGGTAAGTGAAGGCAGGCAGAGGGAGGTGGTGGAGGAGGTGAGTCATTGTGAGTTCTTACCATAAGGGGGTGGCTTAGAACTCCCTGGCTTCGAAGTGGATGCAGTCCACTGCTTAGATCTCTGCATTCCATGTGGCTGCTGTCTGAGGGGGGGGGGTCCTGCTTCCACGGGGCCTTGGCTGGACTGGTTTACAGAGAGCAGGAAAGGACCAGCGTTTGGGAGGGACAATGCCCGCTGAACCTAGGGGGCTAGACCTGCAAGAAATCCTTAACTGTTTGCATAGATTTTGCTTTTTCTTCCATCTTTTTTTAAGACCTCTTCTGCCTTAGTGCCAAATAAGTTATCTTTGTGCAAGGGGGCATCCAACAATTTAGATTTGACATGGTCTGGAAGGGGCTGTTCCTTAAGCAATGCATGCCTTCTAATGACAGATCCAGTGACTGCTGCCCCGCAAGAAGCTTCTACGGCGTCAAAACCACAGTGCAAGGTGTGTTTAGTGGGGTCTATATTAGATCACCAAACACTTAAAAAAGCGAACAGTGATTAATCGACCCTATGTAAGTGAAAGCTTACAATGTCGAACTGTCAGAACAGTGAATTTTTTCCAAGTGGAAAAAAATCACTGTGCCAACAAAAAAAAAAAAAAAAAAACAAAGCACTTTAAACATTACATTACCCCCCTTCTTAAATATACCAACTCCGAGACCGCACTACAGTGCCGAAAAAGTACAGTTGTGTACACTTATCATAAATGTAGATGTTCGAGTGTATTCACTGTTGCAGTCATTACATTTGGGTAATCTGCTGGCAGGTTGCCTTCAGTCGGCCTGATTAACACAGTCTTGGGTCCTGCGTCAGTTGCTATCCCTTCTTCCATGACGTCAGGTCGTCAGGGGTATAAAACATGCAGCCGACGCCATTACATCAGTTTTTCTTGCCCCAGATGTCAGGTGCCCCCCAAATGGGGAGCAAATAAAATTAAAAACATAAAAATATACCTCCAATCCCAAAAGCAAATACACCAAAAGGGCTTATAAGCATAGTGAAAGAAGGAATAGGTATAGTCAGCGAAAAATAGGGGGCTGGAGGGAGGGTAACCAGGACTGCAACAGTGAATACACTCGAACATCTACATTTATGGTAAGTGTACACAACTGTACTATGTTCTTCATGTTTCACTGCTGCAGTCATTACATTTGGGTAGATTCCCAAAGCTATGGTAGGGTGGAGGAAATTATACAGCATTAGGACCAGCTATAAGGCCCTGCAGGACAGCAGTGGCAAAGCCAGCTCTGGATTTAAAGAAGAAAAGTAAATGGTAATGTTTGGTGAACGTATGAACTGAGCTCCAGGTAGCAGCTTGTAGAATGTCTTTGGTAGGAACACCTCTGAAAAAGGCTGTAGAAGTAGATGCAGCCCTGGTGGAATGAGATCTGATCCCCTGGGGGATAGTTTTACCATGGTGCATATAGCAGAAACGAATACAATGGCTTATCCATTTGGAAATAGTCTGCTTTGAAATAGCCTTTCCCTCTGCCCCTGCAGCAAATGCCACCAGTAGTTCAGATTTTCTTTGAGATTTTGTCATGTTTAAGTAAAATCTAAGTTGTCTGTGTACAAACAATGAATGCAGAATCCGCTCCCCCTTTTCTGTGGATTGGGAAAGAAAGTTGGCAAATGAATGGTCTAATTAAGAGCCACACTGGATACCACCTTAGGCATGAAGGATGGATTGGTCTTGAGAGACACCCTATCCGCATGAAAAATGATGAAAGGCTCCACTGCCATAAGAGCCTGTAATTCGGAAATCCTTCTAGCTGAAGTGACTGCTAAAAGGAAAGCTGTTTTCTAGGAGAGAAATTTTAAGTCTGCAGTAGCAGCTGGCACGAAAGGAGGGAGAGTGAGCTTTTCCAATACAAAACTCAGGTCCCAGGCAGGGGTTGGAGCTCTCCTGGGTGGTCTTAAGTTTTTGGCCCCTCTGAGATACTGCTTTAGCAGAGGATGAGAGAATAGGGGAGGTTCTGTGTTGTAATGAGCTGAAATGGCTGAAGCATGGATTTTTATGGAAGAAAAGGACAGGCCCTTGTGAAGCATTTCAGTTAAGTATTGTAAAATCTGAGGAATATTGGGCACTGCTGTGCTTATCCCTTGTGATTGATTCCAGGCACAGAATCTTTTCCATTTGTCAGGATAAGATTTTCTAGTACTAGGCCTTCTTGCCTCCAAAATGACATCCATCACAGGTTTGCTGAGGGATGCTAAGGGTGAATTTAGGTGATTAGCCATGCTGCAAGATTCATAGTTTGGAGCTGAGTGTGCAGAATTTGGTTGTTCTGCTGAGACAGTAAGTAAGGTGTCGGAGGCAGGTGCCACGGTGGAAGGAGTGGGTACCAGAGTTGGCAAGGCCAGTCTGGAGCAATCAAAATCATTTTTGGTTTGTCCTGCTTGACTTTTAGTAGAACTTTGGAGAGCAGAGGCAGAGGGGGAAAGGCACAGACTGACAGGTTTTCCCAGCTGAATGATAGAGCATTCACTTTCCAGGCTTTTTTGTGATGAGTTCTTGTGCAGAATTTGTCCAACTGATAGTTCTAGGGTGAGGCAAAAAGATCCATGTCTGGACTCCTCCATTTGCGTGTCAACATGTTGAAAATCCGTGGTTCCAGTTTCCATTCGTGTGGGTCCATGAGATTTCTGCATAGTTCGTCTGCCAGAGTATTCAGCTTTCCTGGCAGGAATTGAGCTTGTAGTTGTACTTGATAGGTCAAGGCCATGTTCCACACTGCCATGGCTAGTCTGCAAAGGGGGTAGGAGTGTGTACCCCCATGCTTGTTTATGTACCACATAACTGTGGCGTTGTCTGTCTTTATCATTAATTGTCCTGGATGAAGGTAGTCCTTGAAGGCGGTCAGTGCATTCTGTACAGCTAGCATTTCTTTTTAATTGATATGAAGGTGCATTTGATTTGGGCTCCATTTGCCCTGAATGCACTTCCCTGCCAGATAAGCCCCCACCAAGCATAGTCTGATGAGTCTGTAGTTAGGGTTTGGGCGGCAGGGGGTGGAGTGAATGGCAGTCTCTTTTTCTGGTGGCAGGCCTCTGCCCACCATAGGAACTCTAGCTGCAGGCAAGGTATGATAGGAATCCTTGTTTCCAGGCTGTGACAATGTTGACTCCATAAACTTTTTAAGTACCCACTGAAGTTTCCTCATATGCAGTCTTGCATATGGAATTAGAAGAATGCAGGAGGCCATGCACCCCAAGGCTTGCAGCATTTGTCTTGCAGATAGCAGTGTTTTTGTGGCCACCTGTCTGAAGTAAGTCACCAACTGAATTTGCTTTTCTGGCGTAAGGAAAGCCATCTGGGCAGTTGTATTTAAGCTTGCACCCAGGAATGTAATTTTTTGAGAGGGTACTAGTTGTGATTTCTTTTTGTTTATGGTGTACCCTAGACAAGTTAGAACCCTTTTTACAAATGCCAGATGCTGTAGAAGAATGCCCTTGTTTTCTGCCTGAATTAGACAATCGTCCAGGTATGGATATATTTGAATATTTCTTTGCCTGCAAAATGCTATTACTGGAGCCAGGCACTTTGTGAAGACCCTGGGCGCAGTAGATAAGCCAAAGGGCAGTGCAGAGAACTGGTAATGCAAGTAGCCTGCTTTGAAGTGAAGGTATCTTCTGCAAGATTCCCTGATTGGGATATGCAGGTAAGCCTCTTTTAAGTCTAGAGTTACCAACCAGGCATTTTTGCCTAGCATAGGAAGCAACTGTTGAAGAGTCAGCATCTTGAATTTTGAAATGTCCAGAAATGTGTTTAGGGTAAATAAGCCCAGAAATGGACGCCATGATTTGTCTTTTCTGGGTACCAGGAAAAGTCTTGAATAGAAACCTTGTCCCTTTTCCTCTTCTGGTACTGGTTGAATAGCCCCATGTTCATGAGGGACAGTACTTGTTTCTGGGCCTCTGCCCACTGATTTGGGGGCAGGTCTGGCCACCCGTTTGGGATTGGCAACGTGTGGAAATGAAATCTGTATCACTGGGATACTATATTTAAAACCCATTTGTCCTGGGTTATAAGTTGCCAGTTTCTTACATGAAGTGCCAGTTTTCCTCCCAAAGGGGTGGCTAAAAGGTAAGTGCTTGGTAAGTGTAAAGGGAAGAAATTGAGACTGCTTATCATAGGGAGGTGTCTTGCTGTTTCCAGATTTGGAGGTGGAGGCACCCCATTGATTTGTTCTAGAAGTCCCTTGTGACTGAAACCTGGAGCCTTTGGAATGTCTGGGTTTGACTTGAGTGGCTCTTGAAGGAACTGGAAAGGACCAGTTCTTAGTAGGCCAGTGCCTACTAAATCTTGAAGGTTGCACTTGTAAGAAATATTTCACAGTTTGCATAGATTTAGCTTTATCTTCCATCTTTTTTAAAACTTCTTCAGCCTTATTACCAAAGAGAATGTCCTGTTGTAAAGTAGCATCCAACAATTTTGCTTCAACATGATCAGGCAGAGTTTGTTCTTTGAGCCAAGCATGCCTTCTTAGCACAAACCCAGTTACAGCAGCCCTGCAAGAGACCTCCAAAGAATCAGAACCACATTGCAAAGTTTGTTTTCCAACTTGTTCAGTTGAATGCAATAGATCCTGTAAATCTTTATTTTCCACACAGTCAGAAATTAACATAATTTTCTGTTTAAGCAGTCCCATGATATGCTGTTGATATTTAAGCATATGAAATTGACAGTTTAAAGCCCTGATTGCCAAGGTTGCAAAACTTCTTACCCCATCTATCCAGCACCCTGGAATCTCTATCAGAAGGGGTAGGATTTTTAGCAGTAGAAGCCTTAATGCCTTTGGGACCCTGAGAAATGGTTTCAGGATCTGCAATAGGATTTTTGAAAAGGAATTTGTGGGAGTCAGGAACCCTGTAGTATCTGTCTGGCTTACAAGGAGCCGGAGGCAGAGAATCAGGAGCCATACTAGATTCTGAAAAAAAACATCAACAATGTCTAAAACAGGAGGTATAGCCAAAGGCCTATGCTGAGGAAGAAGAAGAAAATCCCTAAGTCTCTTTTTAGATTCAGGGAAATCCTGACTTTCCCAGTGGAAATGTTCCCTTAAGGTATGTAAAGTTTCCCCAAAAGAAAAATCCTCAGGGGGAAAAGCAGAAGGAATGGAATCTTCTGCATCAGAGTCCTCATAAGTAGGTATAGACAAATCTTGTTCATTAGAAGAGTCAGAAGAAATAGAAACCTGTTCAGAAGATTCATTATCAATGTCTTGCCTAGGCCTCTTAGAAGGGGGGGTCGGGGTTGGCTACCCCTGATCAGAGTAATTAAATCTTCAGCCATTTTGATCATTTGTTTTTTAGGCATAGGGGCCTGCAATTGTGGCCCAGGCATCGGTTTTTTAGACATAGATTTAGATTTTGTCCTTAGTTTGAAGATGGCGTCGGTCTAATATACAAATCAGTAGGCCTGAAAACACACTCAGAAGCCGGTACACCTGCACAGCGGCTCCGGACCCATCTAAGATAGAGACATCCGCGGGTTCCATAACTGAAGCATCTCGCGGCATACCGGACTCCGAATGGGTCTCAGTAGAGTCCTGCAAATCAGAAGTAGCGGGTATTAGAGGCTACGAAAGCGCCTCACTGAGTACCGGCGAACTGGCGACTGGCTTAGGAGAAGCGTTGTCAGTTTTGGACCTCGACGGCCTGTCTCTGTCTTTTTCTTTGCGTTTTGTAGGTATTCCGGTAGTCGGATTGCTAACCGATAACATTTCTGGATAATTAAAGCGTGAGCCAAAATATTTAGAAGCAAAAATGTACCGATGTTTAATAGTGCGTTGATTAAATTTAGCACAAAGCCGAGAGCAAGGAACGTTGTGGTCCGGGCCTAGGCAAGGAATACAGTACAAATGAAAATCCTTCTGAGGTATTTGCTTCCCACAAGTAACGCAATTATTAACTTTTACTGATATCGTTAAGGAGCAAGAAACAGTTTCCCCAACGGGGTACTTAGTTTTTCAGTTGAAGACTTTGGTTCTGAAACTCAAAAATGAAAATTTCAGGAGTCGGACGACCGGCACTTGCGAACTGCTTCTGCTTCGGGCACCGCATGGCAAGAAAGACTGATGTAATGGCGTCAACTGCATGTTTTATACCCCTGACGTCATGGAAGAAGAACAGCAGCCGACGCAGGACCCAAGACTTTGTTAATCAGGCCAACTGAGGGCAACCTGCCAGCAGATTACCCAAATGTAATGACTGCAACAGTGAGACACGAAGAACATCGGCAAAGTAACGAAGCGGTCAAGCGAGTTTTTTCCCAGGGAAAGAATTCGCTTAAAAGCCACTTCGATATTTTGCAGTTTCAGTCTTTTAAGTTCGACCAAGACTCATTCGAAAGAATGCGTCTTCGGTCTTCTAATAGGAACCAGTTTAGTCACTTGACTTGCAGGTTGCATTAACTCTTGTAAATCTTTAGATTCTGCCCAAACAGGAAAGGAAGACATTTTATGTTTTTAAGGACTTCCAAGGTAAGTTGCTGAAATTTCAGCATATGGAACTGACAATTTAGTGCCCTGATAGCAAGAGTAGCTGAGGTATATATACTTTTTTACCCCATCTGTCCAATGTTCTGGAATCCCTGTCTGAGGGGGAGGGATTCTTAGCAGAGGTTGCTTTAATCCCTTTAGGCCCTTGAGAAATGACTTCAGGGTCAGCAGTAGGATTTTTAAAAAGATATTTGTGTGAGTCAGGGACTCTATAGTACCTGTCTGGTTTTCTGGGAGGAGGAGGGACAGCATCAGGAGTCAAGCTGTATTTGAGGAAAACATCCTCTATGACATCCAGGACTGAGGGGAGGGCCAAGGGTCTGTGTTGTGGAAGATCTAGGAATTCCCTAGGTCTCTTTTTAGACTGAGGGTAGTCCTGACTCTCCCACTGGAAATGCTCCCTTAAGGTATGCAGGGTTTCCCCAAAGGAAAAATTGTCTGGGGGAGAGGCTGAAGGAATGGAATCCTCTGCATCAGAATCCTCGTAAGTGGAGGGGGTTGCATGTCTTCATATTCAGATGCATCAGATTCATCTGACTCTTGTTCAGACAAAACTACAGGGGACAGATCTCTTTTCCTTTTGGAGGGGGTAGCTTGGCTTCCCCTGATCAGCATGATAAGGACTTCCGCCATTTTAAGCATTTGAGACTGAGGCAAGGTAGCAGCCGGCTGAGAGTGGGTCGTCGGTTTCTTGGGTGTGGTTCATACCCTGGGCCTAAGAAATTCAGTCATTTTTGAAAGAACGGTACTTGTGAAAGAAGATGTCGGTTTGTGTCGAGATTCGGTAGTGCGAAGGACTTCCTCGGAAGCTGGTGCCTGCTCAGCGGATCCGGACCCATCCAAGGTAGACATGACCACAGGCTCCTTAGTCGAAGAAGAGTTTTGCAGCATACCGGACTCCAAAAGGGTCTTGGTAGCTGCCTGCGAATCCACAGAAGCGGGTATCAGGGGCTGCGAAAGCGCCTCACTGAGTACCGGAGAACGGACAACTAGATTAACTGAAGCATCATCAGTAGGTTTGGACCTGTGCAGTCTGTCTGTCTTTATCTTTACGTTTTTTGGCAAGATAAGCTGTCGAATGGCTTATCTAAGCCATATCGGAATTCAAGGACTGTAAGTGAAAATATCTAGCTACAAATAAGGGACTGATGATGGATAGTTCTGGCGTTGAATAAAGCACAGAAGCAACAACGGGGGACGTCGTGGTCTGGGCCTAAACAAGTGACGCAGTAAGAATGAAAGTCTCAGTGTGGCATTTGCTTTCCACAGGCGAGACAATGTTAACTTTTTCTGACATCGGTTAGTGCAAGAAAAAAGGATTCCCAATGGGGTACTTAGCTTTAGAAGACTTCAACTTCAATTCGGTAGACTAAACTCAGGCAGCAGCTGACTGGCACTCGTGAAAACTGCTTCTGCTTCGGGCTCTACGGCAAGGAAGACTGATGTAATGGTGTCGGCTGCCTTTCTTTATACTACTGACGACCTGACGTCAGTCCTCAAGTGACAGCAACCGACGCAAAAATACTAAGTCTCTGGTATTTGGGCCGGCCGAGGGCTACCTTGGCAGGGATAACCCAAATGTGATGACTGCAACAGTGAAACATGAAGAACATCTGGTCTCCAAACATTTTTTTTCCTTTGGCACTAAGAACATTCTTGAATAAAAACCCTTCCCCACCTGGGAAAGAGTAACTAATTCTACCACTATTTGGGCACTTGATGAAGAATACGTGGGAAAAGACAGAGTCTAAACTGAAGGCTGAGGAATGACCCCCTGGAAAAGAGAAATTTCCTCCCACTACCATCTGTACCCCTAATGAATGATTTTCATAACCCATCCGTCTGAAACAATCCATTGCCAAAGAGAGAGAGAAATGGAGACTCAGACTTTCTAGGGAAAAAAGGGGATGGATCGGAGGGAAGTTTTACACAAGATGTAGACTGGTGAGAACCAAAAACCTCCAAGAACACTGGGAGAGGGGGATTGGGATGACCAACCACCTGCCTGCTTCAGGATCTCTAGAATATCTCCAAAGGAGATATCATCCAGTGGTGATCTGGGGGATCCCTCTCCATCACAATTGGTGTCTTCATTGGGGGGAGCCTATGTGTCTCCTCTTATATGTTCTCTTCCAGTGCACCTCTTCTGTGGTATGTTCTGGAGAGGTGTCAGGGAAGATCCTCTACTGGAACTGGCTGTCCCTGAGGAAAAGGTCTGACTGACTCAGAGCTCCGAACTCATAACAGAAAAGGAGTAGGATCCGAAATATGACAAGATGGTTCTCTCTGCAGACAAAAAGCCCTTTTCTCCACTTCAAAGTCAGAGGGACCGGAAGAAGCCCTGATCCGCTCCCTCGGAGTGAAGCTTCCGAAGAAGGTGGATCTAGACTATCCCCAGATCCAAGCCTCGAGGGGAAAATTGGATCCGAACAGTCTAGGGTAGTAGCTCTAAGGGGAAGGGATGGATCTGGCAAAACTGGAGTTGAATCTAAACCTTCGGATCCATCGCCAACACTATGGCTCCAAGATCCATTCTGATCCAAGGTTATCAGTGCATAAGCAGTCAGAAGATAGTCGGACTAGAAGAGGAAACTTTCCTCAGATCCGACATCAGGCCTCTAGAGGATCTCAGATTCTGGGGCTCTGGAACCACTGGCTGGATCGGAGAAGGAGAAATAACAGTCTTAGATGTGACAGGTATACTCTCAGATCCACTAAAGGATGGAGCTTGTAAGACCTTCATCTGGATCTGAGCTCTGAGAAACTTTTGCATCATCCTATCCACATCTGCTTTCAACAAGCTTCTGGAAGACCTAGAAGAAGTGGTGGAGAGGGACCTGAAGGAACTACATGGCTTCAGATCTGATGACTTAGGATCAGAGGGGGGAGCTGGTAGACTAACTGTAATCACAGTTGAAGCCAAAGCCTTAGGATCCAAAGACTTCAGATCCGATTGTCAAGACGTCTTCAGATCCTGGGCAGTTGGATCTAACAGTCTCCTGGTCTTGGTTGGTAGCTTTGATTTGGGCCTACGAGACCTTGAGGGAGAATGCATACAGTGCTCCAGAGGAGCAGACTTGCTCGTTTTGGAGAAGGTTTGAGCTCCTGGAGTGAAAGAAGCAATAACACCCCTTAAAATAAGTTTGTTTCTTCTGTCCACCAAGGCACTATAGTATTAAAGGTGATGCAAATCCTACACACCATGTCCAAGGGTCCAGCTTCAAGCAATAAACACACTCCTGGCCATCAGAGTTTGGGATCTCATGCCTATAAGAAGTACATGTTTTTAAACCCTATAGGTTTGTCTGACATAATGAAAGAAACAGAAGAAGAAAGCAGGAAAAGACTACCAGACTAGAATGACAAAATACTCTTAAGATAAGAGGGGAATGAAAGAAAAAGGAACATCAGCAATGGTAATGGGAAAAAAGATCTACTGTGAAACAGTACAGAAAAAAGTCTCTAAAGACCAGTGACAACTATAAGAAGGGAGAAGGATATAAACAAGAGTTTTACTTGCAGAAAACTGCTGAAATCAATGAAGAGTGGAACCTATGTCTGTTCGCAATAATGGCAAACAGGTTCTGTGGCAATAGGGATGGAGTAGGCCATTATGGGCAGAAGGAGGAGCTCGAGAATTGGAGCTGAAGTCTGGTAAATGCAGCTGAGTCAGATCCAAGGGTCTGAATTTTGTTCAAACGGTTTATTCTGTTTTTGCCAAAACTGGATGAGGAGATAAAAAGTCACATGGACAATTTGGAAAAGGAGGGCTGCAAAATCTTACAGTCTCCCTAAATCACCTTGCCCCTTTCATCATACTTTTTGATCAACTCTATAGCAGAGAGACCAAACACTAAATATCTATCCAAGGGAGAATTTAAAATCTCATTTTTACCACCATCTGGGATGTTCTGAGTACGCAGCCATGCAAACCTCCTCAAAAGAGTACAAATGGCCATAGTCCTGACAGAAGTATCAACTGAGTCATACCCACACTGCAAGCCATGAGTAGTGACCTGTGCAACAGAAGAAACTAAGTTATTTAAAGTATATTTTTCTTCACAAGAAGAACTGCAGATAAAGCACTTCTAATACTTTAACAATTTGTCAGAACAAACTTTAACATAAGAGCCTGACAATTCAAATTTATGAAAATCAAAAGTCCATAGGTGTGTGCTAGGCTAATGGCCCTGGAGCCATTACAAGCCTAGCCCATAGGATTACCCTGGCATCGTGCCACCCAACCTTAGTTCCTACTTCCTCTGTCGAGTAGAGCCACTGGAGTGATCCCCTGGGTGAATTTTCTATTTTTCATCCACTCATCAAGATTTTTCTTGAAGAGGGCCAGTGAAGTGCTCTGTTTGACATGTATGGGAAGTCTGTTCCATAGCTTGGGCAATCTCTGGGCATGTTCTGTTGATTGTGGTAACGAGGCAGCGGTCTATGGAGTGTGTGCTGTGGAGGGATTGGGATTTCTTTAGATGTAGCATTTCTAACAGAGCTGGGTCAGACATGGCTTTGTAAGTCAAGCAGAGATCGCCTCTAAGTAGGTGATATGAGACAGAGAATAGTTGGGAGTTTTTTAAGTCTATCCATATAGGACAAGTGTTTAAGGCCTAGGATTCTCTTTTTGAGGTACTTTTGCAGCCTCTCCAGTTGTTGATTTTGTCTTGGTCTAATGAGGGAAGAGTAGAGGGAGACAATAACTCTTCCTGGACGCAAAACCCTTACTAATGAGATGTGCCACATAGAAGGACTTCTGACCACCATGGCAATGTGATGATCAAAAGAGAGGTTGCTGTCAACCTGTGTTCCCAGATCTCTTATAATGCCTTCTGTGTTCAGTGAACTACCATCGATGTGGTAATTCATGGGAACCGGGTTTTTCCCAAAGGGAATGACGAACATTTTTTGGCATTGAGCTGAAGGACATGGTTCTGACACCAGTCATTGGTCTCAGTGAGGCCTTTCTGCAGGATGTCAACATCACTTGGGGAGTTAATAATAGCTCCCAACTTTCAATAGTCTGAACTTTGTCAGCCAGAGTCCCTTCATGTTGGCCTGGACTTCAGAGTACTAAACAGGAGAGGACCCAGGACCGAACCCTGTGGGACTCCACTCGTGACTGGTCGGCAGTCTGACTCAGAGTCAGCTACTTTCATACTGTGAGTTCTGTGAGCCAGTTTGCAACCCACCTAGTGATATACGGATTGATGCCTAGCTTAGTGAGTTTTTCTATAATTCCTGAGTGGAGAATGGTATCAAAGCCCATGGCCAGATCAAGGTAGGTTGTATGCACCACCTTGCCTTCATCCACAGCTCTGGTGACTGACTCAAAGAAGTCGTCCAGGTTGAGCAGGCATGATCTATCCTTCACAAAACCAAACTATGTGGGATCCAGAGTTTGGAGATTCCCTATATCCTTGTTTATTAGGTCCATGATGATGCGTTCCATAGCTTTGCATATCAGACTCGTCAGGCTAATGGGGAGATAGTTCCCAGGGTCTGTAATTGTTCCTCCTTTGTGGAGAGGGATGAATGTAGCAGTGCACCATTGGGCAGGGACAAAGCCTGAGGTAAGGCTGCGGTTGAACAGGGCACACAGGTGAGATGCCAGTTCACTCTGTAGTTCATGCAGAACACAGCCATGGATACTGTCATATCCGATAGAAGCTGTATTCTCGGCCTTGAACAGTGCTGTTTTAACCTGTGCAGCAGTAATACTGGGTGCCTAGCAATCTACTGGTATTGTGATTGGTCCTTTGGGGAGGGGAGGGGTAAACTTGGCACTGAATCTGTCGGCCAGTATATTGGCAATATCTTTTGACTTGGTATAAGAGGCACCATTGTGCAGTAGCTCAGAGAAAATCTGGGTATTGCTGTGGAGATTCTTTACATAACTATAGAAGGCCTTGTGGTTGTCTATACATCTGCTGCAATCATGTTTTCATAGCTAGCTTTAGAGGATTTGATGGAGGGACTTCAACTTTTTGTTGAGGCTGATAAGGGAGTTTTTACATTCTTGAGGCTTCACCTTATTCCACATCAGTTTCCTCCTCCTGTTGTAGAGTTTGTTTATGGCAGGGGACCACCAGATTGGCTTCCTTTTTTTGGAGAAGAGCGGCTTGGTTCTATTGGGTATGGCGAGATAGTATAGTTGTGAACACTTACCATAAATGTAGATGTTCGAGTGTATTCACTGTTGCAGTCATTACATTTGGGTAATCTGCTGGCAGGTTGCCCTCAGTCGGCCTGAATTCCAAAGTCTTGGGTCCTGCGTTGATTACTGTCTCCTCTTTCATGACGTCGGGTTGTCAGGGGTATAAAACATGCAGCCGACGCCATTTTCTTTACTTTTTCTTGCCCCAGATGTCAGGTGCCCCCAAAAAGGTAGCAAAAATATATAAAAATATATATATACATGCATCAATATATACACTTTACCTTCATCTACAAGCAAATACACCACATAGGTTGTAGAAGATAGAGAGGAAAAGATAAAATGCAGAATGACTGGGGGATGGCGGGCGGGTAACCTGGACTGCAACAGTGAATACACTCGAACATCTACATTTATGGTAAGTGTACACAACTGTACTATGTTCATCATGTTTCACTGTTGCAGTCATTACATTTGGGTAGAATCCCAAAGCTATGCTTAGGTGGCTGGAGCTAAACAGCATTAGGTGCTGCTATAAGGCCCTGCAGAGGCAAGTGATAATGCTTTGTAAAGGTGTGAACAGAACTCCAATTAGCAGCCTCTAGAATGTCTTTGGTTGGTACTCCTCTGAGAAAGGCTGCTGAAGTAGCTGAAGCTCTGGTGGAATGAGACCTAATGCCCTTAGGCACAGGTTTACCATGGTGTAAGTAGCAGAAATTAATGCAGTGGCTTATCCACTTTGAAATGGTCTGCTTTGAAACAGCCTTTCCTTCTGATCCTGCAGCATATGTCACTAGTAATTGCTCAGTTTTTCTTAGTTGTCTGTGTACATCCAAGGAATACAAAATTCTCTCCACCTTGTTCTGTGGATTTGGATGAAAGGTTGGCAGATGAATTGTTTGGTTAAGAGCCACACTGGACACCACCTTAGGCATAAATGTAGGATTTTTCCTCAGAGACACCCTGTCCAGGTGGAATATGATAAAAGGCTCTACAGCCATGAGGGCCTGTAGCTCTGAGACTCTTCTTGCTGAAGTAATTGCTCGTAGCAGAGCTGTTTTCCATGATAAGAACTTTACATCAGCGGTAGCAGCGGATTCAAAAGGAGGCAGGGTGAGTTTTTCCAATACATAATTGAGGTCCCATGCAGGTAATGGTGATCTTCTAGGAGGCCTTAAATTTTTGGCTCCTCTAAGATACTGCTTTAGTAAAGGATGAGAAAACATTGGTGGCTCTGTATTGTAATGAGCCGAAATGGCAGAGGCATGGATTTTAATTGATGAGAAAGATAGGCCTTTGTCAAGCATCTCAGTTAAGTATTGTAATATCTGAGGAATATTTGGTTCTGCTGCATCAATTCCTTGTGCTTGATTCAAAGCACAGAATATCTTCCATTTATCAGCATAAGATTTTCTGGTACTAGGCCTTCTGGCTTCCAAAATGACATCCATCACAGCTTTACTGAGAGGAGATGTTTGTATCTCTACATGATCTGTCATGCCGCCAGGTTCAATGTCTGGAGTTGATTGTGCAGGATCTGATTGTTTTGCTGGGACAGTAGTTGAGGTATTTGAGGTAAGGTCCAAGCTGGGTATTGAGACAGGTTCCTTAGGACTGGGTACCAGTATTGGCGGGGCCAGTCGTGGGCAATCAGTATCATCTTTCGTTTCTCTTGCCTGACTTTTAGGAGGACCTTGGGAAAAAGAGGCAGCGGAGGAAAGGTGTAAACTGATAGGTTTTTCCAACTGAAGGATAGGGCATCCACTTTCCATGCTTCAAACACTAACCCCGGGATTCATGAACCTTGCGCCAGGCGCACGCATAGCATAGGCGTTACAACACCAAATATGGCCGCCGAGCGATTCAGGTACGATCCAATCCCACGTGCACTACCGGCGTGCACCGGATCTGCGCCGCCTCCGGCGTAGGTATGCTAAACACCCCATGTGCGGTGTTGCACCATGCAAATGAAGGCATATAGCGATCCACGAAGTGGCGCAGGCGTAGCATAAGGCCACGGCAATGTAAACCAAAAAAAACGGTTTACATTTACCCAAACATAACATAGGAGTAACGGAAGGCTGTCAGCGTCAGGTATCACACTGTTGCCATATGCCAATGGCGAAAGACACAGAGAATGTCAAAAGAAAACATGCACAACGTGTAAATAATAACATAAATGGTATGTCCACAGAAACTCACAGCAGAACCCCAGGACATGTCTGCGGAAGGTGCAAAACAATGAAATAATATGACAATGTTATAAAACAGCAGCGTAATACACATCAGCTTCACAGCCACAATACACCATGGTATGCATGGAAAGCCACAACCACGGTGCAAGGGTTGCCAAGGACTCGCAGCAGTGTTCGGCGTGGTAACTATGAATTAGTAGTCAATGCCATGCAAATGAGGCAGATAATACTGAATCGCAAAACCCCCGCCGGCGTAAGGCTGTACCAAACGGTGCAGCGGTAATACACCAAGGAGTGGCTCAGAGGGAATACATGTCACCTGCAAAGGGGTGTGCCACTGTAGGAGGAAGCACATTGGAGCTCAGCAAACCTGGGCTGTACATTGCACATCACATCTGCAGGACCGGCGTGTGAGGAAATAGTTGAGCAGAGAGCACACAATGCGCGCAGAGGTGCATGTGCACGAGGATGACTAGGTTCCCTTAACCCAGTCATGTGACGCTCGCCCCGCAAATAACATCGGAAACAGGAAGGTGATGTTGAGAATATGAGGAAATGCGGAAGCAGTGCAATTGGAGTAGTAATGAGCAATCAACACTAATCAACCCACGAAGGCCAATCGGCGGCAGCTGACAACTCTGCATGCAGAAACCTGCAAAACGGGATAGGGGAGGTAGCAGATTGCAAAGAGTGAAGACCTGACACAGCAGAGCCATGCAGACAGGCAGCATAACGGCAGTGGCACACAAAACGCACGATATGCCATGTCCCAGAAACTACACATGACAGGGCTCTGCAGGATGCATGCCAGGAAATAGTAGGTGCAACGTGCAGAAATAGTAAGGGAAGGTCGAAAGGTAATCCATTACAGGCAAGAGTAATGCAACACCAAAGGCAACAGCGTTGCAGTGCCAACGGTAAAAGACGGAAGATAATCCCCAGATACGGCCGCACAGACACACCCTATGACATCACCGGGTGTACAGCACAACAGTATAAAGTGTGAATGCACACAACACACAGCCGTGTATTCCCAAACGCCGCACCATAGGTGTAAACACACGGAGAACTTTTAAAATGTACATGTTGGGTGCTGCCGTGGCCGTGATCCATCAGCATGTGTTAGAGACAGACGGTGTTGTGGATGAGAGTGCCGACAACTACCGTAGGCCTCAGAGGAGAAGGAGAGTGTTCAGACCAAGGGTAACCTACCAGGGGCTACAAGACCTGGAGATAGTAGAGCGTTACAGGGTGGATAGGGACACGTTACAGCAAATAGTGGAGCTGTGCCGGCCACGCCTGAGAACAAGAAACAACAGAGGGGAGCCTATCCCAGTGGACACAAAGGTATGTGCAAGCTTGCGAATACTGGCCACAGGTACCTTTCAAAGGCCAACTGGGGATATAATGGGCATCTCACAGGCATCAGCATCCAGGGTACTACACCAGTTTCTGGATGCCATGTTACCACATGCCAATGAGCATATATACTTCCCCAGATCTCAGGAGGAGTTGGCTAGCAATATGCGCCACTTCCACCGTGTGGCACAATACCCGGAGGTACTGGGTGCGATAGACTGTACGCACATACAAATCAAGTCACCACCTGGGGAGCAAGGTAGACGCTACATAAACCGCAAGGGATTCCCCTCCATCAATTGCCAGGTCGTGTGCAATGCGCAGGGCATTATCATGGATGTGTGTGCTGGCAGCCCTGGAAGCTACCACGACTCCCGTATCTGGCATGCCTCACAGCTGTACCAGGTATTCGCCAGGGGGGACATCCCACAAGGCCACCTTGTGGGGGATGCTGGCTATGCACTGGAGCCGTGGATGATGACTCCCATCAGAAATGCACACACACACACACATGCAAGAACGCCATAATGTGGCACACGCACAAACCAGAATAATCATAGAGCGTGTGTTTGGGATGCTGAAATCACGGTTCCGGTGCTTGGATACATCCGGTGGAGCCCTGCAGTACTCTCCAGGCACATGTGCCCACATATTCATAGTATGTGCCATGCTACATAATATGATCCTGCGGAAGCAGCTGCTGCAGGGACATAATGGTGAAGGGCCACAAAGCCCCCCACAACTGCCAAGGCCAGTCCAGGCACAGAGGGTTCAGGACCATGAACACACTGTGCCAGCCCCAGTAGGCAGACGGAGGCATACCCAATATGCCTATGCCCTGGCAAAGAGGGAATGTATAGCACATACTCTGACAGCGTAGGCCCCATGGACTGACACCTCCCTACCTGCACACACAGTGAAATGGACGGCACACAAACATGACCACCCGTAAAGTGTGCCGTATGGGTGGCCCCATGTGTGACTCCAACATAGGCAGCCCCCAAACACTGTACACCCAACAGCCAGCGGAGCATGGAACGCCAACACCTGAACCGTACGCGGGTCCTACAGCAGACGGCGTTGCCATATGCTGCCACGTTCGCCGCAAGGTGTATACATATAAACACGTATATATGTGCATATACATATATGTAGATAGATATAATTACATATATAGAAATATATGTACACATATACATATAAGTACTACAGGTAAGACAAGGAATCAGAGGGATGTAAGGTGACAGAGATGTAACACATGATATCTGTACATAGTATACATAGTGAAACGACAACCTGAGCATCTGGGAGGTTTAACAGAAGAGGATACTGCCAACCATGGAAAGGGCAACATACCGAAATGCATAACCGCGAGTCGGAATGATCGCCAGGCCACAGTACAGTAACAGTACATGCGCGGGTAATACTATGATGATATGAGGGGGGAGGTAGACATCGCCGCCGGTGACGCGGCCCACACAGGTACTGTGTGCAACCATCCCCGTGAGTGCCGTAGTATGTGTATGTGTGCAGTGCGGGTGCCGTGTGTGTCGCTGTGCGAGTGTAATGTGTGTGTCTCTGTAACATGTGTATGTTGGTGCCATGTTAGAGGCAGAGTGGAATAATATGTGTAGGCATACAGTACATTAGCCACAGGCATATGTACACCAGTAGTCCCAAAGTAGTAGTGAGAGCCCCACCCTGGCTAGGCGTGTGGTGACGTATAACGATGCAAAGTGACAATGTCCCAGAATGTAGCACAGGAATATACCCAACAGGAAATGGAAAGAACGTATGTACTAATCATGACCATATGTACGATACCGATATGCTAATTGCAAAACGATACGTCGGGAAAGTCACACAGCAATAGGTATGTACCGCGGAAATACGTATGTGCTACCTCGGTACTGACCGTGGCCACGTATCGGCCCGTAAACACGCTGTGTGTTCTACAAGTGTCAAACAAGCAATCCCCACCTGAATAGGTGGCAACCACTGGCAAACAGGCCATCCCAAGAACAAGACCACAATGACTGTAAATATCTGGGACAGAATGACAAGGGATAGTCATCACGTACAAACAACCGCTGATATACCACAGATGTGACGGAGGAATACATGCATGAAGCACACACGCAGGCGATACCAACACCACATGACAACAACACAACCTACACTCCCAGACCAACAGACAATTAACTGTCAACTCCCCAGGCAGGGATGGAGCACAAAGACAACCATACCGTGTATGTAGAGATGCAAGGCCCACAACCCGTATCCGTCACCTACAACCTCCGATATCCCCCATCGTACATATTAAAGGGATACAAGCCGTAATAGCAGCACAAACATACAGGCAGTCAATGACATCTGCATAACCGCAACATCTCACGTGGGAAACACAATCAACAGCGGATGCATACTTGCATGCGTTGTTTAAAGGAATACAACAGCTATGTTACACATCCGAATGCAAAGCGCCATCAACAGATGCCGTCAGGACAGGGACACCCACATGTCGAACCTAATACCATACCCAACACACACAATCCATGGCTAATACCACTGCGAAATGTACCTGTCGCCACACATAGCAGCTGCAGTTACACATAACATAACACAATACAGACCATCTCCACGAAGGTAGGGCAAATAGCCAACGCCCAGGTGAGGAATCCAACCATACCCCAGTTACGACGCGCAATGTCCGAATGGAGTAGATGCACAGGTGATATGCGCACAATTACACACTGAGGAACAGCAATTGTTGGGATGAACCCACATGTTGCAGGTATCGATGGATATAAGGATGACTCACAGGATATTCAAACCGTATGCTCATACCGAACCAGCAGTGTACAACCGAAAGAGTAATAAATAGGAATACCGATACACGGAAAGAAAAACGGAACGAAACACCGACAAGGTATGTAGAACACACGATATGTACGGGTGTGTAACGCATGATGTGTATGACGAAGCTGTACTGTATGGGAATGGTGTTTGTAAGTAATGATACTTGTCCATAATGCAGAGAGTGGTGAAAGGTGGTTATGTAGTGCTATCCTGCTGAGCATACCAACGACTGTGGACACCGTGTGCACAGCAGTGGGACATCATGTACACAGCCGAGACACCACAAGGGCTGCCACAGGGGGGCATAAGAGAGAACAATGCCAGACCACACGCCGATGCTGGCAGTGGATGTCCAACAAGGAAGTGCCGTAGCAGGGGATAGGACATGTATGTATATTGTCACAGCACACATGTGTATGGGCATATACCGTCGATGTCATACGTAATGTGCCCGACGTGCACGTATGCCTTGCAGTAGGGGATACTATGTCTACTATGTGTAATGTAAAGCTGTCATGGTGGATATGACAGACATTATACACAGTATCACAGGCATATCATGCATAATGGAGGTATTGCCTATTGGTATGTACAATAACAGGATACATATGGCCTGTAGGTATGGGACAGAGTAGTAGCATCATAGCCATCCGAAATGGAAGGAACACCAAGTAACCATGCCCAAACGATCTGTAGCAGGTGCATCGTGGGCAACAATGAAGTCTGGCAGGTCCATGTGTAAACACATATGCAGTGTACACAGTAGTGTCACCTCCCCATGGTAGTGTCCTGTGAACAGCAGAGGCGGGTGTCAACTGCATGTTTACACAGTACTGCTGCTGTGGTGGTACCATGACTACGTGTCACTCAAACAGCAAGGGAGCTATCACATGAACAGTGCCACTGTGTGTCCCTGTGGGATGTGCACAGGACCTATGTTCCACAGCATGGTGTGTGTTGTGTCTGCGGAAGTAACACAGAAGCCCAGCCCACGCAGTGTGGCATGTGTGCACATATCCATGAGCAGTCCGTTCACACTGCCCACTGCAATTGTGATGTATGAGGAGTATATGCATCAGTAATGCGGAGGACATGGTCCATGTCAGAGCAGAAGACACCCCTGTGTATGTGGTATGCAGATGTGTACAGATGTGTTTTCCGTCTGTCAGCCGCATATGTAAACTCTCCGAGCCTGGTACACATTGTGGCATGACAATGCTGTGCCATGTAAAGTTGTAGCCGTTGTGGAAGGTACACCATAAATGTGGTATTGTACCCTTGACCATGTGTAGATGTGTGTATGCCACAGGTACAATGGCTACCTATGTACCAGCATCACACACAGTACAGATAGGTGTGGCCCTGCAGAAGTGTATCCATGCCACAGTGGAATACGGTAACCACAGGACAGTGTGGGGCATATGTGTGTACAGCAACCATGTACAATGTGATATGTATGTATGGGGCCAGTATCCATGTGATAGTCAGTGGGTGAATGTTGCTATGCAAAGGTGATGTGCATGCACCATGTGTCATGCATCCTGATGCCATGACACCCACATGATGTTTCTGCCACACTGACACCCGTATGGTCGTTATTGGTATGAGCTGGTGGAGCTATAATGGCGCCAGGTATGTAGATGTGGGATATCTAGGCATGGACAGTTCTCTGTGACAGCATGTTGTGTATGTAAGCAAATAGTGAACATGAGGGGCCCCATGACTGAGGATTGTGTAATGCCATATGTACCTGACATGTAGTAGGTACTATGATATGCTTGCACCACTGTGTGCCCTGTCCAGGAGTCATATAGCCTAACATCCTGAGACAAAGGGTATGATGTGCAGGTGGATGTGTACGTTGGCAATACCAGAACGTGGAATGGTGCTGAAGGGCAATGTGAGGACAACGTCTGATGTGATGGCCTCTGTACCACCCCAACCACCCATGCAATGGTACGACAGGTGGCCAGCATGTGTATGTGGCGTGCTGTGGCACACAGAAGCCCAACAAGGGTGCCAGGAAAGGCATGGAGGCCATCAATGTGTGCGTGAAGCACGTTCGTGAGGATGTGCCCCAGTGCCATACAGAACGGTCCAGTCATGGGTGTATGAATGCAGTCCCACACGTGCAATGCACTGCCACCCATGGGTAGTGCGATAGATGCGGCTGTGCGGCGGTCAAGGTACACAATGTCCGACAACAGGCTAGCAGTGAATATAGTGGGCTGGTGCGGAGACACATACCAAACAGGTTGGTGGGACATAACAGCTAGGGACATCGGAAGGTGACATCGGGCCAGTGTCCCAGGACATAACGTGTGCATGTCAGTACCATGTATGTGTCCACAGGGACACTACGATGTCCATGTATGGATTGCAACCCTGTAGTGAGTGAGAGTGTCTATTGTTGGTAAGTACACCATCGCCTGGCACGTTGCCAACATTATCTCGGTCTGCAATGCCTGGGTGACTACTGTATGTGACATTGAATGTGGATGTAGCCAAACAACACAGACATACCACCACACTGCCTGAGGCCCCACACTGCAATGTGTGGCAGTCATGTGTAGGTAGCTAGCCTAGGAGCATGTGATGGACCTCGAGGACCCACCATGGCTGACAAGTGATGCACCCCACACATGTGAATATACACCACCGTGCAACAGCCTGCACATGTGCCCATACATCAGATGTGCATGGAACATGACCACCACCGTGGCGTCTGTGAAAAGGTCAGTACCGCCATGTCTCTGTGTGGAATAGCATGGTCCCTACCATTGTGTACATGCTACGGAAGTGCACTGTGGTATATGTCAGCATATGTATGTACAATGTCCATCTGCCGCGGTGTCATGCCATTAACAACTGCTGTCAGCAGACGTCAGTAGTACTGGCTGTAGTACACATGTTCCGTGTATGCTGCGATGGGTGTGTGTCCAGGGTGTGGCTAGCAGGGCCGTGAAGCATATGTGTTCATCCACCAAAGGGGGGATAACCCCAGGTGCAACACACCAGACACATGGAGGTATTGTGCATGCTGAGGGTAGTGTAGGTATGGTATGTGTTGTGTAATGTGTCATCCAGCTGGGTGGAGTGCATGCCTCAAGCATGTGTAGGTACATGGGTGTCCATTCTAGGGAAGTGTGGGTTGCTGTCAGCACATGGCAGTATCAGCTGTCTGAGGCCCAATGTACAGTATAACAACACAGACAGCATGTAACCTGTGGTGTACAATGTAAACTCTGTTGAGAGTTACAATGTGTCTAGCGGTCACAAACATGGGTATCTGCACATTGAGCACCTATGATGCATTGTGTTCGGCAACTATCCAGGATGTGTGCAAAACACTGTGTGATGTGGGATCCCCTCACCTGTGTGTGTTGCAGTCCAGGTATGTGCCTGGGAGGTACGATCCGTGTACAATCTGTACTTGCATGTGTGCTGCGCAGAGCATGGAGGCAGGTCCCAGTCACTGCAGATAAATGTGAGTGGTGCACTAGTGTGTGTGCCTTGCTTGTGTGCAGCACAGTGGAAGGTGCAAGCATTGTCCCACATGACCCCATGCCGTGCCTGCCTGTTACAGCCCTGCTGGAGACAGTCATGTGACACCGCCACAGAGGCAGTATAGCATGTGAAGATGTACATGTGTGCTTCACACCCCAGGCAGATGGCCACAGGTCATGTGTGCCACAGCAGTGTGGTCGACCAGGACTGTCATAGCGGTCAGATACCACATGCCTGTATAAGTACAGTATGAGCATAGGCAACAGTTGCAGTGACACAGTAGGTCAATGTACAGTGTCCCTGTGTTCAGACCACTGCCTACTGTACACATGGCTAGACACACACCCAGAGGGTGAATACACCGGTGAGCCATCACATGTCCCAGTACACGTAGCCTGTGTAATGCCATCACAGGGCGGTCACAATAACACGTTGTATGAGAGATATGTTGTACCAGGTGATGTGTCATGTGTGCATATGTTGAGTTGCACAGCTGTTCACACGTGCGCAACATATCAGTGCATTATGCCTAGTGTAACATGATGTGTGGAACTGCACTGTGATCCACAACAGGGTCATCTGAGACAGGTGTGTTGTGAATGGTGTAACCCATGGTTCCACGGGATATACACCAGTGCTGTCGGCTGCCATGCTGGGGGCCACCAGTGGTGCCTACAGTGGTCATACAGACATACTGCACACATTGTTCTGGCAGGAATGTCCATTGTTGTAGATGATGTGTTACTACTTGAAGGTAGGTGTGTGTTGTGAATGTTACCCATCCAGATGTGACAATCAGGTGCAGTCATGGTTGTCGACAGCATCACACCCATCCACAGCTGTCAGCACCCTGTCCCCAGAATGGGTGTCAGCCGCCCTCGTACTGTGTGACCTATGTGCAGATGGGGGAACACCTACTACTGGCTGGCTAACAGTGTCATCTAGGAAGGCTATGTGATGGCTGGAATACGCTGTTATAATGTATAATGATGGTATCCCAATGAAGTACATGGAATCACATACAGTACGCCATGGCTGGCATGTAAACCATGTACAACAATGACTGTGTGACAGACACAAACAATGCGGAGCCATGTTGAACATGCACCCATGAGAACACCAAATGAGGTATGTTGCACATATCGATGTACAACTGTCAGCTATGGGCACAGCATGAATGCAGACGCATATCCCCCACAGGCAGTACCACTCCATGTAGGTAGGGGGGCATTGCACGACTACATGTGACAGTTGCTGTACCGCCACATGTACTGCATATCCGACATATAGGGGTAGCAGTGGTACGTGACTGTTGGACATGCCTGTACATATGACCATGTCCCACAGGATATGTGTTACGTGTGTACAACACCTGTTGTACCGTCAAGTTGTGAAGTGTATGGCTGCCAGTGTACCTGTGTGACATGTTGTGCAATGGGTGCAAAGGTACGCAGTAGTGCATTGCATGCCCACATGTCCCACACAGGTGCATAGCCTGAACATACAATACAAAGAGGGTGTTGGATCATAGCAACCCACAAGAGGAGATGGGTACGGGTGGCAACCCACTACCACCTGTCCGGGTAAGGTGTGCATGTCCATGACACATTAGCACCTGAGATGTTAGCAGTACAGCTGTACAGGGCGGCATGCATATTCGATCACTAATACCCATGTGTGTTCCACCACTGGTCTGTTGACAGACATACACCAACACAATGTGCAGCATTGACATGTGCACAGCACATCACCGCTGACTACTGTAGAACAGGTTTACCATGTAGACACGTGCACAGAACATCTGCGCCAGCCACAGTCAAACACGGTATGTGTTGAACCCCACCATCATTGTAGCCCATGCCACAGACAGATGTTCATGCATCTGTGTATGTACGGCTGGGAATGTCCCTGGCCTTGCAGTATAGCTGTGTCAGTGTTGCGAACAACATACTGAATGGGCTGGGTGTGTGAGGTGTGCGTCATACGTGTATGGTCCGATGGATGATACCATCAGTGCCCCCACTATGTGAACATCCCTGTCCCCATAAATGGATACCTATGCTGTGCCCAACACCACGGTCCCTGTGGGAGGGATGGCGTGTGGTGCACCTGCTGACATGGCGGTGGCAGCAGGCACTGGATGTAGACATATGTGGTACCCATGTCAGGCCAGGCTACCATCCATGTGCACGGGATATCATTGTGTGGGCACATACAGCACTGTGTTGAACAATATCACAGCACATAGCACCTGTCAGGGGTAATGTGTATGTATGGATGTGCGATACCAGCATGCACCATACACACCCCCACCAAGCAGCATGCTGCCTACCTTGCAGAAGGCCATTGTCCACACCATGATGATAGACATGTGTAATGTCCATATACACATAGCAAAGACATATGGAATGGACAGACACCCTCCCAATATCAGTAACCCCAGGTGGGACACATCCCTGTGCCATGTATGTGACATACCCTGTCATACCATGCAGCCCTGTCCAGCAAGGCTGCACGTGCTATCACAGTCATACATGGTGCGATGGCCAAATGGCACTTGCACTATCAACCGTCCAGAGCAGTAATGTGGCACTGATGCACCTTGTGGTGTCACAGGTGCTGTGTGTTGGCGTGTGCAACATGCGCGCGCACATGCTATGTATGACCATCCCTGCTAATGTCAGATGATTACACAATGTCCCATGTGTATCACATGTGCAATACAGGTGAGCCGTGGCAGGTTGTCCAACACCTGTACAGTGCTGTGTAGATGTACATGGCACAACACATGCATGTACAGGTGTCCACGTGTATGTGTGCAGTGCCACTGCTGACGTCCATAATGGCTGCGTCCGTGATGCCTAGTGACATATACACAGCATCCAGGTGAACAGTAGAACTGTGTGCACATAGGGACACGTGCCAACTGGTATGAACACAGGTGCAGGCAGGTACACATGTCCACAGCAGGTTACCATCAACATGGTGTGTGTACAGTGTGATGAGTTGACACACAGATATGATATGATACCCGCTGCATAACGGTGTGACAGCAACACGTCAGCTGTGTCAGTGCCATGATGCATCGCAGAGATTACTGTGCAGATGTCGTACATGTCATAGCAATGTATGTCCAGCGGTATGCCAGTACATCAGTGTAAATGTGACCTGTCACCATCATTATGTCTTACAGATAATGCCTCGTTCACGGCTGCCAGCCTTCAGCCGCCAGGAGGATGATGTAATCATACCATTGCTCCATGACAACTATGACCTGCTATTCAGCCATGTTCCACAGCAAGCACAGCAGCGGGATGACCTGTGGCAGGATATGCGCAGGAGGGTGAACAACGTGGGTGGTAACAACCGCACCTACCAGCAGATACGCCGACACTGCACGGACCTAATACGGCACGCGAAACAGCGTGCCGCCGCAATCGCCAGAGAACAAGGTGGAACAGGTGGTGGGCCATCAACCCAGCCCCCACTCACACACACGGAGGAGCTCCTGGCCAGTCTGGGGACACCCAGGGAACATCATGCAGAAACACTCGCTGCCATCGTGGAGGTGGGTGTCTCCCAACCAACGAGCCTGGAGCTGCCTGGTAAGTCAGTCTTGCATATGTGTATGATAACTGCCGTAGGTGTGGGTGTCACAGTACACCACGTAATGTACCAACACATGCCAAGTATATGGCCACAAGCCGCATACTACAGTATGCTACGTTGTGTTTGCAGACATGTGCATAACACATGCTACCACACAGGTACATGATATGACATGTACAGTGCTTACTGTGGCTACAGTCATGGATAATGTTTATACTGTTGTGTCGCCCCTATACAGGTACCTCTGGCGTGTCGCACAGCCATGGGTCCGTCGCAGGTGAGACTGTTGTTAGTAACAGGCATGTTACAGTGTATAGATATTCGCCATGTGGCCAGGTATGACATGCACACCTGGGTTCTGCTCCAGTCACGGTATACAGGTTGCACCACCTGACACACACGCCACCCATGTACAGTAGATACAACCGTTAGTATACACCGGCATGAAACCACAGAACCCGTCAGTGTAATATGTGCAGTCAGCTATGCATACAATGGTGGAGGTGTTCTACAATGGCTGCATATGTAGTATGCATTGGAATGCCATTTGTGGTACACACACAGTACCACATAGTGAGCTGTAATCTGGCCAGCACACAGGTGTTACCAATGTGACATATGCCCCTGCATTGTGTGCACACGTTGTGACACGGCACATGACATGTCCCACGCACGTGGTGTTCTGTCTGCAATATTGTCACACCATGACATGACCTACACCCGACATAGCAGACATCCACACTGTCTGCATAGCCCTCTGGATTGTGACACCTCCGACTTGTATGGGTGTATGTCACATGGGCCACCACAGGGATGGGTACACGATGCCCATCACACACAATTGTCCATGACCCAGTCAAACATGGCCATGGGTGATACCTAAAGGCATGTTGCCACACAGTACATCTGGAGTGGATAGACACCGTTGCACATTGTCCACACATAGTGCGATCATAGCTGTAGTGGACCACCTGTACATGTGATGTGGTACACCAGACAACAGGAATGCCTGTCTGCAGCCACCGGAGGGGCCACCAATGTCTACCATATACGTGCTGTGGAACAGCATGACTGTGTTGCAGACATGGCAATGCAATGCGTCCATGTTATGCATCGCACAGAAACATACCTGTGTCCTGCTGCCATGCAGTGGCACAGTGCCTGTACTCCCCACTGTATGTACACGGCTCACACCAACCACACCTGCACAGACATCTTTGTTACACATGCATTCCATCTGTAGCCTGTACACATAACACTGCACTGTGACGTCCAGTATGATGTGGTGCATGTGGTGGGACACCATTGTCACATGTCCACATGTTATCGCACATGTTGGCGGAGTACATGTCAAAGTGACGCCAGCCATGTGTACTGTTAACCTGCCTGTGGCCACACGGTGTATTACGGTGATGCATGCAATCTACCATGAATGTGTGTACTGCATGCCTACTGAAATGACACCTGCTTGATGTAGTGTGCACCCCATGGCAGTATGCATACTACCACTATTAATGTCTGGCCTGCATTCACTGAGCTGTGGTGTGGGAATGCTGCATGCCATCTGCAATATCACATGCATGATGTGTCTGCGTGTGTGTGTGTGTGTCAGCGTGTGTGTGCATCTGCGTGTGTGTGTGTGTCTGCGTGTGTGTGTCTGCGTGCATGTGTGTGTCTGTGTGTGTGTGTCTGTGTGTGTGTGTGTCTGCGTGTGTGTGTGTCTGCGTGTGTGTGTGTCTGCGTGTGTGTAATGTATCTTACAGTATGTCTTTGTATTCACAGGTGGTGTAGGTGCGTTCCCCTCCTGCGGTCCATCTGATGCTAGTGTCCCCACAGATACTAGCGGTGATGACCATATGCATGACGCACAGGCAGGGTTGTCAGGGGCAGAAACTGTGCCATTGGTTACCATCCCACCTATGTCCCCTTCATCTCCGCACACGGTTCTGATGCCGACACATACCACATCACCGTTGCCCATAGAGGAAGGACAGTCAGCGTCTGTTGGCATTGAGCAGGAATGTGTGGTGGCTACAGAAGGTGCGCGTACACACCATGTTGCCAGTGTAATGACTGGTGATGTGCCACACAGGCATGTGGCTGGTGCTGCTCGTAGGAGGACCTCTGGCAGACATGCACCTGCTGTACAGGTTGCAGCAGCTGGTATCACCAGACGCATGTTCCAGACTGTAATGGCGGCACAGGCACGTGCTGAACGGCAGAACCAAGAAGGGCAGAGGCTGCAGAGGGCCGCAATCCGTTCCCTAAATGAGAACATCCAGTCAGTGGCGAATGCTCAATAGCAGATTGCTAATGTACTGGATAGGCGATTAGGTGAGATGGTTGGAATCCTCAACTGAGGCATGTCAATCCGTGAGCGTGAGCTGTCTGTGCTGGAACACCTGGTAGGGGTGAGGCGTAGGACACGTGGCCGTAGGCCAGCAACACCACCTAGTGTAGGTCGACGTGTGCGTGCCACCTCTCATGCCCACTCACACAGTGCCGGTAGCAGCAGCAGTGCAGCTGGTGCTACACCAACCACACCGGGACACAGCAGGCCACGTGGACGTGGCCCTGGCCGGTCCCAGCGTGGACACGGTTCCATCGGACATGTGTCATCGGAGAGTGGCCACTCCATACCTCTACCCGGTAGTGCCCGTGCGACCCCAGGCAGGCACGGGTCACGTGGCAGACGGACACAGTGAGCCATACAACCTGCACTGTACAGTCTGGGGCTGCCAAGTATACCCCGTGTAGGCATCACAGATGGCTGAACTGTGTACACACATACCCACACACAGCAGACACAACTGCAGGGCTCCACCACATCCACATGCATTCTGCACAGTCATGCCCAGTAAATGCACCGGCCCTTACACACACACATGATGTCATCCATTGGTACAGCCTATGCCCCTGGCACACATATCACCCTGTGCATATGATGAAGCCTCTGCCGCATCACTGTCATCCACACCATCGGTGCACAGTTATGCAAATATATTCTGATGCACAGTGTGGACAAGATAGTGAGAGGTGTATGTGATACCTGTGTGCATAGTGTGATGTGTATGTTGCAGTGGTTGTGTATGACAAGTGACAGGTGCGTATGTGACGTGGGTTGTGTACTGTCATCATGCAGCAGACATACCATGTAGTGCAGGTGCAGCATACATTGAGCTGTGTACACGGTATGTGTGATGGTTACATGTGTAGCACCATGTTGGTTCTGTTAACCTGTATGCCTCATATGGGGTACTTGCATGTGCCTACTGGGAGCACTGTTATCAGTCCCCCACGTGTAGCTGTGGGTTACCCACAGGCACATCTGGCAATATCAGCATACCACAGGTACCCGCAACCTGCCTGGACACCTACATAGGTGCATAGGTACATACCAGGCTATGTGCCCTATGGCATGTGTAAGCCTAGCCAGAGTGTGTGTGGCTTTCATCACCCCTTAGGATGAGGATACTATATCCATTGGTCTGCTGTCCCTCTGTCCAGCAGTGACACAGAGATGATGCCTGGGGCATACCTACGATCTCCCATCCACACGTCAGGATTACTCTTGGACACAGTCAGTGAGGGGCTCTGCTTCACAAGGGCTGGGAATCTGTTCCATGGTGTAGGGAGTCTCTGGGCGATGAACCTGTCCCTCCAGCACGTCCTATTTATGTCCATGTTGATGTTTCTGTCAGTTGCTCTCGTGCCCGTGGGTGTTTGGATCCTAAGAGATGGAACATGTCCATGACACCCAGGTCGGACATGGCCGTAAATGTCAGGCACAGATCACCTCGGAGCAGACGGTATGAGAAGGTATACAGCCGGAGTCCCCTCAGTCGGGCAGCGTGTGACATATGTTTCAGCACCTTTATCCCTGTGTTGTGGAACGTTTGGGGTCCTTCCGAGTGCTGCAGGTGTCAGGTTAGGTACATTCCAAATGTGGAGTTGTACCCAATCATTGGTCTGATGCGTGAAGAGTACAGGGGTACAATGACCTCCCCTGATGTGGATATGAATCCCTTCATGACCAGGTGGGCACAGTGGAATGTCTTCCCAACCACATTGGCAATGTGAGTGTCAAGAGAGGTTACCGACAGGTTTGGTACCCATGTCCCTGATCACGTCCACCATGTTTAATGGATTACCACCTATGTGGTAATTCGGGGTGAACATGTCTTTCCCAAAGGGTAGGTCTATACCTTCCCTGGCATGTAGCTTCAGGCCATGGCTCTGGCACCAGTTATCCATTTCTATGAGACCTCAGGTGGATGTCCGTGTCTGATGGGGTGTTGAGTATGGTGGCCGGTTTGCAGTCATCTGCATACCTTGTCTGCCACAATACCCCTATGTTTGCATGCACGTCGGAAAGTTGAATGCCGAACTGGAGGGGGCCCAGGACTGAGCCCTGTGGGCCACCACTCGGGACCAGCTTTGAGTCTGACATGGCACCAGGAATACTAACCCTGTGGGTTTTGACCTCCATCCAGTTGGCAACCCATCGTGTGACATATGTCTCTACATCTACGCTGGTGAGCCTTTCTATGATGCCCACGTGGAGTGTGTTTCGAACGCTGTCGCCAGGTCACGGTAGTCTGTGCAAACCGACGTACCCCCATCAATGGCCTTAGTGACTCCTCCAAACAGGTCGACCAGGTTCAGGAGGCAGGATCTGCCCTTGACTAAGCCGATGTGGGTATGCTCCAGTATTTGTCATTCCCCAATGTCTTCATTTATGGGCTCCATTATGGACCCCTCCATAGCTTTGCAGACAAGGCTTGTCAAGCTTATAGGGCAGGGATGTACAGAGTCCATAGGAGAACTGCCTTGGTGGAGTGGGACCACAGTTGCCGTATGCCATCCATCGGGTACGTAGCCTGTAGTAAGGCTAAGATTAAACAGCAGCCTTATGTGCAGGGTGAGGCCCTCATTGAGGTTGTGTAGCACACAGCCGGGGACACCATCTGGTCCCATTGATGCTGTGTTCACTGCTTTACAGATATCAGCTCTCACCTGGGCATTCGAGATGTTTGGGAGACTAGACTCTGGTGGGATAGATACGTCCCCTCTTGGGGGGGGAGGGAGGGTAGATGTATGCACGGAACCTGTCTGCCAGTTTGTTGGCAATGTCTGTGGGTTCAGTGATCATTGTACCATTCTGGACTAATTCCGAGCATAACTGTGTGCTTCCACCCATGTTCCTACCATAGCTAAATTAGGCCTCATGGTTGTCTTATGTGTCCTTTGCAAGTCCAGTCCCACAGGCGGCCTTGGATGATTGTATGAGTGATCGTATGTTAACGCCAGTATTAATCAGTGATGCCTTCCCTGGTAGTGATATTGTTCTGTCATGTAGTAGCTTTCACCTCTTGTTGTATGGTTTGTTAATGGCTGGGGTCCACCAGACCATGTGCCTGCCTTTGGTGGACAAGGTCCTGATGTCATCAGGGATCGCTTGATCCAGACATTCCTGGGGGTGCTCATAGAAGGCATTTGTAAGGGTTTCAGCAGCGCGGCCTGTGTTTACCACTGGCATGGAGGCCTTGTAGGGTACCACACCAGTCGTATGACGTGTGAGGTTTGCTGTGGAGAGGTCTTCACTGTGGTCTCCCTTGCCGGTGTTGGGTGCAGGATGCGGATCTCCAGTGAGTTCACTATATGGTCTGACCTCACCATTGAGGGATGTACATCCTGTGTGGAGCATGTCGTCCCCATGTGTGATGATCAGGACTAGTATAGTTCCTACCCTTGTGGGTATGGTGCATGGTTGTTCCACAGCATTCGGGTGTATGAACACCTGGAACCTTTGGTGTAGGGTGTTGTGTCCTGGATAATGTTCCCGGTCTATGTATGGGTGGTTGATGTCACCCAATATGATGGTGTTGTGAGAGCATTCATACTCCCCAGTGTCTTCAGGAAGGCTGTGCGGGTATCCTGGGTTTGGGAGGGTGGTCTGTAGCATGCAACAAACTGTAGGGCAGTCCTACCCATGGTTAATTGCACCTGGATGGTCCCCGCTGCTACGTGCATTTCTGCCAACCTGGATGTGTGGGTATCCTTCATGGAAATGGGAGACTCCCCCTCCTTCTGTGTTCGGTCTGGGTTATGGTCCTGAACGCGTGATATGAGGTATGACCTGATAGTGCTGGTGTGCTCTCAGGAGCCCTGAATAATGTTTCAGTCACAGCAGTGACATAGATGTCCTCCATACTGAGGAGGGCATTTGAGGGCGTGCAGCTTGGGCGTAGACTACTGGCACTGAGCAGTATTACCCTTTCTTTTCACCAGGTTTGTAGTCTAGGGTGGTAGGTTTATCATTCCAGCCTTGCCTGCAGTGGGCACTGTGGGGGTGGCAGGAGCCTTAGCCAAACTCTTGAAGACCAGGGGCGACAGATGCGAGCCATCCCTTGCGAAGGGGCGTGGCGTGGCAAGCATGCCATCCCAGGCAAGAGGAAATTGGATCCCCTCAGACTGACACCGGTAACCAGGCAAATTATCAAGGGTGATCATTTGGAGCCAGTATTGTGGCATCATACTTGATGAGGGTGGGATACTGCCTAGGGTCAGGGACATGCTGGCCTGGGCTACACAATATGAGAGCCCCTCTATGTCTCCTTTCATGTATCCCAGGGTGGTATGTCTCCGGTCGTTGACACCAGCATGGACAATGACCGCATCATACTTGTACATGCTGCGGAGTGACCTGAGTGCGTGTGTTATGTGGCGGATTCCAGCGCCCGACAGGCAGCCTACTGTGATCATTCCCTTGTTCAGTCTGGTGGGTGGGACGTCGGTGTGTCTGACTGTGGCGTCACCCATTACAAGTGTGTCTGGCATTGTGTGTGGCCTTTGGGGCTGTGACTGTTTAGCACACTGACGTTGAGAACTATGTGTTGCATGTCCTATGTCTTGTGGAGGCAGTTGCTTGGGTGTCTGCTTCAGAGGCCTCGTCAGGTTCATTACATGTTTTAACAGTGCCTCCGAGTATGTCTTAGTGTGTTCATGTGTTTGTTTAGCATTTGTGATAGTTACATGTGACACTGGGTTTGTGGTGTGCATGGTGTCCTTCCCCTCCCGTTTGGTCTTGCCAGTCATGGTTTGAGAGAGCTCAGCCCCCTGTCTGGCTATATAGTTGCATCTCTCACATGTATTATGTTTAGTGGGGGAGGTGCGGCTTGTCCGTGTCCATGAGGCACCTGTAACATTGCCTCAGGACGCCCAGATTCACCATCTGAACAGGAGAGGTCGCTAGCAATTGACCCTTCGACATGCCAGAGAACGTGAATGCATTTGCTGTGTAACTGGGTCAGAAGGCACCTATAGGGAAGTGGGTACTCAAGGGGATTCTAGGCTAGTGTATTACTCCATCTAGTATACATGTACTTTACCTATGTAGGAATACTATGGGAGCAGGTGCTGAGCTTTTGTGATAGAGAACAGACAGTTGAGATTGCAAGTAGAGAGGTTCTACATGTAAACCTGTGGAGCACGGAGCCAGATATAGTGTAACGTTGCTTACACGGTACATGACGCACATGTCCACACATATACTGCACCTGACACCTGTGGTCGGTGCCACAGGCTACGGTGGACAGAGACATCACATACATGGCATGACACAGTACAGGTATGGTGACATTCTGCAGGTGTCGTACACAGTGTGCTGGCAACTGACCGCAGGTGTCACCTGTCAGCTGTGGTGCACGATGTGCAGCAGTTGGATGCTGTACCGGTACAGGAATATGTCCGCAATCGCGGGGCGTACACCACTACGGCACACACCCCATTGTGTGCAGATGGGGACACCTGCCTGTGTGGTCAGCACCCTCACAATACAATGCACCCACACGCCATGTCACAGGGGGCGGTCTTGTACAGGTGGCCAGTAAGGCTCACAAGTATGGCATTGACAGGGCTGTACAATGCAGCACCAGTACGGGATGGTCACCCTGTGTGGTTAGTGTCCAGTCACAACACTATATCTGCATACACCCTCACAACAGGCAGCAGACATACACACATGTTGACACACTGACATGGTGGTGACCACACATGTCTACATGGAGGGACGAAGTGTTGCATGTACTGCACCATCCACATCCATGCACCCCACACTGAGGTATGTACAGATCTCTACCATGGTGTACAGTGATGTGTGGCACGTGGCACATAGTCCCTCCGATCTGTGGCATACATGGGCACACATTCCTGCACACATGTCGGTGCTAGGAATGCCACACCCGCTATATGGGATATGTGCAGGCGTGCAGCGGTATGTAGTGCATCATGCGTACCACCACTGTATCTGGCAGCTGCGCCGATATATGCACTTGGGAGGTGGTAGGGGTTACAGTGGCCATGTGACATATGGTCGATGACACATGACCAATGGGTATGCATTATGGCAGCGCTGTCATGTAAAGGCGACATAGCAGACTGTATGCACATGGCAGGGTTGGATGGTTTGTGACACACCTGTGACCAGCACCTGCATACATACATGTGGACAGGTGTTTAAACACATGGTGTACACACATACCGCCATGCGTGCTGTTACTATGCCACCATATGACGGCCCCCATGATGGGTATGCATGTGGTAGGGGGTTGCAACTGGTGTTATGGACATCGGACACCGCTCATGCATGGCTGCACCATGCACAGTACACGTGTCACATGTATCCCCTGTTGCCATGTGTGTATGCATTGCTACGTTGTGACGTGTGTCGACATACATGGAACATGGACTGTGGTATGGTATCACAGCTGTCACAGGCAAACTGTACAAGGGTATGTGTCCCAGTCAACACCGCTACACCCTGTAGGGGGTGCATACCACAGACATGTGTCCACCTTCCATTCGTGTGTGTATTACACGTCGCCAGTGTTATGCATGTGGTACATCACAGGCTTCATATGTGTCCTGTGTGCAGTCCATGCACACAGCCAGGCAATCACATATATGACATATCCGGACTTTGTTTCACTGTGGTACAGCTGCAGTCATGTACCATATCTGTGTCAGGCCCGTGGTATGTGTGGAGCACGCCTGTCCATGTATACCGATATGGGTGGACTACATCACACCTGTGGGATCATTGATAGTACATGTGTACTCTGCATGACGGACGTACACCGCCATATAGACCTGTGGACATATGTCACATGCTGTTGCTGGACCGTGAGGCATACTGCTGCACCAATGACATGGTGCTGGCATGGCAGCTATAGTGTTCACTGCAGTGTGTACATGTTCAGCCTGCACCCGTGACGCCTGTGCTGTCATCTGTGTGTGTACGTGTAACTGCATGTGTGTCCACCCTGTGCGTGTGTACGGGTTTGCCTGGCCATGACTTGCGGTGTGTGCACTCCGTCTGCATGCCGGACAGCGCGTAGCACATACTAAGTGTGTGAGCATGCCCGAGTTGCTGTTGTGTGGGTGGACACACACGACGGTCCACAATCTGCCCTTCCATGATTTCACCCCATGTGTATGCATGTCTGCACTGTGCAGATTCTAAGTGTCAGAGCATGCCCAGTAAGCAGCTGTGTAGATGGACACACAGTACAGTGCACACCGCGCCCATCTGCGTTGATACCCCATGTGCATGTCTGTTTCCCCTTCGCAACCGCCATGTCTGTGAGCATGCCCGGGTTGCTGTTGTGTGGGTGGACACACACGACGGTCCACAATCTGCCCTTCCATAATTTCACCCCATGTGTATGCATGTCTGCACTCTGCAGATACTAACTGTGTGAGCATGCCCAGTAAGCAGCTGTGTAGATGGACACACAGTACAGTGCACACCGCGCCCGTCTGCGTTGATACCCCGTGTGCATGTATGTTTCCCCTTCGCAACCGCCACGTCTGTGGCATGCCCGGGTTGCTGTTGTGTGGGTGGACACACACGACGGTCCACAATCTGCCCTTCCATGATTTCACCCCATGTGTATGCATGTCTGCACTCTGCAGATTCTAAGTGTGTGAGCATGCCCAGTAAGCAGCTGTGTAGATGGACACACAGTACAGTGCACACCGCGCCCGTCTGTGATGATACCCCATGTGCATGTATGTTTCCCCTTCGCAACCGCTAGGTGTGAGGGCATGCCCAGTACGCCATTCGGGGGTACACAGTACAGTCGGCACCGATGTCTGCTACTAGGCATGTAGCCATGGCCAATGACATCCTGCATAGCCATGGTGACCGTCCAGGTGAGTCATATGTGGTTGGTATGCCACAATGGCTGCCTACATCGTGCACGCCGGATGCCCTCTCATAGGGTATACTGTCTGTGGTGCATCCCGTATCCATGTCGTGATGTTGTGCTCCGTAGTTAGTTGGTATTCCCGAGTGCAGCACTACCGTGTTACTGTACGCCCACCTTGGGATGGTAACATGCTGTGTGACTGCGCACTCTGTCTTCATTCCCTATCGGCTGCCTTGCCTCTGCTGATGATATCACCCACCTAGGGGTATGCCTCCTGACAGTGCTGTGCTCAGTAATCTCGGTAGCGCGTTCTGTAAATGCATCATGCTGTAGTGTGTTCATGTAGGTAGGCGTAGGTTCAACTCCAGGCCCTTCCCCGTGTGTGTGTGTGAGGTGTGTGTGTGTTTACAGCTGCCCTTGGTGAGCGTAGTTCCTTTAGTCGCTTCGCAACACATACCTTGGCTATTGGCATCTATTCCTTTACGGATGATGTCACCCTCCTAGAAGTATGCCTCTGACAGCGCTGTGCTCAGTAATCTCGGTAGCGCGTTCTGTAAATGCATCATGCTGTAGTGTGTTCATGTAGGTAGGTGTAAGTTCAACTCCCGGCCCTTCCCCGTGTGTGTGTGAGGTGTGTGTGTGTTTCCAGCTGCCTCTGCAGATGGTCATGCTTTTAGACGCTTCGCAACACATACCTTGGCTATTGTCAGCTATTCCTTTACGGATGATGTCACCCGCCTAGAAGTATGCCTCTGACAGCGCTGTGCTCAGTAATCTCGGTAGCGCGTTCTGTAAATGCATCATGCTGTAGTGTGTTCATGTAGGTAGGCGTAGGTTCAACTCCCGGCCCTTCCCCGTGTGTGTGTGTGTGTGTGTGTGTGTGTGTGTGTGTGTGTTTACAGCTGCCCTTGGTGAGCGTAGTTCCTTTAGTCGCTTCGCAACACATACCTTGGCTATTGGCATCTATTCCTTTACGTTTGATGTCACCCGCCTAGAAGTATGCCTCTGTCCGCCTTGTGCTCAGTAATCTCGGTAGCGCGCTCTGTAAATGCATCATGCTGTAGTGTGTTCATGTAGGTAGGTGTAAGTTCAACTCCCGGCCCTTCCCCGTGTGTGCGTGTGTGTGTCTGTGTGTGTGTGTGTGTGTGTGTGTTTCCAGCTGCCACTGCAGATGGTCATGCTTTTAGACACTTCGCAACACATACCTTGGCTATTGTCAGCTATTCCTTTACGGATGATGTCACCTGCCTAGAAGTATGCCACTGATAGCGCTGTGCTCAGTAATCTCGGTAGCGCGTTCTGTAAATGCATCATGCTGTAGTGTGTTCATGTAGGTAGGTGTAAGTTCAACTCCAGGCCCTTCCCCGTGTGTGTGTGTGTGTGTGTGTGTGTGTGTGTGTGTGTGTGTGTGTGTGTGTGTGTGTGTGTGTGTGTGTGTGTGTGTGTTTCCAGCTGCCTCTGCAGATGGTCATGCTAGACGCCGCAACACATACCTTGGCTATTGTCAGCTATTCCTTTACGGATGATGTCACCTGCCTAGAAGTATGCCTCTGACAGCACTGTGCTCAGTAATCTCGGTAGCGTGTTCTGTAAATGCATCATGCTGTAGTGTGTTCATGTAGGTAGGTGTAAGTTCAACTCCCGGCCCTTCCCCGTGTGTGTGTGAGGTGTGTGTGTGTGTGTTTACAGCTGCCCTTGGTGAGCGTAGTTCCTTTAGTCGCTTCGCAACACATACCTTGGCTATTGGCATCTATTCCTTTATGGATGATGTCACCCGCCTAGAAGTATGCCTCTAACAGCGCTGTGCTCAGTAATCTCGGTAGCGCGTTCTGTAAATGCATCATACTGTAGTGTGCTCATGTAGGTAGGTGTAAGTTCAACTCCCGGCCCTTCCCCGTGTGTGTGTGTGTGTGTGTGTGTGTGTGTGTGTGTGTGTGTGTGTGTGTGTGTGTGTGTGTGTGTGTTTCCAGCTGCCTCTGCAGATGGTCATGCTTTTAGACGCTTCGCAACACATACCTTGGCTATTGTCAGCTATTCCTTTACGGATGATGTCACCCGCCTAGAAGTATGCCTCTGACAGCGCTGTGCTCAGTAATCTCGGTAGCGCGTTCTGTAAATGCATCATGCTGTAGTGTGTTCATGTAGGTAGGTGTAAGTTCAACTCCCGGCCCTTCCCCGTGTGTGTATGAGGTGTGTGTGTGTGTGTGTGTGTGTGTGTTTACAGCTGCCCTTGGTGAGCGTAGTTCCTTTAGTCGCTTCGCAACACATACCTTGGCTATTGGCATCTATTCCTTTACGGATGATGTCACCCGCCTAGAAGTATGCCTCTGACAGCGCTGTGCTCAGTAATCTCGGTAGCGTTCTGTAAATGCATCATGCTGTAGTGTGTTCATGTAGGTAGGTGTAAGTTCAACTCCCGGCCCTTCCCCGTGTGTGTGTGTGTGTGTGTGTGTGTGTGTGTGTGTGTGTGTGTGTGTGTGTGTGTGTGTGTGTGTGTGTGTTTCCAGCTGCCTCTGCAGATGGTCATGCTTTTAGACGCTTCACAACACATACCTTGGCTATTGTCAGCTATTCCTTTACGGATGATATCACCCGCCTAGAAGTATGCCTCTGACAGCGCTGCGCTCAGTAATCTCGGTAGCGCGTTCTGTAAATGCATCATGCTGTAGTGTGTTCATGTAGGTAGGCGTAGGTTCAACTCCCGGCCCTTCCCCGTGTGTGTGTGAGTGTTTACAGCTGCCCCTGTAGAGAGTAGTTATTTTAGACGCTTCACAACACATACCTTGGCTATCGGCGTCCATTCCTTTACGGATGTTGTCACCCACCCAGACGCGCGCCTCTGACGGTGCTGTGTTCAGTGGTCCACGTAGCGCATTCCATACCTGTGTCATACTGTCGTGTGTTTGGGTAGGTGGGGGTAAGGTCAATACCCATGCCTGCCAGCTGTGTGTGTTTGTCTATGCTCCCAGCCGCATGGGTTCATAGGTTATGGCTTTAGAGTTTCCGCAGAACACTTGTATCCTGCCGCCATCTCTGTGTTTGTGGATGGTGAGACGCAGCTCGTGGACTGCCTGTGTGCCTGCTGTTGTTGGCGACCTCCGTAGCGTGTTCTCCACGTGCGCCCTGCTGTGGTGTGGTGGGGTGGTGCTGTGTACGTTACACTCCCGGCCTTGCCACATGTGTCCGTCTGTATCTCTCTCGATGTATATATACATACTTATGTTATGTCCATAGCGCTGCTCTTGCATGGACAGCTGTCTGTCCCATGTATCGCATATTTGCACGGCTGACACATAGAACTGTGGTACGATGCATATCCACTCATTGTCCATGCAACGTCCGTATTCCGGCACGCCCTAGAGACATCTGCTGGATATCGGGGCAGACAGCTATCCTTGCTGTACTGACACTGTACCCGTACACGCCATAAACCTTGTGTATAATTGCCTGTTTATGGTGTGTGTATGTCTATCTGAGCTGTATGCATGGTCGTGTGTATGTCCCGCTATAGCCGTCTGTGCAGGTGTCGCCACTATGGGTAATCCTTGTAGACCGCTGTTTCATGTGCACTTCAGCACATACCTGCAGACCGTACTACCCCTCCTACGGCAGCGGCCTTAGATCAACCGCTGCCCTAGGCGATAAGGCTCCATGACGCCCACCACCACAACACATGGTGCCCCCATCCTGGTGTTCCTACATGACATACCTACTAGAAAGGTGGCCCTGCTAGTGCGGCGCCCTAGGCAGCCGCCGGATTGGCCTATGCCTACGGCCGGCTATGAGCACATCACAAGGCATACTTTTACATTCAGTGTTTTACAAAGGCTAGATTTTAATACCAGAGGGGGGGACCTTATCAACTATACTTTAGAATGCGGATTGAGATGGATTATTAGGTGGAGAGTTGACCACACACCAGGGCTGAATGATGAAGCACAGATTAGGCCTCTTTTGAGAAGCAGGTGGCTTAAACCCAAATAACAGGAATGTAGTTTAGGTACAGCTATACATTTAACACCCATTAGTCCACTCTTTCAGTTGTTTACCACTGTATTACATTGATATAATATACATATTTTCTATATATATTGTTAGATTTTTCATTGATAAGTATTAGGCATAGTACAATATCATATAATACATGTTTTAATAGGATGTTTTTGAAGATGTTAATATATGTGTGTGTAGTTAACATTGCGTCTGCGCTTTATATGCTGGGGTTAATTGTTCATTGTTTGAAGAGAAATTGACCAATGAAAGTGTAAGGAGGGATATTTAAAGCCTGTATGCTTTTATGTTATGTGTAAGCCTGACGGAGCCTACGGGTGAAAGCGCTTACTTGTCTATAAAGGAACCTTTTTATACCATTTGGGCACTGTCCTGGACAATTTCTACGTTGACTGTTTCATCTACCTATGTGTTGTTTGGATTGTGTGCCATAAGGTGCCAGCGGTTATTTTATGTTGATTAGGTGTATTCCATGGTCAATTGACATTAATCATATTAATTCATTAAAGGATCTTCTTTATAAGTGGGAACGCCATAGTTTAACCATCCTATGACCTTCCTAGTTGAAGTTGTTAGTGTGCCATTAGTATGTGTTCCACAGGTCGCCCATTTGTTCCGCATTATGGAAGCGAGTGATCCCCATTTTGGTGATGGCAGATTGAGAGCTGTGTATGCCGGTATTCGCACGGCGGTCATACTTTGTATGGGGAATGTCTGATGTAGTCCCTATCTGTATTTACTGTGCTATGCCTTACTGCAGCTGTGTAATTCCACCAGGTTTCCAGTTATGGGTGCCATCTTGGTCGTACGCTTGTCCATCCATGGGAATTGCCTACTGATATAGGGCTGTACACATTTCACACCTGCTTTTGGCATTATCCGGTGGATGCTTTGCATCATTAGTGGGGAGTAAGGCATGTGCTATACCCACATCCCTCCCACGGGGCGGGACAACGGATTATCTGCCAAACAACACCGAGCTCCATTTCTGCATACCCAGGATCCCATGGCTGCAACCCTCGACGGTACACATTACACATCCTTCATGTGTGCAGGACTGGGATGTGGACGCACTTCTATGGACTCGACAATCTGGGGATTTCTGTTCATATGTCCTGCATTTCATGGACACTTGTCATCAACCTTAAACACACTGGTGGTGCATATGTCTAGCTGTGCCGTAGTCACGGCTGTCATTTCTTCTGGGTCGATCGCAGCTGGTTGATATTGCGAACGGATCAATTTTTGGAGTCCTACAATGGACACCAATGTGCATATGTAAAGTGTAGAACTTGTTGGACTGTCACCATCTGGCCAGTGGTTTTGACTGCTGCTGTATGTTCCCCAATTGTGGATGTCTGTTTGACTACCCATATTATGTATTACTTGGCCTATCTATATCCATGTGCCAGTAAGCGGAAATACAGCAAACCTTGAGTCCTGGTCATCTTCATAAAAGACATTATTGAACATAAACCAGGCCAAAACAGACTATGACAAAAACGATACACTCCACAGTCAAAAGATACTGAGCTCTTTCACCCACTAACATGGGGCATCGTCGGAGTACGAAATACATTAGATAGTCATCCCTTATATACTTCCTTCAGAGTCAGTTTAAAGTCAATTAATCAATAAACTTGCTCATAGTTAAGTGGACAGTGCTCCAAGTCTTGATGATAAAGTGACATATACAAATCAGTGTTGCATACATTACTTAATGGAAACAATAATACAACAACAATGTGTTAATATAAATACAATATTGGTCAATACAATCAGTATATTGAAACATAGTTGATAGTTGTTGTGAGTAAACCTTAGAATGTAGTGTGTTGATAATGATATTGTATATCAATGTGTATAATTGTTGCATTAAGATTCCAAATCATGGAATAAATAAGTACAATTAAAGCATATTTTGTATAAATATGAATGTAAATAAGAGTCACAATGTTAAATATGAATATGACTGTATTATAACTATATCAATATGATATGGAATAAACTGTAGTTGTTTACATCTTGTTTTCATGTGACAAATCTATGTCCATGCATCGTATCTACGGGCCGTCGGACTGCTGTGTGTAGATATATACATGTGAACCCCTTGTTTCATACCTTGCTTTGTTACTGTCTGTGGATTACCTGTGTACACACATCAATTACCATGCCATACCTTTCCACTGTACAGGTTCTGGCATGGTGTACGGCTGGTTGGCCCTTAATCTTGCTGTGTGTTACAGTGACCTGTGTCTATCTGGCAATTCGCTGGCGTGTCATGTGTGACCTTCTTGCTTCTTTAGGGACCTGATCCCGTAATTGTGACGTGCTTCCACTGGCCATATATTTCTCTGTCTGGGATCTGTGTGTAACCAGTCCTTTCAGGACACTTTCTATTGTTGTTCTTTTTTGGTTACATATATGAGTACTTTGGTATGTTGTGCTATTATTGTGTGTGGAGCATTTCTCCATGGGCCTCTGCTGACACTGGACATATATCCAGCTAGCCTAGCCCGGTCAACAAGTGTGAGCCAACTGAACACAATTCGTACGGGGGCACCTTCTGACAAGTGGGTCGGGTTACAGATGCATAACCGTCGTCAATCCATACTACTAACACACACGTTATTCTATCCACATTCTATGTTTGTCTTATCACATAGCGTGTGTTTCTCACTATTTCTAATGGTACTTTACATGGCACTGCCCGATTCCATACTTTCAGAGGCTGACAGCTTTGAGACATGTATGATTGACGTGGAGGACACAGCCTTAACTTTCCCTGCAGTGAGCGGATCACACACGCACACGCGCACTTGCATTTCCTAATTGTGGGTTACGCGCAGGCGCACATGCATATCCATATTCTGTTTACATACGTTTACTGGGTCTGTGTGGTTACGTGGTCTGTGTTAGTTGTGACTGTTCCGGTAACATATCTCTGATCCGGTTGACGGACGTGTGCGGAACGCACTTTCACCTTTACACAGGTAACAGTCTTTGCGGCATGGACGCATTACATACACGTTCACATTTATATGTTCTATAGTCGTAATTCAAACGGGACTGCATTCACGTTTGCCGGTTACTGTGACCACTACACGTTAGCTGTTCGGTCTCATTTATATGCATACCCATGGTACTTAGCTAAGTTTACATATCCCCACCACCCCCCCCTGCACTCACGTACGTCACAGGCATCCATTCTCCTGCTGGGAAAGGTGCGGTACTACATGTTAAACATTCCTTATTCCCTCCCGCTCATGGCCCAGGATGCATATGTCGTGACCGCAGGGATATTCAGATCACAGGGGCTTATATCCCCTACGCATACAGGCCTTCGATTGTCAGGGTGTTCCTGTGGTGCTTTGGGTTTGGTCTTGTCCGCCTAGTGTACGGAACTGCCCTGACCGTGTACGAATGTCAGACGAGTCACATGGGCACGGTTTGACCGTGTCTATGATACCATACCCCCCCATTATTCCTAACCGTGTGTGCTGATTGGCCGGCGTGCCCGTTGTAGATCTTGTTATAGTAATTGCACACGGTCTGGTCGAACGGACCGATTTCCATTACTAACCGTCGGTATTTATAACCTGTCTCGCTATATTACATGGGTTTAACATTGTGTGACGGCTTTCACTGAGCCACGGACATCTCCGTTGCTTAGTTTGGGGCAGTCCCGCTCTGCTACACACATTTAACATGGCAGAACAGGTTGAACAGCTCAGCAACGGGGACATCGTGCTCTCCGTCGCTGTTTAGTATTGAATCGCTATGTTGACTTTGTTTCAGAGAGAGAGAGACAGTGTCGACATTGGTAACGGACATCTCGCGTAGTACGTCTGCACCGCCGCGGGTGCCATATGTCTGTGTTTGGGCGGCGGACAGGCATTATGCTGTGCCATTATGTCTGGGAATATATGGTTTCTTTCCATAGATGATATGGCATACTAGCAATGACCTGCGTCTGGGTGTGGGTACTGCTGTATTTACCCATGCCGTGTGGTCCCTCGGGCGTCGGACTCGGGAACGCACCACGTCTGCCGTGGGTATATCTAGCATTACCCACATCCGGGCGTGGTTTATTGCTATGATGTTCCATGTGTACGGACACGTGTGTTTGGACAACCTACAATAGCTTCTGCTATTGGCATACAATGCTGTGGGTGGTGCCGGTTACCATACATATGCCTTTCTCAAAAGCCGACTTCACACTTCTAAACACTAGTGTGGTCTCCTTTAAGGCCCCTGAGCCAGTGGTAAACATTACTCAAACCGCTGAATCACTTACATATGCCTTCTACCAGAACCTATAGGACTGCATGGATCAGGCAATCCCATACAAAACTGAGACTCTTTGTACCAAAGCCAAGCATCCGGTCTGGTGGACCCCAGCCATGAACAAGCTCTACAACGAAAGGAGGTAGCTACTACAAGATAGAGCGGAATCCTTGTAAGGTAAGACACCCTTGCTCATTATATGTGAAGAACTACAAGCTCTCATGAAATCATCCAGGGCAAATTCGACAGAGAAATCACCAAGGACTCGACAGACAATCATAAGGCCTTTTTTAGCTATGTTGGACACCTGGGAGGACACTCCCAGATATGCTCAGACTGGGTTCAGAATGATGTGAAGATTACTGAACCTACACACATTGCCAACATACTGGCTGACAGGTTTGGTGCAAACTTCTCCCCCCCCCACATGGAGATATCTATACCAGAGGATTGTAGCCCCCGGAACATCTGTAACGCACAGGTGGGAAATGCTCTCTCCAAGGCAGTAAACACAGCATCCATGGGACCAGATGGTGTCCCAGCTGTGTACTCCATGAACTCAATGAGGAATTAAACCCACAGTTAGGACATGTTTAATCTTAGCCTCACCTCAGGATACGTACCCAAGTAGTGGCGCAAGGCGACTGTAGTCCCACTTCACAAGGGCGGTGCCTCCACTGACCCTGGTAATTACCGTCCCATTAGCTTGACAAGCCTTATCTGCAAAGCCATGGAGAAGGATCATAATGGAACTCATAGATAAAGACATAGGGGACTTGAATACTTTGCATCCAACCCAGTTTGGCTTGGTCAAAGGCAGATCATGCCTTTTACACTTGGTTGACTTTTTAGGAACAGTCACCAAGGCCATTGATAAGGGTAAAGCAGTCCATACAGCCTACCTCGACCTGGCAAAGGCCTTCGACACAATACCCCCCTCAGGTATCATTGATAAACTCATCAGCTTGAATGTAAACCCATACATCGCAAGATGGGTTGCAAACTGGCTAAGTGACAGAACCCACACGGTCATAGTTGCTGGCGCCATGTCAGACTCACAGCCGGTCACAGGTGGTGTCCCACGGGGCTCAGTCCTGGGTCCACTCTTTTTCGGCATCTACATTTCCAAAGTACAAGCAAACACAGGGGTTATGGCTGACAATGTTTGCAGATGACTGCAAACTGGGTGCCATAGTCGGACACACATCTGACACAGATATCCTTCAGAAGGGCCTCACAAATATGGATAACTGGTGCCAGAGGCATGGCCTACAGCTAAATGCCGGGAAATGCATAGTCATACCCTTCGGGAAGAACAAGGTTACCCCTAGCTACCATATAGGTGGCAATCCACTGAGCACAGAGGGAGTTACCAGGGATCTGGGGACCCGGGTTGTCAGTAACCGTTCGTTCGACACACACGTTGCTAACGTAGTTAGGTAGACCTTCTACATTGCCCACCTGATCATGAAGGGATTCACATCTAGATCAGGGGAGGTCATCGTCCCCTTGTACTCATCACTCATTAGACCTATGATTGAGTACAATGCCCCGTTCGGAATGTATCTGACCCGACACCTGCAGCAGCTGGAAAGGCCCCAACAGTTCATCGACAAACGGATGCAGGGTCTCAGGAATATGTGTTATGCTGACCGACTGAAAGGACTCCAGCTCTATTCAGTCGCATACCACTTGCTCAGAGGTGACCTGTGCCTGGCATACAAGGCCATGTCGAACCCAGATTTGATGACTATGCTTCACCTAAAGAATCTAGATCCCTCAGAACCACAAGGGTAGGCGACGTAAACCTTGACACGGTCATTAATAGAACGTGCTGGAGGGACAGATTCATCACCCAGACACTCACTATGCTGTGGAACAACATCCCAGTACATGTGAGGCAGAGCACCTCGCTGGCCTTGTTCAAGGGGAATCTTGACCAATGGATGGGAGATTGCAGATATACCCCAGGGATTACTTCAGTGTCACTGCTTGACAGAGGTACAGCAATATAATAGGCATAGTTTTCTTCAAACTGAAGGGGTGGCAAAGGCAACATAGCTATGAGCTAGGCTTATAGATGCCCTTGGGCGGATAGCCTACTACGAACCTATGTTCATAGTTTGTCCCATTCACACTTGTCTATCCCCTGTCCTCATTCGTATGTGGATATTTCTGTGGCACATGATTGAACTATGTATTACCAGCAGGTATGCTGTGTACAGTGCACATATGTCACGGTTGATTACAGTGTATCTGTGTACCTACCTCTGTGATACTGAGGACTACCACACATCCTTCACAGCATTACATGCATATGTCCATACTATTATTCGTTGGCCTGTGGGGGGTTGTCAGGGCAACGGTTACACATGTCCCTGTTTGTGCACGCATCATGGTGGTCTTTGACCAGCCTCCGTTGCTATCGTGGGATGGACGGTGGTGTTGGTGTGTGTTTGGGTTGTGTTTCCACTGCCGATACATCAGTGGGGGGTGGGGTTGGCACATGTTCCTCTTTGCAGGGAGCCCCATCCTGGACATTTGTGTCATGCGTCGACACTTGGCGCATGCCATATGTCCTGTGATATTCCCACAGTCGTGTATGCCTTCCTGCATTACTACTGCGTGTTACTGGCAGTTTGTATCTGGTACGCATGGCTATTATGTTGGATAGCTTAGCCTATTCCCATGATATGACATACCCATTCATCCAGGCATATACATGTTATTCAATCCTTTGCATTGGCTGTGGGTGTTTGGCCATCCGGCACCACTATTCTCTACGTGTGATGTCCCACCTTCACCTTCTGTGCATGTGGCACCCTGTTGGGGTGTCCTGCTTGGTGGGCAGATGTTCCGCCCTATGTGTTGTGTTTGACATGTCTGCATAGCTAATCATCAGTACGGTGGCTGAACATACTGCTTTGTCCAGATGTGTACAGTTATGGACACCGTGGCGTGTGAACGCCTATGGGGTTTCGACAGGTCCATACCACATGCGGGATGTACACATTCTGCCGACACATTCACATGCAGCCATTTGGATATCAGTACCTGAGGTGGGATGTTGACATGTGAGGTACATATTTGCCCGCGTGGCACTGCCTAGGACAATACTTCATACTACATTTGAGGTATACCCACTGTGTGTAGGGGTGCAGCTGCGCAAGGCTGCTAGCTGGGTTGGGTGCACGGTCGTACATGGGTGCGGGTTACGTGCTATGACGGGGCTGTTGTGTATTACATTTGCATGCATGGGTTCTGCTTCTGGATATTACGCTTCGGCATACGCCGTCCTATGTGTGTGCGACGGGCACGTTGCTGGGTGTAGTACATGTTGCTATGCACATGTTTGTCTGTGTTTAGGGTATCTGGTTTCCTTCTGGTTGTTATATAGATACGGCTGCCCGGCTGTGCACTCTCACTACTGCTGGTGACCATGCCCATGGGGCTACTTGTGTGTAGGTGCGGCGCGCTGACATGCTGCGGTACACCTTCACTGGGTATGCCCACTGACAGTGCATTGCGTGACGGACACGGTATTACGCGTATCCTTTGTTCCTTGGACGGGTACAATTTGGACTTCGTGGGTTAATGTTTGGTTCTCCGTTTTGTGTAAACGGGTACTATGTTGCATACTCTGCGTACGTTTCATTATCCACGGACACTGGCTGGTGCAGTTACTATTGCAGGCGGCCTGTGACAGTCAGCACTTTAGGTTGCTCCTCGCCTGCCGGCTTGGCCACGCCTACGGGAGCATCCTACTTGGGCTCGCGCACGTGCCCTCTGCACATGGTTGCGGTTGCGGCGCGCACTCATTACTATGCATGTGGCGCTGCTACGCCGATTATACACTGCACTGCCAGTGCAGGCCTTACACCGGCCTTGCGCCGAGCTTCATGAATCCGGGGGTAAGACTAAAAAACTGTTGCAAAAAGAACAAAACGCCACAGTAACAACAACAGCGTACACAAGACAACTTTAATACAAGTTCGATAAAACAAAAGTTGTGGTGAATAATTGCATCCACAATAAAACCAAAAGAACCAAGAACCAACGAATTCAAATGAAGCGCTTTTTGTCTGTAAATGTAAACAGACTTCTTCAGATAATAGCACAACGTAAATTCAAAACTATTTAAATGTAGTGCAATGGTCACATGGTAAATATAAAACTGTCATTAACCCTTTAAACATCGGAGCAATTCTAACTTACTTTTTTGAAAAAATGGTGTGCAAGAATTTCAATGAAGGATTCCTAACAGCCACTTAGTGCAAAATAAAAAACTTAAAAAATAAATAAAATACAATAGTTATAAATACTTTGTACATGATATTGTGTTTGTACTTGGTATTATGTTAGTTGAAACAATGAAAATGAGTTTATTACTCAACACCGAAGTACTCTGTTGTGCATTAGAAACCAAACTTAAAAAACTTAGGAGAGATTTAAAAAACTATGAGGGGGGTACAGCTTATCCAAAACCACCCCCCTCCCAGTCACGAAACATGTGCATGAGCAACAGTAACAACATTCCTTTCAACTATGGTACTAATGACCTAGACACAGACAATATTGATATGACACCATCAAGACCAGGGACAAGTTATAATGAACCCATGGCGAACTCCAATAGGGACAGAGCTGATAACACTGAAACAGATGGTGTTTCTAACAACCACCAGTCAATAAACTTCCAGGGGCGGTCGGTGAGAAACCGGAACAAATATGGTGGGAACCAGAAAAGATTTTACAACACACGAGCTGCAAGCAACAGGAGGAGGTAACAGAGAACTCATTCAAGGTTGAGGTAGACACAATGGACACTATTACCACTAACTATAAACTTATTACAAACGCAAAAGGTGACTTCAACATTTATAATTATACTGACTTTACTATGGACAATAGTCTGGTTGAGTTACTTGCAAATGGACTTAATTTTGTTCCTTCTAATAGAGGTGACTTAGTCAAAACACTTTTAGATTTCAAACTTTACATCAGAAAGCTTAATTTAACAGTTTTATTAGGTGTTGGGACATCTGACAGGCAAGATCTTAGGATAGCAAGCACTTACAACCCACCCACTCATCCACTTATTCACCTATATGACCACATGTGTGAAATAGAAATAAGGAAACTGTTTAGCAAAAATGTTTATTCCACCAACCACTATAATGTCTCTATAGAGGACAAACTGAAGTTAACACAGTTTATAATCTACCAATTCGCATAATGAAACTGGACAAAGGTGGTGGGTTAGTGGTAATGGAAGGGAGTCATTACATTGACAAAATGATGAAACTCCTCGAAGGACAAGCTTACCAAAAAGTGAGTTTAAATGAGTTGAACATAGCTCAAAATAGAATAAAAATGTTCATTAATGATTTGTTCATAGACTCACTGACTGATATACACACTAACAATTACTTAAACTTGCCTTTACCTAGACTTCCTTCCTTATTTGGGTTACCTAAAATTCACAAAGACCTTAATGACTCCCCCATGAGAGCACTTGTGGATGCTCGTCAATCTATCACATACCCTTGTGCCAAGATGATTGACTCTATATTGAAAACATACATAAGTAAAGAAAAACAAATATGTAAAGACTCGTGGTCATTTCTCGAACAAATTAATAGACTCAAGTTCAACTATGACAACATTTTTTAAACTATTGACGTTTGTGATCTTTACACATCTATTCCCCACTATATAGGCATCGAGTGGGTGGTAGAATTCATCAGGCTCAGAGGAGCAAGTGACTCTGAGCAAAGATTGATTGAACAACTATTGGGAATAGTTTTAGAATACAACTTTTTTGCATTTAACAATAACAATTACTTACAAAAAATCGGGGTAGCCATGGGGTCTCCTTGTGGAGGCAGTTTTGCCAACTTGGTCATGGCCTACTGGGAACACAAATATGTCCTTGAAAACACGAATTTGAAGAATAGTATTTCTTTTTACACCCGCTACCTGGACGATATCTTTCTTATCATCTCAGGTGGCAGTACAGTAGCAAAAGAGCTAGTTGAATACTTTAACAGCACAACTGAATTTTTGAAATTCACTAGTGTTTTCCAAGAGTCGAGTATTAGTTAACTTGATGTACTTTTATCAAAAAGTACACCAGGACAACATTATATAGCTAAAATCTACAGAAAGAATACATATTCTAACTCACTCTTACACTTTAACAGCTCTCACCCCTTGCATCAGAAAAAATCTGTTATTAAGGGACAAATTGTAAGAGCTTGCAAGAATGATCACCATGCAGAATGATTTTTTAGTAGAATGTAAAAACCTGTATGATATGTTTGTAAATAGGGGTTACCCTATCGAACTAATTGACAACATAGTAACAGAAGTCCAGATTAAGAGGGACAAAGGAATATATAAACCAATTTTGAATAAGGAAACTTTCCCAGTATCAAGAGAGTTAGATCCTGACCCAGTTGAAGTAGAACAGACTGATTATATGAATATTTCAAATCACAACATACTTGAGAGAGTAGGTTCTACAAAAACAACCAAAAAAAAACCCAATTAGGTTTGTTTTCACATTCAACTTAAGAGCAAAAGAAGTTGTGGATATTTTGAAAAAGAATTGGCACTTGCTTACAACTGATAGAGATATCATCCAAAAAGTAGGAACATCCCCGGTCATTACTTATAGGCGAGGTAAAAATTTGAAAAACATCTTAGAAGGTTGACATAACAACATACACAGAACAGTGGGTATGTCCTGATGTGAGATGTGTAATTATTGTAAATACATAGATATTGGCAATAAATTTGTCATTAGAGAAAGGAACCACGTTTTGAAAAACAAATTTAACTGCAACTCAAAAGGTATAGTCTACTTAGCCCTATGTCAATTATGTCCAGCCTTTTACGTAGACAAAACTGACAGGAGGCTTCGTGATAGGATTTATGACCATATTTATGCGATCAGTAGACATAAACAAGAGAATGCACTAGCAAAACACTGTATGGAACAACCAAACCATTCATTTAAGTTTAAAGTTATTGAGCAAATTCAAGATCAGGAAAACTCAATTCAAACTATGCTAAGAGGTGGTTTAAGTTCATTATTTTTAGAAAAGATAGAACTACTACGGCAACTACGTTTGGACACATGTCGACCACAAGGATTGAACGAAGTTTACTCACTCACCTGTATACTCAAATTAAGAAAATGGTTACGTTAGGTTAGAACTTTTTGTTCTACCCTAACTAACGTGTTCTTAATCTTCACAGTGACGTATTCGACCACCAGGAGTGTAGGTAGTTTTTCTCAGTTGTTTTCTTAGTAATTTATGCATTCATGTTAAGGTCAGAATTTTTCTATTTTAAACAATGTGTAACTGACCTCCACAGTGACAAAGACACAGATTACACCATGGTTAGGCATTACAACATTTGATAGTAAGGTATTAATCTACCCACTCGTAGTTTATTAACCTTAGGTATCTCTTATAATAAGAAGTTATGACTATTATTTGATTACTCCTGTTCTGTTGGTAAAGGTGTTCAATCATACACCTGTATGACAACTATTTTTTAGTATTTAGAACAATTTATATGTTATATAAATTATAAATTACAAACTGTACATTAGTCCCAGCATTTATGACATTTACATAAACTGTCATCATTGATGGAGTACGCCTTTTTGGATCTGCTTCAGGGTTTATCTTTATGCTCATATTTAACTTAAGAGGATACAGTGCTATAATTGTACGTGAACACGGACTCTTTGTTTCATTACAAGTTTAAGAAACAGTAATTAGTACTGATAGCATATTTACACACAAGTATTACTTGTTTAGTAGCACGTTCTACCATTTTTACTTGCTCAGTTATGTTTCCAGTGTGTGCACAACACAGTACTTCGGTGTTGAGTAATAAACACATTTTCATTGTTTCAACTAACATAATACCAAGTACAAACACAATATCAAGTACAAAGTATTTATAACTATTTTTTTATTTATTTTTTAAGTTTTTTACTTTGCACTAAGTGGCTGTTGGGAATCCTTTATTGAAATTCTTGCACACCGTTTTTTCAAAAAAGTAAGTTAGAATTGTTCCGACGTTTAAAGGGTTAATGACAGGTTTATATTTATCATGTGACCACTGCACTACATTTAAATAGTTTTGAATTTACGTTGTGCTATCATCTGATGAAGTCTGTTTACATTTACAGACGAAAAGCGCTTCATTTGGTTCTTGGTTCTTTTGGTTTTATTGTGGATGCAGTTATTCACCACAACTTTTGTTTTATCGAACTTTTATTAAAGTCGTCTTGTGTACGCTGTCGTTGTTCCTGTGGCGTTTTTGGTCACTTTCCATGCTTGTTTGTGATAAGTCCTTGTGCAGAATTTTTTCAATTGATAATTTTGAAAAGAGGCAAATAGATCTATGTCTGGGCTCCCCCATTTCTCTGTTATCATGCTGAAGACTTGTGGATTTAGTTTCCACTCGTGAGGGTCCATAAGGTTTCTGCTTAGGTCGTCTGCCAGAGTATTTTGCTTTCCTGGCAGGAATTGAGCTTGAAGATGTATTTGGTAGGTCAAAGCTGTGTCCCACAGTGCCATGGCTAATCTGCAAAAGGGGTATGAGTGTGTGCCCCCTTGCTTGTTTATATACCACATGACCGTGGTGTTGTCCATCTTTATCAGTAGTTGTCCCAGATGAAGTAAGTCCTTGAAGGCTGTTAGGGCATTTTGAACAGCTAGCATCTCTTTCTGGTTGATATGTAGATGCATTTCTTTTGGGGTCCATATGCCCTGAATGCATCTTACTGCCATGTGGGCCCCCCATGCATAATCTGATGCATCTGTTCTTAAGGTTTGGCTGGCAGGGGGTAGAGTGAAGGGCCGTCCCATGTTTTGGTGACATGCCTTTGCCCACCATAGAAACTCCTGTTGTAGGCAGGGTATGAGAGGAATCATTGTTTCCAGACTGTGAGAATGTTGACTCCATAAACTTTTTAGGTACCACTGAAGTTTCCTCATATGCAGTGTCGCATATGGAACCAGTAGGATGCAGGATGCCATGAAGCCCAAAGCCTGCAGAATTTGTCTTGCAGATAACTGGGTTTTTGCTGCCATCAGTTAGAAGTAAGTAGTCAGTTGCCTTTGATTGTCTGGCGTGAGGTAAGCCATCTGGGCAGTTGTATTCAAGCTTGCACCCAGAAATGTTATCTTTTGAATGGGTACCAGTTGTGATTTCTTTTTGTTTACTGTGTATCCTAGGCATGTTAGAAGCCTTTTCACAAATGCCAGGTGTTGAAGAAGAATGTCCTTGCTCTCTGCTTGAATGAGACAGTTGTCCAAGTAAGGATATATTTGTATACTTCTTTGTCTGCAAAATGTAATTACTGGTGCCAGGCACTTTGTGAAAACCCTGGGCGCAGTAGCTAAACTAAAGGGCAGTGCAGAGAATTGGTAATGCATTAAGCCAGCCTTGAACCTGAGGTATCTTCTGCACGATTGTCTTATTGGGACATGCAGGTATGCCTCTTTTAGGTCTAATGTCACCAGCCAAGCATTCTTGCCCAGCATGGGCAAAAGCTGCTGCAAAGTCAGCATTTTGAATTTTGGAATGTCCAGGTATGTATTCAAAATCGATAAATCCAGTATTGGCTGCCAGGCCTTGTCCTTTCTGGGTAAGAACAGTCTTGAGTAAAAAAACTTTTCCTTTTTCCTGCTCTGGTACTGGTTGAATGGCCCCCATATCTATGAGGGACGTAACCTGTTTCTGTGCCTCTGCCATTGATTTTTTGGCAGATCTGGCCAACCGTTTGCCATTGGCAGAGTGTGGAAATGGAATCTGTATCCCTGTGATACTATGTTTAGTACCCACTTGTCCTGGGTTATTAACTGCCAATTTTGAGCAAAAAGTGCTAATTTTCCCCCTAAGGGTGCTGCCGAAAGATAAGTGCTTGGTGCAGGCAGAGGGAAGTCACTGGGACTGTTTTCTGTAGGTTTGCGCTTTATCTCCTACAGATTTGGAGGTGGAAGCGCCCCACTGCTTTGACCTGTATGACTCTTGCGCCTGGTATCTGGAGCCCTAAGGGCATCTGGATTTGCCCCTTTGAGCTCTAACACAGGAAAGGACCAATTCTTTGTAGGCCAGTGTCTACTGAATCTTGGTGGCAGCACTTGTAAGAAGTCTTTAACAGTTTGCATAGACTTAGCTTTGTCTTCCATTTTCTTTAAAACCTCTTCTGCCTTAATACCAAACAGAGTATCATGCTGTAACGGAGCATCTAGCAATTTAGCTTTAACATGATCAGGCAAATTTTGTTCCTTTAGCCAGGCATGCCTCCTAATCAACTGCGGCCCTGCAGGAGGCCTCTAAGGAGTCAAAACCAAATTGCAAAGTATGCTTTCCAACCTGTTCAGCTGCATGCAATAATTCCTACATTTCTTTATATTCTGCACATTCAGAAATCAACATAATTTTCTGTTTCAGCAATCCCATAACACGTTGGTGATACTTAAGCATATGAAATTGACAGTTTAAGGCTCTGATTGCCAAGGTTGCAGATGTATAAACTTTTTTTCCCATCTGTTCAGTGCCCTTGAATCCCTGTCAGAGGGGGTAGGATTTTTAGCTGTTGAGGCCATAACTCCCTTTGGACCCTATGAAATAGTTTCAGGGTCAGCAGCAGGGTTTCTAAATAAAAATTTATGTGAGTCAGGGACCCTGTAATACCTGTCAGGCTTACTGGGAGCCAGAGGTAAAGAGTCAGGGGTTAGGCTTGACTCCGAAAACACATCATGCACAATGTCTAAAACCGGGGGAATGGCTAAAGGCCTGTGCTGAGGGAGAAGGAAATCCCTGAGCCTCTTTTTTGATTCTGAGAAATCTTGACTCTCCCAGTGAAAATGCTCCCTCAAAGTATGCAAGGTTTCCCTAAATGAATAATCCTCAGGAGGAGAAGCAGATGGTATAGACTCCTCTGCATCAGAATCCTCATAGGGAGATACAGATAATTCCTGATCAGAAGAGGAATCAGAAGAAATAGAAACCTGATCTGAGGATTCATAATCAGTGTCTTGCCTAGGCCTCTTATCTGGAGGGGGATGGGTACCCCTGATTAAGGTAATAAGGTCTTCAGCCATTTTGATCATCTGTTTTTTAGGCATATAGGCCTGTGTTTTAGGTTTAGAAATTGCTTTTGTCTTTGGTTTTGCAGCTGTCGTCGGTTTGATATACAAATGTTGAGGTTTGAATACACCCCCAGAAGCCGGTGCCTGCTCAATGGCTCGGGACCCATCCGAGGGAGATACATCCGTCGGTCCAATACCTTGGGTATCTTGTGGCATGCCGGACTCCACATGGGTGTCGGTAGAGGCTTGCAACTCAAAGGTAGCGGGTATCAGGGGCTGCGAAAGCGCCTCACTGAGTACCGGCAAACCAGCGACTGGCTTAGGAGAAGCTTCGTCGTCAGTTTTGGATCTCGACTGCCTTTCTCTGTCCTTTTATTTGTGTTTCTTATGTACTCCAATAGTCGTTTTGCTATCCAATGACATTTCTGGGTAGCTAAATGTTTCCTAAATACTTAGAGGCAAAAATATACCAACGCTTAATAGTGCGTTGGTTAAATCTAGCACAAAACCGACAGCCAGGCATGTTGTGATCAGGGCCTAGGCAAGGAATACAGTATAAATGAAAATCCTTATGAGGTATTTGCTTCCCACAAGTAATACAATTATTAACTTATTCTGACATCGGTATGGAGCAAGAAAAAAGTTTCCCTAATGGGGTACTTAGTTTTAGTGAAGACTTCGGTTCTGAAACTCAAACTCGAATATTTCAGTAGTCGGCCAACTGGCACTTGCGAAATGCTTCTGCTTCGGGCACCGCGCGGCAAGAAAGACTAAATAAAATGGCGTTGGCTGCATGTTTTATACCCCTGACATCATGGAAGAGGAGACAGCAACCGATGCAGGACCCAAGACTTTGGAATTCAGGCCGACTGAGGGCAACCTGCCAGCAGATTACCCAAATGTAATGACTGCAACAGTGAAACACGATGAACATCCATGCATTTGTGTACATGTTCATACAGTGCATTGGTGCATGATTTGGCAGTCATGCAACTATTCTCCATTTGCATGGGTGCCGTGAAGTTAGCCACCTCTGTTTTTAGGAGCCCAAAGTTAGCTTTGGAGAAGGTTTTCATGGTGGTTACTTTTGTGGGGGGATGAGTACTTCCAAGGTGATTAGTTTGTGGTTAGATCTAACCAGGGAGGAGTTGACTATTGATGTAGAGCAACGGTCACCCAACTTAGTAATGACCAGGTCAAGGATGTTGCTACCTCTAGTGGGGGTAAGAACCAGCTGGGCCAGGGCATTGGAATTAAATTCCAGGAAACGTTGGGCAAGAGTATTGGTACATGAGTAGTTTTCCCAGTTAATGGAGGGGTAGTTGAAGTTGCCCAGTATGAGAGTGTTAAGTTGGACCTTAATATTATCCAGGGTGCTTAGGAATGTGGAGTGCAAGTCTTGGGACATGGTTGGGGATGTATAGCAGGCTATGACCTGAATCGCTGTCTTACCCATTGTTAGCTGCACCTGAAATATCTCTGATGTGTTATGTTGGGCTGCTAGTCTGGAGGTGTGCACATCTTTATGAATATGGAAACACCACCACCTTTGGGTCTTCAGTCCATGTTCTGTGGCCGAAAGGTGTGGAATGAGTTATAGCCTGGTAGTGCAGGGGTGCTTTCTGCTGCTTTAAACCAGGATTCTGTTACAGCACAAATGTCGATGTTCTCCATTTTGAGGAGTGCCTAGAGCAAGTGCATTTTGAGATTTAGACTTCTAGCGTTGAGCAGCATGACTCTCAGACTGCATTTGTTTGTAGCTGTTACAGTGGTAATTTGGTCTTTGGACCACTGCTTAAAAAAGGCACTATAGGGGTGGCAAGAGCCTTGGCCAGTATTCGGAATCCCAGGGGTGACAGATGCAGGCCATCTCTGGCAAAGCATCGAGGTTTGCCAATCATGTCATCCCAGGCAGACAGATACTGAAACCCCTTAGAATGACACCAGAAACTTAGCCAATTGTTGAAATCAATCATTTTCTGCTTGTACTGTGGTATCATTCTGGGTGATGGTAGGATGCTGCTCAGGGCTAGGGTCATATCCGCCGGGGCTACATAATCAGAGAGCTCCTCCATGTCTCTTTTCATGTAGTCCAGGGAGGTACGTCTCAGGTCATTCACACCCACATACATGTACAATGACAGAGTCATATTTGTACCTGTGTTGAGGGACCCGAGTGTGTGCATTATGTGGCGGATCCTGGCACCTGACAGGCAGCTGACTGTTACTTTCTCCTTATTCAGCCTAGTGAGTGGGACATCAGTGTGCCTCACTATTGAGTCACCTATGACTAGTGGTGTTGGACATGCTGTTTTGAATCAGGGCTTTGGGTGAGTGGCACACTGTTCAGGAGAGTTGTGTGCCTCGTGATTAGTGTTGTGTTGTGGTGGTCAAGTGCGTTTCTGCCTTGGAGGTCGCTGTTTGGGCAGATTTTTATTGAGAGCCTCTGCAAAGGTGGGTGTGTGGTTTGTGTTTTTATGTGAAGGCAGTGCTGGTGTGTGTTCTGCAGAGGTATGTGTTTCATGTGGTGTGGTGCAAGTGCTGACCTTCTCCTCTTGACCAGCTATTCCGGTCTTGGCTAGAGTGTGCGTGGCTTCCAATTTAGATATACAAGTGCATCTCTCGCAAGTCTGAGTGTTGGAAGGTAAGAGGAGAGGGTTGTCAGTGTACATGAGGTAGTTGCCACATTGCCTCAGGATGCCCAAGTTCACCAGGTTAATAGGAGAAAGCACAGGGAAATTACCTTTAGACATGCCTGGAGGGGAGGGCATATTAAAGTACTGCAGCCGTTTCCTTGTAGAACATTTAGTGCTGGTAGCACTTTGTCTGCTATAATAATTGCTACAAGAAGTCTGGTAAACTGCTAGACTAATAAGCTAGTAAAAGTGCAGGAGAGGAGAGAACTAGCAGATCTAAGGGAAAAATTGAAGAGCAGACTTTGGCACCGCTCAGAAGCTTACAAACAGTCCTGGATACATCAAATCTGTATCTGGACTAGACTAGTTACAGGAAAGGTGGGAAAACGAGCACAAACACGGGCTTTTAAACCAGAAAGTTGAAAGAGATGGGAAAACTCCAAGCACTCAGCTAGTCAGCTTCTGCTATCCTTCTCCTTAGCTAAAAAATGGAATGCTCTTCCCTCCTCTCTGAGGACCTGTGACAACCTTGAAAACTTTAAAACTCTTCTTCATTCCTATCTTTATTTAAACAGAAAATGCAACTGTACTCTTCACCCCATACCTCTCAAGCTCTCCTCCTCTTTTAATCCTGGCTAACCTTTTCACCTAGCTAACCTCTCTCACATATGTAGATTACATAAATAGCTAAACTGTAAAATCTAGCCACCAGGCTATATGACTGTCTTTCTTGCCTAAACAAAATTGTAATTGTAATTGTTTGTTTTCTTTTCTTTTTGAATGCTACCTATTGTTTGTAATGCAAAGTTTCTCTGTAATTTTTCATGTAACTAAACTATGTATCATGGAGCTTTTCTCCCCGGGCCTTCACTGAAAATGCGCTCCCCAAGCCCAGTGAACCTCCCTGGTCATCAAACTGGAATAAATAAACTACCTAAGCGGCAAATCTGTGGGCCAGAAACCACTCCTCTTGTGGTAGATATGTTACCTAGTGCTTACCACTCCCACTGATAAGCTAGAAGGCTTCTCTCCAACACAGAAAGGCTTGGGGGGCTCAAAAGCTTACAAACAGTCCTGGATACAGCAAATCTGTATCTGGACTAGACTAGTTACAGGAAAGACAGGAAACAAGCGCAAACGCAGGCTTTTAAACTAGAAAGTTGAAAGAGATGGAAAACATGGCCAATAAACTACAATTTCTGGGCCAGAAACCACTCCTCCTGTGGTAGACAGGCTACCTAGTGCTTACACTCCCACTGATACTGTAGAAGGCTTCCCTCCAACACAGAAAGGCTTGGGGGGCTCAGAAGCTTACAAACAGTCCTGGCTGCAACAAATCTGTATCTGGACTAGATCAGTAACAGAAAAGATGGGAAAATAAGCGCAAATGCGGGCTTTTAAACCAGAAAGGTGAAAGGGATGGAAAAACTGCCCAAATGGACAATAAACTACAATTTCTGGGCCAAAAACCACTCCTCTTCTGGTAGATAGGCTACCTAGTGCTTACCACTCCCACTGATAAGGTAAAAGGCTTCCTTCCAACACAGAAAGGCTTGAGGGAGCTCAGAAGCTTACACACAGTCCTGGATACAGCAAATCTGTATCTGGACTAGACTAGTTACAGGAAAGGCGGGAAACAAGTGCAAATGCAGGCTTTTAAACTAGAAAGTTGAAAAATATGGAAAAACTGCCTAAACAACCAATAAACTACAATTTCTGGGCCAAAAACCACTCCTCTTCACTCCCACTGATAAGCTAGAAGGCTTCCCTCCAACACAGAAAGGCTTGGGGGGGGTTAGAAACTTACAAACAGTCCTGGATACAGCAAATCTGTATCTGGACTAGACTAGTTACAGGAAAGGTAGGAAACAAGCTTACAATATTTTTTTTACAGAAAAGCAGTTAACACAGTACTAAAAACAATTCAAGAATTCCAGTGCAGTGCAAGCTAGCACGCTTGAGTGTGTAGCAATATTAAAGCAAGTACAGTTTAAATAAATGCAATTTATTCAAAATGTACTCTGAACTGAATTCAATTATTGTTTTATTCAACTGTGAACAGTTAAAAAGTGCCAAAAATATCCTTATCAGCTGAGAAGCACACCCAGTCAGAACACAAGGAGATTCTAGCAAAGTTGTTTTTTTTTTTTTTTTTTTTTTTTTTTTTAGTAAAGTGGAAAGGGAGAAAGGAGGAACAGAAGATAATTGGTTAAGACCCTAAGTGGGTTGACCTTCTCAAATGTTCTGTCTGTATTAGGTAGAATGAGCTAATGACACTATACTAGGTGTAGTGTCCCAGATCAAATTTACAGTAGGAGTGGGCAACTGCAAAGCCACCAGGTATAAGAACAAGTCACCAACAGGGAAGGGAGGTGGGAAACTATTACAGCTAGTAGAAAGGTTTATCACAGCAGAAAAACAACCACTAAATGAAAGTTTTAAACAAATAAAGGAGCAAGGAGACTCTAGAGAATGCTTTTAACTGCAAACAAATAAGTTACGTGATACACTCCTTGGCAGGAAATCAGAATGAACAAACAGATGTTTAACCTTACACACGGTGCTCTGTGTTCTCTATCAGCAGAAGATGGCTGCCAGAAACACAGGAAACTCAACAACCAAAACAACCAGGCCTGGATAATAGCAGGCCTCTATCCAGACTATGCTACCAGACAATGAAAAGTACAGTTAAAACAGTATAAAACAGTACACAAATGTAGTGAAACAATAAAAAAAGCTTTATACCAGTGCAAAATCTAGTAGATTAGCTGTTTAGCAGAAGCAGACACTTTCCCCCGTAGCTATCAATAATTTTCCTATCCTTATCAAAAAGAGTACGACTGATTAAGTGCTTTGCAGCAGTGAGATCAACTAAAACTAAAGTTGCTGGATCTGGTTTGGTTATAGTGTATAAAACATTTTAAAGACTGAGGAACTTTACAGAGCCTCTCCGTCTTTTTAGGGGCAGCTGGCTGGCTATCAGGAAAATTGTAGGCAGATACACACACAGCCTCTAAAGCTGAGAGAACATGAGGACTGGGTGTATGCCACACTTCTCAACCTCTTAGAGCAAGAAATCTGGACAAAGCCACTAATGATGGGGGGGGGGGGCTCAAAACTAGGGACACTGTTTAAATATTGCTCTTACACACTTAGAAAGTTAATAAGATAACAGGTTTTGCATTAGCATGAATTTTCTGAAGGATACAAAATCTGAAACTCAAATGTCTGCTATTTTTTTCTGGCTTCAGTGCTGAATAATTTGCCAGTGGTTTATCAAAAATCCACAATTTTTATGAGAAACAGGCCAAAAACATAAGGCAAAAATCTGGACATTATGCGACAATCTGGACAATTGATAGGTATGGTGTAAGCTATGGAAAATCCTTCTGTAAAAACTCACAGTACTTTCTGAGGGACTGAGGAACCTTACTGTTCTCCCACTAAAAACACTAGCACATTCTAGCAACGGTCTCAGAGAAAGTGAAATCCCCACTCGAAGAATAAGAATCTGAGCTCCCAAGCCTGAATCATAAATCTGAGTGAAAAAAAAACTGTATCCATCACTGCATCTTCCTGTTCAGATTCAGAATCTTGAATCTCTTCAGAAAAAAGGAAATCCTCTCTTTCTTTTACCATAAACTATTTTACAAGAAGAATCAATAGCCTGAATAAAACATTGAGCCAGACCCAGTAGACTACTCCTATGCAAAGGAATTTGAGGAGGAGTAAAGGCATACTTGTTTTTCTGTTTCTTTTTGTTAGGAAAAATGGGGCCAACTGTGTTACTAATGGCAGCAACTGCTTCCCCAGGGATGGGCACAGCATTCAGACATAACAGGGAAACTTTCCCAGTTCCCTCTCCCAGGACAACAACAGTGGCCTCCCCTGCCCTCTAAGGGTACCCAACAGCTACAGAGGACATGGCTAACCCCCAAGTCCATAATAGCTATAGGTGCTACACCAGAGGGTTCCAGGGTAAAAGATGAGTGGTCTGAAGTACAACAAATGGTTACATCAAAGTCACCCACCTGCAGCTAAGGCAAACTGCTAGCCTGCTGTGGTGGCAAAGGCTGCTTATTTTTTTTTCTTTTTGTGGCTGGAAAAAGGACCAACTGTGGGACCAGTAGTCTGTTCCATGGTCGAGCCTAAAATGTGCCTCTTTCCCAGGAAAGACTAACAGCAATTCCTAGTAAATACTACCAGTCCACAAAAATAATTTTTTTTAGCAAAACAAAAAACAGCACAGCAAAAAGCACTTTGAAAAACACTATGTCAGCACAACAAAATACAAATAAGCAATTTCTCCATAGCAAAAATGTTTTTCAGCTGCTTTGCACTACTTTTAAATTGACAGGAAAAAAATGACTGCTCCATTTAAAAATACACTACAGTCTTCAGACAGTCCATTAAAACAAAATAATCCTAGTTTTGCAATGTCTCTCCTGAAGAGTAAAGTAATAAAACATCAATAAAATTAAGAAAATGGAAGACATTTTTCCAAATGAGAACTTATCTGCCTAACAAAGGAAAGCACAAGGTGACCATCAATCCTCGAAAGCCTCAGATGAGTGTACTCTTCAGCAGTAGTATAGCTCTTGACAGGTTACATGGCCAAACTTGTCATTTAGTCAGTTCAGCTCGAGGTGCTTAACAATTTGGGCACATGAAAGGTGCCCTGAAGCTTTGGAAGATGGCCAGCTGTTATATCCTTGGCAGGATATAACCAGTGCAAATAAGGCTACTGCAGCAGTGATCAATATTATGATCATCATTAATTACGTAGACTTCTAAACATGAACATTTGAAATATCTATCTTTATATTTAAAAGCAAACCTAACAATTACCCACAGTAAAACCCTAGAAAAATCCAACCACACACTTATAGAGTGTACAATGGCTAACTAACTATTCTAATCTACTACCTATCAACTATAAAAAGGAAAATTAGCAAGGGTAGGAAACTGAGAAAGAACGACAATAAGCAAGTTCTACTTATCGAACACTGAAGCTTCAGTGAATATGTCTGATGCTGATGAGCAGAAAATGAGATCAGGGAATATTCAGGCAGGCAGAGCTTTACAAAGTAGATCTTCAGAGCTGAAGATTCTAAAGGGCTGGCCTTGAATTCAATCAGATCTGAAAACCCACATGTTGAGGCAGACAGAAAAGACAACATTAGATCCCCAAGGCAGTCAAAGAAAGATGGAAAAAATGGATGCGGAGATATTACTCAAGCGCTAAGAGAAGGGTACAATAAAGCTAGTCAAGGAAAATGTTTTGATAGATTAATAAAACAGTATTAATAAAACATTAGGGGATCTCTGACTGTTTTTAACTTTGAATGCTCTTTGTGTTTAACAAGTATTGGATTCACTGTTCAAAAATATCTCTTCACTTATGTACTATTTATAATAATATGCTGTTATAGCCGATAAAGTTCCATTACTTAATAAAATACTATATTGTGAGCCACTATACAGCGGAAATTTCTCTAGCATGACTGAAGGACCGAGGGTACACAAAAAGGTGCCAAAAAATAACAGAAGTGCAATGTGGTATAGAGAAGGAAGCCTTTCTCCACCAGCATCAGCACATTCACTGGCATGAGGGACAGTATTAACTTCTTATATGAAGACAGCCACTGTATGAAAAATGTGAAAAAGAGAACAGTATGAAAAAGGTGGCTAAGTCCAAATGATATAATTTATTGACAGAGTGATGCCCTATAAAGAAAGAATAGTTGTGTAAAATCTTACCATAACCAAAGATGTCCTTCTTTTCCATGCTGCATGCTGCAGTATTCATAACACAAGGGAGATTCCGCCTAGATGACCCGAATGTCAAGCCAATATACCAAAGACTTAAGCTACTGCAAGGTATGTACAACACTGCACATAATGCAGCCAAGCGTCAGCCATAAAAGTGACGTCTGCACATACTATCCTCAGAAATGAGTGCCCCAGTCAGAACATCAGCCCAAGGATAACAGTCAAGAGAGACATCCAAGTGAGAATCCAAGGAAGAGCATGAAAGTACAGTTGTGTACACTTACCATAAATGTAGATCTTCGAGTGTATTCACTGTTGCAGTCATTACATTTAGGTAATCTGCTGGCAGGTTACCCTCAGTCGGCCTGAATTCCAAAGTCTTGGGTCCTGCATCGGTTGCTGTCTCCTCTTCCATGATGTCAGGTCGTCAGGGGTATAAAAAAAGAAGTTATGTTCTTACCATAACTTTCCATGTGGAGTGTTCATCTCACCTTTGTTCTTACACATGGGTGTCGGAGCCGATCCTCAGTTCCGAGTCGGCCACTTATCAAAGCTTTGCATCCAGAAGAAGCTCGAGACCAACCTACCTCCCACAATTCCCTCTGCCTTTACCTCAGATCTAGTTTGCAAGAAAAAAACAACACCAGACCCAGCAATAACAATGTAAATATCCAAAGAATACATACGTATACACAAGGAGCGTAAGTAATTCAAGCCAACAGTACAACAGAGAGACCACTAGTGGGAGACAAACAGACCAGACATCTAAACTGGACATTCTTCCTGACCTGAGGGTGGGGATGTAAGAACAAAGGCGAGATGAACACTCCACATGGAACGTTATGGTAAGAACATAACTTCTTTATGTGAGAGTGTTCAATCTCGCCGTTTGTTCTTACACATGGGTAGCATCCCTAGCTCCGTGACCCTGAGAGACTCACAGAAGAACGTTCCTGAGCACAGTGGAACCAAAAGTTGCTCTGTCCCTGGAAATTCTATCCACTTTATAATGAGTGATAAACGTATGTAGTTTAGACCAAGTGGCGGCCGCACAAATAGCGTCCAAAAGCAGGCGAGCCGCATGAGCCAAAGATGTAGAAACTGATCTAGTAGAATGTCCTTTTGGTTTGGTGGGCAAACTCTGACTAGAAGCAGCATAAACGAAGGTAATACAATCAGTTAGCCATTTGGAGAGAGTACGCTTCGTCACTGCCATGCCCTTTTTGTTATCCGCAAAGGCTATAAAGAGTTGGTCTGCTTTCCTATGATCTTTAGTTCTGTCTAGGTAGAATCTGAGTTGTCTATGAACATCCAACTTGTGCAACATATATTTCAGCTTATTGGAATGATTTTTGAAAAATGTGGGAAGCTCAATGGATTGATTAATGTTGTTAACTGAACAAACCTTAGGGAGGAAAAAAGGGTTGGTGCGTAAAGATACCCTGTCCGGGTAAAAAATTAAATATGGCTGTTTAATGGAGAGAGCTTGAAGTTCCAAAACTCGTCTGGCTGAGGTGATAGCTACTAGGAAGAGAGTTTTCCAGGACAAGAACTTTAAGGAACAGGAAGAAGCTGGTTCAAAGGGTGGTAACATTAGTTGGGATAAGAGGAGATTTAGATTCCAAGGAGCCGTAGGAAACCGAACCGCTGGTCTAAGATGAAAGGAGCCTTTCAAAAAGGCTTTACAAAGCCTATGAGCCATAATGGGCGCTCCATTCTCTCCTACATGAAAGTTAGAAATAGCAGCCAACTGAACCCTCAAGGTGGCAGTAGAGGCTCCTTGGTGAAACAGCATGGATAGGAATTCTAAAACCTTGTTTAGCGGGGCTATTAAGGGATCCAAATGCTGTGCAGTCGCCCAGTAGATGAAACGTTTCCACTTACTGGTGTAAATTTTTGTAGTAGAAGCCATATGAGAGGCTACTAGAATGTCTTGAACCGCCGGAGAGAGAAGAGCAGACCTGGCTAAGAAGGGAAGCGGAGCAGCCAAGCTGCTAACCTGAGGGACAGGAGTGACGGGTGGGGAGCTCCTGACGAATGAGTCAGTAGGTCTGGCACCGGGTCCAGAATCCAGGGCTCCCTGCTTGAAGAAAGGGGAACCAAATCTGACGAGGCCAGAATGGGGCAATGAGAATTACAGTCCTTTCTAGATCCTTGGCTTTCTGGAGAAATCTCGGTATCAGAGGTATAGGGGGAAAAGCGTACAGGAGACCCAGGGGCCAATCGTGAATCAGAGCGTCCCTGGGGACATCCCCTGGAGGGGGTAACAGGGCAAAGTAGCTTCTGCATTTGGTGATCATTGGAGACGCAAACAGATCGCAGTAAGGCTGGCCCCACTTGCGGAATATCATTTCCGCTATTGTCTGGTTGAGGGACCACTCGTGAGGTAACAGGATGGCTCTGATCAACCTGTCCGCTATAACGTTGGATAACCCCGGGATGTGCGTTGCTATCAGAAAGCGACCCGTGGACTCTGCCCATTGCCAAATTCTCATGGCCTCTCTGCCCAACTGGTAAGACTTGGTTCCTCCTTGTTTGTTGATGTACCAAACTACGGACATGTTGTCCATTTGAACTGCAATGGTCCCTAGAGGTAGAAGGGGGGAAAAGTGTTGCAACACTAGAAACACTGCCCTCATCTCCAGGACATTGATGTGCAGGCTGTACTCTAAACTGGTCCATTCGCCTTGGACTGTCTGTCCCTGAAAGATGCCTCCCCACCCTATCAGGGAAGCGTCCGTGGTCACTGTGGCTGTTGGTGTGGGTAACACAAACGGTCGGCCGCTGATGAAATTGTGATTCTGTACCCACCAAGACAGGTGTGCTTTGCAGGTGTTTGTAATGTGAATTTCGTGTGTCAGCGGTAACTGTTGGAACGACCATTGTGCGAACAGCAGCCATTGGAGAACTGTCATGTGTAGTCTTCCCATGGGAACTGCAATGAGGGAAGCTGACATGAGTCCCAAGACTTTCAGGACTAGTTTGGCTGGGGATTTCTTGGACAATAGAAGGAGAGATATGTGATTTTGTAGGGAAGCTATTCTTGCGGAGGGAAGTCTTAGAAGCAAGGAACGGGCATCCAAATCTGCCCCTATAAATGAAATATGCTGCGATGGCTGTAACGCAGACTTTTCGAAATTTATCGAAATCCTTAGCTGAACACAAAGGCTGAGTGTGTAGTCCCTGGCTTGTATCAGTCAACGCTCAGTGGTGGCAGTAAGGAGCCAGTCGTCCAGATACGAAAGCACCTGGAATCCTAGGCGTCTCAAGTGAGACGCTACCACTGCCATGCATTTGGTGAAAACCCTGGGGGCTGAGGTTAGACCAAAGGGCAGGGCCCGAAACTGAAAGTGGCTGGCTCCCAGCCGGAAGCGCAGGTGATCTCTGGACGCTCTGGCCATTTTGATGTGGTAGTATGCGTCCTTGAGATCTATTGAGCACATCCAGTCGTCCTTCTGTAAAAATGGAAGGATCGATTGAAGCATGACCATCCGGAACTTTTCTTTTTTCACATAGGTATTGAGATTGCTTAGGTCCAGAATTGGCCTCCAGTCCCCTGTCTTTTTTGGAACTAAAAAGAACCTTGAGTAAGTTCCGGATCCTCTTTGGTCCGCCGGGACTGGTTGGATGACTCTTTTTTCTAGCAGCTTTGATATTTCTATAGCTGCAGGTTCTCGCAGATGGGGCGGTACATCTGGGAATCTTTTTTGTTGTAACGGGGGAAATAGAAATGGGATTTTATATCCTCTGGTAATAATGCTTTTTACCCATTTGTCTGAAGTAAGGCTTTGTCAGGCCTGAGGGTATAAAGCAAAGCGACCCCCGACTGCCTCCAGAGCAGGACAGTCGGGCCTCCTTTCAGGAGTGCTGGAAAGGCTTCCCAGGGATGGTATCCCTGTCGCCTTGGTTTTGCGGACCCCCTCTGCCACCAGGGCGGCGTCTTCCACTTCTGCCCCCCCCCCTCTGCCTCTGGAGGGGGCATCACCCTGTGTGCTTGGGAAAGAACCCTGGGGTTTGCGAAACCACATTTTCTCACCTCGTTGCCCTTTGGGGTACGGTCTGGATGGGGTGGAAAAACGGACTCCGACAGCAGACAGAGTCTTTCCCTCTTGCTCACACCGGGTCAGGGTCTCCTTTACTTTGGGGCCAAAGAGAGTGGCACCATCAAAGGGGGCGTTAGTAAAGGAAGACTTGAAGGCTTCCGCAAAGGAGCACAGGCACATCCAGGATGGTCTACGAAGAGCAATCGCTGAAGCCGCAGCCCTACTCGACCCTTCGGCTGCATACGAGATGAGCCTCATGGACGAGTTTACAATAGATGTAAGGGTATTGAGCTGTGCTGTAACCTTATCCGAGACAGCAGCATCTGTAGTACCCTGGAGGGTATCTCCCAACTCTTTGATTAGATCCCTCTGTAATCGTGCAAAATGTGTCAAATAGTTCAGCGATCGCATGGAGAAAGTCGCTGAACTGAAAATGCGCTTCCCATATCTGTCCATGGTCCTAGAATCTCTGTTAGGAGGATGGACAGACGAGGAAGATTCGGACATCTTTTTCGTGGCAGCTGCCACCACCATAGCGTCCACTGGAACTCCCTTAGTGAGGTATGCCTTATCCTGAGGGGCCGTTATATATTTATTAGGCTTTCTGGGAACTGGCGCCACTGTGTCAGGTGTCTCCCATGCCCTTCGAGCAATTAAATCCATTAACTCGTCGAAGGGCGGAGTGACTCAGGAGGAGGAAGGGCGAGCACCAAATGCCTTCAGCAAAACCGACTCATCCTCAGAAGGGGGTAGGGCTTGCCAATCGCCTCTCTGTTTCAGGATCTCCAGGATGTCAGAGAAGGAGACATCCTCAGAGGGTGATTTTGGGGACCCTTCTGACGCATCTAAGTCAGTGTCTGATATTAAGGACTCTTGTGGAGAATCCAAGTGCCTCCTCTTGCACAATCTTTTCCTCGGGACGTCATCGGGGGGGGCATCCGATGAAGCCTCCGAGGAAGAAGGGGCTCCCTCTGGGGGTGGCTGAGACACTGTTGCTCGACGCTTTTGTGTAGTCGTAGGTGCAGAAGAGGACAACGGCCCTTTGTGGGAGGGAGAAGTTGCTTCTGCTGAAGTAGTTGTTTGGGAAGACAATACCTTCCTCATAAGGTCGAAGGCCCCTGGACCCCGAGCCGAGGAATCCCCCGGTTCTGAAGAACGCGGGGGAATCTCCGACGCGGAAGCCAAGAGCACCGACCCCGAGGACAGAGCTGAAGTGATCCGTGCCGAGGCGCCGAGAGAGAGAGTCGGCACCTAAACATCGGTTCGACTCTCGGTCCTGGAACCAAGGATAGATCGACGGCTCCGCGAGTCCAGTAGTGGTTCAGACGGAGTCAAGGTCAACGGTGCCGACCGAGAAAGAGATGGTTCCAGCACCAAGGGCTCCACTATCACCAGATCAACGTCTCCCGGCTCCGAGGGCTGAGTAGGCCTCAGAGGAGGACCAGATGGAGATAAAGGAAGGCCTTCGAGTCTCGACACTAACTGAGAGGAGACTGCAATGAGTTTGGACAGGGCCGTGTTCTCCATTAGCTTCTGCACCACACAATCTACGTCGGTGTCGGAGAGGGGCCTGGAAGATCGTGTCGAAGGAATCGAGGACGGTGCCGACCTCAAAAGAGCAGGAGGTGGAAGCTCCGTCACCGGTTCCAAGACTCGAGGCTCGGTGACAGACAGTAGCTCGACACTCGGCCCCGAAGTCTGTGGAACCGGTGAACAAACTTTAAAAGAAGAACTTGGAGCCGATGACATGGGCTCCGAAGTCCTCGACTCCTCCGAGGATTTAGAAGTCTGGTCTGACTTGTCTAAAGCTTCTTGGAAGGCAGGCTTCAACAAATCTCTGTCCATAAGCTTCCTGCACCTATCTGTCATGACCCTTCCACTAAAGGAATGGCATATGGAACAGTCTTCCTGAAGATGGAGAGGGCCAAGACAGTAGACGCAGGAGCTATGATTGTCGGTGACAGACATCTTCTGTCCGCACTGACATCTCTTAAAACCGGATTTAACCTTGTCTGACATTCTGTAAGAAAGGAAAAAGTAAGGTATTGTAGATTGTCAAAAAAAAAAAACTCTGTCAATTAGTGAGAAGTCACAGCAGTAATATACCAAGTATCCAAATCCGAGTTTTTAGTAGGTGGGGTAGGCCTTAGGTAACCTAAACTAAATATAAATGTATAAATACACTATATATATAGCCGAAGGAAGACCAGACCATAGACACACACACACACACACACACACACACACACACACACACACACACACACACAGTAAACAAAGTCTAATATCCTAAGAGTTTTCAAGAAAAAAATCTTTGAAAAACTTTAGCTTATCTGTCCAAGTTGGCTCAGAGCTCTTCAGAACAATGCGATCGGTTGCAGCAGCAAACTAGATCTGAGGTAAAGGCAGAGGGAATTGTGGGAGGTAGGTTGGTCTCGAGCTTCTTCTGGATGCAAAGCTTTGCTAAGCGGCCGACTCGGAGCAGAGGAACGGCTCCGACACCCATGTGTAAGAACAAACGGCGAGATTGAACACTCTCACATCAAGCAGCCAATGCTATTTTCTTTAATTTTTTTCTTGCCCCAGATGTCAGGTGCCCCCAAAAAGGTAGGGAAAAAAAAAAAAAAAAATATATATATATATATATATATATATATATATATACATGCAACAATGTAAACCTTACCTTCATCTACAAGCAAATACACCGGTTGTAGAAGATAGTGAAGGAAAGATGAACTCCACAAAGAAAGGGGGATGGCGGGACTGCAACAGTGAATACACTCGAACATCTACATTTATGGTAAGTGTACACAACTGTACTACGTCCTTCATGTTTCACTGTTGCAGTCATTACATTTGGGTAGAATCCCAAAGCTATGGATGGGAGGCTGGAGCTAAACAGCATTAGGGGCGGCTATAAGGCCCTGCAGAACTGCAGTGGCAAAGCCTGCCCTGGACTTAGAGAGGCAAATGATAATGCTTTGCAAAGGTGTGAACAGAACTCTAAGTCACAGCCTCTAGAATGTCTTTGGTTGGTACTCCTCTGAGAAAGGCTGCTGAAGTAGCTGCAGCTCTGGTGGAATGAGACCTAATGCCCTTGGGCACAGGTTTGCCATGGTGTAAGTAGGAGAAACGAATGCAGTGACTTATCCACTTTGAGATAGTCTGCTTTGAAATACCCTTTCCTTCTGATCCTGCAGCATATGTCACTAGTAATTGCTCAGTTTTTCTTACAGCTTTAGTACTGCTCAAGTAGAATCTTAGCTATCTGTGTACGTCCAAGGAATGCAGAATTCTCTCCCCCTTGTTCTGCGGATTTGGATACAAGGTTGGCAGATGATTAGTTTGGGTAAGAGCCACACTGGAAATCACCTTAGGCATAAAAGAAGGATTGGTCCTCAGAGATACCCTGTCTGGGTAAAATATGATAAAAGACTCCACAGCCATGAGGCCTGCAGCTCTGAGACTCTTCTTGCTGAAGTAATTGCTAGGAGCAGAGCTGTTTTCCATGATAAGAACTTTAGATCTGCAGTAGCAACTGGTTCAAATGGAGGCAAGGTGAGCTTTTCCAACACATAATTGAGGTCCCATGCAGGTATTGATGATCTTCTGGGAGGCCTAAAATGTTGGCTCTTCTACACTAAAGGATGAGAAAAGATTGGTGGCTCAGTATTGTAATCAGCCGAAATGGCAGAGACATGGATTTTTATTGATGAGAAAGATAGGCCTTTGTCAAGCATCTCAGTCAAGTATTGTAATATCTGAGGAATATTTGGTTTTGCTGTATCAGCTCCTTGTGCTTGATTCCAAGCACAGAATCTCTTCCATTTATCAGCTTAAGATTTTCTAGTACTAGACCTTCTGGTTTCCAAAATGACATCCATCACAGCTTTACTGAGAGGTGTTGCTTGCATAACTACATGATCAGCCACGCTGCCAGGTTCAGTGTTTGGAGCTGATTGTGCAGGATCTGATTGTTTTGCTGGGACAGTAATTGAGGTATCTGAGGTAAGGTCCAGGCTGGGTATTGAGACAAGTTCCTTAGGATTGGGTACCAGTATTGGCGGGGCCAGTCCGGGGTAATTAGTATCATCTTTGGTTTCTCTTGTCTGACTGAAAGGCGTAAACTGATAGGTTTTTCAACTGAAGGATAGGGCGTCCACTTTCCATGCTTGTCTGTGATGAGTCCTTGTGCAGAATCTTTTCAATTGATAATTTTGAGGAGAGGCAAATAGATCTTTGTCCGGGCTCCCCCATTTCTTTGTTATCATGCTGAAGACTTGTGGATCTTGCTTCCACTCGTGAGGGTCCATAAGGTTTCTGCTTAAATCATCTGCCAGAGTATTTTGTTTTCCTGGTAGGAACCGAGCTTGAAGATGTACTCGGTAAGTCAAAGCTGTGTCCCACAGTGGCATGGCTAGTCTGCAAAGGGGATAGGAGTGTGTGCCCCCTTGCTTGTTTATATACCACATAACCGTGGTGTTGTCTGTCTTTATCAGTAGATGTCCTGGATAAAGTACATCCTTGAAGGCTGTCAGGGCATTTTGAACAGCTAACATCTCTTTTTGGTTGATATGCAGATGCATTTGTTTTGGGGTCCATATGCCCTGAATGCATCTTCCCGCTAGGTGGGCCCCCCATGCATAATCTGATGCCTCTGTTGTTAAGGTTTGGCTGGCAGGGAGTAGAGTGAAGGCCCGTCCCCTGATTTGGTGACAAGCCTTTGCCCACCATAGAAACTCCTGTTGTAGGCAGGGAATGAGAGGAATCATTGTTTCTAGACTGTGATAATGTTGACTCCATAAACGTTTTAGGTACCACTGAAGTTTCCTCATATGCAGTCTTGCATATGGAATCAGTAGGATGCAGGATGCCATGAATCCCAAAGCCTGCAGAGTTTGTCTTGCAAATAAATGGGGTTTTGTTGCCATCAGTTTGAAGTAAGTAGTCAGTTGCCTTTTGTTTGTCTGGCATGAGGAAAGCCAAATGGGCAGTTGTGTTCAAGCTTGCACCCAGGAATGTTATCTTTTGAGAGGGTACCATTTGTGATTTCTTTTCGTTTATTGTGTACCCTAGGCATGTTAGAAGCCTTTTCACAAACGTCAGGTGCTGAAGAAGAATGTCCTTGCTCTCTGCTTGAATGAGACAGTTGTCCAAGTAAGGATATATTTGTATACTTCTTTGTCTGCAAAAAGCAATTACTGGTGCCAGACACTTTGTAAAGACCCTGGGCGCAGTAGATAAGCCAAAGAGCAGTGCAGAGAATTGGTAATGCATTAAGCCAGCCTTGAAACGGAGGTATCTTCTGCACGATTGTCTTATTGGGACATGCAGGTATGCCTCTTTTAGGTCTAATGTCACCAGCCAAGCATTCTTGCCCTGCATGGGCAGAAGCTGCTGCAAAGTTAGCATTTTGAATTTTGGAATGTTCAGGAATGTGTTCAAAATTGATAAATCCAGTACTGGCCTCCAGGCCTTGTCCTTTCTGGGTACCAAGAACAGTCTTGAGTAAAAACCTTGTCCTTTTTCCTGTTCTGGTACTGGCTGAATAGCCCCCATATCCATGAAGGATGTAACTTGTTTCTGTGCCTCTGCCCACTGATTTTTTGGCAGATCCAGCCAACCGTTTGCCATTGGCAGAGTATGGAAATGGAATCTGTATCCCTGTGATACTATGTTTAGCACCCACTTGTCCTGGGTTATTAACTGCCAATTTTGAGCAAAAAGTGCTAATTTTCCCCCTAAGGGTGCTGCCAAAAGATAAGTGCTTGGTGATGGCAGAGGGAAGTAATTGGAACTGTTTTCTATAGGGTTGCGCTTTATCTCCTCCAGATTTGGAGGTAGAAGCACCCCATTGCTTTGACCTGTAGGAATTTTGTGCCTGGTATCTAGAACCTTTAGGGTGTCTGGATTTGCCCCTTTGAGCTCTGTTGGACACAGGAAAGGAACAATTTTTTGTAGGCCAGTGTCTACTGAATCTTGGTGGCTGCACTTGTAAGAAGTCTTTAACAGTTTGCATAGACTTAAGCTTTGTCTTCCATTTTCTTTAAAACCTCTTCTGCCTTAATACCAGAGTATCATGCTGTAAAGGTGCATCCAGTAATTTAGCTTTAACACGATCAGGCAAATTTTGCTCTTTTAGCCAGGCATGCCTCCTAACCACAGATCCAGTAACTGCGGCCCTGCAGGAGGCCTCTAAGGAATCAAAACCACATTGCAAAGTATGCTTTCCAACTTGTTCAGCTGCATGTAATAAGTCCTGCAATTCTTTATTTTCTACACATTCAGAAATCATCATTTTCTGTTTCAGCAATCCCATAACATGTTGTTGACACTTGAGCATATGAAACTGGCAATTTAAGGCACTAATTGCCAAGGTTGCAGATGTATAAACTTCCTTTCCCCATCTATCCAGTGCCCTTGAATCTCTGTCAGAGGGGGTAGGATTTTTTGCTGTTGAGGCCTTAACTCCCTTTGGACCCTATAAAATAGTTTCAGGGTCAGCAGCAGGGTTTCTAAATAAAAATTTGTGTGAGTCAGGGACCCTGTAATATTTGTCAGGCTTGTTGGGAGCCGGAGGTAAGGAGTCAGGAGTCAAGCTTGACTCAGAAAACACATCATCCACAATGTCTAAAACAGGGGGTATGGCTAATGGCCTGTGCTGAGGGACAAGACGGAAATCCCTGAGCCTCTTTTTTGATTCTGAGAAATCTTGACTCTCCCAGTGAAAATGCTCCCTCAAAGTATGCAAGGTTTCTCCAAATGAATAATCCTCAGGAGGTGATGCAGATGGGATAGATTCCTCTGCATCAGAATCCTCATAGGGAGGAAAAAGAAGTTATGTACCTACCATAACTTTCCATGTTAGTTGTCTTCATCTCGCCTTCTTTTTTGCTGGTTGGGATCGGAGCCGATCCTCGGCTCCGACTCGGCCATCTTCAATAGCTTGAGAGCTGTTTACTGGCTCGAGGCTACCCCTTATCCCATGATGCCTAGCGCTAGCTACCCAGATCTCGTTTGAAATAGCTAACCCCAGACATAGCTATAGGAAGAAACCCCTCCAAACAAAAGGTTAAACATACCTGTCCTACTGTCTAAGTCAGTAAAGGAAACAAACCAGAGAACACTCAGCCAGTGAAAACTGAACTCCTCTCGGTCCAATAGGATAGGGGGATGGATGGGGGGGATGCAAGAAAGAAGGCGAGATGAAGACAACTAACATGGAACGTTATGGTAGGTACATAATTTCTTTATGTTAACTTGTCAATCTTGTCTTCGTTCTTGCTGGATGGGACAGCGTCCCTAGCACCTACAATCCTGGGTGGCTCATTGGAACAGACTCTTCAGAACAGTGGAACCAAAGTTAGCTCTACTTCTGGAGACCAAATCCAACTTGTAATGAGAAATAAAGGTATGAGGATTTGCCCACGTAGCAGCGGCACAGAGAGTCCATGGGCAACCTAGACTGGAAGGCTACAGAGGTGGCTAAGGCCCTGGTAGAATGACCCTTCGGTTTGATTGGCAAGTCTTTGTTCCTTAGTTGATAGATAAAGGTAATGATATGAGACAACCACCTGGATAAGGTCACTATGGAAACTGGGAGACCTTGTTTGCCCCGAGCATAGGAAAGGAAAAGTTGGTCAGACTTCCTTATATCCTTCGTCCTATGCAGGTAGAAACGCAACTGTCTATGAACATCCAATTGATGTAACTTGTATTCTGCCTTGTTGGTGTGGTTAGGGAAAAACACAGGTAGGTCTATAGACTGGTTCAAATTATTTTCTGAGCAGACCTTCGGAAGGAAAGAGGGATTAGTCCTCAGAGCGACCCTGTCCTTATGAAATACTAAGTATGGAGGACGGACACATAGTGCCTGAAGTTCAGAGACACATCTGGCAGAAGTAATAGCTACCAGAAAGAGAGTTTTCCAAGACAGAAACTTAATGGAGCAGGAAGCTGCTGGTTCAAAAGGGGGCATAATTAATGAGGTTAGTACCAAATTAAGGTCCCAAGGAGGAGGGGATCTCTCACTGGGGGTCTAAGGAGAATAGCCCCTCTTAGAAATGCTTTACATAGCTTATGAGACATAATGTTTGCATTAGAAAACCCAACATGAAAATTTGAAATGGCCGCTAACTGAACCCTGACTGTAGCAAAAGTGGACCCCGAATGAAAGAGCTCTGTTAAGAACTCCAAGATTTCGTGGATAGGGGCTATGAAGGGATCTGTGTTCCTAGCCTCTGCCCAACAAGAAAAATGTTTCCATTTACTAGCATAAGTCCTTCTAGTGGCAGACTTATGGGAGGAAAGAATGTCACGTACGGCTGGGGAAATACTGGGAAGCCTGGCTAAGGTTGTAAGTGGAGCAACCAAGCTGTGAGCTGGAGCGTTTGAAGGGATTGATGCAGCCCGCCTGATTGACTAATCAGTAGGTCTGGGATCGGATCCAGAGTCCACGGCTGCTCGAGAAGGTAATGGTGCAGGAATGGGAACCGTATCTGTCGAGGCCAGTAGGGGGCAATGAGGATCATTTTGCAACCCAACGACATAGCTTTCTGAATGAGATTCGGTATCAGGGGAAACGGAGGGAAGGCATAAAGAAGTCCCTGAGGCCAATTGTGGACTAGAGCGTCTCTGGGAGAGTGACCAGGAAGCAGAAGAAGGGAGAAGTAGTTGCTGCATTTGCTGTTGAAGGGGGTGGCAAAAAGGTCGCAGCAAGGCTGTCCCCATTTGCGGAAGATTAAATCCGCAACTACCTGATTCAGAGACCACTCGTGAGGCATGAGAATAGCTCTGCTGAGCCTGTCCGCTATGACGCTGGATGTCCCAGGGATGTGCGTCGCAATCAGAAATCATTGGAAGAAATCGCCCACTGCCAGAGTCTGAGCGCTTTTCCACATAAGGGGTAGGACCTGGTTCCACCCTGCTTGTTGATGTACCACACCACTGACATGTTGTCCGTTTGAATTGCAATGGTCCCAGAAGGAAGAGAGTCCTGAAGAGCTTGCAACGCTAGGAGCACAGCTCTCATTTCTAGGATGTTTATATGCAGATGGTACTCGTGAGCCTGCCAAGTGCCCTGGACTGTCCTTCCCTGATAAAGCCCACCCTATCAGGGAGGCGTCTGTGGTCACTGTAGCAACCGGTGGGGGCTGAATGAAGGGTCTGCCCTGAATCACTAGTGAGGAGACCATCCACCAGGAAAGGTGCATGTTGCATTCTTCTGTATTGATGATCATGTGAGACATGGGGAGCTGTTGGAAGGACCACTGCATGAAAAGAAGCCACTGCAGGATTCTCATGTGAAAGCGGGCCAGGGATATCAGAAGAATTGCCGCCATCATAGAACCTAGAGTTTGAAGGATGTACCTGACTTGTACTCTTTTGCATTGCATAAGGACTTGAACTTGCTGGCGAATTGTGGGCACCCTGTCCTAAGGTAGCTTTGCGGACATGCTCCTTGTATCAAAGTCTGCTCCTATATAAGTAATAGATTGACAGGGCAACAAGGCAGATTTTTCGAAATTTATGGTAATGCCTAGCTGGGAGCAAATTGAGATTGTATAGTCCCTGGCTTGAAGGAGTTGATGCCTGGTAGTAGCAGTAAGGAGCCAGTCGTCTAGATATGAAAACACCTGGAATCCTTGACGCGTCAGGTGAGCCGTGACCACTGCCATACATTTGGTGAAACACCCTGGGGGGTGTGGTGAGACCAAAGGGCAGAGCTCTGAACTGGTAATGACTGGCTCCCAGCTGGAAGCGAAGGAACCTCCTGGAGCGTCTGTCCATTTTGATGTGATAGTATGCATCCTGGAGATCTATAGAGCACATCCAATTGTCCTGACCCAGAAAGGGTAGAATGGACTGTAGCGTGACCATCCAAAACTTTGTTCTTTGAACAAACTTGTTCAGTCTGCTGAGATTCAAAACAGGTCTCCAGTCCCCTGTCTTTTTTGGTACCAAAAAGAACCTTTAGTAAGTTCCGGATCCGTGTTGGTCTGCCGGGACTTCCTGGATTACTTTTTTTCTAGCAGTTTTGAAACTTCTATAACTGCTTGGTCTCTCAGACCGGGTGGAACATCTGGGAGGGACTTGCATGACGGTAAAGGGGGCTGAACGAATGGGATTCTGTAACCTCCGGATATTACTGAATGTACCCATTTGTCTTGCATTATGCTTAGCTAGGCTTTTGGGTACAATGAAAGTCTTCCCCCAACTGCCTCCAGAGAAGGACAGTCGGGCAACCCCTCAGGGATGTTGGAAGGGCTTGTCAGAGAAGGATTCTCTATTGCCCTGGTTCTGCGGACCCCCTCTGCCACGAGGGCGGCGTCTGTTATTATTGTTATTTCCTCCTCTGCCCCTGGAGGAAAAATCACTACATGTGTCAGGCGAAGATCCCTGGGATTTCCGAAACCACATCTTTCCACTCTTCTGGCCCTTAGGGTATGGTCTAGACGGAATGGAAAAACGGACTCCTACAGCAGAGAGAGTCTTGCCTTCCTGCTCACACCTAGTAAGAGTGTCTTTCACCTGTGGTCCAAAAAGAAAGGAACCGTCAAAGGGAATGTTGGTGAATGATGCTCTGAAGGGTTCTGCAAAATTACACAGCCGCATCCATGCATGTCTCCGAAGTGCCACACCTGTGCCTGCAGCTCTACTCGCCCCATCAGCTGCATAGAAAATGAGCCTCATGGAGGAGTTGACTACTGAGTTAAGGGTTGCCAGCTGAGAGGCCGCTTTAGCCTGAGCCCCTTCAGCTGATGGATCCTGCAGGGTATCTCTGAGCTCTTTCAGGAGATCCCTCTGAAGCCTGGTGAAATGGCATAAGTAATTCAGTGACCTCATGGAAAAGGTCGCTGAAGCAAACATTCGCTTCCCATATCTGTCCATGGTCCTGGACTCCTTGTTAAGAGGATGAACAGAGGAAGAAGTTTCCGCTAACTCCTTTTTAGTGGCTGCTGCTACCACCATGGCATCCACGGGAACACCCTTAGTAAGGAACTGCTTGTCAGGGGGTGCAGTAATAAACTTGCCTGGTCTCCTCGGGGTTGGCTCCACTGTATCCGGGGCTGACCAAGCCCTTTGAGCCACCACAGACATTAGTGGATCGAAGGGCGTAGAAACCCAGGAGGTGGAAGGTCGGGAACCGAACGCATCCAGGAAAACAGATTCGTCCTCGGTAGGGGCTAGGGTATTCCAGTTCCCCCTCTGCTTAAGGATTTCTAGGATGTCCGAGAAGGAAACATCTTCAGAGGGGGATCTCGGGGACCCTTCCGACTCATCCAAATCCATATCCGAAGTGACAGACTCGGGGGAGTCAATGTGCTTCCTCTTGCACTTCTTCTTCCGAGGGGGCTCCTCTGAATGATCAGGGGAGCCTCGGAGGAAGAATAAACACCCAATGGGGTGCCCTGGAGCGCTGGTTCCCCACGCTTGGGGTCTGGAGGAGGGACAGAGGTCGATGCAGGCACTACGGGGGATGGAGCCAGTGGGGACGAAGGTGGAGCTGACTCGGAGGCCAGCACACTCCTCATGACATCAAAGGCGTCCCTGCCACGATGCAGAGAAGGCTCAGAGGAGACCGGAATCCTCCTCCGCACCTAGGGAGATGGCTCCGAAGCCGATGTAGGAGCCAAGCTCACCTGCACCAACGCTCCGAGAGGAAGAAAGGGGTCAGACAAGGGTCCGATGCCACTCGCCCCTTCGGAGCCGACGAGGGAGTCTCTGCACCCAGATCCCTCGATGGAAGGTACCATTGAAGGGATCGGAGCCGACGACGGATCCGAAGGAGAGATTGTTATTGGAGCCGACAGTTCCACAACCGGAACCACAAGACACTCCAGCTCCGAGCTCAATGGAGTCGGAGGAGGAACATCGATAGAAACAGATGGAGCCAACACCTGTTCAGGAGGGCTGGACAACATTTTGGCCAGTGCCTGTGACTTCAATAACCTGCTGACCACTCTCTCCACATCATGGTCTGAGAGCCTGGAGGACAGAGAGGAGTGTGAAGATCTGTGACTAAGGTCACTTTACAGAAGGGAAGACCGAGGAGCCGAATGAATGGACTCTAATGAAGGGGACCGCTGCCTTTTTTGAGTCCTTGATGGCTCCGAGGGGACTAATGGAGCCGACGAGGAAGCAGTCTCCTTGGTTCCGGCCGGAACCGATGTGGAAGGCAAGCCTTGGGCCGATGACTGCTCCGAGCTGGGAGCCGATGATTTGGCCTGTTTAGGAGTCTTCACTGGCAAAGTCTTGGCCGGTGAGTCCTGAGGCTTAAGCAGACCTCTCAAAATAAGTTTATTCTTGCGCTCCTGCAGAACTCTTTGGCTAAATGCATGGCAGATAGTGCAAGAGTCCTGCAGGTGCACAGAGCCTAAACAATAGACGCAAGAAGTGTGCCCATCTGTCAGAGACATTTTCGGACAGCATGAGTCACACTTCTTGAATCCCGACACTTTGGATTCTTTGGACATGTCTATCAAAGGAAAACTCTAGTCTATTTGACCAAGAGGCCGGATAGCAGTAAAAACTAATAATAGAACACTACCACAAAAAACAACACACAGTATAAGACAACAAAATACTTTTTTTTTTTTTTAAATCTAGGAAGCCTCTAACTTAAACGGCTACCTACCAATAAACACCCTACCTACAGGGGTAAGGGGGAGAACTCTCTAATTTAAACAAGCTCTAAGGGGGGGGGGGGACTAGAACAGTAAACACTCTAACTAAATAAAATAGAAGTTATGTTCTTACCATAACGTTCCATGTTAGTTGCCTTCTTCTCGCCTTGTTTCTTGCTGGATGGGTTCGGAACCGATCTCGGCTCCGACTCGGCCACTCTAAAAGCTCGAGAGTTGGTTCCACCGGCTCGAGGCTGCCCCTATATCCCACAATGCTATGCGTGAATTACCTCAGATCTCGTTTGTGAGCTAGGCCCAGCTAAAAATACAACCAGAAATACTGGAAAGGGAGTCCACCTCTATAAACAAAGGGAAAGAGGAAAGATGACCTAAAGCCTGATCCAGGAAAATATGCACCGCAGAGCATATAGCTATAGCAAAGAGGTGGTAGAAAGAGAGGTCATAATCAAACTCCTCCAGGTCTGTCCAGGCCAGGGGGAAGGAGGGTGGGACCAAAGAAGAAGCGAGAAGAAGACAACTAACATGGAACGTTATGGTAAGAACATAACTTCTATATGTTAAGTTGTCTATCTCGCCTTCATTCTTGCTGGATGGGACCGCCCCTAGCACCTTGTCCCGGGTGGCCTAACGGAACAGACTCTTGAGAACAGTGGTACCAAAGTTAGCTCTATGCCTAGAAGCTAAATCCAACTTATAATGTGAAATGAAAGTGTGAGGAGTAGCCCAAGTAGCCGCTGCACAAATGGTGTCAATAGGCAGTCTGTCTTGGAAGGCTATAGAAGTAGCCAAAGCTCTGGTGGAGTGGGCTTTAGGTTTGTTAGGCAGCTTTTGGTGTCTAATTTCATAAACAATAGAAATCAGAGATGTTAGCCATCTAGATAGCGATACCTTAGAAACAGAAAGTCCCTTTCTGCCTACAGCATAAGAGACAAACAGATGGTCAGTTTTTCTGAATTGTTTGGTCCTATCCAAATAGTACCTTAACTGACGATGAACATCTAGCCAATGTAGTTTTTGTTCAGACCTATTAGAATATTCTGGAAAAAACACCGGAAGGTCAATGCTTTGATTAAGGTTAGAAGCAGAGGCTACCTTAGGTAAAAAGGACGGGTTAGTTCGTAAAGATACCCTGTCTTTGTGGAACAACAGATATGGTGGTCGACAGCTGAGTGCATGAAGTTCTGAAACTCTTCTAGCTGAAGTAATAGCTACCAGGAAGAGAGTCTTCCATGATAGCAATTTTAAAGAACAGGAAGCTGCAGGTTCGAAAGGGGGGAGAATCAAAGAACTAAGAACTAAATTAAGGTCCCAAGGAGGAGGAGGATTTCTTATAGGAGGTCTGAGTAGAAAAACTCCCTTCAAAAAGGCTTTGCAAAGCTTGTGGGACATTATGACAGACTCTGAAATGCCCACATGAAAGTTAGATATAGCTGCCAATTGAACTTTGAGAGTAGAAGGAGATGAACCTGCATGAAAGAGTTCAGCTAGAAAATCAAGAACCATATGGATGGGAGCAGTGAAAGGATCTAAGTCCCTTCCTTGAGCCCAATAGGCAAAACGTTTCCACTTACTCAGATAAATCTTTCGAGTGGAAGATTTGTGGGAAGCTATCAAAATATCTCGAACAGAGCGAGATATTTGAGGAAGCCTGGCTAAGGTTGGAACTGGAGGAACCAAGCAGTGAGGTTCAGAGAGGGGAGGGAGCGATGTAACTGACCCGACTGATGGATCAAAAGATCTGGAACTAGGTCCAGATGCCAAGGTTGCTCCAACAGAACTTGATGTAGAAAGGGGAACTAAACCTGTCGAGGCCAGTAAGGAGCAATGAGGATCAATGAGGCCTTCTGAGCGATAGCTTTCTGTATCACTTGAGAGATTAGTGGGAAGGGAGGAAATGCATACAGAAGTCCCCGGGGCCAAACTTGGACTAGAGCGTCTCTGCTGGGCTGGTCTGGTAACGGGAATAGTGTGAAATAATCTCTGCACTTGCTGTTTTGGGGAGTAGCAAAAAGGTCGCAGCAAGGCTGACCCCACTTGAGGAAAATTTCTCTCACAACAGAGTCTTTCAGAGACCACTCGTGAGGCATGAGGATAGCTCTGCTCAACTTGTCCGCGATTTGATTGGACTTCCCGGGGATGTGCGTTGCTATCAGAAACCGCTGAGAAGAAATCGCCCATTGCCACAGTCTGAGTGCTTCTCGACATAGGGGATAGGACCTGGTTCCGCCTTGTTTGTTGATATACCACACTACAGACATATTGTCTGTCTGGATTGCTATCGTTCCCAAGGGAAGAGAGTCTTGAAGGGCTTGCAATGCTAAAAGCACTGCTCTCATCTCTAGAACATTTATGTGCAAGTGGCATTCGTCTGGTTGCCATGTGCCCTGGACAGTTCTGCCCTGATAATGCCAACCCACCCGATCAGGGAGGCGTCCGTTGTCAGAGTAGCAACCGGAGGAAGGAACAAAGGGTCTTCCCAATAAGAGCTGAGGGGAAGACATCCACCACAGAAGATGATTCTTGCATGTTTGCGTAATCATAATGGTGTGGGACATCGGAAGTTGCTGGTATGACCATTGTGTGAAGAGCATCCATTGAAGGATTCTCATGTGGAATCTGGCTAATGGAAGCAGAGGTATGGCAGCCATAATCCCCAATACTTTTAGAACTAACCTGGCTTTGACGCTGTTGCTGCTGAAGAGGAGCGAGACCAGTTTGTGTATGTCTGTTATTCTCTGATCTGTTAGCCTCGCAGACATGTTGACTGTGTCTAGATTTGCGCCTATGAAGGTAATAGTACGACAAGGCGACAAAACAGACTTTTCGCAATTTATTGAAATGCCTAGGTTTTGACAAATGCGAAAGGTGTAGTCCCTGGCCATTAGAAGAAGATGCTTGGTGGGAGCTGTGAGGAGCCAGTCGTCCAAATATGGAAACACCTGGAATCCTTGACGTCTCAGGTGAGAAGCTACCACTGCCATGCATTTGGTAAACACCCGGGGGGCAGTAGTGAGACCAAAGGGCAGGGCCCTGAATTGAAAATGACTGGTTCCCAGCCTGAAGCGGAGGAATCTTCTGGAGCGTCTGTTCATTTTTATGTGATAGTACGCATCCTGAAGGTCTATAGAGCACATCCAGTTTTCCTTTCCCAATAGGGGAAGGATGGACTGTAGCGTGACCATCCGAAATCTTGTTTTCTTGACCGACTTGTTCAAGATACTGAGATCCAAAATTGGTCTCCAGTCCCCTGTTTTCTTTGGAACTAAAAAGAACCTGGAGTAGATTCCGGATCCTTGCTGGTCTGCTGGAACTGGCTGAATTGCTCTTTTTGTAAGCAGCTTTGAAATTTCCAAAGCTGCAAGATCCCTTTGAGCGGGTGGAATATCTGGAAGGGATTTTTTTGATTGGTTTGGAAATCGAACGAAGGGAATGGAATAGCCTTCGGAAATGATGGACTGTACCCACTTGTCTTGAGGTAGGGATAGCCAGGCTTCTGGGTACAGTGACAATCTTCCCCCGACTGCTTCCGAAGGTGGACAGTCGGGCAACACCTCAGGGATGCTGAAAGGGCTTATCGGAAAAGGTTTCTCGATTGCCCTGGTTCTGCGGACCCCCTCTGCCTCTGGGGCGACGTCTACCATTATTATTCCCTCCTCTGCCTCTGGAGGGGAACCGACTCTGTGCGTCAGGCAAATTCCCATGAGATTGTTTGCGGAACCACATTTTCCCACTTTTCTGGCCTTTGGGGTAAGGTCTAGAAGGAGTAGAAAAACGGACTCCAACGGCAGACAGAGTTTTGCCATCCGTCTCGCACCTAGTCAAGGTTTCTTTCACTTGAGGACCAAAGAGAGATGATCCATCAAACGGGGAATTAGTGAAAGACGTTTTAAAGGGGTCCGCAAAATTGCATAGTCGCATCCAGGCATGCCGGCGTAAGGCGACACCTGTCCCTCTTGGCTCTACTCGCTCCATCAGCCGCATATGAAAGGAGGCGCATGGAGGAGTTAGCTATCGAATTCAGGGTAGTCAGCTGGGTGTTCATTTTGTCCTGAAAATCTGCAGCTGTAGGATCCTTCAACATCTCACTCGCTTCCTTGATCAAGTCTCTCTGGAGACGGGTGAAATGGCATAGGTAGTTCAGCAAACGCATTGCGAAGGTCGCTGACGAAAACATCCGCTTCCCATACCTGTCCATAGACCTAGATTCTTTGTTAGGGGGATGAACAGGCACTGAAGGATCAGCTAGTTCCTTCTTGGTGGCAGCAGCTACCACCATAGCATCCACAGAAACACCTTTGGTCAGAAATTAGAAGTTATGTACCTACCATAACGTTCCATGTTAGTTGTCTTCTCTCGCCTTCTTTCTTGCTGGATGGGTTCGGAGCCGATCCTCGGCTCCGACTCGGCACTAGCTTTAGCTCGAGAACTCCTTTTACCAGCTCGAGGCAACCCTATATCCCATGATGCAAGGCGGAACTACCTCAGATCTCGTTTGGTAGCTAACTAACCCTGCTAAAGACTTATCCTAATATAATTAGGAACCATGGTTCCTAAAAGAAGTCCTCATAACAATGCTCCAGAGGAAGCAATCTAATAGGAACTCTCCAAGATCTGTCCAGGCCAGGGGAAGGAGGGAGGACGAAGAAAGAAGGCGAGAAGACAACTAACATGGAACGTTATGGTAGGTACATAACTTCTAAATGTTAAGTTGTCAATCTCGCCTTCATTCTTGCTGGATGGGACCCTGTCCCTAGCACCTGTATCCCGGGTGGCTCAATGGAACAGACTCTTGAGAACAGTGGAACCAAAACTGGCCCTATCTCTGGAGGCCAAATCCAACTTGTAATGAGACACAAAGGTATGAGGCGTGGCCCAAGTAGCTGCTGCACAAATAGTGTCAATGGGAAGTCTATCCTGAAAGGCTACAGAAGTGGATAGACTCCTGGTCGAATGTGCTTTTGGCTTAGAAGATAGTTGTTTGCCCCTTAGAGAGTACACATAGGAAATGGTGGAAGTCAACCATCTAGATAAGGTCACTTTAGATACTGGAAGACCCAACCTGTTTCCTGCATAGGAGACAAACAATTGGTCTGATTTTCTAACTTGTTTAGTCCTATGTAAGTAGTACCTGAGCTGACGGTGAACATCCAAAAAATGTAGCTTCTGTTCAGCTCTGTCAGAATAGTTAGGAAAGAAAACTGGTAGATCAATAGATTGGTTAATATTGGCTTGAGATACAACCTTGGGAAGAAAGGAAGGGTTAGTTCTGAGCGAAACCCTATCCTTATGAAACACCAGATAAGGTGAACGAATACAGAGGGCCTGAATGTCAGAAACTCTTCTTGCAGAGGTAACAGCCAGCAAAAAAAATAGTTTTCCATGTCAACAACTTTAAAGAACACGTAGCAGACGGTTCGAAAGGAGGTAGAATTAGGGATGCCAACATTAAGTTCAGATCCCATTGCGGAGGAGGATGTTTCACAGGCGGTTTTAGGAGAAAAACTCCTCTCAAAAAGGCTTTGCATAACTTATGAGACATGATGTTATTGTCCTGCAAGCCAACATGAAATTTGGAAATAGCAGCCATTTGTACTTTGACTGTAGATGATGACGATCCCGAATGAAAAACCTCCGCCAGGAAATCCGAAACAGAATGTATAGGAGCGGTGAAAGGATCAATATTTCTGGCGTTTGCCCAAATAGAAAAACGTCGCCACTTGCTAGCATAAACAGTTCTAGTGGACGACTTTAAAGAAGACACTAAAATGTCTCTGACTGAGTCAGAAATCATTGGTAGCCTGGCTAGGGAAGGAAGTGGAGCAACCAAGCAGTGAGGTTGAGAGAATGAATGGCTCGGTGCTGCTGACCCGACTGGTGGATCAAAAGATCCGAACTGGGTCCAGATGCCAGGGCTGCACCAGAAGGTGATGATGTAGAGACGGAAACCAAATTTGTCGAGGCCAATATGGAGCAATGAGGATCAATTTGGCTCTCAAAGCGGTGGCTTTCTGAATGACTTGTGGAATCAATGGAAAGGGAGGAAAAGCATAAAGAAGTCCCGAGGCCAATCCTGGGTTAGAGAGTCTCTCAAGGGTTGGCCTGGAAGAGGAAATAGTGTGAAGTAATCTGGGCACTTGCTGTTTTGAGGGGTAGCGAAAAGATCGCAACAAGGGGTGCCCCACTTCAGAAAAATCTGATCCACTACAGACTGATTGAGAGACCACTCGTGAGGCATCAGAATAGATCTGCTTAGCCTGTCCGCCAATAGGTTGGACCTGCCGGGGATGTGCGTTGCTATCAGAAACCGCTGAGAAGAGATCGCCCATTGCCAAAGTCTGAGAGCTTCTCGACATAAGGGATAGGACCTGGTTCCGCCCTGTTTGTTGATGTACCAGACCACGGACATGTTGTCCGTCTGTACTGCAATAGTCCCTGTGGGAAGAAAGTCGAGGGCTTGCAACGTTAAAAGCACTGCTCTCATCTCCAGGACATTTATGTGCAGGTGGTATTCTATGGGTTGCCACGTCCGTGGACCATCCTGCCCTGATAATGCCCCCCACCCGATCAGAGAGGCATCCGTGGTGACTGTGGCAACTGGAGGAGGGGAACAAATGGTCGGCCCTGCTGAAGAAGAGGGAAGATACCCACCATCGTAGATGAGCCCTGCAAGACTGTGTCACTAAGATCTCGTGTCTCATGGGCAGATCGTGGTACGACCACTGCGTGAACAACATCCACTGCAGGAGGCGCATGTGGAAGCGAGCTAGTGGAAGAAGAACAATGGCTGCAGCCATTAGGCCTAGAACCTTCAAGACAAACCTGGCTTTGACCTTGTTGCTTTGTAACAGAAGCTGAACAAATTTCTGGATGTCCAGAATCCTTTGATTTGTTAGTCTGGCTAACATTTTGACGGTATCTAACTCTGCCTATAAAGGTGATAGATTGGCAAGGCAGCAGAGAGGATTTTTCAAATTCACGAAATTCCTAGACTCTTGCAAAGCTGTAAGGTGTAGTCTCTGGACCGAAGAAGCTGATCCCTGGAGGTGGCGGAGAGGAGCCAGTCGTCCAAATAAGGAAACACTTGGAATCCTCGTCGTCTCAGGTGAGCTGTGACCACCGCCATGCATTAGGTGAACACTCTGGGGGCTGAAGTGAGGCCAAAGGGCAGTGCTCTGAATTGGTAATGACTGGCTCCCAGCCCGGCGGAGAAACCTTCTGGGCGTCTGTGAATCTTTATGTGATAGTACGCATCCTGAAGGTCTATCGAGCACATCCAGTTGTCCTTGCCCAGAAAGGGCAGAATGGATTGCAGCGTGACCATCCGGAATCTTGCCTTTTGACAGACTTGTTTAGTCTGCTTAGGTCTAGTATTGGTCTCCAATCTCCCGTCCTTTTGGGGACCAAAAGAATCTTGAGTAGAAGCCGGATCCTACTTGGTCTGCGGCACTGTTTGGATGGCTCTTTTTCCCAGGAGTTTTGAAACTTCCTGTTTTGCCAAATCCCTTTGACCGGGTGAGATGTCTGGAAGGGATTGTAGAGTCTGAGGAAACCTTCGAAGGGGATTTTGTAACCCTCGGATATAATCGACTGTACCCACTTCTCTTGTGATAGGGATTGCCAGGCTACTGGGTACAGTGAAATTCTTCCCCCGACTGCCTCCAAGGGTGGACAGTCGGGCAACACCTCAGGGATGCTGAAAGGGCTTCTCAGGAAGAGGCTCCCTGTTGCCCTGGTTCTGAGGACCCCCCCTGCCTCTAGGGCGGCGTCTATTATTGTTACCCCCTCTGCCTCTAGGGGTAAACTGACCACGTGTGTCCGGTGTAGCTCCTTGGGCTTTACGGAACCACATCTTCCCCCCCTTCTGACCCTTGGGATATGGCCTAGAAGGAGTGGAAAACTGGACTCCAACGGCAGAAAGAGTTTTACCGTCTTGTTCACATCTGGTCAAAGTATCCTTCACCTGAGGTCCGAACAAAGCCGAACCGTCAAAGGGGGTGTTGGTGAAGGACGCCTTAAAGGGGTCCGCAAAATTACACAGCCGCATCCAGGCTTGGCGTCTAAGAGCAACACCTGTGCCTGCGGCCCTGCTCGTTCCATCGGCTGCATAAGATATGAGCCGCATGGAGGAGTTAGATATCAATTCAGGATAGCTAGCTGAGAGGCAATCTTTTCCTGAGCCCCAGCAGCTGAAGGATCCTGGACTACTTCCCCCAGTTCCTTGAGAATATCTCGTTGAAGCCTGGTGAAGTGACAAAGGTAATTCAGCGAACGCATTGCAAAGGTCGCTGAAGAAAACATCCGCTTTCCATACCTGTCCATGGTCCTAGAATCCTTATTAGGAGGATGGACAGGTACTGAAGGATCCGCCAGTTCCTTCTTAGTGGCCGCCACCACCATAGCATCCACAGAGACACCTTTGGACAGGAACTGTTTGTCCGAAGGGGCCGTGATGAATTTGGATGGTCTCCTGGGGACAGGTTCCACAGAATCTGGAGCCACGCCTTCGAGCCACTACCTGCATGAGTGGGTCGAAGGCGAGACACCAGGAGGTGGAGGGTCGGGATCCAAAGCCTCCAGGTATACCGACTCATCCTCGGAGGGGTCAATGGAGGCCAATTCCCCTCTGTTTGAGGAGCTCAAGGATGTCTGAAAATGAGACATCCTCAGAGGGGACCGTGGGGAACCCTCCGACTCATCTAAGTCGGTATCAGATGTAGTAGACTCAGGGGAGTCTGTGTGTTTCCTCTTACGTCCTCTTCCGAGGGGTTCCCCTGCAGGGTCAGGAGAAACCTCGGAAGAGGAGGAAATTCCCAGTGGGGAAACCTGGGGCGATGGATCCCTGGGCCTGAGAGCAAGAGGCTGGCAAGAGGCATCTGCAGGCACTGATGAGGGAGGAGCTAGAGGGATAGACCGTTGACCAGGCTCAGAGGCCAGGACACTCCTCATCACCTCAAAGGCTCCTCTCCCCGGGAGACCTGAACACACCCGCTCCGAAGAAACAGGAATGGTCGGCTCCAAGGAGAGAGAAGGCTCAGAGGCCGATGTCGGCACCGAGCTTACCAAAGCCGAAGCTCCGAGAGGGAGGCGGCTCGGACAAGGGTCCGATGCCACTAGCCCCCTCGGAGCCGACAGTGGAAACCCGACGACCGGATCCCTCCAAGGAAAGTCTCAAGGAGGAGATTGGAGCCGAGGATGACGGAGCCGAAGGATGTATCGGCTCCGGCAACGAAACAGTCGCTGTCCCAAGAAGCTCCGGCTCCGAACTCTGGTGTGGAGTCGGAGGAGGAATCTCAAGAATTGGGGCTGTAGCCAAGTCTGTTGAGACGGGCTATGGAGCATTTGGGCCAGTGCCTGAGACTTCAACAGCCTGCTTACCACCCTCTCCAAATCGTGGTCAGACAGCCTGGAAGATCTCGAAGATCGGCTCCGATGGCGCCGCTCCGACAAAAGAGGAGACCCGGGCCGAGTGAATACTTAGTATCGAAGGGACCGGGATCTCTTACGGGCCGGAGCCATCGGAGCCGAAGTCCCTTGAACCCCAGATGGAGCCGAGGATCTCGGCTCCGATGCTGGATAAAGTGTCGGCTCCAGCCGAGCCGACAAGGCAACAGTAGTCAGGGTATCGGAGCCGGCCGGCATCACACCCACTACTCTGGCAGAAGAAGCATTGGCTCCCGCCGGTGGCCATATCGGCTCGACGGGCCGGAGCCACCGGAGGAGGCTTGGACACTGTAGCCTGAGCCTTCGGTGGCTTAAGAGGTTTTCCTGCCCTTGCTTGGGAGGAGAACCTTCAGGTTTCAACAAACCTCGGAGGATCAGTTTGTTCCTCCTTTCCTGCAGGACTCGCTGGCTAAAGGCATGACACAACGCACAGGAGTCCTGCAGGTGCAAAGGCCCCAGGCAATACACACAAGAAGTGTGACCGTCTGTCAGGGACATTTTCTGACAGCACTGGTCACACTTCTTGAAGCCTGAACCTTGCCTTCCCTAGACATCCTAAAAGGATATACACAAACAGTCCCCACAAACACACAACTTAATCCCTACACAGACACACAGGAAGGGAATAACTTGGGGAACTAGGCCTGACTAAAACTTTCACTGAAAAAACTATTTTAAAAGTTTAAAAAAGGAAGGGAATAGGGTGGGCTGTACTAAATACAGGCTAACCTAACACTGAAGGGAAATTAAACCCCTAACTAACTTTTTTTCTTATTTAACAAGAAAAACTTACCTCAGCTGGCAAAGGAGACCTCTTTCACTAAGCGGCAAACGAGATCTGAGGTAGTTCCACCTTGCATCATGGGATATAGGGTTGCCTCGAGCTGGTAAAAGGAGTTCTCGAGCTAAAGCTAGTGCCGAGTCGGAGCCGAGGATCGGCTCCGAACCCATCCAGCAAGAATGAAGGCGAGATTGACAACTTAACATCTGTTTGTCAGTTGGTGCTGTTATAAATTTAGAAGGTCTCCTGGGGGTAGGGTCCACTGAGTCAGGAGCCGTCCAGGCTTTCTTTGCCACCACCTGCATGAGGGGATCAAAGGGGGGGGACACCCAGGAGGTGGAAGGGCGAGAGCCAAACGCCTCAAGATACACAGATTCATCCTCCGAAGGGTTAAGGGCTGGCCAATTTCCCCTCTGTTTCAGGATCTCTAGAATGTCCACAAAGGAGACATCTTCAGAAGGGGAACGGGGGGAACCCTCGGAATCCTCTAAATCTGTGTCAGAGGTGACAGACTCAGGTGAGTCTATGTGCTTCCTCTTACACTTTCTCTTCCTAGGGGCTCCCCTGCCAATTCAGGGGAGGCCTCGGAAGAGGATGAGATCCCCACAGGGGATTCTTGAGGAGCTGGCTCTCTGCGGTCTGGGATGAGGGAGTGAGTAGACATAACCTGAGGCACCGAAGAGGGAGGGACGGACGGAGCCGACTGTGGAGTTGAACAAGGTTCCAACACACTCCGCATGACCTCGAACGCACCCCTGTCAGGCAGAGCCAGAGGTCCCCGCTCCGAGAAGCTGAGAACCTCCCTCGGCACCGACAGAGATGGCTCCGAGGCCGATGTTGGAGCCAAACTCACCAGCGCCGAAGCACCGAGAGGGAGAGGGGGGTCGGACAAGGGTCCGATGCCACTCACCCCCTCGGAGCCGACAAGGGAAGTCCGGCGCCGAGATTCTTCAAAAGAAGAAATCAGAGCCGAAGACAAATGTATCGGCTCCGACGCTACCACAGTCTCGGTTCCGAGACGCCCCGGCTCCGAGCTCAAAGGAGTCGTGGGAGGAATATTTAGAGGAATAGGTTGAGGCATCGACTGATGAGTCGGGCTCTGAAGCATTTGGGCCAGTGCCTCGGACTTTAGAAGTCGACTCACTACCCTCTGGAGGTCATGATCCGAGAGCCTCAATGACCTGGAGGAGTGAGATCTGTGGCTCCGTTCAGACAGCAAGGGAGACGCTGGAGCCGAATGAACGGAGCCAAGGGATGGTGACCTCGACCTCTTTCTAGATGTCGGCTCCGATGGTCTGATCGGAGCCGACCCAGGAATCTCCAATACCTCGGCTCCAGCCGGAGCCGAGGGAACCACAGAAGCTGTAGTCAAAGACTCATCGGCTCCAGCCGGAGCCGATGTAGCAGTAGACTTCAAAGCCTTAGGCCTCGACTCAGAAGCTGGAGTCGAGGTCTTAGAAGTCTTGGAAGGTTTTCCCGAGGTAGGAGATAGGGAACCTTCAGGCTAAGCAAACCCCTTAGTATGAGTTTGTTTTTCCTTTCCTGCAGGACTCTAAGGCTGAAGCCATGGCATACAGCACAAGAGTCCTGCAGGTGTAAAGGTCCCAGGCAGTACACACAAGAAGTGTGACCGTCTGTCAGAGACATTTTCTGACAGCACGAGTCACACTTCTTGAAGCCTGAGACCTTTGAATCCTTGGACATTTCCAAGGAACCGAAAGTGTAACCACACGCAAAAAACACACACACACCGATTACACTGTCAGAATATTAATTTAAAGCTATTGAAAAAGTTAGCTTATATAGATATAAACCCTTACCAAAACACATACACACACTGGAAGGGATGGAAGGGCCCGAAGGCCTAAGGAAAGAACTTATTAGTTCTTGAAGAAAGGGGCTGAATAAGGGTAGAAGGGACAAAAATTCCACTACACTAAAAGTAAAAGAGAAAAAACTAAACTAAAGGGAGTTTAAACAGTTATTAGACTAATCTAATTAAAACTGACCTGGAGCCGGTAGAAAACAACCTCGATCGCTGTAACGGCAAACGAGATCTGAGGTAATTCACGCATAGCATTGTGGGATATAGGGGCAGCCTCGAGCCGGTGGAACCAACTCTCGAGCTTTTAGAGTGGCCGAGTCGGAGCAGAGATCGGCTCCGAACCCATCCAGCAAGAATGAAGGCGAGATAGACAACTTAACATCTAAATTTACTAGTTATCGACTACCAATTAATAACAAAAAATAATTCCAATCTGACAAGAAAGCCAAGTAAAGTTATACAAGCCTGAGCTAGTATCCAGGAACCTCGCAGCTAAAGCGGCAAACGAGATCTGGGTAGCTAGTGCTAGGCATCATGGGATAAGCGGTAGCCTCGAGCCAGTAAACAGCTCTTGAGCTATTGAAGATGGCCGAGTCGGAGCCGAGGATCGGCTCCGATCCCAACCAGCAAGAATGAAGGTGAGATTGACAACTTAACATTAGATAATTCCTGATCAGAAGAGGAATCAGAAGAAACAGAAACCTGATCTGAAGATTCATAATCAGTGTCTTGCCTAGGCCTCTTATCAGGAGGGGGTTGGGAACCCCTGATCAAGGTAATTAGGTCTTCAGCCATTTTGATCATCTGTTTTTTAGGCATAGCGGCCTGTGCACGTGGCTCATGCATTGTTTTTTTAAGTTGCTTTTGTCATTGGTTTTGCAGCTGTCGTCTGTTTTATATAAAAATGTTGAGGCCTGAATACACCTTCAGAAGCCGGTGCCTTCTCAGCGGCTCCGGACCCATCCGAGGGAGAGACATCCGTGGGTACAATACTTTGAGTATCTCGTGGCATGCTGGACTCCACATGGGTCTTGGTAGGGGCCTGCAACTCGAAAGTAGCGGGTATCAGGGGCTGCGAAAGCGCCTCACTGAGTACCGGTGAACTGGCGACTGGCTTAGGAGAAGCTTCATCGTCAGTTTTGGACCTCGACGGTCTGTCTCTGTCCTTTTCTTTGCGTTTTTGTGTATCCGACGACATTTCAGGGTAGTTAAATCTGTTTATAAAATATTTTGAGGCAAAAATATACCGACGCTTAATAGTGCGTTGGTTAAATCTAGCACAAAACCGACAGCCAGGCACGTTGTGATCAGGGCCTAGGCAAGGAATACAGTATAAATGGAAATCCTTATGAGGTATTTGCTTCCCACAAGTAATACAATTATTAACTTTTTCTGACATTGGACTGGAGCAAGAAAAAAGTTTCCCCAACAGGGTACTTAGCTTTAGTGAAGACTTCGGTTCTGAAACTCGAAAATTTCAGAAGTTGGCCGACAGGCACTTGCGAACTGCTTCTGCTTCGGGCTAGATAGAAGCAGTGTCCAGTCCTTTAAAGAAGGCTCCACAGGAAATTACAGTTCTGGTCGAATGGGTCTTAACAGAGGAAGACAGAGATTTCCCCTGAGAGAGAGAAAGGTGATAACCTTAGAGATCCGAGTAGAAATAGTCTGTTCAGACAGGTTTTCCCAGCACCCTAATATGAAAAGAAATGAACTGCTCAGATTTTCTAAATGGATTTAGTCTTGTCCAGATAAAATCTTGAGTTGTCTGTGTAGTTCCAAGGTGTGCAGCACCCTCTCACTGGAGTTTTGAGGTGAGGGGAAAAGGGGGGCGGGGGATTAGATGAATAGCTTGATTAAGGGATAAGTCACTGACCACTTTAGGCATGAAGGAAGGATTGGTACGAAGGGATACCCTATCCTTATGAAAAATCAGAAAAGATTGTAAAGCCTTTAATGCTTTGAGTTCTGAAACCCACCTAGCAGAAGTAATGGCTATCAATAAAACCGTCTTCCAAGTGAAAAATTTTAGGGGAAAAGAAGCAGCAGCAGATTCGAATGGAGCCTGGGTTACTTTTTCCAAAACAAAATTTAGGTCCCAAGGAGGTGGAACAAGTTTCCTGGGAGATCTAATGTGAAAGACACATTTTAAGAAAAGTTTGACCTCTATTCTAGAAGCTAAGGGGGGAGACAAAGGCAGACATGCAGAAATGGATGACAGATGGGCTTTAACTGAAGAATAAACCAGTCCAGCTTTGAGGAATTCATACAAGTAAGAAAAGACTAGAGGAACATCCACTGAAAGTGGATCTAGTCCCTTACTAAGACACCAGATGGAGAACCTCTTCCATTTGGACAAGTAGGACCTCCTTGTAGTTGGTTTCCTGGCCTCCTGCAGGACAAGAAACATGTCCTCAGAAAAAAGGTGTCTGAAAGGAATCAGAGGTCTGTCACCCATAAGGTCAGGTCCAGTGTTGTCAAATGTGGGTGAATGAGAGATCGCTTGCCTTGTGCGAGTAGATCCACCCTGTAAGGTAACTTGCAGATCAAGAGGAAACCAATGCTGTCTTGGCTAAATGGGGATCACCAACAAGATTTTTGGTTTGTCCTTCTGAATTAGGGGAAGTGGGGATGCAGAGAAACATCCCCCCTTCCATGAAAATGACAGGGGGTCGGCCTTCCAAACCAGAGGATGAGGGACCCTGGCACAGAACTTTGGACGCTGTCTGTTCATAGGGGAGACAAAGAGATCTATTTGAGGAGTACCCTGCTGGTGAATAATGTCCAGAAACATATCCCTGTGGATCATCCATTTGTGAGCCTGTGTCATGGATCTGCTCAGTGCATCTGTCTGAACATTTTGAGCTGATAGAATATAAACAGCTGTCAAAGTTACCTCTGTTTGAAGAGCAATCTCCCAGGCTTGGATTTCTATTCTGCAAACTACACAAGATTTTGTTCCCTCCTGCTTATTCACATACCAGAGAACAGTGGAGGTGTCTGTGAATAGCTTCAAAGGACCTTGAAGAAGAGATGTCTTGAAGGTTTGAAGGCCAGAATCAGAGCCCTCATCTATTTGATATTGATGTGTTACTTCCTTATGAAGGGAGACCAAAGACCTTGTACTTTTAGGTTTCTCAGAGTTGCCCCCCACTCCAGATCTGAAGCATCTGTGAACATGTCTTGAACTGGAGGGAGTGGCTGCAACAGACATCCTGGGTTCAGGGAAATTTGCTGAGTCCACAAAAGCAATTCCTTCTTTAGGCAAGGTAGAAATGGAAGGACAAATTCTAGATGATGTGCATGCTGTGACCAGAGTGTTTTCAAGAACCACTGGAATATTCGCATGTGATGTCTGGCTAGGGTTAGCATTGGTATAACCAAGGCCATGAACCTTAGCATCCTGAGGAATTCCCTGAAAGTCAGAGAGGGCAACAGAAGCAACTGTAGGAAGTAAGTCTTCAGAGACTGCATCTTTAGTGAGGATATGAATGCCACCATAAGGTATGTCTTTATCCTGAAACTTAGGAAAACCTGGTCCTGAGAGGAGATCAGGGAAGACTTGTTGTAGTTGAGGGTAAATCCCAAACTGCGGAGCAAGGAGAAGGTGGTTTGAAGGTGCTGTTGTAAGGTGGCTGGATGTTCTGATTGAATTAGCAGGCCGTCCAGGTAAGGGCAAATGAGAATTTCCTGGAGTCTGCAAAAGGCAATGACAGGAGCCAAACACTTTGTGAATACCTTTGGAACCATAGAGAGTCCAAAGGACAAATCACATAACTGAAAATGAGAGGAAGCAACAGAAAAATGTAAGAATTTCTTGAAGAGAGGGTGGATGGGAATGTGAGGGTACGCATCCTTTATATTTAAGGAGACCAGGTAGGCTTGAGGTAACAGAGTCTGCAGGGTAAGCATCCTGAAGGAAGGTGCATGAAGGAATAAACTGAGTTGAGATAAGTCTAAAATTGGTCTCCAAGGGCCATCTTTCCTGGGAACTAAGAACATTCTGAATAGAACCCTTTTCCCCTTTCTGAAGCAGAAACCTCCTGTATGGTCCCTTGTGCTTTCAAGTCTTGAATGACTTGGGGGGGGGTGGATCTGATCCTTCAGTGGTTGTGGAATTCCCATGAAAGGTGGAATGGTTTTCCAAGTCATGTAGTAATCTGTTTGTACAACAGACAGGACCCATTTGTCTGTGGTAATGCTTGCCCAATTTGAGAGGAAATGAGAAAGGCGCTCAGACAGGGGGATTTCTGAAAGTGTTGCCAGGTAGTCACAGACTACCTGGCTTGTCTGAAAAGGGGGTCTTCTGAGTACAGGAAGACTGGGACCTAGGAAGCGTCTGTCTACGTGTGCTCTGCTTGTGTTGTTGGTAAGGAGTACGGGTCTTTCTCCTTACAAAATTGGCTATAGAAGGGTAGTTCCTATAAAATTTAGAAACTGGCGAGACATTTATGTTTTAGCTCCTGCAGTTCTTTCCCTTTCTCTTGATGGGATTTGAAGAGGGATGCAGCATTAGAACCAAACAAGGCAGTATTGTCTAATGGTGCATCCATAATCTTTGCCTTGAAATATTCAGGCAAAGGCTTCAAACTCAGCCAGGAATATCTCCTGAGGATGGAAACAGATGCTGCTGAGCTTGCAGATACCTCTGCTGCATCATAACTGCATTTAATGGAATGCCCAGTAATCTGGGATGAATCCCCCAAGACAGAAGAGAGCTGGATTTTTGCTGCAGAGTCTGGGAGATTTGTCAGCAATTTAGATGCCTGTGAAAGAAGAGCCAGAACATACTTGGACATGTGTGTCTGGCAGTTAATGGCCCTAAAGGCCAGAGTGGAAGAGGTGTAGACCTTTTTTCCAAATGTCTCCATCAATTTACTGCCCTTATCAGAGGAGAGGGAGACTGGTGGTGGGGAGTAATTCGGAGGTTTTAAGCAGACAAAGAGATTACAGCTGGGTCTGCAAGAGGGAGTTTATGCAAATAAGGAACGTCTTCAGGAACCTTATAGAATCTGTCTGGCCTTTTGGGAGCAGGAGGTTGAGAATCAGTGTGTTTAGATGCAGCAATGAAGGCATCTTGAAAAGCTGGCAAGACAGGCGGGATGGCTGAAGCGGGGGGGGGGGGTCTATTTGCAAGAGGTCATAATACCTCTTTTGTTCCCCAGAGACTTGTGAGTTTTCCCATTTGAAAAAGCCTCTCATTTCGGAGACAGTTTCACCAAAGGTAATATCCTCTGTTGGTGAATCCCCACCGTCGGAATCCACATCAGGGGAAGCATATTCCAGGGGAGAGTCAATCTGAGTGGAATATGCCAAGGATTCATCTAAAGAGAATTCCCCTTCCTCAGATGCCTCTAATTCAGCAGATGGAGGGGGGGGGGGACCTAGGAGAACCTAGTGTAGGAACTGGCAAGGAAGAAGGCCTAAGTGCCAAGAAACCATTTAAAATCTCTTGAGAAAAAGCTTGCCACTAATGGGAAGGCTCCTGACTGGAAGACACATGCTTTTGTTTTTGATTTCAGTTGACAGAAGAAGCTACCCTAGACTGGGAAGGAAGGGCCGATGTAGGCCTGGGATCCAGATCAGATGTCGGCAAAAGCTCGATGGAAGGGGCAGGAGAGGTACTACATGGAATGTTGGAAGGGGCGAGCTGTGGTTCCCCCATACTGCTCAAACCAGACATTTGCAATACCTCTGCGGACATGCTGTAGGAACCCTCCAAGTGGCTTCTAGATCAGTATCCACAGAAAGAGGAGGACCTGACACCATATGAGCCTCTGGTCCTTCACTAGCCTCGAGAGGGACATCCAAGATCAGAGATGCAGCCGAGGATTCAGGCCTTACCTTTTTAGCCTTTTTCTTCAGAGGCTCACCCGACGGACAAGCAGTACCTTCCACACCCAACGCTAACCTGTTTAGCCTCTGTTTTTTTAGGTAAATGTTAAGGGCAGACAGACAAATGCACAGAGTTTTAGGGATGAATGCCTGACAGATGGCACAGGCCTTGTAGTTGTGGTCAGCCCCAAACAAAAAAGACATTGGTCGTGGTTGTCTTTGTGTGGAATCCCATCTTCCATAATGGCACTTCCCCCTTTTGGATGACATTAACCTCTAGCAAGCATGCAGTAGCAAAAGTGTAAAAGAATTTCCCTAACAGGGCACTTATCTGAATAGAAGATAAACTTTTGGCGATTAGAGAAATGTCTGGAAGCTGTCGTTTGGACTGGTGACAGAGAAGTTCTGAGGATGGTACATGAAGACGTCACCTTTATGGTCGACACTTGGCTGCAATATGTGCAACGTTGCACATACCTTGCAGTCTTTGGTATACTGGCCGGACGTTCGGGTTGCCTAGGTGGAATTTCACTCGTTATAAATACTGCAACATAGGAATAGAAAAACATTATGCATAACATTAATGAAGTCAAACAGCTGTCTCCCACACCAGTATTAGCAAATATGTGAAAAAAGAAAGCTCATCTGGAACTATAAAAGAAGCAGTTATGTTCTTACCTCTGCATTGCTGACTGCAGGTCAATCTCATTCTAAGCTTTTCATTTTCTTCTATCATCTTTGAAATTACTTTGAGCATACCATGCTTAACATCAGACTGATAGAAATTAAAAATAAACAATGAGAATTATCTAATTCAGGCAACAAGTGAAAACACAACCTTTACCTTAAACTGTGACTCTAATTTATGAAAATAAACTTTATACAAGGAAATTTAATTCTTATATAGTCTATTATCAGTGTATTCATCTCCACTAATCAACAGTCTAAATTCATCTCCATAACAAGTAGAACACAGCATGTATTTTTATACCCCGTGTTCACAGTACAGAAATATTTTTTGCCAAGGTTTTATGAAATCCTATACAATTTGGCCAAGAAGGGGTCAGCTAAGCTGTGCCATCTGAATCGTACAATCTTCCAGTAGAGATTCAAGAATCTCCAGCATGTATAGAGTTACACATCCTGTTACAAGTAACTGCTTGGTGAAGACCATAGCACATTTGTATGTATTAACAAGTGTCTATGCACAACTACATGCACACTACACGTTCTGAAATAATCACAATTTTGAGAACAAGCAACAGAAAAGTGTCTTTAAAAGCTTTCGCAGAACTGTGTCTCACTTGAATGATAGCAGTGCTAAAACTCCAGTACAGCATCTTAAGTGAGTTAAAAATGTGAGCAGAAGGCTTTTGATGACAGCTTCCAAATACATTTCTGAACAGGAAACCAAAGGGAAAAAAGTGAAAGATCTTGGATCTTTCTTTACCTTTAGCTGTGGAGCCAAAGTACTTGCGCATCTAAGAGAAAAATGAAAGTTATGCACTCACTATAATAATAGATCCATATTGTTTGTCTTGGTCTGGTTCAACCTGTGGGGACTTCGTATCTAGCACTTGCCAATTCTAAAGCCTTTAGCTTGTCTTGACTCTGCCTCCATACCCATAACCCCTCACTCCTCCATCAACTCCCCAGATGGAGTTTGCCCCATGAGTCAAACTATAATGATACAAGATATCCAACTAGCCCCCACTTCCTCCACAGATAGAAGGAATACATTCAGGGGAAATGGGTGATTCTAGGAAAGCAGAATGAAAGAACCCCTGCTGTCTGTTTATCATAAAAGGAAGACTTACTGAATCAACAAGAAGTTCAGGGGCAGAAGTGCAGGAAGGCTGAACCAGACAGGGACAGACATCATGGACTGATCATTATGGTGAGTACATGACTTTTGTATCCGATGTTGTCTGCCCCCAACCACAGCAATTCCTCATGAGGAACTAAGGAAGGATATTCAGCAGCACAGTAGAACCAAAAGAAGCTCTGAACCTGGATTGAATGTCCAGCTTATAATGTGACACAAAAGTATGATGGCCCAGCCAAGAAGGAGCAGCACAGATATCATCCGTAGGTAATCTAAAAAGAAAAGAAAAGCTGTAAAAGTAGAAGTAGCTACAGCCCTAGTTGAATAACCTTTAATCTTTTGTAGAACAGTCTTGCCTTTCAGAGAATATGAAAACAAAATACAACCAGACAGCCACTTGGATAAAGTTACTTTAGATACAGGTAAGCCCAGCCTGGATTTTGAACTGCTGTTCTTGAACTGTTTGTAAATTTCTGTGAGGCCATTTTTTGCTTGGGCTAAAGGGAAGTCTCTCTGTTGATCAGTGGCAGTGAAAAACATTGAGCAGCCTGCCTGCCCCTGTGGGAGTGGTTACTGACTTGAAACTGTAGTTTTATTACTATTTTGGGTCAATTCCAAAACTCCTCCATCTTCCTCTTAAAACTCTCTTTTGCGCGTTTTTGCGCGTTTTTGTGCATAGCGCAACAGCGGGCAGCACCGCCTAATTGCGTTTAAACTATTCCTGGCTCTTCACTTTTTCCCTTAGAACTGCTCTATCTCTCAATTTAAACACCATATTCTCATTCTAAGGCCCTTCACTGGTCCAATTAAGTAATCCTACAAGTTAGCACTATTAAACCATAAGCACTACTAACTCTTATACTCTCTACGATTACCCTGTCCTCTATTGGTCCGTCTTAAATTCAGTTTCCCTATAATACTCTAACATGTCCAAAGGTCAGTCAGTGGTTTCCTCTCCAGTCCAGCTGGTGAATCTGAGAATTTTGAGGCAATGTTACAACTGTCTCATGTACACGGACAACCCTCTCCTCCTCCAAACAGGTTCAAATATATGTGAGAGATGCAACTATTTAGCCAAACTGGAGGCTGAGCTCTCTCATCTCAAAACTGGTGTAACCAGTCAGGAGGAGAAGGTAACCTCACACAACACAATTCCAGTATTCCAGTATCACATAGTCCCACCACATCAGTGAACCAAACACATAAATGCACAAAAACATACTCGGAGGCTCTAAATAAAAATCTACTTAAGCAACAGAGACCTCCAAAGCAGACATCCAAGCAAACGCTACCTCAAAACAAAACACACACAACACATAACCCACAAAGTCAGTGTGCCAAGCAGCCACAGCCCTTAAGGCTGAATAGCACACCTGATACTCTTGTAATAGGTGACTCTATTGTCAGACACACTGACGTACCGCTCACCAGGCTGAATAAAGAGAAGGTCACGGTGAGCTGCCTGTCGGGTGCTAGGATCCGCCACATAACGCAAGCACTCTGGTCACTCCAAAGCAAATACAAATATGACTCAGTCATTGTACATGCTGGTGTGAATGACCTGAGACGTACCTCCCTGGACTACATGAAAAGAGACATAGAGGAGCTCTCTGATCATGTAGCCCAGGCTGGTATGACCCTGACCTTGAGCAGCATCTTACCCTCACCTACAATGATGCCACAGTACAAAGACAAAATGATCGATTTTAACAATTGGCTAAAATTTTGGCGTCATTCAAAGGGGATCCAGTGTCTGTCAGCCTGGGATGACATGCTCGACAAGCCACGTTGCTTCGCTAGGGACGGCTTGCACCTGTCACCACTGGGCTTTCGGATATTGGCAAAGGCTCTTGCCACCCCATAGTGCCTTTTTAGGCAAGGCTCAAAAGTCAAACCCACCCCCATAGACAGCACAAGGAACAAGAAACTAAGGGTAATGCTGCTAAATGCCAGAAGTCTTAACCTCAAGATGCACACACTCGAAGCTCTCCTCAGTATGGAGAACATCGATATCTGTGCAGTGACAGAAACCTGGTTCAAGGCTCCAGAGAGCACCCCAGCACTACCAGGCTATACCTCATATCATGCTTTTCGGCCCCAAAACCCAGACCGAACCACAAAAGGAGGGGGAGTTTCCATATTTATCAAGGATATCCACACCTCCAAGTTAGTGGCATTGCACAAAGCATCGGAGACCACCCATGTGCAACTAACAGTGGGCAAGACTGCTTTTCAGTTTATAGCATCCTACAGACCACCCTCTCAAAGTCAGGAATCCCACTCGGCTTTCCTGAAAACATTGGAAAACATGAAGATCTCTCCGAACACCATTATATTGGGCGACTTCAACTACCCAAACATTGACTGGGAGCACTACTCAAGCCCCAGCACCTTAGCCCAAAGGTTCCTGGAAATTATAAACTCAAATGCTATGGACCAACTAGTCACCACTCCCACAAGAGGGGACAACATACTAGACCCGATCATTACCAACATGGGGACTCTATGCTCCACACCAGAAGTATATCCCTCATTGGTAAGATCAGACCATAAATTAATTTCACTGGATGTCCACATCCCGACCCCACCCCAGCCCAGAAAACCACAGTGAAAAACTTCTCAAAGCGAACTTCTCACTTCTCAAAACCGAAGTGGAATCCTTCAAGGCCCCAGGGCCAGTGGAAACTACGGCCCAAACTGCAGAATCCTATATAAACGCATTCTACGGACATCTCCAGGAATGCATGGATCATGCTATCCCAAACAAAACCAAGACCCAATCATCCAAAGGCAGGCGTCCAGTCTGGTGGACCCCTGCCATAAATAAACTGTACAACAGAAGGAGGAAGCTACTACATGATAGAGCAAAATCCCTAATAGGGAAGGCATCTCTGATCAGTACTAGCAAAAAATTACGATCCCTCATAAAATCCTCCAAGGCCAGCTTAGAGAGAAAAATTGCACAGGACACCAAAGACAATCATAAGGCTTTTTTCAGTTATGTTAGAAACCTGGGATGCAACTCCCAGATTTGTTCTGAGTTGATTCTAAACGACAAAAAATACACTGAACCCACAGACATCGCCAATATCCTGGCAGACAGGTTCAGTGCAAACTTCTCCACCCCCCCCCCCCCCCAAAAGAGCAAGTATCTATCCCGGCAGAGTGCTGCCTCCCAAATATCTTTGATGCTCAGGTGAAGGCTGCCCTCTCCAAAGCAAAAAACACTGCTTCCATGGGACCAGATGGCATCCCAGGTTGTGTCCTACATGAACTCCAAGAGGAACTAATCCCTCAAATAAAACAGCTATACAATCTCAGCTTCACTACAGGATATGTGCCCACAGAATGGCGTACAGCAACAGTGGTCCCACTCCACAAAGGTGGAGCCTCTACGGACCCTGAAAACTATCGCCCCATAAGCCTGACTAGCTTAGTCTGCAAGGCTATGGAGAGGATCATCATGGAGCTCATAAACAAAGACACTGGGGACCTACAGACACTAGATCCTACCCAGTTCGGCTTTGTCAAGGGCAGATCCTACCTTTTGAACCTGGTTGACTTCTTCGAAACAGTCACCAAAGCCATAGATGAAGGGAAGGTAGTCCACACAGCCTATCTGGACCTTGCAAAGGCATTTGACACAATACCCCACTCGGGCATCATAGATAAGCTATCTAGCTTAAATATAAACCCCTATGTCACAAGATGAGTCGCAAACTGGCTGAAAGACAGAACCCATAGAGTGAGAGTTGCTGGAGCCATGTCAGACTCGAAACCGGTCACAAGTGGCGTCCCACAGGGTTCTGTCCTGGGACCACTCTTGTTCTGTATATACTTTTCCGAGGTACAGGCAAACGTGGGAGGACAATGGCTCACCAAGTTCGCAGACGACTGCAAACTGGGCGCCATAATAATCTCTCCAGCTGACACAAACATCCTTCAAAAAGGTCTCACAGAGACAGATAACTGGTGCCAGCGCCATGGTTTAAAGCTAAATGCCAAAAAATGTATAGTCATACCCTTTGGCAAAAACAATGTGCCCACAAATTACCACATAGGCGGAAACCCATTAAGTACAGAGAAAGTTATTAGGGACCTGGGGAGCCAAGTTGATAGCAATCACTCCTTTGAAATCCACATTGCCAAAGTGGTTAGAAAGACCTTCTACATAGCCCACCTCATCAAGAAGGGTTTCACATCTAGATCAAGAGAGGTAATCGTGCCCCTTTATTCATCCCTCATCAGGCCCATCATAGAATACAATGCCCCTTTTGGGATGTACCTTACCCGACACCTGCAGCAATTAGAAAGACCCCAAAAGTATCTCACCAAGAGGATCAAGGGTCTCAAACAGATGCCATATGCTGCTCGGTTAAAAAAACTCCAGCTCTACTCAGTTGCATACCGCCTACTTCGAGGCGATCTATGCCTGACATACAAAGCTATGTCAAATCCAGAATTAATGGACATGCTCCACCTCAGTAAATCTAAATCCCTTAGAGCCACGCTCGAGGGACTTGAACCTCAGCACAGAAATAAATAGAACTTGCTGGAGGGACAGGTTCATAACCCAGAGGCTCCCTTTGCTCTGGAACAGAATTCCAGTTCATGTGAGGCAGAGCACCTCACTGAATCTCTTCAAGAAGAATCTCGATAGGTGGATGGGGGATTGTAGGTTTGTCCCAGGGATTACTCCCGTGTCACTATTAGACAGAGGCACAGTAAACTAAACCTTAAAAAGGGCACAGTATACTCAAATCAAGGGGTGGCGTAAGCCATACAGAATCGGGCTAGGCTTATAATTGCCCCAGGGCAGATAGCCTAGTATGAACCTATGAGACAAACTGGCTAGAATTCCTGAAAGACTTGATACGGTCAAAATAAAATTTTAGTTGCCTATGCACATCTAAACAATGCAAAAGTTATTCACCTTTGTTGTTAAAATTGAGAAAAAACACAGGAAGATGAATGGAGCTGTAAAGGTTATTCTCAGAAGCTAACTTGTGTAAAAACAAAGGATTTGTACGAAGAGAAACCCTATCCTTATGGAAAATTAAGTAAGGAGGGAATGAATCAAGTGCTTCCAATTTTGAAACCCTTTCGGTACAGGTAATCACGACCAAAATCAAAGTTTTCCAAGACAACAGCTTCAAATCTGAAGAGGCTGAAGATTCAAAAGGGGGGCCAGTCAAAACCTAAAGAACAAAAGGAAGATCCCAGGGAGGGACCGGATTCCGTACTGGTGAATGAAAAGCTTTGGAAATCTTGAGAGAAGACAAAGGCATATTGTCTCTACCAATATGAAAGTTCGAAGTGGCTGCTAACTGTACTTTAATAGTAGAGAAGCTAGAGCCTGAGCTGAACAACTCTGCTAGAAATTCTAAACAGACTCCAAGGGGGCCGAGAAGGCGTTAAGTCACCGAGCTTCCAATAGCAAAACAAATCTCTTCCATTTATAGGTATACACTTTTCTAGGGGATTCTTTCGGAGAACAGGAAAATATATGAACCACCACCTGCAAGGCTTTGGACCACCAAGGGAACCAGTGGAACCATGTGGTCAATTGAGCGACTGGAGGATCTAGCCCGGATAGATGAAAGATAAGATCCAGAATGGGATTCAATACCCAAGGGGGTGTTTCAGAAAACAGCAAAGAAAGGAAACCACATCTGGCGAGGCCAAATGGGGTCAATGAGAATCACTGAAGCTATGCAACTAGTTGTTTTCTGAAGAAACTGTGGAATCAAGGGAACTGAGGGATAGCCATAAAAGAGACCCGGGGCCAAGCAAATGTCAGAACATCCCTGGGTGCCTGTACAGAGGGGGAGCAATAACATAATAGCCATCACACTTGGTGTTGGACAGGGATGCAAAAAGGTCATAACATAGACTGCCCCAACACTGAAAAATCCAAGCTGCCACTGCCGGATTCAGGAACCACTCGTTAAGCAAAAGGACGCTCCTGCTGAGGCTGTAGGCCAGAATGTTGGACTTCCCCGAGATATGACTTGCCACCAGAAATCACGGAGATGAGATCACCCACTGCCAAACCCTCATGGCCTCCTGACAAAGATGGTAAGAATGTGCTCCACCTGTTTGTTGAGAGACCAGACTGACATGTTTCCTGTCTGTGCCGCAATCACACCTCTGGAGAAGACATCCTGAAAACCCTGCAACACTAGGAGGACCACTCATCTCCAGAAGGTTGATGTGAGTGCAAGCCTCTGTGGAAGACCAAGACCCTTGAACTGTCCTCCATTTGAAATGCCCCACCCCAAGTGTGAGGTATCCATGGCCGAAGGAGAAGGAATTGCAAACAGTTTCTCTTGTTGCACTAACGACACTGTAACCACCACTGCATCTGCTCATGACATGCTCTCATCAGCCATACAGGGAAATGCAATGGTGTGTTAGGAGGGACCACTGAGTGGCCATAGTCCATGCCACAATCCTCATATGAAATCCGGCTAAGGGTACCAGTCCTATCAATGCTGCCATTTGACCCAGAAATCTTAAAAGTGTATGAGTTGTGGAGTTTGGAGTTGCAAGCACTGCCATGGCCCGAGCTCAAAAACAAAACTCTGGAACTTGGGAGCCTGGCGATTTGATGGACTGTGTCCAGATAATGTCCTATTATCTCTAAAACTTGCACAGGCTGAAGATTCAACTTGGGATAGTTGACTGTAAATAAGTTGTTGCATAGCTGGAGCAAGGAATCCTTGGACAAGATCAACAATGCCTTTGTGGGTGGTGGGGGCGGTAAGGAGCCAATCATCCACGTACAGTAAGACCTGAAATTCCTGCAACCAGAGCCAAGCTGCAACCACTGCCATGCACTTGGTGAACACCTCGGGGGCTGCAGTGACATCAAAACGCAGGACTCTGAATTGATAGTGACTGGCTCCCAGCCAGAATCGAAGGATTTTCCAGGAATCCCGATCTATCCTAATAAGATGGTAGGTGTCCTTGAGTTCTATGGAGCACATACAACCGCCCTTCCTTAGAAGAGGTAACAGACTACACCATGACAATACATACTTGGTCTTTTTAACAAACTGGTTCAGCTTGCTTAGGTCCAAGACTGGTCTGAGGTCTTTTGTTTTCTTTGGTATCTGGAACAGACATCAGAACCTATCTGGGCTAGTGGGAACATCTATAAAGGGAATAACATAACCTGTGGATATGATTTTCAACACCCAAGCATCTGAGGTGATGGCCTCACAGGCTTTCAGGTGGAGGGCTAGACGATCCCTGATTGCCTCTAGAAGCGAACAGTTGGGCAACCCTTCAGGATCGCTGAAAGGGCCCACCAGAAAAAGCCATGTGAAAGATCTGATTCTGTAGACTGCCTCTGACCCTCGGGCAGCATCCATTATTATTCCCCCTACCGTCGGGAGGAACCTTCCAGAGGAGTGCCCTGGGAAGAAAATTGTGACTTCCTGTAGAAGAGTTACTTGCCCCCTTTCTAATACCTAAAGAAGGATCACTGAATAGTGGACAGTGTCTTCCCCATCTTGTTCACTCCTTGTCAATATGTCCTTAACCTTGGGTCTAAACAAGGAGGACCCGGCAAAAGGGGTACTGATGAAAGATGCTTTAAAGCAATCTGCAAAGTTGCATGGCCACAACCAGGCATGGAGCCTCAATGCAATTCTGTAACCTTCCACTTTGGAAGCCCCATCAGTTGCTTTAGAAATGAATCTCATAGAAATTTTAGTGATGGAAGTCAAGGTGGATAAAAGCATCTCCAGCTTCTTCTGAGTATCTGGAGACTACTCTGTCTTGAGGCTGCCTGACACTTCTGAGACAAGATCTCACTGAAGCCTTATCAAGTGTGATATGTAGTCAACTGCCCTCAGAGTAAAGGTAAATAAGTCACAGGATTGCTTTGCTAATCAATCCAGAGCCCAACAATCCCTGTTTGCTGGGGGGGGGGGGTGTGAATCGAGGAGCTCTCTTCAGAAATCTCCTTTTTGGTGGCTACTGCCACCACAGTGGCATTGATGGCTGGACCCTTGCTCCAATGAGGTCTGTTTGGGGGGGGCAAGAACTTTGCCTGGCTTCCGAGGAATAGATTTTACTGTGTTGGGTATAAGGGCATCCGGAGGGGGGGAAACCACCCAGGGAATGGATGGGCCTAAGCCAAAGGCCTCCAGAAAAACAGACGTCTCAGACAGAGAGAGAGAGAGAGAGAGAGCGCTTTGGTTGTCCAGCCCCTACACTGGCAAAGCAGTCCAACAAATCGCCAACAGAGGTGGCATCATGCAGGGAACTGGGGGAACCCTCTCCTTCCTCAAGGTCAGCATCTTCGGTGAGAGATTCCTCCATGGAATCCCAGTGCTTCCTCTTGCACTTTCTCTTCCCCAAAGTCTCCCACTCTGCTGAAGATGGAAAAGAGAGGGAAGAGTGAGGTAGACCCATCAAGGGGGCAGCCTGAAGGCTAGTTGACACAGGATGTCCCAGAGCAGCCCAATGACACATCAGAGGAGCAAATGAAAACTGGGAGGAAGTGTTGTCTGGAGGCATCTGACCCCTCTCTCTAGAACAGAACAAGTGGCCTTTTCGGATCCATGGGTCCCAGAAGTCAAGGGTACCGAAGAGAACACCAAGCCCAAAGGGGAAACACCGTGCCCCGATGATGAGCTTGGAGCCAAGCTCTCTAAAGCTGCAGCTTCAAGAGGGAATGACAATCATGAAACAGGAACCATCAACCCTGACCCAGAAAATTCAGCCCCAACACCACAGCTCCAAGGTGGCAATGGCCCCAAACAAGTCAGGGTTGAGGCTACCAAGGAACAAATTGGATCCTCAGACCACCAGGCTGCTGTATCTGATCTGAAGGGAGGAAAGCCAACCAGCTCCAAAGACCTTAGATCCAAAGGGGCCGAGGGAGGAAATCCAAAAATGGAGCCAAGGGTCCCAGAGTCTGAGTTAGACTGAGGGAGATAAGCTGTAATTGCATCGCTGCCTACAAAAAGGACTGCATCAGCTGCTCCAGATCAGACTGTTTGATGCTGCTCACCGACCTCAATGACCAGACAGACGAGGCCACCAAGGATGACTTTGATGGTCGATGTAACGAGGGGACCCACATGCTGGATCCAAGCCAGGGAAGCTGTGAACCAGGGTGTAGACACAAAGGACTCTGATGAGTGAGGAGAAGGAGTGTACGGAGAAAAGGGGGAGACCATTCTTCTGGAAGGTGCCCCCTTGACCAGAAAAGGGCTTGGAATACTTGTAGCCAGGGACGTCTTTTGTGAATATTTCAGAACCAAAGGCAGTCAGCTCCAAGACATTAGAGTCAAAGTCAGTTCCAATATACTCAGAGAGGCCAAAGGGCAAGGGACCCTCAGACCTGGGGAACCCATTGGAGCCATCCCAGAAGTGGCGGCCGAGGAAGATCTCTTGTGCTACCACAGTCTTGGGATATGGGAGAAGACTTGGAAGCAGAAAAAGAAGAGCTTGATGGCAAAAGTCTCTTTAACATGAACTTGGCCTTGCACTAAACAATAGCATGAGAGTCAAAGCTCTCTCAGATGGAGCAACTGGAGTCTAAATGTTCCAGACCAAAGCAATAAACACATTTGAGGAGTGCATCCTGTGAGGGCAGTTTGTGCCCACAGGAGATGCACTTCTTAAACACCTTGTCCATCCTTACCACAGAGAGCACAAACACACAGACACACAGCAGTAAAATTGGAACATAAGACACGGGGAAAAAAGGCAGGAAGGCTACAGGCGAAAAAGGGATCTATGCTACCTAACATAATAAACTACCTCTATGTACTTACCATAACTTGGCATCTGTGTTGTCTTCTTCTCGTTCTGTTTCACTCATGGGTTATGGATCTGATCCTCAGATCCAACTCAGCCACCTCCCACAGACTTTACATTCAAGGCCTGAGCTCCTGCCTTACCCATAATTCTCCATCCCTAACCCAACCTCCTCAGATCGAGCTTGCTGCCCCTATACACAGGATAGAGTAGAAAAAGGAACCAAGAGCTCAATCTCAAAAAAATGAGTAGTAATCCCCTTTGGAAAAAACAGAGTACCCGCAAACTACAACATAGGAGGTAATCCCCTGAAATCTGAAGAAGAAATAAGGGCTCTAGGGACCCAAGTAGATAGCCAGCTTCCCTTTGATAACCATGTTGCCAAAGTGGTTAGAAAATCCTTCTATGTGACCCATCTGATCATGAAAGGGTTCGCATCAAGATCTAAGGATGTAATGGTGCCCCTCTACTCTTCCCTCATCAGACTCATTATTGAGTTCAATGCACCAATTGGAATGTACCTGGCTAGACATCTCCAGCAGCTGGAGAGACCACAGAGGTACCTAACCAAGAGAAGTACTGGTCTCAAGCAGTTGCCCTATGCAGCACGATTGAAAAAGCTAAGACTGTTCTCTGTTGCATACCGCTTTCTCAGAGGCGATCTCTGTCTAACGTACAGAGCCATGTCCAACCCAGAATAGTTGAACATGCTCCATCTTAGCAAAACCAAATCTACTCGAGCTACACGCTCTAGGGATATAAACCTTAACACAACAATGAATAGAACATGCTGGAGGGATAGATTCCTTCAGAGACTTCCTTACTATGGAACAGGGTCCCGATCTACATAAGACAGAGCCCCTCACTATCACTCTTCAAGAGGAACCTTGATGAGTGGATGGGTAACAGAAAGTTCACACCGGGGATCACACCAACAGCACTACTAGATAGGGGCCAAGGGTACTACCTGCTAGTACAAGGGTCTAGGGAACTACTAAAGGGGCGGTGAATACTGCACAACGTGGCTGGGCTAATATATGCCTTCGGGCAGATAGCTCAGTACCAACCTATGAACCTATAACCTGGAACACAGGTTCCAACAAAAGCTGTTCCAGATCCTCTAGAACCAAAAGCTTTTTTGGAGGGGAATGGCTGGGCGACAAGGTGAACCAGAAAAAGAAGAGGACAACACAGATACCAAGTTATGTTAAGTGCATAACTAATAAATCTGATGTTGTCCTTCTCATTCTGCTTCACTGATGGTTCAGAGTCCCCAGCTACATGATTTCCTGTGTGGCCTCAAGGAAGGATATGCCAGAGCACCAATGAACCAAAGGATGTTCTGCTTCTGGGCACAATATCTAACTTAAAATGGGTCACAAAGGTATGAGAGTTAGACCAAGTGGCTGCAGCACAAATGCCATCAATGGGAATCCTAGATGAAAAAGCCACTGACTCAGCAATGGATCTTGCTGAATGGGCTTTTGGTGGACCAGGCAACTTCAAACTATTCTTGTCATAAATTAAGGAAATGCAGCTAATAATCCTCTTTGCTACTGTCACTTTTGATACTGCTTGACATTTACAATTAGGGGAAAGAAAGACCAACAGCTGCTCCGATTTTTTAAATTGCTTTGTCCTATGGAGGTAGAAACGCAGCTGTCTGAACATTTAAGGCATGTAAGAGGTATTTCTCTTTGCTGGAATAGTTAGGAAAGAACACTGGTAACTGAATGCATTGGTTTATGTTAATTGAAGTGGCTACCTTTGGCATGAAGGATTAGCACGGATGGAAAACCTATCCTTGTGAAAAATGACGTAGGGATGTTTGGAAGAAAGGGCTTGCAGTTCGGAGACCTTTTTTTGCTGAAGGAGAAGCAACAAGTAAATCGGATTCCCTGGATAAATATTTCAAATCACACTCATTTGCCAGTTCAAAGGGGCTTTGAGTTGAGGCTTGTAGCAGGACAGTCAAATCCCATGGTGGAGTAGGGTCTTTGATTAAAAATACCTTTCATAAAGGCTTTATATAACCTGGTAGAAGCAAAAGACCCCAAAGGTAGTCCTGAATAGAAGTTAGATAGGACTGCCAACTGGAGCTTAATGGTCATAAAACTAGAGCCTTGTTCATATAAAGATTCTAGAAAAGACAGAATCAAAGGAACCGGGGCTGAAAAAGGATCAACATGATTATTGGCAGCCCAAACAGAAAATCTTTTCTACTTACTCTTATACAGCTTTTTAGCAGACTCTTTCGGAGAGGCCAAAATGATACCTTTGACTGGAGAAGAGAACCTGGACCCTCTAGCAATCATGGGAACTAGTGAAAACATGCAGTTAACTTCAGTATGGGGAGATTGGGGTGGAGTCCTAGCGTCGGGTGAGAAAGGAAGTCCGGTTTGGGTTCCAGCATCCATGGAGGATGTTTGAGGTGAGACCAGAAGAAGGGGAACCACACCTGATGAGGCCAAAAAGGGGCAAGGAGGATCACCGTGCTTTTCAACTGTTTAGCTTTCTGGAGAAATTTTGAGATCAGAGGAAGACCAGGGTAAGCATAAAAGAGACCGGCAGTCTAATCGTGGACCAGAGCATCCCTCGGGGAAGCCCCTGAAGGAGGAATCAGAGCAAAGTAATTCCTGCATTTGTTGTTGTAAGGGGATGCAAAGAGGTCACAGCAGGGGAAGACCCCTAATGGTCGAATATCTTGTTTGCTACTGACTGGTTGAGGGACCACTCATGGGGCATCAGTACAGATCTGCTGAACCTGTCTGCTAACACTCTGGATGTCCCTTGCACATGTGTTGCAAGCATAAAGTGGTTTGAAGATATCGCCCATTCCCAGACCCTCATAGCCTTCCTGCAGAGAGGGTACAAACAGGTTCCTCGTTGCTTTATGATGTACCAGACTACTGACATGTTGTCTGTGTGAAGAGCAACTGTCCCTAGACCGACAGCCTCCTGAAAAACTTGCAACAATAAAAGGACAGCTCTCATCTCTAGGACGTTGATATGCAGACTGGTCACTATCGGAGTTCATGTGCCTTGGACCATCTTCCCCTGGAAATACCTCGCCCCACCCCAGATGGGAAGCATCCATGGTCACAGTGGCTGAAGGAGGGGAGAGTGAAAGATTTGGCAATTGTCAGATCTGCTTGACTCCACCATCGTAGATGGGACCTTCAAATGCCTGTCAGTCTGATAGGAACAGATAAGGGCTGATGTAGAATAGACTACTAAACAGATAGTGTCCACTGAAGAATGCACATATAGTACCTGGCAAGAGGAACCAAAAGTATAGCAGCTGCCATGGATTCCAGAGCTTGTAGAACCAACCTGGATGGAGGAGATGGAAGATTCAGGATGGAACTTCATATTTCAATGTGGCGATGCAATGCGATGTTGTGGCTAAGCAACTATTTGAGTAATGGTGTTCAGCTGGACTCCAATGAACTCCAAGGTTTGAACCGGCATTGGTTGTGACTTGCCCAAGTTTATGGTAATGCCTAAAAATTGGGACAACTGGTAAAGACAGTATCTCACCTGAGAAAGTAGACACTGAGTGGGCGTAGTCAGGAGCCAATCGTCTAAGTACAGGAATACCTGAAACCCTTGCAGTCAGCCATGAGCTCCAACCACTGCTGTATATTTGGTAAACACCTGGGGGGTGCTATGGTAAGACCAAAGGGCAGGACTCGGAATTGGAAGTAATTAGCTCCTAGGTGGAAGAGCTGATGACTTCTGGAGCTCCTGTCTACTTTTATGCGATAGTGTGTGTCCTTGAAATCCACAGAGCACATCCAATCTTCCTTCCCCAGCAACGGGAGGATGGACTGAACCATTACCATCTGGAATTTGACCTTCATCACATACAAGTTGAAATTGCTTCGGTCCAAAATTGGCCATACGTCCCCCGTTTTCTTTGGCACCAGAAAGAAACAGCAGTGGGTCCCAGACATTCTCTTTTAATTTGGGACCTCTTGGATGACTCTTTTTTGTAGTAATTTGATGATTTCAATAAGTGCCAACTCCCTCTGACTGGGCAGAACGTCAGGGAGTTTCTTTTGAATTTTTGGTGGAGGAAAAGAAAAGGGAATATAATAGCCTTTGCATAGAACGCTTTTTACCCAAGCGTTTTTCATAATTTGGCCCCAGGCAATTGACTGCAGAGAAAAACGGCCCCCTGACTGCCTCCAGAGTCGGGCAGTGCTTCAGGAGCGCTGAAACGGCTAGTCAGGAAAAGGTTACCTAAAGCCCTGGTTTTGCAGGACCCTCTGCCTCTTGGGTGACATCTCCCATTATAGCCTCCTCCTCTGCCTCTGGAGAAGAACTCTCTGCTTTGATCAGGAAAGGAACCTTGTGACTTAAGGAACCAAGTTTTCTTAGCCCCTCTGATTCCAACAGTAGATTCTTGCCTTCTTGCTCCCTGTGGATCAGGGTATACTTAACAGATGGTCCAAACAATGAAGAACCATCAAAGGAGATGCTGACAAAAGACACCTTAAAGGCCTCTGTGAAATCACACAGCCTCATCCAAGCATGATGACATATCACAATGCCGGTGCTGGCTGCCCTTGAAGAGCCTTCCCCTGAGTGGGAAACAAGTCTCGTAGAAGAATTTGCTATGGAAGTAAGAGTGGTTAGCTTAGGAGAAATCTTATCAAACTCCTCATTAGGCATGCTCTCCAGCAAGGATTCAGAGAGTTCTTTAACCAAGTCTCTCTGAAGGCAAACAAAATGTGCCAGATAATTGAATGCACTCAGGAAAAATATTGCTGAGGCATAAGAGCACTTCCTGAACATATCATCACTCTGGACTCCCTGTTCGGTGGAAGGACAGTTGAGCTCTGCTGGGTGAGCTTTTTCATGGTGGCGGCTCCCACCACCATAGCATCAACTGGAATACCTTTACTCCAGAAAGCACAGTCCTCTGGGGGGGTGAAAGGATTTTGTCCAGTCTCTTTGGTACTGGTTCTATCGTGTCCTGCTCCTTCCAGGCCCAACGGGCAACAAGTTCTATAACAGCGTCCACTGGGGGGACTATCCAAGATGTAGACTGCTCCAGCCCAAAGGCCTCCAGGAATACAGATTCCTCTGAAGTGGGGTTTTTGGAAGACTAGCTACCTTTTAACTTCAAGATTTCTAAAATGTCTGAAAAACAGACATTGTGCGGTGATGATTTGGGAGACCCCTCTCCCTCATTGTAATCTGTAGCCTCGGTGAGGGACTCCATAGGGGAGTCCAAGTTCCTCCTTTTGTACGTCCTCTTCCATGGGATCTCCTCAGTGGGATATTCAGGAGAGGAATCAGAACAGAAAGGGGTCACCTCTGGTGGTCCTTCAAGACAGGCTGACCCTGGGCAGAAATGGTAGATCCAAGGCTTTGATGTAATGTAGGCACACGGGGAGGAGCAGCAGCCAAAGAGTCTTGCACTCTGCTAACAGAGAAGGCCTATTCTATAACCTGGAAGGCCAAATGTCCCAGGGAGACCCCAATGAACTCCCTAGGAGCCGAAGCTGCAGTGAAAGATAAAGGAAGCTTACCTGAACCCTGAATCAAAGACAGAACTGGAACCTTGCTGTTGAGGGCTGAAGCTCCAAGGGGAAGGGACAGATCTGAGAACACTGGATCCAAACCTCGCTCCTCAGATCTGGCCTCGACATCCCAGATCTAGGACACACTGATCCGAAGATCTTGGAGCACAGACAGTCAAGGTAACAGTCGGAGTGAAGGAAGCAAGTGCCCTCTGATCCAACCTTCAATCCCTTGGATGACTGCTGTCCTGGGGAACCTAAACCAAAACACTGATCGGAAAAAGGAAAAAAAGAGGTTGATGGGACAGGCTTGGATACACAAGCGGATGGAGCTGGAAGTACCCCCATCTGAATTTCAGGCTTGATGACTGATCTGACCATTTTGTCCAAGTCTTCATAGAGGCTCCGAGAGGATCTGGAGGAATCCAGTGAAGATGGACGAGAATGCCTGGGGGGGTCGACAGGATCTTGGAAGGCATTTTAGGGGAAACTGAGGTGATGGATCTCTATAAGAAGACTGCAGGTGCGGGGAGCTACAGATCCGAAGTAGACTGCTTGGATTCAGGGACTTAGAATCCAGAGATTTAGCAGATGTCGAAGGCTCACTCGAAGACGTTAAGTCATTCAGATCTGACAGAGCCAATGTAGGCCTAGGTGCCAAAGTCCTCAGATCTGAAACCTTCGGAGCCTTGGCAGGTGGCTCCGAAGATGCCCTGGTCTCCTTATGGAACCTTTTCTTTGCCTCAGAGCCGAGTGAGTACTTGGAAGGGGGTTGAGCCCCTGGTGAAGAAGAAAGAGGAGCAGGCATAAGGCCCTTCAATATCAATTTGGGCACACTGACGGCAAACGAGATCTGAGGGGGTTGGACTGGGGTGGAGGATTATCGAGTATGGAAGCTAAAATATGTGGGAGGTGGTCACATCAAATCACAGGATCAGATCAGTGACCCATCAGTGAAGCAGAATGAGAAGGACAACATCAGATCACTACCTAAAGCTAACAGGAAAAGACTAAACATTATTTTAAGGGGTAAGGGAAAACACATCCCAGAAATCTCATCACTAGGTACTCAAGAAAAAACAAAACACCAAGTGGAGCCAAGGACGAAGTTGCAAAACATGAATGGCAGCAAACTAGATCTCAGGAGTTGATAGAGAAGTGAAACGTTATGGGTAAGGAAGGTGGAACCAAGATGAGCTAAAGGACTTATAATCGGCCTGTGTCAGATCTGAAGTCGAACAAGCTGAATCCAGATGAAGCAGACAACAATGAATCAGAAGTTTCCTTTACTTCAGCTGTAATCAATACCACGTAACCATGTTAGCCTTTGTGAAATCAGGAAACTGTACTGCATGTTTTAGTCTTCTAGTAATTCATTTGCCAGGAATGGTAACAGCAGTATTTTGCACTGAAGTATTTGAAAATACCAACCAAAAAATACACATCAACTAGAAGACAGGAGAAGTAAAGGTTGCTACTTCGATTAATAAGACACAGGAGGAGGAGGATGAAGAAGGTTGGGAGGAATACTGAAAATGTGATTAATTCAGACATTTATTGTTATGGTAAGTTCTTGGAAAACTGTACTATGTCCTTCCTATAATCACTCAGTACTACTAAAAAGTGGTATGAGTCCCAAAGCTTTCCAAGTCCGAAGGGGAGGAATGAAGATTTTAGCTGGAATCTAAACTTCCATTTAAGAGACCTAGCAAATCCAGCTCTAGCTCCAGAAAAGGCAACAGTCTTGCTATACTTGGGAAAGGTATGTAAAGACCAAGCAGCAGTTTCAAAAATGTAGGAAGCTACATCTCTGGTACAGTGAGCATTAACTAAACCTAGAAGCTCGTTCCCATGGTAGAAATAAAACGTAGATGACAAAAAAGATCTATCTGGAAACTTTTTGGAGACAAGAAGACCCAAGTGAGAAGTTGGCCTGAGTTTTTGATATATTTGGTCTTGAGAATAAATCTGTGTTTAAAGAGAGCACAATTCTTTTTACCCTGTTTTCAGGGGAAGTACAGATAAAGAGTCTGACAGTGTAGTTAAGGACAGCTCATTAGCTTTTTTAGGCATGAAGGATTGGCTAATTCTAAGGGTAACCATACATTTATGAAAAGCCAAAAAGGGAAGGGTAGCCATGAGTGTTTGCAGTTCAGAAATCCGTTAAGCATAAGTAAGAGACTTCAAAAGGACAGTCTTCAGACTGCAAAACTTCAGGAAAGAGGAGGAAGCGGGCTCAAAAGGAGCAATGGCTAGCTTTTCTAAACCATCATTTATAAAAACTGTTTTACCTTAAAAAGTGAAAAAAGAGGAGGATCAAATGGAATGCAGGCAAAAAAAGGCTGACAAATGAGTTTTAACAGAACAGTATGCCATGCCAGAATGTCATACAAGCAACAAAAAATGTCAGCTTGCAGCATGTCTTCAGAAAAAAGGTGCTTAAAAGGAAACAAAATCTAATCATCTAAATGATACAGCCCTATTGCTCTGCAAGCAAATTCACTCTGTGAGGTAGCGTAATGATTGCCCTGGGCCAGGTGTAACAGAAAGGGAAACCAATGTTGTCTGGGTTAAAATGTATTCACCAGCAAGACTTCTGCTTTGTCCTTCCTGATTTCTGAGAAGAACTTTGGGAGTTAGGCATAGGGGAGGGAATGCTTGCAAGAATCTCCTCTTCCAGTATAAAAAAAAAAAAAAAAAAAAAAAAAAACAGGCCATCCACTTTCCAACCCTCTGGGCATGGGACTCTGGAACAAAACAGCCTGAGCTGCCTCTTCTGATTGGAGACAAAAAGATCCATCTATAGAGCACTGATGGACAATATACAGGAAGATCTCTCTGTTTAACATCCACTCATGAGGGACTGCCTGATTCTGCTCAACTAATCTGGAACAGAACTGCTCCCTGTGGGAATGTAAACTGCTAGCAAAGATGGTCTGTGTTTTAATGCAATGTCATCAGCAGTCACTGCAAGTCTGCAAAGGCAGTAGGATTGTTTACTGCCTTGTTTATGTAACACATAATTGAGGTACTGTTTGTAAATACTTGGAGAGGACATTCATACCAGAAGCAGTGTAAGGAATGCAAGGCTCACCGCCTTAATTTCCCTGACATTTATGTGGTCCTTCCTGTCCTTTCTGCACCAAATACCCTGGACTATTATATTCATTGAAGAAAGCTCCCTGACAGGGTTATGAAAGAGGGAGAAGCCAATACAGCTAGACAGCCCAAAGACTTATCAAGAGGCACAGAAAAGATGTCTGGGTTTGAATAGATAGTTGAAGCATCAGATTTAATTTTCTTATGTTTCTTTTTCAACTAATGTGGGATGCCTGACCTAGAAGCATTGGATTTCAGTCAAACATGTGCAAGCTCCTTTAGTCTTTGATTATCAAGATAAACCTTAACATTGATCAAATGGCTCCTAAAGTCTAAGGACGAAAGGAATGGCAAAGAGTACATCATCTGTAATCATGATCGGCTTCAAGGCAAAATAAACATCTAGTATGTTTGCCCCTCCTTAGGTATTTGCCTCCCACAATCACATTTTTTCTTCTTACTGGACATAAAAAATGATTAATTTTAGTCAAAACTTATGAAAAAGAAGTTTCTCCAATAGGGGTACATATCTGCCTTAGGCAAAGGGAACTGGAAACAACAGACTGGCAAAGAAATGCAGGTTGAGTGTTTGGGCTGGCGGCAAGAAAGTTCTGCGATACTTTGTGCCCATACTTCCCTTATGTACCTCAACAGCCTTGGAACACCAAGTATGGCATGACCGCAAGATACCTAGGCTTTGACATCCTGATCAGACTTACAGATATCCCTGACAGGATATTCCACTTGTTCATAATACTTGAACAGCAATCATAGGAAGAACAATTCAATAAATAGCCAAGCCTATCAAAATCCCCAAAGCTAAAGAGAATGTGTGTGAGCAGGAGTTGGAGGAGGGAATAACAAGAAGTAAAAGTTAATGAGGTACTCAGATCTGTGAAGCAACACACTGGCAGCAGGAATAGTCTTAGGACTTGTTTCAAGTTCTGCATGTTAGCTTGGTTACATCTCTTTACAAAGTAAAGAATTTGACCATGAGTCTAACACTTCCACCAAGATACAGCTGCCCCAGTAAAACTGAGTGAAACCATAAATCTGTTTAAAGAACTGGAGAGAGTAGGTCCCATTCTGCTGACAGAATATCATCTCAGAGATCCAAGACTATGTGAATACCTCACATATAAAACTGAGCCTGTCTACAAGACACACTGTCAGTATGAACAAAGTCCTAAGCACGTCACCAGACTGGCTTCCATTATGTCTCTCCAAGTTACAAGTGTCTAAAGCTTAAATCTGTCAAAAAAATAATCAAACCTTGAACCCAAAGAAAAATCTACAAGAGGTGTTCTTTGCCGAGGGAAAATCCACACCCCATACCCCTATACTTAAGTATACTAATTTCATGGTAACAAAAAGTACAGTTTTGTACCTACCATAAATGTAGATGTTCGAGGATTCCATTGCTGCAGTCCTGACTATTGGGTATAGTCCGCGTCCCGTCGGCCCGAATACCAGAGTATAAGGCTGACGTCGGTCAGGCCGCATTAGACTGACGTCAGTACGTCAGGGTACTAATGCGCATGACCGACGTCATATCCTCAGTCTTTTCTTGCCCCAGATGTCAGAAGACCCTAAAAAGACAAGTCCCAAAACAACCTGCACCAAAAACATGTATAATATATACAACCATATATACAAAAAAATAAGCATGTAAACTCACCTACACAACCACCCCTAAATACAGAGGGGAAGGAGGGAGGGTAAATTGGACTGCAGCAATGGAATCCTCGAACATCTACATTTATGGTAGGTACAAAACTGTACTATGTTCTTCGTCTTCCATTGCTGCAGTCCTGACTATTGGGTAGAATCCCAAAGCAGAGGTGAGGAGGCTGGCAAATTATAAAGTAGTAGGAGCTGACAATATGCCTTGTAAAACAGCTGTGGCAAAACCAGCCCTAGACTTAGAGTAGATAGGAAGGTGATAATGCCTAGAGAAAGTATGTACTGAACTCCAAGTAGCTGCTTCCAGAATATCCTTAGTTGCCACCCCTTAGAAATGCTGTCAGTGGCAGTAGCCCTAGTGGAATGAGGCCTAATCCCAGCTGGAATCTCCTTGCCATGATGGGAATAACAAAATGCAATGCAAAAGCCAATCCACCTAGAAATAGTTTGTTTTGACACAGGCTTGCCCTGAGAACTCAAAGCAAAAGAAACAAACAACTGCTGAGACTGCCTAAAATCCTTAGTCCTGCTTAAATAATAACGCAATTGCCTGTGTACATCTAAAGTGTGCAAAATCTTTTCCCCTTTATTTTGAGGATCTGCAAAAACGTAGGCAAATGAATAGTTTGGTTTAAAGCCACACTAGAAACCACCTTAGGCATAAAGGAAGGATTAGTGCGTAATGATACCCTATCCTTATGGAAAATCAAAAGGGCTCTACTGCCATAAGGGCCTGCAACTCAGACACCCTTCTTGCAGAAGTAATAGCCAACAGAAAAGCAGTCTTCCATGACAAATATTTCAATTCAGCAGTAGCTGCAGGCTCAAAAGGTTGTAGAGTAAGTTTTCCAACACAAAATTGAGATCCCAAGCAGGAGTAGGAGCTCTACGTGGGGTCTTATATTCTTTGCCCCTCTAAGAAACTGCTTGAACAAAGGATGCGAAAACAAAGGTGGGTCACAATCATAGTGAGCTGAAATTGCTGCAGCATGAATCTTTATGGAAGAGAAGGACAAACCTTTGTCCAACAATTCAGTAAGATATTGAAGAGCCACACTCAAATTAGGCTCTGAAATCTCCAAATTCTTTGCTGTACTCCAAAATAAAAATCTCTTCCATTTTTCTGCGTACACTCTCCTTGTACTAGGTCTTCTAGCTTCCATAATCACATTTAAAACTTGTTGAGGAAGTTGAGACCTGCTGTGTTTCAACACAGAACATGCCAGGCTGTTAGATGAAGAGAGTGAAGCTTGACATTGAGCAGATGACCGTCCTTCTGAGATAAAAGATGAGGAATCAGAGGTAAAGGCCATGGAGGCTCCTTTACCAGACTCCGTAGTAGTGGGTACCAGTGTTGCGAGGCCAATCTGGAGCTATCAAAATCATCCTTGGCCTGTCTTGTCTGACCTTTAATAGTACCTTTGGAAGAAGAGGTAGAGGTGGAAAGGCATACACATGAAGGTTTTTCCAACTGAAAGACAGAGCATCCACTTTCCAAGCTGTGTGATGAAACCCCTTTGTGCAATACTTTGGCAGCTGGTGGTTTAGTGGAGAAGCGAACAGATCTATGTCTGGAGTTCCCCATGACACTGTCAGTTTCTGAAATACATGAAGATCCAATTTCCACTCGTGGGGATCCATGATTTGTCTGCTCAACACATCTGCTAAGGAGTTCTGTGCTCCTGGCAGAAACCTTGCCTGAAGAGTTAGTTGCAAGCTGAGCGCAGTCTCCCATAAAATCATTGCTTGCCTGCATAGAGGATAAGAATGTGTTCCCCTTGCTTGTTGATGTACCACATGACAGTTGTGTTGTCTGTTAGAATCAACACCTGCCCTGGAAGAAGTAACTCCTTGAAAGCCATTAAAGCAAACTGGACTGCTAACATCTCCTTCATGTTGATATGTAGATGCTGTAGTCTGGCAGGCCACTTGTCTTGTATCCACTTTCCATTTAGATGAGCTCCCCAAGCAATGTCCGAGGCATCTGTCGTTAAAATCTGACTTGCCTCTGGCGGGTCACAGAGAGTCCCTTGTTTAGGTGACATTCCTGAGCCCACCACAAAATTCTTTTTGAAGGCAAGGTATTATTTGAATGACAGTGTCCAAATCCTGGCAGTGCTGTGTCCATACATTTTTGAGATACCATTGTAGCTTCCTCATATGCAGTTTGGCATTGGGAAGCACCAGAATACAAGATGCCATGAACCCTAATGCTTGAAGGACTGTCCTTGCAGTCAGCACGGACTGATGAGATAGTTGATGGAAGTAAAGTGACAGACTCTTTTGTTTGTCCGGGGTTAAAAAGGCCATCTGGGCAGCTGTATTCAGTCTCACGCCCAGAAAGCACATGTCTTGAGAGGGTACTAGACTGGACTTTATTTCGTTCACAGAATACCCTAGGCATCTTAGCACTGCTATAACATATTCGAGATGCTGTAGAAGGTCTTCCTTTTCTTGAGCCAGAATCAGGCAGTCGTCCAAGTAAGGATAGATTTGAATTCCTTGAAGCCTGAAGTAAGCTATCACTGGAGCCAGAACCTTTGTGAATACTCTGGGCGCAGTAGATAAGCCAAAGGGCAATGCAGAGAACTGATAATGAGAATTTCCAGCTCGAAACCGCAGATACTTTCTGCAACTTAGCCTTATAGGCACATGAAGGTAAGCTTCCTTGAGATCTAAAGTTACCATCCAGTGATCTTTGCCCAGCAGAGGTAAAAGCTGTTGTAACGTCAACATCTTGAACTTGGGAATGTCCAAAACGTGTTGAGGAGAGATAAATCCAAAATTGGTCTCCACGTGTTCCCCTTCTTTGGTACAAGGAACAGGCGAGAATAAAATCCTAGGCCCCTCTCTGACACAGGGACTGGCTGAATGGCCCCTATGTGAAGTAACTGTAAAACTTGCTTGTGAGCCTCTTTTCTTTGTAGAGGAGGAACATCTGGCATGCCTTTGAAAGGGGCATTGTATGGAAATAAAATCTGTAACCGTGGTGAATGATATCCAACACCCATTTGTCTTGAGTAATTAAATCCCAATTTTCTTTGAAAAGAGACAGTCTTCCCCCCAAAGGAGCTGCCAGGCGTGAATCTGCTGGCAGCTGAAAAACAGGTCATTGGGTCTGTTTACGAAAGGACTGACCCCTGCCCTCACCAGAAGTCTGAGCAGGTGAACTCCCTGTTCTAGGCCTAAAAGAACCTTGAGCCCTGCCCTACCACGTCTAGACCTACCCTAGACTGAGAATCATAAGCAGGATATGTCCACCCCTTAGCAGGCCAATTTCTACTAAACTTCGGTGGCTGCACCTGCAAAAAATCCTTAACAGTTTGCATAGACTTAGCTTTGTCCTCCATTTTCTTTAAAACAGCTTCCACAGGCGAACCAAACAACACATCAGACTGTAAAGGAGCATCCAAAATCCTTGTCTTAACATGCTCAGCTAAATTCTGATCCTTCAACCAGGCATGCCTGCGAAGAACAGAACTGGTAGCAGCCACCCTCGAGGAGGCCTGTACAGCATCAAAACCACATTGCAAAGAATGCTTACCCACTTGTTCAGACACATGAACCAAATCCAGCAACTCTTTACACTCAATACCTTCCGCCAAAGCATCCACCTTAGATTTCAATTGTGAAAGGAGATAATTCTGATATTTTAACATGTGAAACTGACAATTCAAAGCTCTCATGGCTAGAGTGGAAGAAGTATACACTTTCTTTCCCCACCTATCCAAAGCCCTTGCCTCTTTATCAGTGGGGACAGGATTTTTAACCACAGAAGCCTTTACACCCTTAGGCCCTTGAGAAATAGTTTCTGGGTCCGCCCTAGGACTCTTAAACAAATATTTATGAGCTTGGGCACCCTATAATACCTATCAGGCTTAACAGGAGCAGGAGGCAAAGAGTCAGGGTTCAGGGAAGCCTCTGCAAAAACATCTTCCACCACATTCAACACAGGAGGAATAGCTAAAGGCCTATGCTGGGGTAAAACAAGAACTCCCTAAGCCTTTTCCTGGAGTCAGAATAATCCTGGCCTTCCCATTTAAAGTGCTCCCTCATGGAATGCAAAGTCTCTGAAAATGAGAAATCCTCAGGTGGAGACGCTGTAGGAGTGGAATCATCCACATCAGAATCAGAATAGGTAGGAAACTCCTGCAAATCTTCCACAGAAGATTCTGAAGCCTCTGAACACTGTTCAAAACTATCAAACTCGGTTCCACCCTAGGCCTCTTATCAGGCGGGGCATAGAACCCCTAATCATAGTAATCAAATCTTCTGCCATTTTAAGCATATGTTTCTTAGGTACAGAACCTGAAACGCTAGGAGAAGCCCCCACTGAAGCTGAAGTAGGCCTACCTCTCAAAGAAGTTTTGGCAACAGAAGGAGAGGCCCTAACTACCTTGGGAAGAGAGGGAAGAACAGTCACCTGAGAAGCCCCCTCAGCCTGGCCTACCTCCTGAGAAGGCACATCCTGTAAGAGTATAGTTTCTGCCTGGGACTCCATGGAAACTCCTGGCAAAACCTCCGGCTCCACTGAGCCTTCTAAAGAACCGGCGTCCGGGACTGCGGTTCCTCAACCCTAGGCTTCACTGTTTTATCCTTGGGCTTCTTGGAGGCGGGCGTCGGAGCATCCGGCGGCATTTTATAATTACAACGCTTCCCAAACACTAGCCTGGCACAGTCTAACGTCCTCTTAATAGTGCGTTTGTTAAACCTAGGACAAAGGCGGCAACCAACAACGTCGTGCTCAGGCCCTAAACAAGGTATACACAAGGTATGATAATCCCTATGAGGTATCTGTTTCCCACAAGAAATACAGTTATTCACTTTTTCTGACATCCGGTAAAATACTGAGGCAAGAAAAAACTAAAATGTTCCCCAACGGGGTACTTAGCCAACTCTGTTTCGGTCTGAAACTCGGTTTGAAATATTTCAATCGCCAACCTGCACTCGCAAAACTGCTTCTGCATCGGACCATGCGGCAAAAAAGACTGAGGATATGACGTCGGTCATGCGCATTAGTACCCTGACGTACTGACGTCAGTCTAATGCGCCCTGACCGACGTCAGCCTTATACTCTGGTATTCGGGCCGACGGGACGCGGACTATACCCAATAGTCAGGACTGCAGCAATGGAAGACGAAGAACATCCACAGAGAACAGAGGAAAAACATACACAATGCATCAATGTCAACACACAAACAGAAACTGCACTAGCAGTAATTTTCCTTGTGAAATGATTGCCAAGTTGAACATCCCAAGCTAAAATCAAGGAACGGAACCCTGATCCAGTTAAGACTAAATGACTACTACGTTAATTCACAAAACTGACCTAATGAACAGTTGTATGAGGCAGTACACTATTCAAAATCACTCTGAAAGCGTTTTGCAAAGTATGTAAGGTGTAACAGGATGCAGCTTCACAAACATCATGCAAACTAAGATATTCTTGAAAAGGGGGATATGGAAGTAGATAACACCATAGTGCAATGCATATTTGGGACTGGCCACAGACAATTGCTCTACTTCTTATATCAGAAGGCTATTCAGTCAGTCACTCCGCAAATCACTTTATGGACACTTGCTAGTCCTCTATCACCCCAGCAAAAGAAGCATACAGTTATGTAAGTAAGTTAAAGATAACAGTAGAAGCCTGAATGACAACTGCTTTAGTAGCCTTAGCTACATGGGCTGCATCCAGCTTTAGCTACATGGGTTGCATTCTGCACAGGATACAACAGCTGACCAAGCTTCCAAAGCTTCAAGGGCATCTTCAACATGCATAAACCATTATACAGTTAGAGCTGTGCTGAACTAGTGTAGTTTGGACACCAAGCCCTTCAGAGCTTTTGTGTCAACTGACAGAAGAAAGTCAAATCCCTAAAAGGGAAAATAATGTATATGCTCACCCTGGCCAAAAAAAAAAAACAAAAAACAAAACAAAAATAAGGGAACGGAAGGAGGGAGCATACACTGCAGCACTTATCATTCAAACATCTACTGCTATGGTAAGTTTACTTACAAAACTGTACTATATTCATCATCATGAAAACTGCTGCAACTAGCTTTAGCTGTATGGGTAGATTACCACAGCTTAGAGGTGGAAGAAAGAAGGATGAGAGACCAGGAGCCACTGGTGAATGGTTCTAGATGAACATGTCCTACACCTGGAGGAGGAATCAGGTTTATAGTGCTTTGCAAAAGTATGCACAGAAGACCAAGCAGCTGCTTCTTGAATACTAACAGAATCTAACCCTTTTCCTAAAGCCACAAATGAAGCCAAGGCCATGTCAGAATGAGCCTTGCCCATGTCTGAAATTGGACTGTTCTGAAATAAAATAGCATGCGACAACTGTTTCAAATACCCTGCTGTGACACAGATTATTTTTTCTTACCTTCACAAGAAAACAAGTGATCAGAAATGTGTGTCCCATCAAGACAGTACTGGAGTTACCTGTGGACAAACGTATGGAGCATCCTTTCTCCATCATTTTTAGCTTCTAGAAAGAAGACAGGGAGATGGATATCTTGGCTTAAAGTAAACTTGGAGACCACTTTAAGCATAAATGTGGGATTAGTTCTCAAGAAGCACTGTTGTGACGAAAGGAGGTACTGCTTGCACAGCTATCTAGAATTTTGTAAATAATTATGTCATTTGTGAATGTGAAACTAATAAGATGCTTGTGTTACAAATGTATTAGAATTGTATGTCATGTGTATATCAAACTGCTCTGTACAGATGTTTGTATTGAAAAGGTATCTGTAAAGTGCTGTGTTTAAAATGTATCCACAGTGTGCCCTACTGGAAGAGAACAGAAATGTACATGCATTACTGTAACTGTTTAAATGTATATATTTTAACAGTGGAAACCGGAATACAGGAGGTTAACCTCAGTCCAGCAAACTTTAGAAAAAATATCTGAAATTAAATTACTTATATGCTACGCCATAAAAATGTTTCAATGCAGCTAGAGACACAGAGTCTGTACTAGGAAGGTTTTTGTATTGTCTTTAGGGTAAACTAATTGCTACTTTGGAAGCATGAAGGAATGTACTTGTTTTACGACTTCCAGCATTTGCCAAAGATCTGAGCAAAAGCCCCTGTACAAGTATTTGTACAGGAAGATGCTAAATACTACCAGCTTCAGCAATGGGGGGGTTGCATGAGAACTAGAAGTCAGATGACCAGAAATGTCATTCTGCAAGCTATTCCACAGTAACATTTTACATATTATTTTGAAAAGTCTCTTCGTGAAACAGAGCATTCTGCAATCTGTCTTGAACATGACAACAAGAACCATTCACCACATCATCTGCCTTGCTCTATTAGTAAGTTACTAGAGAACAGTATAATTCTCTTAGATACAGTCAGGAATATATATATATATATATATATATATATATATATATATATATATATATATATATATATATATATATATATATATATATATATATATATGTAGTGAAGCTTAGTTTAGATTTTGTTTTTCTTTATTTGTGTGAGCCTGTACTGCAAACTTACTTTAAACAGTTCCTGTGATTTTGAACTCTGATGTCACTGTGAATATATATTTGGTATTGCCTTGTTCTTTTATTATTTATTATTAAATATAGTTAAACCTTTCATTGTGGCTGATCTATGTAGAAATATTTAAGCTTTGAGAGTTCTTGCATATTTATTTGGTGACACTGTGTGGGCCACTCCTAATGGCCTTGCTCTTGGTCAAACTACCATTTCTATTAGTATTAATATTACACAATAAGACTGGACACCCTTTGTTAAGGGCACTAAAGCAGCTGATGAGTGACTGGTGGCTCTGGAAACTACCTCATAGTCTGGGCAGAAGGGAGCATAGCTAGTAAACCTGTGTCAGCCTTTCCTGTGTGTGTGTGTGTGTGTGTGTATAAATCAAACCTCAAAGAATGCGCATGGACACTGGTTGGACAGAGAGGATGCTGGAAGTCTTGGCTTGGTCACTCAGCTGAGATCTCAACTCTACAGCTGTGCCAGTGAGAAGTCTTATTGGGGATCTGGAGAAAGCCAGAGACACCAGCCCCAGGCTTACTGTGGTTTTGGTTTGCTCTTACAGGTGCAAGTCGTGAGGACTGAGGCTCCTTGATTACCGGTTCAGTGAAGGGTCGTCACACCCGTCTTTGTGGAAATGGGATAAGGTTGACTGACCATTAAAACTTGCAATTCATATCATCTTCAGCAGAGGTCAGAGCATCAGTAACACTGCTGTGTGTGTTAAAAATCTCAAGTATGACTGATATAATAGATCTTGCAAAACAAAATTAATATCCCACAGAGGAGCTAGTTTTTTTAGGAGGCTTGGTATACAGCACCTCTTTCAAAAATATTTTCACATGAGGCTGCATTGAAAAAGGGGGATCCATGGGTAGACATGCAAAAATGGCCAACACATGAACCTTGACTGAGGAGTAAGGCAGGCCAGAGAAAAGTAACTCAAACAAATAATACATAACCAGAGAAACACAAGCCCTGAAATGGTGCTGCTTCCTGTCTTGACATAAATTAGAAAATCTTTTCCACTTACTTAAGATATGATTTTCTAGTAAAATTTGTTCGTGTCTTTTAATACCTGATCCAGGTCCTCAGAAAAAAAGGTGCCTAAAAATTATTCTGTCATCCAGGCCATCTGCTGCAGTTCTTGGAGGTGTATATGTATAAAACACCCCTTCAGATGGATTCAATAATGCCTACACTAAGTGTACACTGTTTTGAGTGAACATACAGAGCTCACACCTTCTTCCTCCTAATTTTAGTTTTCCCAGTGATATTCTTTCAGCTTTAAATGTTTCAGGGATTCATAAAGGTTATTACAAAGTAAACACTACATGTTGCTTGGTGTAATCTTTCCTTTTTAAAAAAATATTTTTATTAATTCTAAAACATAAGTATTAATTTTCACATTAAAATGCAACACTGAAATAGTACATTAACAAAAAAAGCAAAACTGTAACAGAACAATTTACAGGGGTGTCTACTATGTAACTAAAAGTCCAATTATTTTTAAAACCATTATGGAAGAGTTAAGAAAAGAAAGTGCTTCCATGTTATTAATATGTTTACATTGGTTTATTCAGCAAGTCTAAGTTTTATCCATATGTTTTAAGATGTGGTAGCTCCAGTTGTCCTCATATTGATTGTCAGAAGTTCATAGTAACAGCTGTCGGTTGCCATATATACAAATTCTTGTATTGTAGGAGTTTGCTCATTTTTCCAGTTCTTACTGACTGTTTTCCTTGCTACTGATAAAACACTCCATAGTAGTGGATAGTTTATTCTCTTTACACAATCAGGAATCGGAGTATTGAACACAATTAATGATTTGGTTAATACAAATTTATCACTAAATAAAGACTGTAGAAAGACATTAACTTTATCCCAAAATGGTTTGATAACTGTGCAGTCAAAAAACTTATGTTGCCAGTCAGCCTTGTAACGTGTTTTACATCTCCAACACAACATTTTCGTCTTGTATATCAATTCAATTCTATGAGGTGTTATAAATATTTTACACATAAATTTCCATGTAAATGACCTCCAATTTAGAGAAGTTGTTTGTTTAGGCTATATCAGTACATTCTTTTTATCTTCCTTACTAGGTTCATAATTATTTATAGTTCTGAAGTAGTCCCAATAGTTTCCATTAATATTTTCCTCTATATTGTTGTTGGTTTTATATATTTTAAACAGAAGACCTTTCACAGTTATTTACTGATTTACTAATGTTTTCATTAAGTTTATGAACTTTGGGATATCATGACATAGTGATAATTGCATTAAATTTATCTTATTTTCTACTGCATATCTATAGTTTTGTATGTCTAATCACATACCTTTGCCCAAACTGAATTTAACTATTATATATTCTGCACTTTGTAATTTATTTCCATCCATCAGTTGATGCCAGTAGATCAAACTGTTTTCTTTAAATTTAAATATTGTTTTAGGTTTAAAAGTACATACATTGTTTTGTGTATATGCTACTGGGAAAATCAGGGAGGACTATGCTTTATACTCTGGATTTCTGTAAATACAACCTCTAAATACCTTTAACATTGAAGTATATATAAAGTTAAATTTAATACATCTATTTTCCAAAATGTATTGTTTTAATATCCACAGAAAATTATTTATCTCATTTTGTCATGTGAAATTTATATGAATTAGATCAGTACATATATTTTTATGAATGTCTTTCCATTTTGCTCTATAATTTTTATTTAACCATAAAAAGAGTTGTTTTTATGACTGATGATATTAAGTATGACTATATGTTGGGCATACCAATTCCACCTAGTGACCAATCCCTTATAATGGTGATTTAATCTTAGTCTCTGCTTATTAAGATACCAGAAAAAATTAAGTATTAAAGAACTGAATTCTCTAATATTTTTTCTACATGGGAGTAATAATAGGGATTGCATTAAGTACAGAATTTTTGGAAGTATAATAATTTTTATTATAGTAAGTTGTTTCTCCATTGTAAAAGTAAACGTGTTCCATTTATTAATAAGCATGTTAGTGATGGCCAGGTTATTTCTATAATTTTCCTCTATTGTGTTTTTAACATTTTCTTTTTAAAGTATTCCAAGATATATAATTTTATCATCCTCTACATATTTAAAAAATTTCTCTTCCATATCATTAACATTTTCATTTATAAGTAAAATTTTTGTTTTGTTTTCATTAAAAGTCCAGATTTTTTCTGAAATGCCTTCACTGCATTAAACACTGCTTTAAGAGACTTTCTATTATCCTTTAGGGTCAAGAGAATATCATCTGCAAATAGTATTTTGGAATTTAACTTATTTATCTGCATTCTTTTAATGTTTGTCCTTGATCTTACAAAATTTGCAAAAGGCTCCACAAGCAGAGTGAATAGTAATGGTGAGAGTGGGCTACCCAGTTTAATCCCCTTAGTAATTGGAACTGACTGTGATGCATATGAACCAATTTTATGTAGACCAAAGAACTGTCATAAAGTAAGTTGATAAGTTGTGAAAAACGTACTGAAAAGTTGAATTTCTCTAACCCCAGTAGTAAGTAATTCCAGTTTACAGTGTCAAAATATCGGGTCTACATTAAAAGACTGAAGAGGTGTTTCATCGAACACCTCTTGGTCGAAACAAAGAGCGAACGCACTAAAGCATGAACGCTCAAAACAGCGATTTCTTTCCCTGGAAAAGAAATCGCTAGCACAATCACACACACACTTTCAAACATAACAATGTGGGGGACTTTTCCCACCCCCCCCAACTAAATATACCAACTCCAAGATCACACTACTGTAAGGAAAGGGGGCAAATGCATGGGGATGGCCAAGCGGTTTCTTTCCCAAGGAAAGAAATTGCTGTTTTGAGTGTTCATCTTTAATCAGAGATAGATGGCAAAAAATGCTGTAATGTAGCAGTATGTATGGCCATAATTATTATATAATCAATATTTAAAAGTGAGATTGGTCTTATGAGGAACATTTTGCTGGGTTTTTGTCTGTCTTTAAAATTGGGGAAATAAAAGTATACCTCCAGGATGGTGAAACTTTAGTTAGATTTTTAACTAATGTAAAGACTTTATGTAGTAAATGCATAGCTTTCTTTGGCATTATTTTATATAATTCCAATATTATGCCATCATTACCAAGTGCTTTGTTTGGCTTTAATTTTTTTAATCTGACTTTTAATTTCAGCCAATTGTATGGATCTGTCTATAAATTTCATTTGATCTTCTGTAAGTCTATTTGTAGTATGCTTCTTACTAAAAGTTTTTAATTAGCTCTTGGGGATCCATTTTTACCTCATCTTGACTAATCTTGGTAAAATAAGTTCTAAATATCTTCCATCAACATCCATTACCTTTTTTTTTACTTTCAGGTGAACACATTTCCTTAATATGGTTAGATTTATTAATTAATTTGAACACAGAAGTTAATTTATGCATTGATTTATGATTCACTGAGTAGTTAACTTCATCTTTTCTATTTTTTCATAGTTTTTTTTATTTAAAATCTCTAAATACTTTTTTAAATTAATCTAGTTCTTTCATCAATCTGTCTTGACCTTTTTGACTGCCCTGTTGTAATTCATCATTTTTTTCCAGTAATTCTGTCAAGTTTTTTTCATTCCATTATTTTATTTCTTAAGGGCATACCAGTTTTTTTTATTCTTCCACTCAAATATGCTTTGAGGGTAATCCCATATATATATTTCAGATACATCTTCTGTATAATTTCTAAATATATTTGAATCTCTTTACTATAAAAATCTTTAAAATCTTTTAAGTTTGTTATGTATGCTGGTATCCTTTTTCTAGAAATTATTTTACTCATATATAGTTCTAATTCAAAAAAGTTACAGCACTGTGATCCGAGAGGGGACATGAAATTGTCTTTGCTTTGATCAACTTAGATATTACGTTATCTGAAATAAATGTTCTATATATTCTTGAGTGGGATCCATCTCTATGAGAAAAAATTAGTGTAAAATAAAGAATCCAGATCTGAAATAAAATCAATATCTTTAATTTGAATTAGATCTAAAAGTTTTTCAATTCTTTTGCTGATGCTGAAATTCTTGTTTTTGTACTCCTAGAATCTTCATCACTCAGTATGCAATTAAAATCTCCTGTCATAATGATTTCTCCTTTTGAGTATAGTATTATCTTTTGTGTGACTTGACCGCTTTTACACCAATGCCTGGTCATTTATAACAATATACAAACCTCCATTAAATTTAAATACTACTAAGCTGAACATACATGCCTTTGTCATCTTTATACTCCTTATAATATTAGGGAAAGGTACAGTATTTCTCCATAGAATGGCCACCCCCTCTTTTTCTGTTTATTGAGAACTACAAGTTTTTTTGTATTAAGTTTATTTATGTCTTCCTGTAATAAATGTGTTTCCTGCAAGAAAACAATCTGTGAAGTGTGCAAGCTTAGGAATTTGAGATTACTTCTCTTGCAACCATTATTTAAATTTTTTATATTGATAGAAATCCACTTTAATTTCATCAGCAACCATTATTTAAATAGTTTATATTGACAGAGATGCACTTTAGTTTCATCATGTTATATGTATCAGTAAATAAAAAAATTTTCATCTTTTAGATGTATTAATTTTGTTTTACCACTTTTGTATTTTATATATTGCCCAACAAACACTAGAATTCTAATTATGCTATTAAAATAAAATATATATTTACATTTCTGATATTTTTAGACACCCACAAAAAAAACAGAATACAACAATGAAATGTAAACAAGAAACTTTTTTCAAAATTACTTCCCTCCATGGAGTCTAATCCTCCTAGTTTGAATAGAAAAGCTATCCAAACTAACCATCTTGTTAATAGGTTGGTACTAGGCTATCAGGCCTATACAAGCCTAGCCATAACAATTCCCTGGATATTTCTTCCCACAATATTTACTTCCCTGGACCCCTGTCTAGCAGGGCAACTGACATGATCCCCGGGGTGAATTTCATATCTCTCATACAATCGTCAAGGTTCCTTTATAAGAGGGTCAAGCAGGCGCTCTGCTTGACATGTATGGGCAGTCTATTCCAGAGTCTGGGGAGTCTCTGGGTCAGGAACCTATCCCTCCAGCATGTTTTGTTCATTGTGATGACACGGTTTAGATCCCTGGAGCGTGTGGCTCTGAGGGATTGGAATTTCTTTAAGTGTAGCATGTCCAGCAGCTCTGGGTTTGACATGGCCTTGTATGTTAAGCAGAGATCGCCTCTGAGTAGACAATATGTGACCGAGTATAGCTGGAGTTTTTTTAGACTGCCAGCATAGGGCATCTGCTTTAGGCCTGTGATTCTTTTAGTGAGGTATTTCTATGGCCTTTCCAGTTGTTGCAGATGTCTTGAGAGGTAGGCGTTGTATTCTATAATGGATCTATTAAGGGATGAGTACAGTGGGACAATGACCTCATTTTTTCTGGATGAAAAGCCCTTAGTGATGAGGTGTGTCATATAGAAGGATTTCCTGACTGCTGTGGTGATGTAGTTATCGAAGGTGAGACTGTCCACCTGTGTCCCTAAGTCTCTTATTACACTTTCGGTGTTTAGTGTACTGCCACCTATATGGTAATTCACAGGTACATGTTTTTCTCAAAGGGGATAACTATAAATTTCTTGGCATTGAGCTTGAGCCCATGGATCTGGCACCAAGCATCTATTTCTGTAAGGCCCCTTTTGTAGAATATCCACATCATTTGGGGATTCAATAATGGCTCTCAGTTTGCAGTCATCTGCAAACTTTGTTAACCAGAGTCCCTTAGTGTTGGCCTGTACTTCAGAGAAGTAGATGCCAAACAATAGCGGTCCCAGGACTGAACCATGAGGTACTCCACTTGTCACTTGTATGAAGATGGATTTGGAGTCGGCTACTTTTACAGTGTAGGTTCTGTCAGTAAGCCAGTTGGCAACCCATAGAGTGACGTGGGGATTAATGCTCAGCTTAGTAAGTTTATCTATGATTCCAGAGTGGGGGATGGTGTCAAAGGCCTTGGCGAGGTCCAGATAGGCTGCGTGGGCCACCTTACCCTTGTCCACAGCTCTGAAGGCTGATTTGAAGAAGTCAATCAGGTTCAGGAGACACAGATCGGCCCTTCATGAACCCACACTGGGTTGGGTCCAGTGTTTGAAGGTTGCCAATGTCTTTGTTTATAAGTTCTATGACAATACGTTCCATGGCCTTGCAGATCAGGCTCGTCAGACTGATGGGGTGGTAGTTCCCCGGACTCAAGGTGGATCCCTCCTTGTGGAGTGGGATAACTGTATCTGTGCGCCACTCAGTCTGAGGTGAGGCTATCATTAAACATGACACTTGGGTGAAGTGTCAGTTCATTTTGTAGTTCATGTAGTACAGAGCCCGGAATGTTATCTGGTCCCACTGAGATCAAGAAAAAAAAAAGCTCATCTGTCTGCTATTTAACAAAACTGTGAACAAGTAAAACTCCAAATATCACAAAATCACAATAGAATAAAATGCAAAAAGATCTATGAATTACAATTTATTAACATCAAAAAGTGCCTTTGACTATATTTCAATCATGATTCTATGAAAATTTTAGCACAAAATTTAATTATGTACATCTAATTATTTTGATTATAGATGAAAAGTGCTATTCCAACATACAAATAACATGTTATTTAACTTATATGCATCACTGTGACATAGTATCATGCAGTTTGTTTTCTATTAAGCTTTCTAAAAAGGTTCAATAATATGCATTCAATTTCTAATAACAGTTTATATTTCCAAGTATACATATATCTCAAAATTACTGCAGAGAATGAAGAAGGGTATCTCATGAAATAAAATCCCCTCTTTCTCTTTTGTTGGCATCATTCCTTAAAAAAATAATAAAGGGGGGTAGAGGTACAGATTTTATTGCATTGTTATAAACGTGTGTTCCATCTCCACATTCCATAAACTTCTGATCGACAACAGAATCTTTTATTGCATAGTATTGTTAATAATCTACAACCAAGTTTGAGAACCACCCTTCACATTTCAATATCACAATTCTTTTCATTCACTATTAACATTTACAAGCTTACAATATTTTTGCAGTTGTTTGTCTAACTGATTCATAATCTGCAGTAGCATGAAACATTTTTGACAAAAAACCCATCCCTTACACTTCTAACTGAAAGGTCATCTCCTCTCTTTAGTTTTTCCCACCAGTAGTCATTAAAACAATTGCTGCAATGGGGGAACCAGTTGACTTAAGACTAGTAATATGACATATGGATTATCTATTCCAGAAAATCTAATACTTCACTAATAGTACATGCCTTATACTGTGATAGTGTATTCTGATGACAGTGACCCTTAGATTCTTGAAAATATATTTTTATCGTAAGTACATTAGTATATACTGAGAGGCTAGCTTGTAATAACAGAATCAGGGATTACAGTATACTATTTCAGAACTGTAGTGTAATGAGTCAAAGATTAGTTCACTATGAGTGACTTAATCAAGATTTATTACCTAAACATTCCATTACAGTAGATATGCCGTAATTGGCTTATTTTGTAGAATCCAGACAACTAGCAATGCACCCACACACCCATGAACACATCAAGAATGGGAAATTTTAGAAGATATGTGATCCACTTGACTCACGTACGAATACTGTCATTCAGACTGCACAGGTTTAATGAAAACGGTCAACAAATACAGCTTGAAATGACCACTCACCATTTAAGAATATCTATAAAGCTTCCTATGGAGGAAAATAAGTCCACGTAAAGACTAAAATCCAAATGTTTATTGCAGATTTATTTGGATTTTAGTCTTTACATGGACTTGTTTTTTTGGCTTCCTGCCTTATTGAAACTCATTTGTTCATGCATTTTATCTGATTCTGATGTACTTTATCTTATGCTGATACAGCTGAACAGTCCTGGTCTGCTCCTCAGCGTTTTGATTTTGTGCTTAGTGTTTTACTTTTGCGGTAGGAGCGCTTGCTTCCTGGTCATCACATTTGTTTGCTGTTCTAATTTTTCTTTTAGTTTCTTCTTACTTCCACTTATTCTTTTCAAGCTGTTCCCTTCTGCCTGTCTTGTCAATGTGTTATTACATTCCATGTTTTCTACTTGGTCAATTATGTTTTTGTCCTTAAAGTTATGGCATTGTCTAAGCCATCGAAGATTTTGATGTCATCCGAAAGGAATACTTTCAATCTGGCTGGAAACAGAATATGAACTTTGATTTGTTTCTTTTTTAGTTCTTTAATCAAAGGAAGAAATTCTTCCTTTTAGCCATCACTACAGATGAATAATCATTATCAAATCTTATTGTTTTGTTCTCTACTTTGATGAGAGATTTTGACCATGCTGTTCTTAGAATTAGTTCCTGGACTTGTGAAAAAAAAAAACTTTACAATAGTTGATCTTGGTGGAGAATTGTTTTTGGTTGCAGATTAAGTAGTCAGGGATCTATCTATAGGCTCTTTCAAGTCCATAGGACATTGCTTCTGGCAAATCCAGAGCTTTAGGCAACCAAGAAGTAAGAAAAGTGATCATGTTTCCATTTTCTTTGTTCTCTGGTAAGCTAAAAATGTGGATGTTGTTCCTCCTGGACCTGTTTTCCAAATTGTCTATTTTTTCCAGAAGTAAGGTGTTTTGTCTCAGAAGGAATGTGTATCCCTTCTATATCATTAAATGAAACTTCCACTCCTGATATTTGTTCTTTCTGTTAAGTGATTCCTGTATTTGTTCCATTTTTCCTTAAAGTTATCTACTTTATTTTGTCTATTTTCAGTGACAGCTCTTGAATGCTAGATAGAACAGCTTGAAAGTCCTTTCTCATAGCAGATTCCTGTGAGTTCAATTTGTGTGACTCATTCTGTTTCCCAGTGAAGAATCTTCTGAAGAAGTTTTTGACAGGAGAGTAGTTTTGAAAATAAAAAAAAATAATATTATCTTCCAGAATAATTCAAAACATTAGTATCTAATCAAAAACTTCACGTACGATAAAGAAATAAAATTTCCTGTCAGAAAATAAATAAAGTAGAGGAAAACTGCTGCTAGCCTGCCAGCATTCCAGCCGGAACTCCCTAGTGTAATCTTTGAGTAATTAGAAAGCACAAAAAAATGTGATAAGAAAGTTCTTGAATACATACCGTGTACATTTAGTGTAGGCTTTATTGAATCCGGCCCCTTGTCTTGTGTGAGTAAATCTAGTTGGTAAGGAAGCTTGTGGTGATTGCTCTTGGCCATTTCCAAACACGAGAGAAAATACAGTTGTGCAAGTAAACTTTACCCTAACAGTAGACATTCAAATGACCACTGCTGCACCAGCCTAAGCTCTATGGTTAATATTCTGCATATGATAAGAACAGCTGTCCAATTTCCAAAATTTCAGGGTACCTTTCATGTGCCTAAAGCCTTGGACAACTTGAGCTGAGGTGTCTTGACAGGGTTTGGATGTCAAGCCACACAGAGCTTTCATACCAACTGAGAGCGAGAGGCTAAGCCCTGCGAGGACATTGCTAGGAAACAAAAAACACATGTCCACACCCCGGCATAAAAAACATGCTGAAAAACAAGAGGGATGGAGGGAGGAAGCAGCTACTTTAGCAGTGATTATCTGAACATCTGCTGTTATGATAAGTTTACATACACAACTTTACTATGCTCATCATTATGATCCCAGCTGCAGTAGTGTAAGCAATACGAGTACATTATGAACTGCGCAGTGGTGCAGCGGTAGTGCTGACGCCTCAGAGCAAGAGGTTCTCTGGTTCAATTCTCTGCTGGGGTGCCTTCTGTGTGGAGTCTACATGTCCCCCCTGCATTCATGTGGGTTTCCTCTGGGTACTCCAGTTTCCTCCCACATAACAAAGACATGCGTCTGGAGCATTTCTCCCCGGGCCTCCGCTGAAAATTGTCATTGTTCCAAGTCGGACTTTGCCGGTTAACAAATGTTAAATAAAAATAAATAAAATAACTGGTAGGAGGAAAAAGAGGAGTCCAGAAACACCTGGAGAATGGTCTTAGAAAAGCCTGCCCAGACTTGGAGAAGGAATCGAGTTTTTAGTGTTTTGTACAAGTACGCATAGAGGACAAAGGTTCTGCTTCTAGAATACATCTATAACCAAACCCTTTCCAAAAAGCTTTACATGAAGTCAATGCCCTAGTAGAGTGAAGTTTGAACCTGTCTGGAATAGCTTTGTTGTGATGGGAAAAACAAAAAGCAACAGCTTAGGTTCATAGGTTCATAGTTTAGTACTAAGCTAACTGCCCTTGCGAGCCATTTTAAGCCTATTTGAAAATAATCTGCTTTGATACAGGTTGCCCTTCCTCTTAGCTTCATTAGAACATGATCAACTGATTAGAAGTTCTGAATGACTTCTGTTATGTCAAGATGGTACTTACATAGTCTTTCAACATCTGGAGGTATGAAGAATCTTTTTCCCTCATTTTTAGGTTCTAAAACAATGAAAAGTTCACACAGAAAAACAAATCAATAAAAACTAAATGAAAATTCTAGCCAAGCTAGAATTTCCACGGAGTGACCCCTCAAACCTCTTGAATTAGAGGCACATGGGATATATGCAAATGACCCTTATGAATATCAGGTGTTTCAGCTATATGGCGATTCTGAATGCCCATGACTTTTTTTCTTTTTAACTCTTTTAGTGGAGAGATTCAGGCCAATAAAGCCAAACCCCACCAGCTGTGGGCATGTATGTTTCGGCCTTGTTCTGTCGTCATCAGCACAGCACAAGTGGACTATTTGATTTAGCATTAGAGACAAAGGGCTGTTATACCTAGCTGATGACCATTACCATTATGGTGTCTGCAAAATATCCCAACTAACAAACTAAAACAATGAGTGTAAAGGTCACACAGAAAATGTGTGTAAAGGTCACACAGAAAAAACAATCAGTAAAAACTAAATGAATATTCTAGCCAGCTAGAATTTCCACTGAGTGACCCCTCAAACCTCTTGTATTAGAGGCACATAGTATATATGCAAATGACCCTTATGAACATCAGGTGTTTCAGCTATCTAGAGATTCTGAATGCCCATGATGTTTTTCTTTTTAAGTCATTTTAATGGACAAATTCAGGCCAACAAAGCCAAACCTCACTAGCTGGGATATTTTGCAGACACCCTAATGGTAATGGACATCAGCTGGGTATAACAGCCCTCCGTTTCTAATGCTTGGTCAAACAGTCCACTTGTGCTGTGCTGATGAAGCTTTAACACGGCCAAAACATACATGTCCACAGCTATTGGGGTTTGGCTTTATTGGTCTGAATTTGTCCATTAAACAACTAAAAAAGAGAAAAGTCATGGGCATTCAAAATCGACATACCACTGAAACACCTGATGTTCAGAAGGGCCATTTGCATATATCCCGTATGCTTCTAATACAAGAGTTTGAGAGGGTCACTCAGTGAAAATTCTAGCTTGCAAAACTGAAAACTGGTTGCAGGAAGGAAGGCAACAAACACAAAACGTAAGAACAATCAGATTAATCCAAAATGAAGCGCTTTTCATCACAGTAAATACTGTGACTTCTTCAGATAAAAAACTTTGAGAGCATGCCCTTAAGTAGTCAGTGAGCAGTAGTTAATTAGTTAGGTAATTAACCATTAGTTAATCAGTTAATTTCATTCTTCGTGACAACAAATTGAAAACTAGTACTCTTAGAAACTACAGTTTCTTAAGACTACAAAAGTGTCACAAACATATTTAGACACACCCACATTCAAAACTCAAACCCTAACCCTACAGAAGAAACAATACTAAATGTTCTTATATACCATAAAATACCTACAAAGGTGTTTGTACTTTATAAGTACCAAATATCTAAAATACTAAAATGACATGGTAAACCCATGTTCCTTCCTACTATTGTTGATTTTTAAGATCTTATGTACAATTAATACATACTTTACATGAATTCTATACATAAAACCCTATCTAGTAAGGCTTTTTAATTTCAGAATACATACAATAGAACATCTTTCATTTAGACCTGGATACTGCCCTGCATTGGTGTTCAACTGCCATATTAATTCTAACAGTTCTAACTCCAGTGAAACTGGATCCCCCATGTTATCGGGTACAATTTGGTCTATTGCCCTGAACAAAAACCTGTGATCCATGTATTCGCAGATGTGTTTAGCTAGGGCTCTGTCTTCGCTCAATTTGCCAATGTGGTATAGCTATTCATATACTCTTTCCTGCAATTTCCTGTTTTCCCTATATAGAATGTGGGACACATTTGGCATCAGGCTAGGTATATGACCCCTTTAGACTGGCAGTTTAATCTAAATCTGGTGATGTATTGAGTGTCTTTGATCCTAAACTTCTGACCCACATCCGTATGTATACATTACTTACACATACCACATTTATACATCCCACATCTACTGACTAGTGTATTAGAGTTTTTTTCGACTAGATGTTTTAAATTGGCTCCACTTTTGAATTCTAGGTGTGTGAGCCACTTTCTTACTTATAAAGGTGTCTGACCATAGTAGGTCCCAGTTCTTCCTGATGATCTCACGTAAGTCAAGAGCATCTATACTGAATGAAATAATGAAATTATTAAAATTACTAAAATTCTTGAGTACATTGCTGTCGGTGTTCCCTTCAATATCTATAACTATAGTATCAGTGGGTGTATCAATTCAATTTTGACTTAAAATAGGTTTGGGCACTCCATTCGTACACTTGTGAATCACCTCTTCAATAAGCAGATTCAACATCTGTATAGGGTAACCCCTCCCAGTGAGCATCTCCTTCAAGTTGTTACATTCTAAGTAGAAGTCTCTGTCTAAGGAGATCATCCTAGCTGCCCTGACCAACTGTCCTTTTACCACTGACTTCTTCTGGTGGTAGGGGTGACAGCTAGAAAAGTGCAAGAAACTATTAGAATAAGTTTCTTTTCTTATACGTGCGTTGTAGCATTCAATGGTTGTATCATTACAAATCAGAACATCCAAGTATGATATGGAATTTGTACCAAATTGTGATGTAAACTGCAAAAAGTCAGTTGTGTCATTAAAGTAACTGACAATTGCATTAGCTGTGTCATTGTCACCCCTTATCATCATGAAGATGTCATCCAAGAATCTAGTGTAGTAGTGTACCTGGTCTTGGATCCAGTTGCTCTGTAGGACAAATTTGTGTTCCCAGTCGGCCATCAAAAAACTTGTCTTCCACAGGAAAAAAAATAGTTGTATATTTAGATCTATTTCTGGGGTTTTCCATTCAGACTTCAGTCTCAGTGAGGAAATTCCTCAGGATTCCGAGTCTTATTGTATCCATGACTCCCATTATACATCTTAGAAGACTTCACATGAGAAAGATTCTGTGGTATCTGAAATCATTGTGATCCTGCATCAACACCCATTCACTTTTTAAATTCCAATATTTGAATTTGTAAAGAGGAAGATCATGTGGTAGAGACAGAATCCAGGCCTCCCATTCTTTCTTTCTGCTCCAAAAGAGTCAGTCACAACACAAGCCTTAGACTTTGCCTGGGAGCAATATCAATGGGCATAAAAGTGCAGAGTCTTTTAAACCGAAAAATACAGACCAAAAATACACAAATATAAAAGAGATGTCAGCTCTTACAAATGCACTGAACTCTCAATCATCTGTGTCCCTGGAACCTCTACAGGAAACATCACAGTGATGTGGTACACAAGCAAGGGAAAACCATATCTTACCCTTATGCAGACTCGCCATGTCAGCATGGGATATAACTTTATAGCACAACCTCGCACTACAGGCATCTTACATTCTGTTGGAGCAGACTAGTGGTCGCAAGGGAGGGTTGCTTATATCTTTGTGCATTTTAGGTACCCCAAAGATATTAGGTAATCTGGGCACTGGCATAGATAAATAGTTGAATAGATTAATATCTATTCTACTTTCAACGAACCATTCGTATATGAAAGATTTAACGTGACTGTAAGCTGTATTTAAATCTTTTCTAGAAACTTCTTCATAAGCATCTGTGTTGAGTATTTGTAACATTCTAGTACTATAGTCAGTGATGTTCATCATAACCAATCCCCCTCCCTTGTCAGGTTTCATTATTCTCAACCGGCCAATCCCCCTCCCTTGTCAGGTTTCATTATTCTCAAACCGGCCATTTGCAATTCATCTAATTGCCTCTCTCTTACAGTAATATTTCTTACAAAATTCTTGTTGGCTTTATTTTTCACCAATTCATTCCTGAAGTCCAACTCACAAATTTGCTCGAATTGGTCTAAGACCACTAGTTGACGCCAGAAATAGCATAACATATGCATGTGCAAAATATGTTGCTTCTGTGCTACAAAAATATGTAACTAGTGAGAAACAAATTTGCAAAGACTCTTGGTCGATCCTACACTGTCTAAATAATTTACAATACGTCAATAGTTACAGTTTAACAGTAGATGTTAAGGACTTTTATACGTCCATCCCACACATGGAGGGCATAGAGGGAATTAGCCACATTCTGAGAATCAAGGGCGTACCTAATGATACAATAAGTTTGCTTAGTGAACTATTGGACATTATTTTGTCCAATAACTATGTAATCTTTGATAAAAGATTGTTTTTACAACTATCAGGGATAGCCATGGGGTCCCAGTGTGGCACCAATTTCGCAAATTTAGAAATGGTCAACTGGGAACACGAATTTGTCCTACAGAACAACTGGGTCCAAGACAAGGTACACTACTACACTAGATTCTTGGATGACATTTTCATGGTGATAAGGGGTGATGACACAGCTAATGCAATTGTTAGTTACTTTAATGACACAACTGACTTTTTGCAGTTTACATCACAATTTGGTGCAAATTCTATATCATACTTGGATGTTCTGATTTGTAAAGATACAACCAGTGAATGCTACAATGCACGTATATACAGGAAATAAACTTATTCTAATAGTTTCTTGCACTTTTCTAGCTGTCACCCCTACCACCAGGAGAAGTCAGTAGTAAAAGGACAGTTTGTCAGGGCAGCTAGGATGACCTCCCTATATGAGACTTCTACTTAGAATGTAACAACTTGAAGGAGATGTTCACTAGGTGGGGTTACCCTATACAGATGTTGAATCTGATATTGAAGAGGTGATTCACAAGCGTACGAATGGAGTGTAAAACCTATTTTAAGTCAAAATCGAATTGATACAACCACTGATCCTATAGATATACATATTCAAGGGAACACCGACAGCAATGTACTCCAGAATTTTAGTAATTTTAATAATTTCATTATTTCATTCAGTATAGATGCTCTTGATTTATCTGGGATCATCAGGAAGAACTGGGACCTACTATGGTCAGACACCTTTATAAGTAGGAAAGTGGCTCACACACCTAGAATTGCCTTCAGAAAAGGAGCCAATTAAAAAAATCTAGTTGAAAGAAACTAATACACTAGTCAGTAGATGTGGGATGTATAAATGTGGTATGTGCAAGTACTGTAAACATATGGATGTGGGTCAGAAGTTTAAGATCAAAGGCATTCAATACACCACCAGATTTAAATTAAACTGCCAGTCAAAAGGGGTCATATACCTAGCCCAATGCCAAATGTGTCCCGCATTCTATATAGGGAAAACAGATAGGAAATTGCGGGAAAGAATATATGAACATCTATACCACATTGGCAAATTGAGCGAAGACAGTGCCCTAGCTAAACATATCCGCGAATAAATGGATCACAGGTTTTTGTTCAGGGTAATAGACCAAATTGTACCCGATAACATGGGAGGGGGTACAGTTTCAGTGGAGTTAGAACATTTAGAATTAATATGGCAGTTGAACACCAATGCAGGGCAGTATCCAGGTCTAAATGAAAGATGTTCTATTGTATGTATTCTGAAATTAAAAAGCCTTACTAGATAGGGTTTTACGTATAGAATTCATGTAAAGTATGTATTAATTGTACATAAGATCTTAAAAATCAACAACAGTAGGAAAGAACATGGGTTTACCATGTCATTTTAGTATTTTAGATATTTGGTACTTATAAAGTACAAAAACCTTTGTAGGTATTTTATGGTATATAAGAATATTTAGTATTGTTTCTTCTGTGGGCGGCCATAGTGGTTAGTGTTGCCACCTCACAGCAAGAGGTTCTCCAGTTCAATTCTCGGCTGGGGTGCCTTCTTTGTGGAGTCTGCAAGTCCTCCCTGTGGTCGTGTGGGTTTCCTCCGGGTGCTCCGGTTTCCTCCCACATCCCAAAGACATGCAGTAGGTGGATTGGATACTCTAAATTGACCCTAGGTGTTAGTGTGTGCCTTCTGTGGAAGGTTGGGCACTGGGCTGGCAACTCGACACCGTAAAACTCCACTGCCAATCATGAGCAGACAGATGATCTGCTCTGGTGAACCCTAACAGGGAAAAAGCCGAAAGAAGAAGTATTGTTTCTTCTGTAGGGTTAGGGTTTGAGTTTTGCATGTGGGTGTGTCTAAATGTGTTTGTGACACTTTTGTAGTCTTTAGAAACTGCAGTTTTTAGGAGTACTAGTTTTCAATTTGTTGTCAAGAAGAATGAAATTAACTGATTAACTAAATTACCTAACTAAATAACTACTGCTCACTGACTACTTAAGGGCATGCTCTCAATGTCGTTTTTATCTGAAGTCACAGTATTTACTGTGACGAAAAGCATTTCATTTTGGTTTAAACTGATTCTTCTTACGTTTTGTGTTTGGTGCCTTCCTTCCTGCAACCAGTTTTCAGTTTTGAAATTCTAGCTTGGCTAGAATTTTCATTTAGTTTTTACTGTGTAACCTTTTTACTCACTGTTTTAGTTTGTTAGTTGGGATAGTTTGCTGACACCCTAATGGTAATGGGCATCGGCTGGGTATAACAGCCTTGTGTTTCTTATGCTTAGTCAAACAGTCCACTTGTGCTGCGCTAATGAGGCCATAACAAGGCGGAAACATGCATGTCCACAGCTAGAGGGGCTTGGCTTTATTGGCCTGCATTTGTCGATCAAACAACTTAAAAAGAAAAAAGTCATGGGCATTCAGAATTGCCATATAGATGGAACATATGATGTTCATAAGGGTCATCTGCATATATCCCATGTGCCTCTCAGTTTTACGTTCTGGAAACAAAACAGGGATATGGACAGACTGTCTTAAAGCAAGATTGGACAACACTTTAGACATAAAATAAGGATTAGTTCAAAAAGAATCCAAATCTTTGTGGAAAATAAGATGATATCAATCCACCGTAAAAGCTTCCAACTAAGACACACTTCTTGCAAAGGTCAAAGCAAAGAGTAAAACTATTTTCCATGTTAAGAATCTTAAGTCATCCAGATAAGCTGGTTTAAATAGAGTAAGTGTTCACTTTTATAACACAAAATTAAGACCTCGAGGAGCCACTGGCTTTCTGGGCTACATCTTAAGGAGCATCCATTTCAAAAATATTTTCAAATGAGACTGCTTAGAAAGGGGGATCTATGGAAGACATGCTAAAATGCCTGACAAATGAACATTGACAGAAAAGTAAGACAGGCCATAGGATGATAACACAAACAAATAATGTAAAACCACCCTGACTTGGTGCTGGTTCTTTAGCTGGCACCAAATAGAAACCTTATCCATTTGTTAATATATAATGATTTTCCGCTGCAGGCTTACTTGCCTCCATTAATACCAGAAAAATGGTGCCCAAAAGGTTTTAAAAATCCCTATCATCCAGGTAGTCAACAGCAGTTGTTTGGAAATGGAATATAAAAAACTCTGATTTTGTATGAGTAATTCCACTTTGTGAGGAAGCATGTGATAATTGCCCCTAAGCAATTCCAAAGGTAGGGAGAAAGTACACTTGTGTACACTTGCTATAAATGCAGATGTTAGAAGTGTATTCACTGCTGCAGTCATCACATTTGGATTTATCTGCTTGCAGTAGCCCTCAATCGGCCTGATTATCAAAGTCTTGGGTCCTGCATCGGTTGCTGTCTCATCTTCCATAACTTCAGGTAGTCAGGGGTATAAAGCATGCAGCCGACACCATTACATCAGTTTTTCTTGCCCCAGATGTCAGGTATCCTTTTAGCGCTTTCATCCTTTAAAATCCAAGGACTTCTTCAGAAAGAGTAATGAAGAATACAGGAAAAATCCACATATTTATACATAATGGTTTAGAAAAAAATATATACATAAATAACAGTTTGCCAATGACTAACAAGTAAAATAACATTTAACCAGTCCTCTACCTAATAAAAAATCATAACCAATCAAAGTATTAAAGTAGTACAGAACTATAACACCAATGGGAACGTAGTAAGGAACAAGTAGAAGCCAATGAAGTGACGCGTTGGAGGTGCAATAACCAAAAGGCAGACTAGCCTGTGAGCATCAAGAACTATCTGCAAGAACCAATGAATAGTAAGATAGGTCAAACTAGCCTTTTGAGTAAAGTCAAATAGCTGAAAATTAACCAAAGTTTCACTGGGAGTAGAGATATGAACACTATCCAGTTAAAGTTCTAGATACCATTATTACAGAAGTTACACTTTCCAGACCTTCTAAGTTCCCACCTATTATTATATCTGGCTTTGTTCCTAACAAATCTAAAGATATTCCATCTTTGACC